>NC_139518.1:12601979-13281979 GCF_947247035.1 Vipera ursinii
TTATGGATGCCTAGATGATTTATCCCCAGCTTTTATCTTTGTGATGGTGAAACTACGACACACATGTCAAAGATGACATGCCATGATGTTTTGGGTGACACACCAGCGTTCACCATCACCCAACAAAAAGCATTCTTGAAAGCACGCCCCATTTTCACATGAGCTTTGGAGGCTGTAGAATGGATTGTGTTCTGATGCAGTTTCTGCACCCTCCATAAATGAATATGTTTTACTTGTATTTCTTTTTGCTTTTTTGGATTATTTGATGTTTCTTTATATAAAATACATAGCACCACACATGATTGGACTGTATTTTTTTTAAAAAAAATAAGTAAGGTTAAGGGGTGAGGGTAGTTGTGTTGGTGTTGGTGAGTCAAGTTAGGCATTTCCCAATTGTTGACCTGCCAAGCTCAAAAGGCTTACCATCACTAACTTATCCCATGCAGACATGAATAATGATCCCCCAGCATTTTAATGACCAGCATTTGATACAGCAGCCATGAAGAACTTAGAAAAGAAATTCTGGTACCATAACCTGCCTATATCTGTCTATAAAAACTACACAAGCACACCAATGGTTTTCCTTGTAACATCCAGTGGAAGTGTATATTGGACTTTGAAGAATCTGGATAAGAAGAGAATTGATGCTTTTGAATTTTGGTCCTGAGAATACTATGGATAGCAAGAAAACAAAGAAATAACATGAAGGGCCAGGTTAGAGGAAGACTCTCATAGAGAGAATTATCTATATGGACCCTAAGAATCAATAGTGGCTTGTTAAAGGTAAAGGTAAAGGTTCCCCTGCACATGCGTGCTAGTCGTTTCCAACTCTAGGGGCCGGTGCTCATCTCCGTTTCAAAGCCGAAGAGCCAGAGCTTGTCTGAGGACGTCTCCGTGGTCATGTGGCCGGCATGACTAGACACCAAAGGCGCACGGAACGCTGTTACCTTCCCACCGTAGTGGTCCCTATTTTTCTACTTGCATTTTTACGTGCTTTCGAACTGCTAGGTTGGCAGAAGCTGGGACGAGTAACAGGCGCTCACTCTGTTACGTGGCACTCGGGATTTGACCCGCCAAACTTCCAACCTTCTGATCGACAAGCTCAGCGTCCTAACCCACTGAGCCACCGCGTCCCTATAGTGGCTTGTTAGCAAATAACAATAAAAGAAAACAAGATAGTACTAATAGTAATTAGGTGCAATCTGAAAACATCTGGAGGGCCAATTGAACACCACTGACATTGACAAAATCACCACCAGTCTATTACAAAAGGCAGCTTTACTTAGTACAGTTTATATCCTAAGACAATATCTTTAACCCTACTAAACAATATCATCTGCCTATCTCAGGTCCCTGGGAAAGACTTGATAGGTGGGTAAAAAATGCAAAATCTAGTCTAAACGTCTGGCTGAATGCGTGGCAAACCATAATACTACTATTTTTTTTACTGGTTTTCAAAACCTTTGATGAATATTAAGATCCTTGCTATTTTTATATCCCTAGAAAGACTATTGCACCAGCCTATGGAACTGGATGTAGAACATTTAAAGATATTCTGAGTTTGCAGTTTGTTATTTAATCCTAATTTCATACTTGGGGATGATAGGATGCTTTAGAAAGAATGCACAGCTTTGAATAAATTTTTGCTTACAGTAGCTTATAAGGATGGGTATACTTCACACAAATGGATTTAAAGACTGATTAATTCAATATACATATATTTGGGTATTTAAATGGAGACACTGACTTATGCAAAAAGAGCATCTAGAATGATTAGGCAGATGGGTCACTTTTGTATGAGAGATCAATTCACTAAAGACAACTTAATATGATACTCTCCAGATGTGGTGGATTATAATTTGGAGTTAAAATTCGAGAATTGGAAGGGAAAATCAGTACAGGAATCCAAGATAAAGCATCACTGAAAAATAGCTACTCATCATCAGTCTGAATACATCCAATCTGGTGGTGGGATTCAGCCAGTTCGCACCACTTTCGCAGAACTGGTAGCTAATTTTTTGTTCCGCAGGCCCAGAATGGACTTCCAGAAGTGGCATCCACATAGAGAACCGGTTGTTCACATATTTGAATCTACCACTGATCGAATGCCTCTATCTTTCTAGCTAATTGGTTGCCCTGCTGAATGGCTTCTATCTGTTTCCATTTTTCAATTGAAACTTGCCTTTCTTAAGCTAGGAACCACCTGTAATCTAGGACCCAATCAACCGATCTGTACCCTAAGGGAACACCTTGATGCAAACAAAGTCATCACTAAAAGCCAACATGGGTTTGTCAAAAACAGATCATACCAGACAAATCTTATTGCATTCTTTGACCAAGTGACAAAATTAGTGGACCTGAGGAATGCTGTAGATATAATTTACTTGGACTTCGGTAAGGCATTTGATAAAGTAGATCACAACCTACTACTTGATAAGATAGAAAACTGTGGGTTAGACAGCATCACCACCAGATGGATTCATAGCTGGCTGACCGGCCGTACTCAGCGTGTGGTCCTCAATGAAACTGCATCTACATGGAAGGAAGTGTGTAGTGGGGTGCCCCAGGGCTCTGTTCTGGGCCCAGTGCTCTCCAACATCTTCATCAATGATTTGAACAAGGGAATAGATGGGGAACTCATGAAATTTGCAGACGATACCAAGCTGGCAGAATAGCCAATACTCCAGAAGATAGGCTTAAGATACAGGAGGATCTGGACAGACTCGAACACTGGGCGCTATTTAACAAAATGAAATTCAATGGTGAAAAAAGTAAGGTTCTACATTTAGGCAGGAAAAATCAAATGCACAGGTATAGTATAGGTGGTACCTTGCTCAATAGTAGTAACTGTGAGAGGGATCTCAGAGTCCTAGTGGACAATCAATTCAATATGAGCCAGCAGTGTGCTGCAGCTGCTAAAAAACCCAACACAGTGCTAGCTGCATTAACAGAGGGATAGAATCAAGATCACGTGAAGTACTAATACCACTTTACAATGCCTTGGTAAGGCCACACCTGGAATACTGCATCCAGTTTTGGTCACCATGATGTAAAAAAGATGTTGAGACTCTAGAAAGAGTACAGAGAAAAGCAACAAAGATGATTGGGGGACTGAAGGCTTAAACATATAGGGAATGGTTGCTGGAATTGGGTATGTGTAGTTTAATGAAGAGAAGGGTGAGGGGTGACATGATAGCAGTGTTCCAATATCTAAGGGGCTGCCACAAAGAAGAGGGAGTCAAGCTATTCTTGAAAGCACCTGAAAGCAGAACAAGAAGCAATGGATGGAAACTAGTCAAGGAGAGAAGCAACCTAGAACTAAGGAGAAACTTCTTGACAGTTAGAACAATTAACCAGTGGAAGAACCTGCCTCCAGAAGTGGTGAATGCTCCAACACCGGAAGTATTTAAGAAGAAACTGGCCATCCATTTGTCTGAAATGGTATAGGGTTTCCTGCCTGAGCAGGTGGTTGGACTAGATGACCTCCAAGGTCACTTCCATTTTATTATTATTATTATTATTATTATTATTATTATTATTATTATTATTATTATTATTATTATTATTATTATTATTATTGAAGAATCAATCTAAGAACCATCACCTTCTTCTCTGTAATGTTTCCCCCTTTATCTTTTTTTGGAAGGCTAATCATATTTAGTTCATTTCAGAATAATGTTTTTAGTCCCTGATCTTCATTATAGGTAGTCCTTGAATTACCACAGTTCAGTGACTGTTCAAAAAGTCACAACGGCACCGAAAAAAGTGAGTTGTGATCATTTTTCACACTTATGACTGTTGCAGCATCCCTAGGGTCACCTGATCAAAACTGAGATGCTTGGCAACTGGTTCATATTTATGACGGTTGCAATAACCCATGATCACATGGATACTACCTGGGACTTTCTGACAAGAAAATTCAATAGAGAAGACAGATTCACTTAACAACTGTTAAGTGAAAGGTCATAGAATGGGGGCAAAACTCACTTAATAAATGTCTCACTTAACATTAGAAATTTGGAGCTAGAGTTGTGTTGGTAAGTCAAGGCCTACCAGTATTACCCTTCTTTAGATGTGTTCCAGTTTGTCTGAATCTCTTAAGTACATGGCCTCGTCTCAACACATTCACAGGAAGCCAAGTTGGCAAAACAGTAATCATGCTGTGGGATTTTCGTGTAAATTATATATTTGAAGGCTCACTACTGGAACACAGCGGTAATGGAGAGATAACAACCTTCCAGATCTGTGTTTGGGTTCCTTCTGGCGTTTGGCTGGTCCTTACATGTAAGTATTCATTGGGGAAGATGGGCCATTAGTATGATTCAACAGGACTTTTGCCAGTGCTCTTAGGACCTTCCTTTTCATCTTCCTGTTAATTAACCTCATTTTCAAGAAAAAACCTGAATCTTTTGGGGAGTTTTCTAGTTTCAGATATACTGGGTTTGATATAATGGTTTTTAGTGGACAAAAATTTTATTCTTCTCCAGATGAAAGTGACTGGAGTCTCACCACACACTGCATTGTTGAACACTAACAAGATACGATGGAATAATAGTAATAATAGTTACTGATGGAATGGACTTTTGATACCAATTCCCTGCCCTGACTTTCAGAAGTTTTGCCTCCATCACGTTCACACACCTC
Source organism: Vipera ursinii (assembly GCF_947247035.1). Lineage (NCBI taxonomy): Eukaryota > Metazoa > Chordata > Lepidosauria > Squamata > Viperidae > Vipera > Vipera ursinii. The sequence goes on from NC_139518.1 coordinate 12,606,624, forward strand.
ACCTCCTTGACATTGAAACATGTCCTTGAGTGTTATTGTTTATGGTTTATGTTGACAAGTTAAATACTGAGTTATTACAACTTTGAAATGACTTCTTAAGAGGTTTTTTTTCTCCCTTAAGTTGCCAGAGCAACTAAAAAGTAGAGAGTCAAAGATTCTTCTTTGAAGATGTTTCCTTAGCAACTGTAGCCCCATGAAAATTACGAGCATTGGTTTTGTTAGATTTTTCCTCCAAAGGAAGTTTTTTTTGGTTAAAATTCTTTCCTCCTTCTTTAAAAATTAATTATTTTACTTCTCCAAATTGCTATAAAGAAAAATAAAAGTTATCAACATGTGGGCAAGAACGCCAAAGCCTTCAACTTTTATCACATTCAGCTCAGAGTACCATAAGAATCAGAATCCAATTTATTATTAATATAAAAATAGATACCTTAAACTAGTTTAATGTCAGAATAATATATGTATGAACAATTACTCACAGCTTTTATTCTATTAGTCTCCCATTCTGCTACTGCCTGTTGCTTCATAACTGTGTAGGATCTTTTGATCATGTGTCAATTCAATTCAATGTATATGTAAAATCATATTTGCATTTGCATTGTTCATTTTTTCCAAGAAGACATTCTAAGCAATTAGACTGCAATAACCAACAAGCAAGTCCTTCTTTGCCCAGTACATATTCATTTGGACCCTCAAACATTGATGGAAGAGCTGGGTAGATTGAAGACTGAGTATGTTTTGAATAATTGCACCAGATTCTTGAAAGATTGTATTCCAACATTTCTGACCAACACAGAAGAAAATAAAGCCATTGTAATTTTCTTGCTGGAACTTCCTTCTTACTGAACCATATTTAAGAGTAAGCATAATAAATAATCAGAATTTTCTATGTCCACCTTAAAGTGCGTCTCACTTGGGCTAAAATTGATTTTATAGTTTACGTTTGCCAAATTAATGCTAATTTAAGTTCCTTCATAGACCCCAGGCCCTTTGCCAGGTTTCTTTAAGATCTCAAGAGATACCTACAGTATATGGGCAGAGCACATTGACTTTCATGCAGTGGGAGGTATTCCTTTACTGATTACATGTCATTACCAATTGTTTCTATTTCCTTCAACTTTAATTTTCCAGTTAAGATTAAATGACTCACATAATGCATTTATAACCAGTTTGTTTGATGTAAATTACTGAAGGACTTAAATTCATTTTTCACTACAGGTTGCACATTTTTAAAAGTATAAATGCTAAGCCTTATTTTTTTCCAGTCTTTAAGCTGAGCATAATTATTTTTATGAACAAGGTAAAAGAGGATAGGTTATTTTTTTTTCCTTTTCTACCAGTTCTGTATTTAACCATACTCTATTGGAATGTGCTTACATGTGGTCAAGTAGTTGTTCAACTTAAAGCACCCCAAAATTCAACTTTAAGCTAAGTCTCCTCCCTTAATAGATTTATAAATTCCATTATTTAAAAATCTAGTCCTTTTTCCTCTTTGGACTAATATCTTCTCCAGCTCATAAACCTATCTTTGGAGATATTAACACATATGACAACTGAGGTAATATATTCATTTTATAACTGCCATTTCTTCTAACCAAGACAGTTTTGTCCACCTTTTCAATTCTTTCCTTATTTCATTAATTAATGGTACCTAATCATTTTTGTTGTAAATTTCACACCTTAATTTGATAGAAGATAGGGTAGGGATATCATATATTTTATATCTTTCCTTAGTCTTCTATTAACTGCAAACCTCTATCAAGAGACAGAGCTAGTTAAAGAGGAACTATCTGATCAGGAACAAATGTTATAAAAGTATAAAAGTGCTACAATTCAAAATAAATTTATAATATATAAATTATGTACACATTATAACACTTACTACTGTAAAATTACTAGAAGAAAATTATAATGCTTTTATATTGTTTACCTTTTATTGCTTTTTAAAATAATTTTTAAACAAAATATTAAATTTTTAAATAAATCTATTCAATAGCTAGAGGTGAATAACACACTAAAAAAACTGAATAAAAACTTATTTGATAAAGTTAAACAAAATATAAAATTGAGACACTGCCTCTAGGGACACCTGAAAAATGCTCTTTTATGGCCTATGGAAATCCACCAAGAGAAGCAGGGAATGACTTAGCTGACAGATGGACCACTCACAAATTATCTCCCTCTTGGCCAGACTGAGTTTTAGTTTTTGGTCCTCATTCAGGACCAAATTACTTTGCTGAAAAATAAGTCCAGAGGGGTTCACCCATACACCTATGTTAGATGATAAAGAGAGTTAGGGATGGGTGTCATCAGCATATTGATGGACCTTCAGTATGCAGTGTGCAATGACAAAAATGTAGAAAATAAACATGATGGCCAACAGAGAAGAATCTGAAGAAGTCAACAATCAAAAGAGATCAATGTTCAAGGTGGCTTTGATTTCATTGGCTTTTAACATGCTTTGATGATAATTTTGAACAAAACAAACTGTTCAAAATTATCCAACCAAACTAAAATGCATGATCTGGTAAATTGTAACTGATGCAAAAAGTATGGATTTGATATCCCCAAATTTCTATGACCATAGTGCAGAAGTCCTTTAGAACAGGGCTTTTCAACCTTTTCACCGATTGTACCACTTTTAGGATATGGCAACATCGGAGTACCATCAGTCTCCTAGCAAGGTGTCAAAAACTTGATGACCAAAAAAAAAAAGGAAAAAAGTGATGAAGTACAGGTAGTCCTCAACTTACAACAGTTCACTTAGTGACTGTTTGAATTTACAATGGCACTGAAAAAAGTGCCCCCCAAGCCACAGCCAAGCAAGACACTTGCCTGCCCGCCCGGCGGCGCTCTTCCTCCTACCCGAGGTTTTCATTGTTGTGAGCATTTCTGTTGAGGATTGGCAGCAGGGGTGATGTGGGGGTGTGTTTGGTTTTTATTCCCCCCCCTCTGCTGGGTGGTTGCAGCAGGTTTGGGTCACTTCACATGATCCTGGAATACTGTGACCGTCATAAATATGAATCAGCTGCCAAGCATTTGAATGTAAATCACAAGACCCTGGAGATGCTGCAACATTCCAGCTGATTGGCGCTTCTTCTGGGCTCAGCAAAAGTGCCAGGATGAGTGCTGAGCTCCAGCTGGAGCCTCGTGCTCATCAGGCTTCCACTGAGCCCTGACAGCCCTGCAGCTCCAGCCATCTCTCACTCAGGCTTGTGTGGTGCTGTCACTGGTTCAGCTCATTCCCGTCCCCTGCTACCACTTTTCTAGGATGGTTGCGTACCACCTGCCAGGTGCCAATGTACCACTGGTGGTACCCATACCACTGGTTGAAAAGCCCTGCTTTAGAACAATCATGTAAAAATTCCAAACTATGATGTCCAGTATGTTTATTTATTTTGATTTATTTATTAAATTTATACACTGCCCAACTCACCATCAAGAATGACTTTAAGCAGCTTACATGTTGTGTTCTAAATGTAGAAATGTTTTAATTCAGAAATAAAGTAGCTCAAAATAAAGTAAAAAAAAGGATGAATAAAATAGCAGGACGCAACATCTGATATACAAATATGGACTAAAATGGCATTTTTTTCTCTGTAATTATCAGCAGTATTTGCACAATTATCAGATTTGGGGATGAAGTTTGAATTGACCCTAAATTACAAGTATATATTGTAGTATTTAGTGTATAATTATTAAATTATGCACACACGATACAGCTAAAAATTCATGGTGGCACAATAGTTAGAATGCAGTTATTCCAGGCAAACTCTTCCCACTGCCTCAGGTTTGATCCTGATGGGGCTCAAGGCTGAATCAACCTTCCATCTTTCCAAGGTTGGTGAAATGAGGACCCAGATTGTTGTGGGCAATATGCTGACATTTGTGAACCACTTAGGGAGTGCTATAAAGCACTGTGGAGCAGTATATAAGTCTAAGCCCTATTGCTAATATATTTATTAGCAAGGCATTCAGTGCCATGAAAAAGATGGGGAAACTTTCCTGTTTCTATTGAATGGAAATTTCCCATGCCTTATTTAACTGCTAATTCTTTCCTAAGGAACAATTCACCATTATCAAAAGCTTTCCATCCAATGAGATTAAATCATAGGAATTTTAAGTTATTGTTTATAAGTTATAATAATCAATGCTTTACTTAACAAGGAAATAATTTTCCGTGCTTTAATACACCCATCTGGGTCCAAAAAGATATGATTTGGTGTTTTATTACCAAGTCATTTGTTGTTGTTAGCTGCGAAGTCATGTCTGACCCATCGCAACCCTATGGACAATGTTCCTCCAGGCCTTCCTGTCCTCTACCATCTTCTGGAGTCCATTTAAGCTCACTCCTACTGCTTCAGTGACTCCATCCAGCCACCTCATTCTCTGTCGAACCCTTCTTCTATTGCCCTCAATCTTTCCCAGCATTAGGCTCTTCTCCAGTGAGTCCTTCCTTCTCATTAGGTGGCCAAAGTATTTGAGTTTCAACTTCAGGATCTGGCCTTCTAAAGAGCAGTCAGGGTTGATCTCCTCTAGGACTGACCAGTTTGATCGCCTTGCAGTCCAAGGGACTCGCAGGAGTCTTCTCCAGCACCAGAGTTCAAAGGCCTAAATTCTTTGGCACTCAGCCTTTCTTATGGTCCAACTTTCACTGCCATACATTGCAACTGGGAAGACCATAGCCTTGACTATATGCACTTTTGTTGACAGGGTGATGTCTCTGCTTTTTAGTGTGCTATCTAGATTTGCCATGGCTTTCCTCCCGAGAAGCAAGTCATTTAGTAAGAGCTATAAATCTACTTGCATCTTGATTAAAATAATAGATCTTAAAGATAACAATTTCCTTTCTTTACCTGATATTTTAGCTCTTCTCCAGAATGCTGATATTACTTTCACATCAAAATACCATTGAAGAAGACAAAATATGATAAATAAGAATATTCTTGTCCTTGTTTAAAATTCTTACTTCTTACTAAACTTATCCTTCTTAAACCCTTCTTAAATGCTTAATAATTGTTTAAAAATTAATTATATCTTGTGCTAATAGATTTACTAAAAGTATTTATATGTTTGTTTTTTTAAAAAAATTACAGTGTATCTACACCAAAATGTCACCTTGAACCTCTCTGGATTTTTTGAAGAACAGAGATAAAAGATAACAACAGAGACAGAAAATAAATAAAACATTTCTACATATCCTACTTTTATGAATGTATTTTTGTCCTTTTTTTCTGAATCCACAACAACTGTTCTTTTTAATATAGTTATATAGCAATTTAGAATTCTTAGCACTTCCAATTATGTACTGCATTTCATTGTAAATCTTTACAAAAATAAAAATAAATAAATCCCTTCCTCTTATCCTAAAGCTGTATATACATTTTCATTCATCTTTTGTTTATATGCTGTAGATCTAATTCCTTAATCTCCATTATTAATTTTTAATCTCTTCATTTGTGTTGTGCTCATAATATATCTCTATTCACTAACCAGTTTCCTGTAACAAGTGTTTTCATACAGTCCTATTAATTGGTCTCAGTAGTTCCACCTTTTTCATTTACATCAAAGGAATGTTTTAGTGGGGGATGACCGGGCATGATGACCTAGAGGTGAAGATGCTCACTTCCCGCTCTGAAGGTTGAGAGTTCAATCCTAGATAGTGGCAGATGTTTCTCTATCAGGACACAAAGAGAAAATATCTGCTGTGAACTCTGTGTAGGCATCAGGAAAGGCATCCAGCTAGTAAATTCTCAGCTCCATTCAGTCACCCTGACTCCACCATGAATATAGGGATTAAAGGTTAATAAAAAGAAAAAAAAATGCCTTTTAGCAGGGATCCAGTTTGGTGCTGTGAGAGGAGACTATGAATTTTAGTCCCACTTTGAGATGAAGCCGGCTGGATGATTTTAGCCCTAGGAAGGAGGAAAGGGCAAAACCATCTTTGAAATCTTGCCAAGAAAACTGCAGGGACTAGTCTAGGCAGTTGCCAGGAGTCAAAAAGTCAGGACCACACACGCACAGTACTTTTCTATTTTCTATTTTATTGTTGGTACATTTTCTTTGTAGCAAGATTATTTTTAAGAATCTGAGTTTTTTTAACTTTTAATACCCAGTTCTACTAATGATCTATTCGCTATGTGGTAACATTTTAGATCTGTTTTGTATTTTGAGGCAAAATGAAGACATCAAAGTATAACTTAGTCCTGAATATGAATTCAATTGTTTAGAATAATAGGAAAAGCTCTTTCCGGGGTTATTAAGAGATTTCCAGGCATCCACTAAATGCAGCTCATCCAAAATACCAGCACATATTTAATCCTCTGGATCCACATTTTTTATCCTGTACATTAGCTCTGAGGCTTATGAGCCTCAACAACAGAGTGCATTTATGGTATTCATGTAGTTCATGTAGCTTCAGATGTGTACCGTAGGCTTATTTTGGTGTTAATTTTGAATTACTACACAGGAATTCTGGGGAGAGGCATGGAAGGAAAAGAAATGACAGAAATAGTATTGCATTATTATTATTATTATTATTATTATTATTATTAATAATAATAATAATAATAATAATAATAATAATAATAATAATAATAATAATAATAAGTTGGAAGGGACCTTGGAGGTCATCTAGTCCAACCCCTGCTCACGCAAGAAACCCTATACCATTTCAGACAAGTGGCTGGCCAATCTCTTCTTAAATACTTCCAGTGTTGGAGCATTCACCACTTCTGGAGGCAGGTTGTTCCACTGGTTAATTGTTCTAACTGTCAGGAAGTTTCTCCTTAGTTCTAGGTTGCTTCTCTCCTTGACTAGTTTCCATCCGTTGCTTCTTGTCCTGCTTTCAGGTGCTTTCGAGAATAGCTTGGCTCCTTCTTCTTTGTGGCAGACCCTGAGATATTGGAACATTGCGATCATGTCACCCCTCACCCTTCTCTTTATTAAACTACACATACCCAATTCCAGCAACCGTTCCCTGTTTTACCCTCCTGTCCCCCAATCATCTTTGTTGCTCTTCTCTGTACTCTTTCTAGAGTCTCAACATCTTTTTTACATATTGGTGACCAAAACTGGATGCAGTATTCCAGGTGTGGCCTTACCAAGGCATTGTAAAGTGGTATTAGTACTTCACGTGATCTTGATTCTATCCCTCTGTTAATGCAGCCTAGCACTGTGTTGGCTTTTTTGGCAGCTGCAGCACACTGCTGGCTCATATTGAAGTGATTATCTACTAGGACTCTGAGATCCCTCTCACAGTTACTACTATTGAGCAAGGTACCACCTATACTATACCTGTGCATTTGATTTTTCCTGCCTAAATGTAGAACCTTACTTTTTTCACCATTGAATTTCATTTTGTTAGATAGTGCCCAGTGTTTGAGTCTGTCCAGATCCTCCTGTATCTTAAGCCTATCTTCTGGAGTATTGGCTATTCCTGCCAGCTTGGTGTTGTCTGCAAATTGGATGAGTTCCCCATCTATCCCCTCATCCAAATCGTTGATGAAGATGTTGAAGAGCACTGGGCCCAGAACAGAGCCCTGGGGCACCCCACTACACACTTCCTTCCATGTAGATGCAGTTCCATTGAGGACCACATGCTGAGTACGGCCTGTCAGCCAGCTATAAATCCATCTGGTGGTGATGCTATCTAACCCACATTTTTCTATCTTATCAAGTAGTAGGTTGTGATCTACTTTATCAAATGCCTTACCGAAGTCCAAGTAAATTATATCTACAGCATTCTTCAGGTCCACTAATTTTGTCACTTGGTCAAAGAATGCAATAAGATTTGTCTGGCATGATCTGTTTTTGACAAACCCATGTTGGCTTTTAGTGATAACTTTGTTCGCATCAAGGTGTTCGCTGATTTGTTGTTTGATTATCTTTTCCAGAATCTTTCCGGGTATTGAGGTCAGGCTGATAGGTCTGTAGTTTCCTGGATCTATTTTTTCCCCTATTTTGAAGATGGGAACTACATCAGCTCTCTTCCAGTCCTCTGGTAGTTCCCCAGTGCTCCAGGATCTTATCATCATTATGATTTATTATTATCATTATGATAATAACTTTTTTTTGATCAATGACAAAGTCAAAAAGGCAGTTTCCTTCTGGCACTTTCATCTAAATATGGAAGAAGACAAAAAAAAAGTCATCATTATGCTAGCTCTATATTTTGGTAAACGTATTTATTTTATTTATTTTGTTTTAATCCCATTTATATCCCGCCCTTCTCCGAAGACTCAGGGAGGCTTACAATTTAAGCACAAACCAATGTGCTTAGCAATTAGTATTGTGACATTACACACCTATAAAAAGATGGAGTATGTGGACAATATTGCTTTCTTCATTCTAATGAAAGTTCTCGATATTTTGGACAAATGTAGCACTGTGGAATCCTAGAGATTGAGGTAAAATGAGGGCCTGGTTGAAAAATCAATTGCTTGGGATCACTTTCATGGATCAAGAACCTGCTAAATGAAACCATTGAGCTGAATTTACAGAATAGAGAACTTTCATCTTCATCTTTCTTTAAAATTGCTATAAAGTGTTAGTAAGAGCTGAGAGGTCTAGTGTCCTTTCTAGAAACTCACCTTCCTAAAATCTTTTAAATGTTAAAAGACTGCTCAGCCATTTTTAATGAACTGGTGATTCTCAATCTTGTTAGCAACAGAAAAAATATACTAAAGTCACATTTACATGCAGAGTTTCACAAAATGTATAACATTTTTATCTATCCGAGTACCCTTGTGATGTGGGTCACCATTAGACTTATTTCACTGATTGGGAAATGTCAGTGGCTTGATTTAAGTCCCAGTTAAACTCTAAGAATGTCAAAAACATCTTTGCTCAGGCACCTTATTTCATTGTAACCTAAGGAATTAGGAGGAAGACTGGCTAATTCAGGATAGTGCTTGCATCAAACTTAATTAATCAGATGTCTACAGAAAAGTGAAAGACAAAGTCTCCTTCGAGTTAAACTTGACTTAGCCCTGGCATTTTCTTACAAATTCCACCTAACTTAATGTATCTTACTTCTAGACTTGCATATAGATGTGAAGGTTTGCACTCTATGTTTCCTAAAACTTTTGCCAGTTCTTTCTGAACAAAGCTATTATTTCTTTTACTTACTGTACTGTATTTTACATATTTTACATATTATTAGGATTGTCTTCCAGCATGGTATCCCTGCAAATAATATGCAACTCCCAGAATTCCCCAGCCAGCATGATTGTTGAAGTCCACAAGTCTTTAAGTTGCCAAGTTTTGGGACCCCTGAACTAGAAGACAGCACATTAGTAGGATTGTGAGGAAAAACAGATTTATCTTCTTTAACCTGGATTAAACAGTTGCTACTATTTTCTTGATAAGGTGATATTCTGAATTATAAGCACTCCTTGCTATTATTATGAACTCAGTCAATCTCAGAAGTTTCTCTGCCATAATTAGCGTACAGTAGGCGTAATATTTTGGATTTTTCTTTTCCTGATATTCCCCTCTTGTATGGCTAAATTCTGTTATCATCAAGATGCTTCCTAGTTATTAAAGTTTTTTTTACTGGAAAATTGAGTGTTTCTGAGCCTATTTAGTGCACAGCTCAGCACATTTTTATGCATTTAATGAAAAGAATCCTGATGCCCACTTAAAACTGTTTTGCACATGTCAGTGCCTTATATTAGCATATAGTGCCAAAGACTGGGTTCCCTGAAAATTTATCTTTCATTGAGTGAAAGGCTAAAACAGAAGCAAATTTAAAACCAACCCACAGGGCTACAAGTATAAAACACTTCTAGAGTTTCTTCTGGAAGTACTGAGAATGTTATGCTCACCCCCTTTCAAAGGTAATTTTGGGGAAAAATGCAAGATGCCCATGTATTAATAATCACATATCTGACAGTTAGTATTGCATATTTTCCCAAGGTTGGATAGTAAAGCTAATTCAGTTTTTAAAAATTCATGTACAATAGTGATGATCTTGTTGACTTCCTTATGCTATCATTATTATGCATTATGTTTCATGATGTTGACAGGCACTCCTATTTGCATAAGTGAAGATGTTCTTGCTTCTGCCTGAAGAAATTTGCAATCCAATAGACTTACTCAATCCATCTTGATACTTGAGTTTTATGAACATATATAGTCTCCTAGACCACTAGAGTCAGAAAGATCATTTCGGCCAGGAAGTTGTAATGTATTTGTTTTTTTAAGGATAATGATCACAGTTGGGTTTTCAGGACCTTAATGGATTCCAAAAACACAACATGGGGGTAGAGTCCAAACTAAAAAAATATATATGTTCATTTATATTCCTATTTGATTAAAATTAATTGCATGTTTAATCATTTCTCCTTCTGTTACTTTGCAAATAACAATGTAGTAACAATTTTAGGAAGTTTGGTGAACTCCTTGAGGACTGTCTGGTGAAGTCTTTGGGAGGCATCATGCACCCCAGGGCCTCAGGTTGTACCTCTAGGCTCCTGAGTTCAACCCCCTGCTTAATTCAAGAAAACAAATTAATATATTCCAAGTAATGGATCCTGGGCTCTGGTTGAACTCAACCAAGAAAATGAATTGTACCATTTTGTTAGGTAATTGATTCTTCTTGTCAAACTTCTCTTATTGATTCCCCCCCCCCAAAAAAAAATAGCCAGAGAATTTATCTGGTAAGTTTATCATTGTTATACATCCTGTATTCTTGGATGACAGAAAACAGATTGTACTCTTCTTCTGCATCCTTTATGTACGTGAAGAGCAGCCTTGTTTACCTGGAACACCTACCTACTCTATGTACGGTATTTAAAGCAGGTTTTTGTACTTTGGAAGTGACATGGAATTTAGAGAAGATGAGGATGAGGATGAGAAGAAGGAGAAGGAGAAGGAGAAGAAGGAGGAAGAGGAGGAGGAGGAGGAGGAGGAGAAGAAGAAGAAGAAGAAGAAGAAGAAGAAGAAGAAGAAGAAGAAGAAGAAGAAGAAGAAGAAGAAGAAGAAGAAGAAGAAGAATTATGAGGAAAAGGACGAGGAGGATCCCCCTCTTTTGTATGTGTATCATGACATCACATCCTTGTACAGGAGCAGGGGTTGCAACCTGATCCAACCGCTCTGCTTTTACCATTCCAGCTGCTGAGATCCCATTAACAAAACAGCAGGTCCACATTCATTTTACCCATTATTTTAATATGATTGTATCATGCAGACTCAATACAGTAAACCACATAGTCACATCACCATTTTATACAGCTTGTTCGTATCTAATGTCAACCTCCTCTACAACCAACATCCACCAGAATTATTGTAGGAATCCGTTATATTAAAATTTCAACAGCCACTAAAAATGTTTCCTTTTTATTTTCCTGGGTAAGCTAGCTTAAGTATTAATTCTTTATGCAGAAATGCCCTTGTTATTTAGATATATGCTCTAATTATTGTTTTAAATGCTACAATTGAGTTGCAGTCTTAAATTAGATTGTGGTAAGTTACAGCATAAAAAATAAAGCAACTACTTGTTCATTTTGGTAGCTAGATTCCCTTCAGCTAGGATGTTTGGAGAAGAATGCCTCATTGCTTAACTATAAAAAGTCAATATAAGTTGGCTATTACTCCTCAGAATAAAGCACCTTTTTTTAATTGAGCCAGTCTGTCTAGCAGAATCTGAATCAGATAACCAAAACCTTAGATTGTATGCAGCCTCCAGACTTTTTTTTTGCAGTTCCCAGAAACCCCATGCCCAAATTTTACAGAAAAAGTAGAAATTCAGCAGATTTTTATGGTGCCTTAGAGAATACCCATGATCCAATGGGACATCCTTTCAGAAATATACTTCCTTATCTATAAATAGAATCACCACGACCAGATTGTTATTGTTTTGGTTTTCAAATTCAAGAAGAAAGCATGTTATTAAAAATGAAAGATACCAAGCAAAACAAACATAGGTGCTTCTTGGTTTAACAAAGGATAATTTATAAATTAAATGATTTAGAAACCCTGATGACTTTCCACTGAGTTGTAGAAAGCCATCAAAGGCAGTTTAAAAATAGGATCACATGATATCCTGGGGGGTTAGAGCAGGATCAGTCTACCTGATCTTGGGCAGCTGAAGGAAGGGCTGGTCTAATTTTACAGTAGGAAGCAATGAAAAATGAAAGAAGAAGAGCAAGGACTAAGGTCTAGGAGCTAATTTATTTGACTTGTACAAATATGTGCATATCTGTGTGCCAGAGAAGCGGCCCATCAAGCAGTAAAACATGCAGGCTTTTTTTCATCAACTTTAGTTGTTGCTTCTTTAAGAAACAGCTTATGATGAGATTGGTGTCAAAATAATAATAATAGTAATAGTAATAACAATAATAACAACAACAATAGTAACAACAATAATAATTCCACATCTGCCTATCCCAGATCTTTGGTAAGGACTCGATAGGTAGGCAAAAATGCCAAATCCAGTCTGAACATCTGGTTGACTTTGCAATTAACAACAACAACAACAACCCAGACTTAACAATTGTCAATAAGAAAGACAAAAAAGTCTGGACAGTGGACATGTCAGTGCCTGGAGAAAGCAGAATAGACGAGAAAGAACTGGAGAAGATAACGAAATATAAAGACCTACAAATAGAAATAGAAAGACTGTGGCAAAGGCAAACAAGGGTAGTATCAATAGTAATAGGCACCTTGGGTGCAATCCCAAAACAGCTGGAACACCACTTGAACACCATTGGCATTGACAAATTTGCCATTAGTCAATTGCAAAAGGCAGCCTTACTAGGAACTGCGACGATATCTATAATACCATCAAACATCCACATCTGCCTATCCTAGGTCCTTGGTAAGGACTCAATAGGTAGACAAAAATGCCAAATCCAGTCTGAACATCTGACTGACTGTGCGATGAATAATAATAATAATAATAATAATAATAATAATAATAATAATAATAATAATAATAATAATAAATACTCAATGCAGTTCAACTGTTTAGCAGTGACATCAGAATGGATTTGGACTTGGAAAATGTGCTATATTATCCATGCAACGAGGAAAAATGGGAAAAATAGAAGGAATAGAACTGGGAAACGGAAGTATTATGAAAGCACTAGCAAAGGATGACGGTTACAAATACCTAGGCATATTGGAAGCAGATAACATCTTGAATGGAAAAGTCAAAGAGTCAACACAAAAGGAATACATCAGAAGAGTCCGCAAAATACTAAAATCAAAGCTGAATGCTGGAAATATAATTAAAGCCATTAATACATGGGCAGTCCCAGTGATACGCTACCCAGCTGGAATTATCAACTGGACATTGGCCGAATTGGAACACCTAGACTGGAAAATGCATAAACTTTTGAACTGCTAAGCTTGTAAGCCGCCCTGAGTCTTCGGAGAAGGGCGGGATATAAATGGAATTAAAATAAATAAATAAATAAATAAATAATGCATCATGCTCTACATCTACGAAGTGACATCAACAGATTGTACCTGCCAAGAAGAATAGGGGGTAGAGGGCTACTGTAAGTCCACCAAACTGTAGAAGAAGACAAACAAAGTTTGAATGACTATGTGAATCAAAGTACAGAAAAATTGCTGTAGGCTGTGAAAACAGAGAGCATTATCAAAATAACAGAAACAAAGGCAGAATATAAGGAAAAACGGCTGCATGATAGATTAAATAGATGGAAAACCAAAGCTTTGCATGGACAACATTTGAAAATCACTGAAGGAAAATGTGATAACAACTTGACATGGGCATGGCTTAAGATGGGAACCATCAAGAAAGCAACAGAAGGCTTAATACTGGCTGCTCAAGAACAAGCACTACAAACTAATGCCATGAAAGCGAAGATACAAAAATCTACTGACAATCCAAATTGCCAACTTTGCAACAACAAAGTTGAAACTGTTTCACATTTAATATGTGAGTGCAGCAAAATCACGCAAACTGATTACAAAGCTAGACATGACCAAGTTGCTAAACTAATCCACTGGGCATTGTGTAAAAAATATGACTTGCCTGTGTCCGAAACATCATGGGAACATAGGGTGGAAAAAGTTGTCAAGAATGAGAGGGTGAAGATCTTGTGGGACTTCCAAATACAGACAGATCGCCATTTGGAACATAACATGCCAGATATCACAGTTGTAGAGAACTGAAGCATACAGCTGATTGATATCGCTGTACCAGGAGATGCCAGAGTCGAAGAAAAAGAACTGGAAAAAATTACGAAATACCGCGACCTGGCCATTGAAAATGTGTGATTATGGATGAAACGTATAACAGTGATACCCATTGTCATCGGGGCACTGGGAACTGTGTCCAAAAACTTTACAAAACACAACAAGAAATTGCAGCTTCCTGCAATAACTCCAGCAAAGCTACAAAAAACTGTGCTACTCAGAACATCTTACATTTTAAGGAGATACCTGGTTGACACCTAGGATGCTGGCAGCAGCCCATGTCAACCATTAGTGCCAGTCAATTTGAGTGTTCAGTTGACTGAGTTTCATGTTTTATGAATAAAAGTTTTATAATAATAATAGTCAATCCATTGTTTCTGGATGGGGGAGGGAGCAAAAGTTTGTGAGACTATCTGGGAAACTGTCACAGAATATTGAAAAAGAAGATCTTAAGACTGCAGCAGTAATCTGAAGCAGCCACACATTTCCTAAATTTCATTCATTCGGGAGTCGTGGTCCCATACTTTGGACATATTCTGTAAATTACTCTGCTTGAGGTACTTTGGTTCAAAACTTGTCACCAGTTAAACACTGTTTTGTCCAGTTAAAGGTCATGACAATTAAAATTTTAGTAGTATATAGATGTGCTGTAAAATCATTATTGTATGATGTATTGATATTAGAGATTTTAGAGATATATTCTCTTTTAAAATTCAGCCTGTTCACCAAAGGTCTGGGCACTTTTTGTCTACTTCAACAAGAATCTTGTTAGCAAGAAATGAAGGAGATATCTAAAACATGAAATGCAAGGTGTGCTTCACATTCATATTTCATTAATTCCCACCATTATTTGTATGGTATATCTCTGCAATTTTCGGTTGCTGATTCTCTTTCACTTTAGCACTAGGAGTGGAACATGTTTCAAGAGCTAAACTAATGAAAGTCTGAGAATTCATAATATCAAAGAATACATCTTTTTGATCAAAATACAGATATATTTAAGGTAACATCCTTCAGCCTGCTAGGCATGAGGACACTGGAAAGCTCTGTGGATACAGAAGTCTCATGACATGTTATTGTAGTCCTGGGCTGATGGTAATAATGTAGGTGCACATGGGAGTAGACAGGATACCTTCAGGATTCTGTCCCATTAATAAGATAACATTAAAATAAAATGTCATGAGAGTCTTTAATTCCATCCTCATTATGTCAGGTGATTACTGTATAAACTAGACTGCTGCATATTTGATAGACGTTTGACTCGATTCAGCAAAAATCTTCGGATTTTCTAATGTCAGTCCTAATATTTTCAATGTAAGTCCATCAAGAAGTATGATCAGAGATGGTTCACCAAGAACAAAACTTGTGCAACATTTTAGATCACCTTCAAAATAATGCCTTCCAGATTATTCACGTATTTTTCTATAACTTGTCAAGTACATTGAAATAATTCAAGGCAAAGTAAGCTGTTTTGTATGTATATGTATGATTGTTTAAAAAGTTTTATTGCTTTCTATAGTAAGAGTACGTGTACTTAGAGGAGAATTCAATCTGAATGGGGTTGAAGTTCAACCAAAATTGTCTTACGGATTTTGCAGATAATATCACTTCTCAATGCATAGAGTTGGCCTCTAACCTTAAAGCAAAAAAATTCACTCTAACCAATAGATGGGCATCTAGCTTCTGTTTGAAATTGAGCAAATAGTTCCATATCAAATGAATTCAATATCTACCACTCTATTATTTAAGCCCATTGGCATGTTTTCTATACAAAATGATTAATAAAGGTCATGTTTTACTTTAATCAAAGGGGAAAATATTTGGGTATACGAAGAATACAACCTTACTACACATCAATATTCTCTTCCCCAATTCCTTCAAAGGTTTGTCATAAACAATAGCACTTAGACTTATATACTACTTCATAGTGCTGTATAGCCTTCTCTAAGCATTTCACAGAGTCAGCATATTGCCCCCAACAAACTGGCTCCCCATTTTCCCAACCTCGAAATGATGGAAAGCTGAGTCAATCTTGAGTCAGACAGGATCAAACTCCTGGCAGTCGGCAGAGTTTGCCTGCAATATTGCATTCTAACCACTGTGCCACTATGGCTTTTAAGACTTCCCCCCTTTTTATTGTTTTAAACACTGTTATAAATTCATTTCTTTCTGTTGATACTCTTCTGAAGTTGTTCAGAAAATACCCAGATAATATCAGAAAAATGTCTGCCAATACAGTTGAAGGTATTTCTTTGACTGGGGAAACTAAGTCCATTATGTTTTTTTAACTCAAATATGCAATTCACTTTATCAGAGAATAACTTCTTCGGAGGTTTTGATCCAGTTCTGAATGAAGAAAGTGTATCTGGTGTGGCCTTTTTAATGAAGTGAAAAATTATGACCGTATTTGTGCATATAACCATATGGTTTGAAATTACTTCTGTTTATGAAAACATGCAGGCCCTCTTCAAATATGAATTTATTACAGGGAAAAGATAATAATAATAATAATAATAATAATAATAATAATAATAATAATAATAATAATAATAATAATAATAAGAAGAAGAAGAAGAAGAAGAAGAAGAAGAAGAAGAAGAAGAAGAAGAAGAAGAAGAAGAAGAAGAAGAAGAAGAAGAAGTTGTTGAAGTTGGAAGGGACCTTGGAGGTCATCTAGTCCAAACCCCCACTCAGGCAGGAAACCCTATACCATTTCAGACAAATGGATGGCCAGTCTCTTCTTAAAAACTTCCAGTGTTGGAGCATTCACCACTTCTGGAGGCAGGTTGTTCCACTGGTTAATTGTTCTGTCAGGAAGTTTCTCCTTAGTTCTAGGTTGCTTCTCTCCTTGACTAGTTTCCATCCATTGCTTCTTGTCCTACTTTCAGGTGCTTTGGAGAATAGCTTGACTCCCTCTTTTTGTGGCAGCCCCTGAGATATTGGAACACTGCTATCATGTCACCCCTCACCCTTCTCTTCATTAAACTACACATACCCAATTCCAGCAACTGTTCCCTATATGTTTTAGCCTCCAGTCCCCCAATCATCTTGGTTGCTCTTCTCTGTACTCTTTCTAGAGTCTCGACATCTTTTTTACATCATGGTGACCAAAACTGGATGCAGTATTCCAGGTGTGGCCTTACCAAGGCATTGTAAAGTGGTATTAGTACTTCACGTGATCTTGATTCTATCCCTCTGTTAATGCAGCCTAGCACTGTGTTGGCTTTTTTGGCAGCTGCAGCACACTGCTGGCTCATATTGAAGTAATTGTCTACTAGGACTCTGAGATCCCTCTCACAGTTACTATTATTGAGCAAGGTACCACCTATACTATACCTGTGCATTTGATTTTTGCTGCCTAAATGTAGAACCTTACTTTTTTCACCATTGAATTTCATTTTGTTAGATAGCGCCCAGTGTTCGAGTCTGTCCAGATCCTCCTGTATTTTAAGCCTATCTTCTGGAGTATTGGCTATTCCTGGTGTCATCTGCAAATATGAGAAAACAGTCTGAACTTCATCACATATGGGAGCCTGGCAGGAATGGACAGGGAAAAAGCACTGGATAATCTGTAACATTTTTTCCAACTCATGCATTTTGTATGTGCATTCACTCACTTCAAGAAAAATCAAGCCTTTAATGAATCTCTCATCTTAGGACTTCATGAAAAAAATTCAAATGCACAATAACAATTTACAGCAATTGACTGAAGTGGCGACACTTAAGGAACATGGAAATTAATGCACACAGGCATTAGCAGCATGAGAATTAAAGTCTAATTAGAACCACTCTGAGTCAAGTGTCAGCAAGTTAATCATACAAGATCTCTGAAATAACACCAAGCAGGGACATGTTTTTTTCAGGAAAACAATAAAATAAAATCATAGTAAACATGTAATTGAAAAATGCAACATTTTGGGAAGCCTAAACAAACCAAACTATAAAGAAACTTTTAAACTTCAAGCATTTGCGGATGATCTGGTTTTTATTATGGAGGATCCATATCAGACGGGACCAAAACTATTGGAAGAACTATCTAAATATGGTGAGGTTGCCGGACTGCGAATAAACAGAAATAAGACCAAGATGATTGTCAAAAATATGACTAATAAACAAAAAGAAAATTTGGTTGGAATCATGGATATAGTCAAGAAAATAAAATACCTAGGGATTAATATTACGGCTAGATGCACCTCACTCAAAAAAGATAATTATGATAATGTAGTGAATCAAATAAAAGGTGATCTGGAAAGATGGGGAAATCTGAAACTTTCATTATTGGGGAGAATCGCTGTCATCAAGATGAATATCCTGCCCAAAATTTTGTTTTTGTTCCAAAATATCCCAATACAACTCGATTCTAGGTTTTTCCAAAATTTGAATAAATTATCACTAAATTTTGTTTGGCAGGGGAAAAAATCAAGAATCAAATTGAAATATTTACAGGATACGAAGGAAAACGGGGGTTTTGGATTGCCAGACTGGGAATTATATTACCACGCCGCAGCTCTGAATTGGATTAGAGAATGGGTAATTTTGAAAAATAGAAGACTATTGACTTTAGAGGGTCACGATTTGCAATATGGCTGGCATGCTTTTTTATGGACGGAGAAACAAGGTCTCTTTTCACATTTTCAAAAACATCGGATTAGGCAAACATTACTTAATACCTGGAAAAAAATTAGATCTCACAATTATACTAAAGTACCGGTCTGGCTATCCACCCTCGAAGCGATTGTTTACCCAAATCTATTTGATGTGGGTAACATAATTTCGTATAAGGATATTATGAATGAGGAGGGGGAATTGAAACTTAGAAATGAACTAGAATCACAAGGTATAAAACTCGATTGGTGGGCCTACTTACAGATCCAATCAAGATTTAGGAAGGATAAAAAAGAATGGGGGATATATACCTCTGAAACAGCATTGGATAAAATATTATTGGGTCCAGACACCAAACAGATAAAGAAATTATACAATTTGCTCTTGAGATACAAGCTGTTTGAAGAGCAAGTGAAGGATCCCATGTTGATTTGGGCTAACAATCTAGGACATGGCATTGATTTAGATACATGGCAAACACTCTGGGACAGAAATAAAAGAATAACACTGGCCTCATCTTATAAAGAAAATTTATTTAAAATGTTCTATCGATGGCATCTTCCCCCAGCCCGTTTAGCTAAAATGTATACAACAGCATCTCCCAAATGTTGGAAGTGCTCTGAAGAACTAGGTACATATTTCCATAAGTGGTGGTCTTGCAGTAAAACACAAAAATTTTGGAAAATGATTTGGATTTGGCTGAAAGAAATACTAAAACAAGATATTGAGTTTAGTCCAGAATTTTTCTTATTGGGAATTACGAAAGAGAAATATCCTAAAGATGTGCTGTATTTGATGATCCATATTATCACAGCAGCTAGAATGTCATTTGCGCAAAAATGGAAAAAGAATGAGATTCCAGGAGAAAATGAGGTTATTAGGAAAATTTGGGAATGCGCAGAAATGGATAAACTAACTTTGGAACTAAAGAATAAAGATCAATCAGATTACTATAGAATTTGGAACAAATTGTATCTTTGGAGGGATAAAAAGAAAGGTCTCTATTAGGTTTTACAGACTGGCTCACTGTTTTAAATATTGTGTTATTTCACCGATTTGTATCTTAAGTGTATTTAAGTGTATCTTTGATGTACATATATACATGTATATATATATATATATATATATATATATATATATATATATATATATATATATATATATATATATATATATATATATATATATATATATATATATATATGAACATTGTAGACAAGAAGGCTTGTCAGCCCGCTGGTACTGTGTCCAATGTTTTTAAACAATAAACTTAATAAAATTTAAAAAAAATTAAAAAAAAAAAAGAAAAATGCAACATTTTGGGAAGCCTAAACAAACCAAACTATAAAGAAACCAAGTCATAAGAATAGTTACATAAATACACTTTTATGTAGCTAATCCTGTTTATTTGTGCATTTGTTTGAATTATTTTATGTTATTTTATTTTACTAATTTGTATTTGCTCTACTTCACAGAGAAAATTATTACCTGCCTTCAAGAAGGATTACTAAAACTTCAGAAAATCTATTTTGTGTATTTTGTGAGCAAATTTATTCCAGTAAGAGGGAACCATATTGGACTTTTGAAAACATCTGATGTGGACTTTCACAAAATAGCTACCGTTGGGTCACAAGCCAAATAGAAAAGTTCTAACTTCCATAATACATTTTTTTTACTTAAAACATTTAAATAGCTGCCCCTCTTTTAACCAATTCTGAGTGGCTTCCAATAAAAAATAATACACATATATATCAACACAGACACAAATTATACATATATACATATACATATACATATACATATACATATACATACATACATACATACATACATATATATATATATATATATATATATATATATATATATATATATATATATATATATATGTATATATATATGAAGGGACACGGTGGCTCAGTTGGTTAGGATGCTGAGCTTGTTGATCAGAAGGTTGGCAGTTTGGCGGATCGAATCCCGAGTGCCGTGTAGCAGAGTGAGCGCCTGTTACTCATCCCAGCTTCTGTCAACCTAGCAGTTTGAAAACGTAAAAATGCAAGTAGAAAAAAAGGGACCACTACGGTGGGAAGGTAACAGCATTCCGTGCGCCTTTGGCATCTAGTCATGCCAGCCACATGACCACGGAGACGTCCTCGAACAAGCTCTGGCTCTTCGGCTTTGAAACGAGATGAGCACTGGCCCCTAGAGTTAAAAACAACTAGCACGCATGTGCGGGGCAACCTTTACCTTTACCTTTTATATATATATATATATATATATATATATATATATATATATATATATATATATATGTGTGTGTGTGTGTGTGTGTGTGTGTGTGTGTGTGTGTGTAAATTACTAACAAAGTATTAAGGGAGACTAAGATGCATTTCTGACTCTTTAGTCTTCATCAGTCAGTCATACCCTTCTGAGATTCGAACCTATTACACAAATATATGAAGTGTCCGGTGTGACTACAGCCTGTTTGATGGCCTTTGAGATAAGGCTGAAAACAGGAAATAAAGATTTGCCCCATGTTTGGGGCCTAGCAAGGTAATCTAAATAGTTAACATTTGACATATATATATATATATATATATATATATATATATATATATATATATATATATATATATATATATATATATATATATATATATATATATATATTGTTTTCGTAGATTCTCGCGGGTGTCTGTATGTGTAGATCTAGAGTCTCGGGTTTCTTCCCGCGTTCCTTTCATCTTCAGAAAGTTGTGACAGATGGGATTTCGTCGAAACGTCACCACAACTTTCTGAAGATGAAAGGAACGCGGGAAGAAACCCGAGACTCTAGATCTATCTATCTATCTATCTATCTATCTATCTATCTATCTATCTATCTATCTATCTATCTATCTATCTATCTATCTATAAATTACTAACAAAGAATTAAGGGAGACTGATATGCATTTCAAACTTATTAGTTTTCATCAGTTTTCATATATATACATACACACACACACATACCACATGATTAGATCATTATGTACCTAGAAATAACAGCAGTCATTAGACAACTTTGCACAAAGATCAATGGCACAATGCAAGACATGGTTACTGGTGAATGGTGATAGATTGGTAGAGGGTACTATCAAAAGGAACTTTCCAAGAAGACTCACTATCACAACCACTGTTTGTCAATGCACTATTTCCCCTGTCAACAATACTGAATAACTGAGGGCATGGCTACCAAACATCAGAAACATCTGCTAAGCGCTTATGCCTTTAAACTAAAATGCTAGGTTAAGAAGTGAGTATAAAAAAACCTGATAAAATCAAAAGAAAAAAAAGTGCTGCTGCAGAATAACAAAATAACAGAGTTGGAAGGGACCTTGGAGGACTTCTAGTGCAATCCCCTGCTCAAGGAGAAAACCCTATAGTTCCATTTCAGACAAATGGTTGTCAAATCTCTTCTTAAAAACCACCAGCTTTGGAGAATCCACAACTTCTGGAGGCAAATCATTCTACTCATTAATTGTCCTAACCGTCAAGAAATTTCTTCTTAATTCTAGGTTGCTTCAATTTTGTCAGGATTTGAGTTGTCAGCAAAAAGTTACAATTCAGCTATATTTTGGCACTCTGTAGCTGGATTCCTAGAATAATGGAAATTCATATTTCCTATATATAAAAAGGACCCTAGCAATTACAGATACATTTGTCTGATGGATATTGCGGCTAAAATGTAAGTTAGGTTCCTCTTGAGTAGAGTTGAGAGCTGGGTAGATGAAAAGTGTATCCTTGCAGAAGAATGA
This sequence comes from Vipera ursinii, assembly GCF_947247035.1. Taxonomy (NCBI): domain Eukaryota; kingdom Metazoa; phylum Chordata; class Lepidosauria; order Squamata; family Viperidae; genus Vipera; species Vipera ursinii. Next base: position 12,629,192 of record NC_139518.1, read on the forward strand.
ACAGACATTAGACAGATCTATTATTGACAATTGCTCTGTCCTGAAACATCTAATTACAAAGTATTTCAGTAAGGAAAAACAACTCTTTGGTGCCTCTGTAGATCTTTAGTACTGCATCTGACATAGTAAAGAGAGAAATATTATGGGAGAAATTGATTGCCTTAAAATGAAACACACAGTATAAATTTTATGCAAGCACTTCTTTGAGAGTGCAGTTTGGAGTCATTGGAGCTACGACAAGTATGATCGACACTTAAAAGGGGTAAGAAAAGGATGCATACTTGCATTATTGTTATTCAGTCTATACATTAAAGACTTAACAGGTCTAATGAAGGATCTTGAAGTGCACATGACTAAGGTGCTAAATTAATATTGTAATACCTTGTTATACTATGACAATTACTATGATCTTACTATTATTGGGTTACATTGGCTATTAAGAATATTTGGTTTCTACTGTCATAAGTCTCTGATTATTAATAATTCAAAATTTAAAAAATGGTCTTTGGAAAATGGCTATTACCTGGTTAACCAATAGGGTAAATTAATACCTTTCCTTACCTAGGAGTAGTTTTTGATCAGATGGAATCTTGGCTCCCTCATCATCAAAAGAGCTCAGGAGTAAATTTATTACTTAAATTAAAAAACAAAACAAAACAAAAGTATCCAAGTTCCTTAGCTCCAATTTTTAAGGTATATTGTCAAGTAATGAGGAAATCAGGATATTCAGGCAGTTCAAATGAGTATAACAATTTAAGCTCTCTATAAAAATCTGATCTATTAAAAACCCCTCCCTTGGGCTCAGCCTGGTCATCTCCTGCAATATAAGGCCAGGGTTATTTCCATGCTCGTATATAAAGCTGAGGTTTGAGTCTTAAATCATGCAGTACATCACTACTTGAACAAACAGAAACATAACATCTGAGAAGCATGGGTTGGGTGTCGATAAAAGGTCTGAACTTGAAATTTATACAATTGATAATTATTGTTGCAAAATTAATACTATGGAAACCATCAGACTTTCAAAACTGTGTCTGTTTGAACAGACAAAATTTCAATTAAAGACCTCTTGCCTCATACAGCTGACAAATTATATCAGAAGCTGAGGTCTTCCTATCTGCAGTACAATTGAAGAACAAGTTACCGTAAAAAGATTACAGAACAATGAATCTTGAATATAAAAGCACAGAAAGATATAAGACGTTTCAGTAAGGTTGCCACATTGACATGGATAAACTGCTACAAACACACCTTCTAAATTGCCAAGTATTTAAACAGAGAAATGCCTAAACATCTTTGGCACTATTTCCTCACACAAGATTTAAGCAACTGGACCTAATGGTTAAATATAGAAGATTTAACCTTTATAATAAGGTTACTTGTATTTGCAGAACTCTAGAGATAGAAGAATAACACATACATTATTGGAATGTCAATTGTATAAGATAGAGAAAGATCAGTATTTTGGACTGCACATTAGATGAACACCCTATTGGGATCCTTATATTAAAATAACATATCTCATGTGCAGTCAGAATTCAAAAATTAAATATAATGCAGTCCTTTATTTAAATAAAACAAGCTGAGATCTACAGATGTGGGTTTGACTGGGGTACATTTTAGGGGTGATACCAAAATATGGTTTGCATTTTTGATTCTTACTCATTTTTGTTTCTTTTATTCAATTTTTATATACACCCTTATGAATGTTTGGAGTTCTATATTCTGTATTTTGATATAGCCTAATGGCTGATCAAGAATAAACTGTAGGGTCTTTGGTGCTCTCTGAGCTTGGTGGTTTTCTTGTAAACATTTCATTAGCAAACTAGATAACATCATCAGTACCAGTAGGGAATGGGGTTTGCTTTACTAGCATTGATGATATTATCTAGTTTGGTAATGAAATATCTGCAAGAAAACCACCAAGCTCAGAGAGTACCAAGAACCCCATAGTTTAACCTGAGTTACAAATATTCTCATCTATCAGCACAACAATAAACTATTGGCATTGTCTTCATTATTATTCCAGTGATCCTTCCAGCTTGGAACATATCCCGAGGGAACAATTTATTCCCTGTCTTACTTGACTAACTGAAAAAAGTCAATCAATCACGAGGCACTACACATCTATTATTGGAGATTGAGTTTGGTATTTAAAACAAGAAACCTCTAACAGTCTGAGTAAAAATAGAAATACGAAGAATTACTTAGAAAAGTCTACCTTTTGATTGCACTCTAATGTCCTATATTGAGAGCTGCTAGAATATGCCTTTATGAGTTACATTAATTTAAGAAACAGTAATTTAAATATGGAGCAACTAGACAGTAAATGAACAAGACTTCATCATAAAAAGCTTTTAGATCTTTTGTTACTTCCAACAGCAGTCTCCTCTCTGAAAGAAACAGGTTTCAGGGACAGCACATCCTGTGGTATTTTATACTACCAATATTAGCAATAATACGTAATTTGCTAAGTGTCCCAAAGTTTCTTTTATCATTTCCTCCCCTAACATCAGAGAAAACTGCTTCAATACCCCATTTTTTAATCAGGTATTTTCTCTAGAATTTTGCATTGGCACTCAGTTCTCCATTGCTACAGGATATCACAAAAATGTCCGTGAGTATCTTCTCCAAAACTGTTCTTAGTTCTTTCCAATTTAATATCCTTTAAATAAGTCTTTTTTATCCTCAGGCATTGACTAATGAAACCAGTGTTAGGTTATTATTCTGGGTTGAACATTTCACGTCTATTTTGTTAACCATGTGTTTTAATTTGATTGCAAAGATTTTTTTTCCCCCAGAGAGGAAAATGTTGAGGAAATTTGAAATACCTGAAGCAGTTTCATTTTTAGATGCAGTGGGTAAAACCTAGCAGAGTGGACAGACTTGTAGAGCAAATTGACCCATCAAAGTTTCAGTTCCATAACTAAAAGATTTACTGCCATATATTCTTGGGATAACAGTGGATAAAGAATAGAATGAAAGAACTGGACCTTGGAAATCATCTGATGCAACCTTCTGCCCATTATAAGAATCCACAACTAAAGTCTCTCCAACATATGACTACCCATCAATCACTAGACTCTGATATGCTGAGAATGAGATGTAGTCATTTTTATAAATCATGCAATTGGTGGTAGCATATTTACAGCAAATGGGCCCTACCAACGTGATTGTGTTGGTGGTTTTTTTTTAGCAAATGTTATTATTTAAAATATTTAGAAACTTTGGACATGGTGTTATCGGTCTAACATACCTTCTTGTCTTACATCATTTTTGTGTGTTATATACATTTTATATACATATCATTTATATACAATTGTGCACATTAAACATGTTGTTGTTAGTTGCGAAGTCGTGTCCAACCCATCGCGACCCCATGGAAAACGTTTCTCCAGGCCTTCCTGTCCTCTACCATCTTCTGGAGTCCATTTAGGCTCACGCCTACTGCTTCAGTGACTCCATCCAGCCACCTCATTCTCTGTCGACCCCTTCTTCTCTTGCCCTCAACCTTTCCCAGCATTAGGCTCTTTTCCAGTGAGTCCTTCCTTAACATTAACATTAAACATATTTATACATTTATGCCAATAATCTTCTTCAATCTTGACATCCACCTTATTCTAATATTGCTTAAGTTCATAATCTTGTATACCTCTATTAAGACCTTCCTTTCTGTTCCCACCATAGGTAAAATCTATTCCAAATTTTATAATATTCTGACTGTTCTTTATTTTTTAATTCCAAAGTTAAATTATCCATTTCTGTGCATGCCCATATTTTGTTTATCACCTCACTCTCATCAGGTACTTCGCTATCCTTCCATTTCTGGGCGATCGTCATTCTCGCTGCTATAATAATATGTATCATTAAGTATATCTCTTCTTTACTATATTTTTCTTTTGTTATACCTAGCGGGAAAAATTCTGGCTTGTATTCTATTCTCCATCCTAATATTTCCTCTAGCCATTTCTGTATCTTTTGATGGTGTTGGTGTTTTGATGCCCTTCCTCTCAATTGTCACAGTATGATTGCTTCCCATGTTCTTTTACCCTTTCTCCTCCTGTTACTTGACCAATTAGTCTTCTCATTATGCAGATGTGATGGAGTCAGTTTGGTGACTGTACATTAACAGAATAAAACAACCGAGGCGAAGGGGCTTTAGAGGACTTCTAATACAGCCTCCTGCTCAAGCAAGAGACTCTATACCAGGGGTATCAAACTGTTGGCCTGCAGGCCGGTTGCATCATACAGAGGCTGTGCCCCCCCCCCAGCTCCGGCAATGCAAAAAAAGTTGAGATACATCGCGACATGTCACGTGACGTGGCGAGTTTGAAACCCGTGCTCTATACCATTTCAGTCAAGTGGTTGTCTAATCTCTTCTTAAAAACCTGCAGTGATGGAACACCCACAGCTGCTGAAGGCAAGCTGTTCCACTGATTCATTGTTCTGCCAGGACATTTCTCCTTATTTTTATGCATCAACTTTTGGACATATTCTGGGGATTGTATCAAACATTTTATAGATCCTGAGGTCTCTTGTTTTCCATTCCAGCCCCAGACCTGATGCTATATGATTTTAGAGTTATACATACAAGACTGAAATAATAAAGAGTGAGGTTGAGTGAAAAAAACCCATAATGGAGACATTCTTTAAAGATCAGCTTGGATTGGGATGCTTGAATTTGTGGAGTTACAGAGGCTGCTTTTTCATGAATAATGGGAGAAAGACAACCTATGGATTGATGTGAATAATCAAAAGTGTCCATGAAATGATATAAGCCTCATAAGTCTAGGCTTGCCAAAGCTATAGGAAAAAAACCTCATTATTAAAACTCCAGGAGTCAAGAGAACGATATAGAGTGTTAATTAATTTCACATTTGTCACTTTCAGAAAGAATTTACTTTGGGAACAGACACATAAAAATCTATTAAAATATACAGTACCTTAATGCAAAGGAGTGATTTTTCCCCAGTTTGCAAATGTATGAATATTTGTAATTGAGTGTTTTTCCCTACTCAACATCTATTATCTTTGTGCATCCATTTATGTAAGTATAATTTCTTCTTCTTCTTTTTAAACAGGATAATTTCTTCTGGCAGTCCACTGAAATGCTCAGAGATGCTGAGCTGGAGTGTGAGTTCATCTCCCCTTCAGGAAATTCAAATGTTAGAAATCCAAGTTGGGAAATGAAGGAAACACTGAGGCAAAAGGAGCTGGGGTGGGGTGGGGGGAATGGTAGGAAGATGAGGAATGGAAAGAATGGGTCATTGTGTGTGAGTAGCAGAGGGACTAGAGAAGTATCATTAATTAAAATTCTGCCAGGCGTGAAGCTTTTTTGTTTAGAAGTAGTATTGAAAGGCAAAAATATAATGAGCTATCTATTATTTCACAATTATGAGTCAATTGACATTCTTGCTATTATGGATAGTGAGGTAGTACCACTGAGACTATGACCAAAGCCTGAGGTCCCACTGAATACAGGGAGATAAAAGAGTTTTCTGTTGTGTCAACACACTAGAGCAGGGGTGTCAAACTCAATTTCATTGAGGGCCGCATCAGCATTGCAGTTGCCCTCAGGGGGCCGGGTGGGTATGGCCAGGGTGGGCGTGGCCTACTGGGTGGGCGTGGCTAGAGTGCGTGTGGCCTACTGGGTGGGCGTGGCCAGCTCTACATCATTCGCATCAAGGGTGCCTATGGGGGCCCGGGCAGGAGTGGGACAGATCTGAGGGTCTCTGGCAGAAGGAGGGTCTCTGGGCCAGGGCCAAGGCAGTGGGGGCCGTTCCATCACTGTTTCCAGGATGGCTTCGCGGGCCACATGAAACCACTTTGCGGGCTGGATCCGGCCCCCAGGCCTTGTGTTTGACATGTCTGCACTAGAGAGAAAAGGGCAGAACAGAAAAAGGAAGTATAGAAAAATGAGTGTCAATTGGGGACCAGCTCAAGCATTAAATAACAACATTCTATTTTCAGCATTATGGTCATCAATCACGAGCCAGCGTGATAAAAATCTTGATTAGGACTGGATGGAACCAGGTTCAAGCCTAAACTCAGCCTGGTTTCCAACTCACCTTATTTCAATTGCTGTTGGGTGGATAATATGAAGAGAGATCCCCACAGAATTACCATGAGTTCTTAAGGGAAAAGTAGGATATAAATCTTTCAAATCCACACATGAATGAATGCTACTAGATTGAATTTAATCCACTTCATTTACAAATAATGGGACTTTTATGTTCTTGGCAGGATGTCCCTGATGACTGTAGCTTGGCCACATTTGGATTAAGTAGGATTGTTTCTGTTCAACAGCAGAGCTGTCATTATTTCTGCCCACTAGAGATGTAGCTTACACAAATAAATTAAGGGCATATACTGTATGCTTGGAGCTAGTTTTTAACATTGTCTGAGATACATTGTGTTGAATTTTGCAGATCAGGAGGGGGAGTCAGAAGGAAATCATAGAAGCATCAGCTTGGAAGAACTCTTGAAATTCTAGTCCAACCTCCTGCCCAGACAGGAATCTTCATATTATCTCAGACAAATGATTGTCCCTTGCCTGAAGACTTCCAATAATGGAGCATTCATGAATTAGATTGTTCCATCATTAATAGCTCTTACTAAGTTTTCCTTAATTCCTTGTTTTAAGTTTGGATCTTCCTCTGTAATGCTTTCACCCACTGGTTCTTGCCCTACCCGCATAGGAGATACTAATTTCCCTGCACCTCTAAGCAGTGCTTTTTTTGTAAAAGAAAAAGGTGCCGGAACTCACACATGTCATACAACCCACCTTGCCTACCCTATAAGGTTCCATCCAAAAAAGGTGCCAGAACTCTGTTCTGAGCGTTCAATGACAAAAAAAGCCCTGCCTCTAAGTAAAGTTTCCCCTTAAGTCAACCAAGGTCAAATTTCCTTAGCAACAATGCAGAAGGCCTTCACTATTGTCCTCACCTAGATATTCATAGTCTAGGATTACTTAATGGTGCCCCATTTTTTTTATTAATAACACTTATGCTACTTAGCTTTTTTTAGGAACTGCCAAGACCAGCTACATACTGCCAGGTGTTGGGCATTGTTAGAGCTATATAACTGGTCCAATTTAAGGTATAAAACTAACAACGGATTGGAGTTACTAACATTTCATGTTCTTTGTTTTGTCCCAATTGCATATTTTACACATTCAGTGCAACTCAATTCACAGTGTGGCCAGGATGACAGCCCATTTTACAAAGAATCTGCACATTTGTCATAAGTCAGGAAGAACTTTTGAATTACAGAATTATTGTGCCACTGATAAGCTTTGTGGACAGCTTTGGAAAGAAAAAAGTAGCAGAATAAGAACATTGGTCAACAGAAATCTCAAAGGTATGACTGATTAAGGGCCAATGCATTTTATATCTTTTCTTCAGATCCATCTGAATCACTCTCCTCCGAGATGCATTAAAACTACAATATCATTTTAACTGACCTTTAATAAGATTGATTCAGTTGCCCTTCAAGAAGTATCCTATGAGTTCAGGTAAGAGGAACCTTTATAAATTGTTTCAACTCCAGCCCTGGCTCTTTTCTTCTAGTCTGTGAGGACAACCTACTTAACTCAGAGGCAAAAAAATAAATAAAAATGAGATGTGCCCACAGTGGAGAGACTCCAATTGACAACAAAATAATAAACCCCATCACTTCCAACATCATTAGCCTGCCTAATGATAATGACTAGAATTCATGTTCTGTATTTCCACCAGATGGTTGGTAGTTGTCCAACAGCTAAAGGATTCTTATTCTACAAAGAGAACCTTGTAAGTTTTTTCTGACTGTTGTGCTTTATACGCTTTATTTATTTATTGTATCAATAAAGAGGATGGAAGTCCGGAGAAAGGTATGTTTCAGCTAATATTTTGTTCTCCTCTCCTGCAAGGAGAAATAAGACACTGAGAGGTTACAGCAGCAGCAGGTCAGCAGATGCCATGAGACATTGCTGAAAAAGGACTTCTGGCAGGTCATTGGAGCAGCTATGAGGAATAACAGCTGTGAGTCTGAGATCTTTTATCATAGAAGTTTATTCATGAGCTGCTACTACAGCTTTCTCTTTGTGGCCTCCAAACTCTTTGATTAATAAATAAACCTTTATTGTCAAAGTACAACATGTGTACATTGAGATTAGCTGAGCCTCCCCCTGTGCTCCCTCCCCCCAACACACAGTGACAACAAACCCTCCATCCCACCACACTATGTGAACCAACTACACCACACACCGGCCTCCCAAGTCAACTCTGCATAAGTTTATATCCCATTCAAAAGCCTAACAGCCCACGGATAAAAGCTGTTCTTCAGCCTGTTGGTACGGCTGGCTATATTCCTATATCTCCTACCGGATGGTAGGAGAGTAAAGATATACCGTCCAGGGTGTGAGTCATCCCTGAGAATCTTCCTCACTCTTCCAAGGCAACGAGCCCTGGCGATGTCATCCAGTGGTGTCAGGGAACAGCCCACAATGTCTTGTGCTGTGCTCACTACCCTCTGTAATACAAGGTTAAAAGCAGAAAGGGGAAAAAATCAAGTGCATCAGGGTAAATTAGGCAACAATAGACAAACTATGTATGACAACAACACAAAGACCAACATCAGGCACTTATGAGAGAGAGAAAGCAACTTGATGTTGCTGAAGAGGCCAAGCATAATAGGCACACAACTGATAACTTTACAGCCTCTAAGCTTTTTAAAGGGCATTGGGAATGTCAAGCCGAAAAGAATTCCACTTTGCATTCTGTTGCAATAATTGCACAAACTTCAGCGTATTTCATCTCAAGTGTATTCAGATTGCTTGGGAAGAAATCACAAGCTATAAAGCAGCCTATTAATGGGTCCTCTTCCAAAGAAAAGGAATTAAGTAAATGTGGTTTCTGAAAGCAATTTGGTTTTAGTAACATGCTATGCCTACAATTTAATGGAGGGGGTGGGGTGGAAATACCTGTCATGGTTCCAACAGATGAAACCCTTCAAAAGAACTTTGAGGCTTCGCGGGCCACATGAAACCACTTTGCGGGCTGGATCCGGCCCCCAGGCCTTGTGTTTGACATGTCTGCACTAGAGAGAAAAGGGCAGAACAGAAAAACTAGTTGAGATAGTCCAGTATACTGAGATTTCTAAGGGAGTATCCACAGTTTGTGGGGATTTGCTCAATCAGAAAAAAAAATCAGAAGTCTTTGCATACCCAACAAACCTAAAATAGATATTATCCACCAAATGTTAGCTATGTGAACTTGAGTCTCTCTGCCTCTTCTAAGTTCAGCTTGAGCATCTGGCAGGTTATGAGGCATATATTGTTTGCAAACTCTTGAGCATTAGCATGTGAAATTAATGGAACTATTCAGTAGCTTGAACATTCTTTAACATTGGACTTCTTTGTACTGGAACATAAATTCCAGTCCCTTGGCCACATGTGTTTTCATATATGCCTATAGACCACTTTTGCTGCATCACTTTGTAAATTTTGATAGTATTTCATCAGCATCTGCAACTTTGTCCTTTCCTATTAATTGTTATATTCATTTTCTTCTCAGTGTTCATTTAGCAATAACTTCTTGTCTCCCCTCGTTCTTATCCAGTTTTCAGAATATGACTGGACAGATTTTGTTTCCTTTTCCATTTTTCAATTAAACAACACAACAGTTACTTTACCTTTTTTGCTTCATCTTTAACAATGACACAAATTTTAGTCCAGAATATTGGAACGAGTTGCTATTTTCTTTTCCAGCAGTTAATATTTTGAGTTTTTTCCTTTGTCTTTGACCTACCTAGTATGGGTAATTTTTCTGGAAGTGCACATTTTTATTTAGTGCATAGATAATAGCCTAGGTAAATTTAACTGGTAGAAACAACAGTGGCAGAAGCTCACATCTAACAATAAACACCCACAATTGTAATTTATTTCAGTATCCTAAATTCCAGACTAAAAGCATCAAAATACTCAGGCACAACTGTCTAAAGGAATATTTCTTGGAGCAGAACATTAATCGCTATGCATGTATTTCCTGTCATTGAGTATTGAACAGCCATAGTGACAGATCAAGTTTCAAAGGTCCTTGTTCTGTACCAGCCTACTACCAGCCCTGCAGATAAAGCAAGAAGGCAAGAGGCTGGAACTAAGCCTGCCAAATTTATGGACACAAAAGCAAACAGAGCAAAAACAAGACACGAACCATGAAACAGGAGCTATTCAAACAGTTGCCTTCAGCAAACCAGCCCTCCCACACATTCCCCTTTTAAACAGTTCAGGGCATGGCTTCTCTCTGGGGCTGCCCTTGAGAACCACTCGGAGGCTCCAACTGGTGCAGAATGCAGCCGCGCGAGTTGTGTTGGGGGTCTTCCGATGCTCCCATATTACACCTCTGCTCTGTGAGCTGCATTGGCTTCCGGTTGCCTTCCGGGTGAGATTCAAGGTACTGGTTATGACCTACAAAGCCCTATATGGCATGGGTCCGGAGTACCTTAGGGAGCACCTGCGACCAGCATCAACTTCCCTCCGCCCAGTGTGCTCCCACAGAGAGGGCCTCCTCAGGGTGCCACCGTTCGGAGAATGCCATCTGGTGACCCCCAGGGGGAGGGCGTTCTCTGTGGGTGCGCCTGACCTGTGGAACCGTTTACCGGTTGAGCTCCAGATGGCTCCTGACCTTTGCTCCTTCCGATGCGTCCTAAAAACCTATCTGTTTGAACAATCCGGCCTGGTCTGATGGGTTTTGTTTTAATTATTGTTTTAATGTAATTTATCTTCTGCATTTGGGCACTAGGGTTTAATTTGTTTTCAATTTCTGTATTTGGGCATTTTGATATTTATGTCCTTGTTCACTGCCCTGAGTCCTTCGGGAGAAGGGCGATATACAAATAAAATAAATAAATAAATAAATAAATATTAGTCACGATGTCTGTAGCTGGTCCAATGGTACAAAAGAGATGGTCTGCATCAATCCAAGAAAGGGACTGAGTTACTTGGCAATAAATTCACAACTTTTCTGGAGGAATATTTAAACTAAACAACAGGGACAGTGAGCTAATTAATACAGAACATCACTGTCCCTGGCAATCTAAGAAAATAGGGGAATTTAGGCACCACACAAGTTATGTAGTAAATAAACACAGGGTCAGTCATAAAGGACTCAAATGTCTATACACCAATGTGCAGAGTATGAACAGTAAGCAGGGTAAACTAGAAATTCAGGTAAATGAGGGTGGATATGATATTGTTGCCATTATGGAAACATGGTGGGATGAAACCCACCAATGGAACACACAGCTAGAGGGATTTAAATTATTTAAAAGAAACAGACTAAACAAAAGAGGAGGTGGAGTTGCTCTCTCTATAAGAAATAACTTTATCTCTACAGAAATAGAGCACAATGATGAAAATTGTAAACGTGAATGCATTTGGGTCAGTATAAAAGGGGACAAAAATGACATTGCCATAGGTGTATACTATCGGCCGCCCAACCAAGCAGAGGAAATAGATGAACTTTTTGCTAGTCAGCTAACTAAGGTACATAGGAAGCGCATCACAATAGTAATGGGGGACTTTAATTACCCTGATATCAACTGGGAGACAAACTCTGCACCAAGTGGAAGATCTAACAGATTCCTGACAAACCTAGCAGACAACTTTCTCTCCCAAAAACTAGAGAAGGGAACTAGGGAATTAGCCATATTGGATTTAATTCTCACTAACAGAGATGAAATGATAGAAGGTGTCGAAGCCACAGGAACCTTGGGGGGAAGTGATCATGCAATATTGGAGTTCAACATTTTGGAAGCACAAGCAATAGAACACAGTCAAACTAGAGTCTTGGACTTTAAAAGAGCTAATTTCAATAAACTTAGAGAGATCGTGGGAAGAATTCCATGGATGAGAATCCTAAAGGGGAAAACAACTCAAGCAGCTTGGGAAATTTTGAAAAGTGAGATAATAAAGGCCCAGTCTAGCACAATACCAACAAAGCTCTCAAAAGAAACCAGCATGGCTGCATAAAGAACTCTCTGATAAATTAAAAGATAAAAAGGAGAAACATAAGAAGTGGAAAGAGGGGCACATAACTAAGGCAGAATATCAGCAAACAGCCCGTGCCTGCAAAGATGAAGTGAGGAAAGCTAAGGCTCAAAATGAACTAAGGCTTGCGACCAAAGTCAAAAATAACAAAAAAAGCTTCTTTCAACATATAAAAAACAAGAAAAAAGTTAAGGAAATGATTGGTCCATTAGTGGGGGAAAGTGGCAAGAAGGTGACAAACAACAGGGAGAAAGCAGAACTGTTTAACTCATTTTTTGCATCTGTATGTACACAAAGGGAAAAAAAACAGTCCAACCTACCAAAACCAGTGCCATAAAAAACAGAATAGAAACACAAGTTAAGATAGGCAAGAAAATGGTAAGTGAGCACCTGTCCAGCCTAGACGAGTTCAAATCACTAGGACCAGATGGATTACACCCCAAAGTTCTCAAGGAACTGGGAGACGTGATCTCAGAACCACTGAACTATATTTTTCAAAGATCCTGGAGCACTGGGGAACTACTAGAGGACTGGAAAAGAGCTGTTGTATTTCCCATTTTCAAAAAAGGGAAAAAAATAGATCCAGGAAATTACAGACCTATCATCCTGACCTCAATACCTGGGAAGATTCTGGAAAAGATAATCAAACAACAAATCAGCGAATACCTTGATGCAAACAAAGTTATCACTAAAAGCCAACATGGGTTTGTCAAAAACAGATCATGCCAGACAGATCTTATTGCATTCTTTGACCAAGTGACAAAATTAGTGGACCATAGGAATGCTGTAGATATAATTTACTTGGACTTCAGTAAGGCATTTAACAAAGTAGATCATAACCTACTACTTGATAAAATAGAAAAATGTGGGTTAGATAACATCACCACCAGATGGATTTGTAGCTGGCTGACAGGCTGTACTCAGCATGTGGTCCTCAATGGAACTGAATTTACATAGAAGGAAGTGTGTAGTGGGGTGCCCCAGGGCTCTGTTCTGGGCCCAGTGCTCTTCAACATCTTCATCAACGATTTGGATGAGGGGATAGATGGGGAACTCATCCAATCTGCAGACGACACCAAGCTGGCAGGAATAGCTAATACTCCAGAAGATAGGCTTAAAATACAGGACGATCAGGGAAAATCAAATATACAATTATACTATAGGTGCTACCTTGCTCAATAGCAGTAACTGTGAGAGAGATCTCAGAGTCCTAGTGGACAATCACTTAAATATGAGCCAACAATGTGCTGCAGCTGCCAAAAACCCCAACACAGTGCTAGCTGCATTAACAGAGGGATAGAATCAAGATCATGTGAAGTACTAATACCACTTTACAATGCCTTGGTAAGGCCACACCTGGAATACTGCATCCAGTTTTGGACACCATGATCTAAAAACGATGTTGAGACTCTAGAAAGAGTACAGAGAAGAGCAACAAAGATGATTGGGGGACTGGAGGCTAAAACATATTTATTTATTTATTTATTTATTTGTTTTTATAAACCGCCCTTCTCCCGAGGGACTCAGGGCGGTGTACAGAATAAGATAGGCATACAGAATGAACCGTAGTGAAAACAAACAATAGTAAAATACAAATTGGGACCCCAATAAGAGCTATCAGGCCAGGCCGGACTGCTGGAACAGGTAAGTTTTTAATTCGCGCCGGAAGGTGCGGAGGTCGGGGGCCATCCGGATTTCGGTTGGCAAGCTGTTCCAGAGGGCTGGCGCACCCACTGAGAATGCCCTCCCCCTGGGGGCCACCAGCCGACATTCCTTGAGCGGTGGCACCCTGAGGAGGCCCTCTCTGTGGGAGCGCACAGGACGGTGGGGCGTTGACATTGGCAGAAGGTGCTCCCGCAGGTAGTCCGGACCCATGCCATGTAGGGCTTTGTATGTCATTGTCAGCACCTTGAACTTCACACGGAAGGCAACTGGAAGCCAGTGCAGCGCACGGAGGAGAGGTGTGATATGGGAGCATCGGGAGGCTCCCAAGAGTGTCCGCGCCGCTGCACTTTGCACCAGTTGAAGCTTCCGAGTGGATCTCAAGGGCAGCCCCAAGTAGAGAGCGTTACAGTAGTCTAGGCGAGAGGTCACAAGAGCATGGGTGACTGTACGTAAGGCATCCAGGTCCAGATAAGGCCGTAATTGGCGAACTAGTCGAACCCGGGAGAAGGCCCCCTTGGTCACAGCTCCTATGTGATCTTCCAGGGAGAGCTGCGAGTCAAGGAGGACACCCAGGTTGCGGGCCCTATCAACAGGGGGTAGTAACTCGTCCCCGATGTTAAGGGATGGGATGTTCTGAGTATCCTGGCTAGCCGGTACGTACAGCCATTCAGTCTTGTCCGGGTTCAGTTGAAGCCTGTTCCTCCCCATCCATTCCCGGACCGCTTTCAGGCAGTGGGACATCACGTCGAGGGCATCACTGATGTTGTTTGGAGTTGAGATGAAAAGCTGGGTGTCATCAGCATACTGATGGTACCCTACTCCAAAGCTGCGAATGATCTCGCCCAGCGGTTTCATGTAGATGTTGAACAGGAGAGGCGAGAGGACCGACCCCTGAGGTACTCCGCAAGCGAGAGGCCTCGGGGTCGACCTCTGTCCTCCTGCCAACACCGACTGCGAGCGACCCTGGAGAAAGGAGGAGAACCAGCGCAGAACCGTGCCTCCCACTCCCAGCCCCCTGAGGCGTCGCAGCAAGATACCATGGTCGATGGTATCGAAAGCCGCCGAGAGGTCTAATAAGACTAGGACAGAGGAATGGCCCCTGTCCCGGGCTCTCCAGAGATCATTTATCAGAGCGACCAATGCCGTCTCCGTGCTGTACCCCGGCCTGAAGCCCGATTGGTACGGGTCTAGATAAACCGCTTCGTCCAGGATCTGAGGGAGTTGGTGCGCCACCACGCTCTCAACAACCTTCGCAAGGAAGCGAAGATTGGAGACTGGACGAAAGTTATTCAATGAGGATGGGTCCAAGGTGGGCTTCTTGAGGAGAGGTCTCACCACCGCCTCCTTCAAGGCGGTGGGGAAGTGACCCTCACTCAGAGAAGCGGAGATGACCGCCAGGAACCAGCCTCGTGTCCCCTCTCGAGCTGCATATGCCAGCCAGGAAGGGCACGGGTCCAGTAAGCATGTGGAGGAGCTCAACCTCCTCATAATCCTGTCCACTTCCTTGGGAGTCACAGGATCAAATTCCTCCCAGGTGACGTCGACAAGACTGTCCATGTCTTGTTCTTCCAACTCAGCCCAGTTGGAGTCCAGGCCGGTTCGGATCCGAGCAATTTTATCCAGCAGATATTGACCGAATTCCTCGGCTCGACCCTGCAAGGGTTCCTCCCTCACCTCTTGGTTCAGTAGGGAGCGAGTCACCCTGAACAAGGCAGCCGGGCGATTATCTGCGGACGCGATGAGGGTGGAAAAGTAGTTGGATTTTGCCACCCTTATCGCAGCGAGATAAGACCTGGTGAGGCTTCTTAATCGCAATCGGTCGGATTCGGATCGACTGGATCTCCAACGGCTCTCTAGGCCCCGTCTCCGACGCTTCATTTCCCGGAGCTCCGCGGTGAACCATGGGGCTCGCTGGGATCTGCGCCGGGTCAGAGGCCGCATGGGTGCAACTCGGTCCAGAGCCTCCGTGGCTGCCTTCTCCCAGGCTTCCACTAAGGCATCCGCCGAGCTGTGAGCAGGGAGTGCATGTGCGTCCCCAAGCGCTGCCTGGAACCTATCAGGGTCCATTAGGCGCCTAGGGCGGTACCATCTGGTTGGCACCGTGCACCCACGGCGGGGGGTGGCAAAGGGGAAGTCTAGCCGCACGAGGTGATGATCGGTCCATGACAGGGGCATAACAGTCGTGGCACCCCCACCGAAATCATCGCGCCACCGTCCAGACAAGAACACTAAGTCTGGGGTGTGGCCTCTCTCATGAGTCGGTCCAGAAATTATTTGCGACAGGTCCATGGCCGTCATGGAAGCCATGAACTCCCGAGCCAGATCGGACGATCCTCCCAGGGACGGTAGGTTAAAGTCGCCCAAGACCATGAGTCTTGGGAATTCAACCACCAACCCTGAGAGGACATCGAGTAGCTCGGGCAGGGCTGCTGCTGCACGATTAGGTGGTAGGTATGCTAGCAGCAGGCCCAACTGCGCTCCCGGGCCGTATCTCAGTAGGAGAGACTCACACCCGACCATCTGAGGGACGGTGATCTCTCGCGGGCTAAGGGATTCCCTGATGATAACTGCCACTCCCCCGCCCCTCCCGTGGGTCCGAGGCTGGTGCAGCACCTGGAAACCTGGCGGGCAGAGGTCAACTAGAGGGACACCACCCTCTTGGCCCAGCCAGGTTTCCGTGATGCAAGCCAGGTCCGCGTGCTCGCTCTCCACTAGGTCACGAACAAGATGTGCCTTGTTAGCTACGGACCTGGCATTCAGGTAGACCAGCCTCAGCATAGGAGGCTGCACACCTTCGCTCCCGGGTCCTCCGGGGAAGTACAGAGGGTCGGAGCGTCTCACCGCTTGTACAGAGCGGAGATGACACTCCCGGTGATGATGCGGCCCTCTGTTTGTGCACCTTCTGCCGTTCCCCACCATCCTGGGAATAGGATGTTCGTCAGTGCACCTTCGGATATTGTCGGCGACTGGTCCTCGTTTCTCACCAAGCCTGGCCTGCGTTATATTGAACGGTTACTGGAATTGGGTATGTGTAGTTTAATGAATGGCGAGGGGGTGACATGATAGCAATGTTCCAATATCTCAGGGGCTACCACAAAGAAGAGGGAGTCAAGCTATTCTCCAAAGCACCTGAAAGCAGGACAAGAAGCAACGGATGGAAACTAGTCAAGGAGAGAAGCAACCTAGAACTAAGGAGAAACTTCCTGACAGTTAGAACAATTAACCAGTGGAACAACCTGCCTCCAGAAGTGGTGAATGCTCCAACACTGGAAGTTTTTAAGAAGAGACTGGCCAGCCATTTGTCTGAACTGGTATAGGGTTTCCTGCCTGAGCGGGGGGTTGGACTAGATGACCTCCAAGGTCCCTTCCAACAACAACTACTACTACTACTACTACTACTACTACTACTACTACTTTCTTCTTCTTCTTCTTCTTCTTCTTCTTCTTCTTATTATTATTATTATTATTATTATTATTATTATTATTATTATTAGTAGTAGTAGTAGTAAACATGGGTAGGGTTGTTTGTAAAATGATGTGGTGGCACGGAAATTATATAAAAATGCAGTTCATGGTAATTTTTTGTGTATATAATAATCTGAAAGATATTATGGCTGTAAGGCTGCATTTCACAATGGATTTCTTCTGAAACAGAGGTGATGCAGAATTAAAGAGGAGAGGGAGCAGGTGTAGGTCTTAGCAGTACTAAGAAAAGCTCTTAATCATCCCAGCATGATGCAAGGTCATTGAGAAATGGGAACTTCAAATTGAATGGAGGCTCTTCCATCAGGCCTAATTTGCAAGTACATTCCCTGCTTACATATATAATGAAGATTTGGTTATATTTTCTTCCTTCTTCTTCAGCACCAAGGAAAATGCTCTATAAATCGGAAAGAAGATAGTGAAATGTGAAACATAATGCATTAAAGAATAATTTTCTCAGAGAGATGCAAGGCATAAAAGTGACCCACTACATTCAGTGCCCTACGTAGGATAAGGAAAGTGCTCCACATGGGTGGTTTCTGAATATAATGGATAGATAGATAGATAGATAGATAGATAGATAGATAGATAGATAGATAGATAGGTAGGTAGGTAGGTAGGTAGGTAGGTAGGTAGGTAGGTAGATAGATAGATAGATAGATAGATAGATAGATAGATAGATAGATAGATAGATAGATAGATAGATTTCACATTAGGGCTGCGAATGTTTTAGAAATAATTTGGAATACATTTGGGAGATGTGAATGTCTGTGGAGGGGTAAGGGAGGCATATGATTAAATATACATTGTGATATTTTCATCCAGATACTGCCATTCTGATGCACCCTTCAGATCCTGTCGAAGCTACTGACTTTGGAGCTTGTAGAAATGCAAATTAAGCACGTCTCTCTTATTCATTAAAGCAACTCCTCTCTTTTCCAATTTCCATGCCTCTGAAAACAAATGCTGCTACTTTTAAGGGCAACAATAAATCAATTCCTGAGAAAAAAATTACATTTTTTTTCCTATCTGTTGTGGAAGCATCAAAAAGAGCGACTATTTTAATCTATAAGCAGAAAGATGCTGTGAGCTACTTCTTCAGAAACATTTTTGCAGTTTGTACAGTATCATATTGTCTCCTCCTCCTCCTCCTCCTCCTCCTCCTCCTCCTCCTCCTCCTCCTCCTCCTCCTCCTCCTCTTCTTCTTCTTCTTCTTCTTCTTCTTCTTCTTCTTCTTCTTCTTCTTCTTCTTCTTCTTCTTCTTCTTCTTCTTCTTCTTCTTCTTCTTCTTCTTCTATTATACTTAGGAAAAAAGGAGCAATTCTACTGCATTAAGTGGTTTAATTTGAAATGAATTAAAGTTCATGAAATTTTACAAAAAGAAATAAGGGACAGATAGCATTTCATTATGACAAACATTTCGTTATATTGAAATGCTATTTTACCGTCTTGACCGAAAAAAAGGCACATACTTTTTATACAATGAAGGCATTAAATGGGAACACTGTTCTATTAAAATGTGGAGGTAAGATTTGGTTATTATTCAGCTTTTTGTGCTTCATGAGATAGAAGTCACATTGCATAAGTTATAAACTCTGGAAATCGTGCCACTGAATATGTTATCTCTGTGATGATTCATTGATAAAGGGCTCAGTTTTAAAACAAGTACTTTATGTAAGCTATAATCTTACCTGGAAGGGTGAGGTATGACTTCAGTTTGCAAATATGAAGAACACCTTGCCTAGTGGGTACAGCAACTGCAAAACTGCAACTGATTGTCTTTTATGTAAGGAAATTTTCCTCAACTTTTTCCATCCCAAATCAGGAATGTGAAAGTCCACAAAATTTTAATTTGGCCGAGCAGAAAAAGAAATAAATGTTTCTTTGGCCATCAGAAGATCTATTCCATAAAACTTTCTCAGAAATAAAGCTTTCATCTTTTCTTGTACTTCCTGTTCTAACAAGTGATTTATGATATTTTATCTATGCATATGGTAAGATGAACTTCATGATTCTATTCACCCAATGAAGTGAGTTGCAGCTCATAAAGGTTTATTGTATTTAATAAAATATATTGGTTGGAAAAGGTGCTGTAATCCTTGTGATTTCTTGTCATTGTAGACTAACAAAGGTCAGCACCTCCATTTGGGGGGTTAATCCATTCTGTACCTAAATTCCATATTCTTTGAGTTGTAGTTTACTTCAGCTCCGTGTTGGATTTGGCTGATGGGTTGAGAAGATGTTATCACTTACAATTTAGTCTTTTGCTTCTTATCTATGGATTTAATGTTTTCAATGTTTTTATATTTATGATTTTAATTGTAAGAGTCACTTTGCAGAGTGAGATGGGTGGCACATAAATTTAATAAATCAATCAGTAATAAAATGATCCACTGAAAACCCGTTTAACTCAGGAGACATCTCCTGCAATAATATAAATACAGTATATGTGTGTGGATGAAAAGCTTAGGATCCCATCACAGTTGGAAAAGCTGAACAGTTGTAAGCATGAAAAATGGTCATATCTCACTTCTTTCAGTGCTGTTCTAACCTTGAATGGTCACTAGATGAACTGTTGTCAGTTGAGAACTACCTGTATGCAACTGAAATAAATAAACCGGCACAGAAATATTAATTTATTCTAAGCTGCCCATAATATTAAAACAGAAAAGCAGGATTTTTCAGTTTTTTTGTTCCACTAGTTCACAATCATGTAGACTGGGGAAGTGATTTTTCCCCTCTCCCCTTCTTCTCACCATTAGTCTAAAAGTCAATAAGTTCTCATGCCATTAACACCACAAAATAAGAGTTGCGGGAGACAGAAAAGCAGATGAGGCAAAACTCAGGTTACTTTGCCAGAAATGTTCTAATTTCTTTCTAAGACTGTTTTGAGGGTAGATAAACATACTTTGCCACTATTTCTTAGTAGCGTAATATTTTAATGTTTGTCTGTCTGTCTGTCTGTTTCTCTCTCTGTCTCTCTGTCTCTGTCTCTGTCTCTCTGTCTCTGTCTCTCTCTGTCTCTCTCTCTCTCTCTGTCTCTCTCTGTCTCTCTCTGTCTCTCTCTGTCTCTCTCTGTCTCTCTCTGTCTCTCTCTGTCTCTCTCTCTCTCTCTCTCTGTGTGTGTGTGTGTGTGTGTGTGTGTGTATGTGAAGAGGCACCAGCCAGGGTGAGTACTGATTGCTGGAGAGAAGATTATGCAGTGAAACAGAGGAACTCAACCAAGTCTGCCAAAATATCACACCCACATTCAAAAAAAAATGACATTACTATTGTCTCCTCTTTCAGGATAGAAGGCAATGTTGTGTGGACTTTGGCCCCAAACTCTCTTTTATTGTTATATCAGGACCAAAGCGTTTCAATACTTTGATTTTGTGCATTTGTGTAGTTGTGTTGTGTGTGCATGTATGTGTGTATATATAAGTGGAAGGGTTTTTTCAAAATGTGTATCTGATTTTCTAAAGGAAAAGGATGCAGTCTCAGTAAAAGGAAAAGAAGTTGCAGTCTTTTCCAGATTCACTGTCTAGTTCTCAGATGTTTTAGTTATGTGGACTCTGTCAGAATATCATTCTTTGGGACATTTACATAAAAGAACAACCAACAGAAACTGATTTGATTTTATTCCCCAAGAGGGGTTGAAGTCAGCTAATATCTTGAATAGAAGAGACCTGGAAGGGACCCTGGAGGTCTTCTAGTCCAGCCCCCTACTCTTCTTAAAAATCTCCAGTGATGGAGCGCCCATGATTTCTGGAGGCAAGCTAATATGTTGTTGGATTATTTAAATTATCTAAAAACAATTTCTGTTCTTTAGTTTTGATTATTGCTGGGTTTTTGGATCTTCTGTCTGGTCAAAAATAGTTGCCCAGAATATGTGATCCTTGTGCATAATATTATCAAAGCAAAACTACTCAAAATACTGCATACCTTCTGTGTGTTTTCTTTATGAGAAAGATTGGGAGTTCAGTACATTTATCATTGGGAGTAGAACCATACATTTTGAGGACTATGCTGATGGAACTATGCCAACAGTTTTGAGGACCATGCTAACAGTTTTAAGAAGATTATGCTAAGTTTTAGTCACCATCACTGCTTCAGACAGGAAGACGGTGCAGAGAGTTTTGAGGATGGTGGAAAAGAGCATTGGCAGTTCCCTCCCCTCCATCCAGGACATAGCACAGAAGCGTTGCTTGAGCAGGGTCCGCAAGATTGTCTGGGACAACTCTCAAGCTTCCTCCTTCCATTATATATTCAAGATGGACAGTGTTTAATATTTATTTGTTATGTATATGTAGGGGTGAGGGTCTCTACATATGTTGTATATAGTATGTTTAGGTGTGTGTCATGTATGTGTTCACTTTGAGAGCGGGCAACTAAATTTCATTTTTGATGTGTGCTGTTGTGCCCACAGTAAAAAACGACAATAAAGGTTATCTTGTCTTGTCTTCTTGCCTTGCCTTGCCTCACCTTGTCTCATCTCATCCTATCCTATCCTATCCTATCCTATCCTATCCTATCCTATCCTATCCTATCCTATCCTATCCTATCCTATCCTATCCTACTTTACCCTACCCTACCCTATTTCATCTCATCTCATCTCATCTCATTAAAAAGATATAGAGACTCTGGAAAGAGTGCAGAAAAGAGCAACAAGGATGATTGGGGGCTAGAGGCTAAAGCATACAAAGAACAGTAGCAGGAACTGGGTTTGTTTAGACTAGTGAAAAGAAGGACTAGGGGTGACATGATAGCAGTGTTCCAATATTTAAGGGACTGCCACAAAGAAGAGGAGGTCAACCTGTTTTCCAAAGCACTAGAAAGCAAGACAAGAAACAATGGATGGAAATTAATCAAAGAGAGCAGCAACCTAGAACTAAGGAGAAATTTCCTAACAGTGAGAACAATCAACCAATGGAACAGCTTGCCTTCAGAAGTTGTAGGTGCTCCATCACTGGAGACTTTTAAGAAGAGACTGGGCAGCCATTTGTCTGAAATGGGATAGGGTCACCTGCTTCAGCAGGGTATAACTAGAAGACCTTCAAGGTCCTTCCAATTCTGTTATTCTGAAACCGATGCAGGATTCATTGTTTTCATTAAAATAAGAAAAGTAGAGTTATGCCATTGTGATACAGACCCTTCCTCTGTCATATGTGTGTGTCATTCCTTAATGCAGTTTTCATCTTTTGATCGTCCCTTGTCCTTCAGACAATGCTGTGTGCTGATCTGGCTGCAATCTGGTTCCCATTATTAATTGGACTGTGATTTCTGAATTGGCTCATCACACCGAGTAAATACAATTTGGAAATTTTCTTTCCATATGATAAAACTATCTTTGTCTGTGTAAAAGGCCATCAAATTATCAGATTCAGCTAGAGGCAATGAATTCAATCTGAATGATAATCAAAAGAAAAAAAGAAAAAAAATCAGTTTGGTGCAGCAATTTCATTAAAGTACTTTCAAGCTGATTCTCCAAATTAAGCCTTTGCATTACATGGTGGTTATTATTATTTTGTCTTCCCAGATAAGTCTGGGAAACATTAACTCTGAGAAAAATACAACTTACTAACAATAACTGATCAACATCTTCACCAAACTACAATTGGTAGGATTTTGTTTTGCAAGATTCATGACTGATGGTTGTTTTGCCAATCATTCATTTAGAGCAATGCTGCAGTTTGAGGTTCATTCATATTAGCTCATGTAAATGAATATATACCTACTCATATTCATGATGGGTACAGATGAATCAATCTATCAATACCGATTTTGCTGAACTTTTTGAGTTACCAATTTTATTTTATGTCTGTATCAGCATCACTCCACAAATTCTACAACAAAATTCAATATGAAAATACATACATACATACATACATATATATATATATATATATATATATATATATATATATATATATATATATATATATATATATATATATATATATATATATATATATATATATATATAGTTATGTGCTGTTCTGCTGGTATATGTCTTTGCTCTCAATTTTATTAGGTAATCACCTTTTTAAATGATTTTTCCTTGTAATTCATTATAATGAATTTCTCTTAATATGCACTTATACATATTTCTTTAGTAGTGACCCAAATTCTGCAAAGTGTACACCCCTCATATTTGTATATAGGTAGGGAAGTATAAATTGGGTTGGTTTACAAAACTTACAACTCCTCTTCATCCCCCTCCTCCTATCAAAAGTCCAACTGAAAGCATGAATGCCCTAACATGTTTATTTTTTGTCTTAAAATTTAAGGCCACACTTTCCCATGGAAACATGCAGAAAATCATTACACTTCATAAATAAATATATACTTGTTGACTTGAATTTTATATCTCTATTAATTCTAGTTGCTCAAAGTGACATGTAGGATTTTTTTCTTGTCACAATCAATTCTCATGATAACTCCTTGAGGTTGGTAAGACTGAGAAAATTAAGTCTGGTGAAAGCTAACTCGATAACGGCATGGATAATAGCACAGTATTTTGAAGAATGACCCAGAAGGAAGCCCTGTGGAATGGCATGCAGTTTTTTCTCCTTCGATAAGTCAGAGAAAAAACAACAACATAGAACTGGAAGGAGCCATTTAATAAGTATGTGGGAAGGAGACACACAGCTTCACTGTGAATCATAGGAGTGATGTATTCCATCTCAAAAGTTTGCTTTGTGGAACAGAGACAAGACTGTATGAAACTTTGCAGCAGGAAAGTTCAACCAGTGGCCTTTCTTTGAAGAAAATTGGTTGTCACATGCTTGGAAACCACTTTGATCAATCAAGGAGAAATCTACTTTGTTGGTCTGTTCCACGACTGAGAAGTAGGGCCACTTGAGTTTCAAGTTTGCTTTAAGACATACTTCCGTAGAAACTTTAGCGGAGCAAAGCACCTCTTTTGAAGCTCTGCACATTCCTGCCAATTACATTCTTGACTCCAAACTACTAAGTACTGCCTAGTAGTAAGGGTTCCTAGGGAAGCCAAATCAAAGCAAGCATGTCTAGGATTCCATTCTTAGTGGGAATTTGATTTGAAGTCTCTTCTGTCATGGTTCTCTACCATCATGCCAATGCAGGTTTCCCCTAACAGTAGTGGGTAGCTAAAGTTGTAGGAGTTGAAACCAACCCATACGGTCCCAGATTGAGGAGGGTTATTTTATATTGTCACTTCCTTTTTAGACAAAGAATTTGAACATCCTGTCTATAGGTCTTTCTGGACAGGTGTTCTGACTCAGGTTTTGTAGGCAGATGCTGGCACCAATAAAGTATTTTATTGCACTGCCAAACTACAACAGACAGCTCTCCAAGGGTGTCGGTAAATCTCCACCCTACTTTTTACCCCCAAACCAGTCATCCACAGCCAACGTACAGTTCCACCAGCTGAGTCCAACAGTGACCAGAATCAAGCCCCCAAACAGGAAGAAAGGTGAGGTCTACAAACCTGGTGCAGAAGTTGCAAAAATAAGGTCTGTAAGCCACAATCCAGAGTCAGGGTCTGTAAAGCAAGGTATGCAAATCCAGAGGCTGAAACACAATTCAAAGTCCAGAACTCAAGGTTTCCAAAAGTCAGGGGAGTGAGTGCTAAGACAAATGGTTGTTCCTGAAAAGGCACCTTCCCCTGCCCTATGGTTAAATCATCCCAAGCCAGGTGTTCCTTGTGAGGAGGGGTGGGTAACCTCCTTGCAAGCAGCCTTGCTGACCTCTTGTCATGGCCCCATTGGAGCCTGGTTTGGAGGAGTTGGAATTGTCTCCCGTGGCATGCTTAGAGAGGCTAGCAGCTGAGAATGATGCTGTCCTGGGCTGTTCAGGCATTGGTCAACCAGACAGAGAGCTGCCTGCACAGACCCAGAGAAAGATCAACTGCTGACTGGCAATGGTACTACTAGGTAGCCAATCTCCTCTGATGAGGAACAAGTGCCTCCTCCACTCGATCCAAGGCAAGCCTAGAGAGGGAATGCAAGGCTGCTTGAGAGGAGGTCACTCCACCCTCCCTCACAAAGAACACTTGGAGTGGAGTAACTTAAGGAGAAACCATGGGGAGTTAGTCTTTGCTAGGAATAATTGCTTGCTTTGGCTTCAACTTGTGCCTGTTGCTGTTTGGCTTGCCTTGCTTAGAAGATTGCTCTTTACCTTTTGTCTTGGACCTTGCCCTTGTCCTGTGGACTGCTTTTGGCCTTTCCTTCACTGTAACCTTGGAACTGCTTCTTGCCTTGGACCTTTTCTTTTCCCTAAGGACTACCATTGTCTTGTGCCTGGACTCTGCCTTATGGACTGGATTTGGAACCTTGAATCTGGCCCTGTGAGTGTGCTCCTACTCAGTGGGCTTTATTTGTAGTACAGGGGCTGTTGTTTGGGAGGCTGAGGGTGAATGTCTTCATGGCAGCATGGGATGGAATCTTACCAGGCATGGAGGGCCATTTGCTAGACCTTTTGTGTAAATAAATAAATGATTCTCTAGAGGCCTGCCTTGACCACCTGGGTCATAACACCTCCTCTGAGCTTCCCTTTGCTCTACTCTCTGTGCCTCCAGATTGGGGTGGGAGAGGCAGCTGTTCCTTGTCAGAGGGGATTTCTTGTCTTTCATCACCACTGCCTGTCTGCAGCCATTCTTACACTGCATTTGTGAAGGCAGACAGCTCCCCATTCAGTTGACCACTTCCCCCAATGCTAGAGGAGCATGGCATCATCTCAGCCCCTGGACTCTCCAGATATTCCAGGGAAGACCGGCCATCCCTGTTCAATGATCCTGGTTCCAACTCCCCCCCTGCCCCTCCTCATCCGAACCAGAACCTGATGGGGTCATGACAACACGTATAAGTGAACAAGAAGAAAACTACAAATGTCCTTTTCAGGGCAAAAAAAAAAAGGTCTAAGGCAAGAAGCAGTTCAAGGTTACAGTGAAGGAAAGGCCAAAAGCAGTCCACAGGACAAGGGCAATATCCAAGACAAAATGACAAGCTATAAGATAAAAATCTGTGAAACCTTGAAGATTTCACCTGGATATTGTAAATATTGGAATCTGAATCAGTTGTGGCTCCTGAAGTGCAACACACATCCAGCTCTTTGGCTTTCTCAAAGGGTCTGAAGAACTGGCTGTGTCAGCTGGCCTAGGGCCCCGATGAGTGTGGATCATTCTGGAGGTGGTTAATGGACTAAGATATGACCCTACCTGCTCCCCATGTGTATCTTGCTCCGTTCCACTCCATCTTTGACAATTTAAAATCAAATTTACCATCTATTGCTTTAATGGTTTATATTGGTATTTAATAATAGATTGTAAGCAGCCTATAGTCACCTTTGGCAAGATGGGTAGCATGTAAGTTAATACATAAATAAATCATATATTGTCTTATTTCCTCTTAGGCTCTAATGCAGAGAGTGTAAGCAGAACTACTAAGTTTATAATTAATGTAAGTGAACCAAGACCCTAATATAATTGAACAAATTGAGTAATGCATTTTTTTCTGATTGCTAACTTGTATTATCACATAGGTATATTTTCATTTTTTTTACTTATTGTGTCCCATAATCACACCATGTATTTTATTTTTCTTTTCCTTATTGAAATAGTTGCAAGACTAATCCATTAACAAACTGTTATATGATGCAGCTAATATAAATGCATATATTATGTATATGAATACATTCACATGCATCCTGAAGGTGGACATTTAAGACTGGGAAAGTTAGAGAAAGCTGTTATAGATACTAAATTGATGTTAAATTTAATTACGGCAGCAAGACTCTTGGTAGCGCAATATTGGAAGAAGGAGGAACTGCCTACTATAGAAGAGTGGACTTTAAAAGTTTCTAACCTGGCGGAAATGGCAAAGATTTCAGCATATTTGAAAGAACACTCGCAACAGAGATATATTTTGGAATGGAGAAGATGGATCGATTATATTCAGAATAAATATGGGACTAGAAAGTTTCATTTAGTATATGAATAAGTATTAGTATTATATGATGTATTACTACGTAACTAGTTATTATTTAGTTATTTAGTTATGTTAAGAGGAGTTAAAGTGCGATAGAATTTGTAGTGTCTTTTTTTAGTTGGTTAGCATATTTTAGCTTAAGTTGGTTAAAGTTTATACCCTGTATTCAGCTCTAGGAAGTGGGGGGGGGGGAGGGGAAGTGGGGGGGAGGGGGATGGAGGGAGTTTATGTTTTTAAAAAATGTATTTTAAAACTTTTCAATAAAAAAAGACTGGGAAAGTTAGAGAAAGCTGTTTCAGTACGAATACTGAAAACCATTTTTCTCTTTAGCCCTGAGTGAAAATTATCCACAACAGCCACAGCCTCCGTCTTTCATTAACACCTCAACAGGTGCCACCCATCCAGTGCCGGAAATCATTCCATTAAATGTAGGTGTATCTCACAGATATTGTGATTCTATTATGACTTGCGAAAAGCAAAAATTGTAATTTGACAACTTAAGCTCATCTCTTTTTTTAAAGAGCAGCTCTGCTTTGCCCTTTCAGATAGAAACCTACAAAAGGGAGGATAAGGAGAAACAGATGTTTGTTTTGCCCAATTTATATAGCTGCTCCCAGCCACAACTCACTATGTATTGTTTCTATCCAGTGTTAGTAAAAAAAAAATCTCATTTCACTTTTATGCATTGACATCATTAGGTAGGAGAATGATGGAATATCATCATGCGTTCAACATATTATGGTCATTCATAATAATAATTAAACTAATAGCTCCCATTAGTTTTCAGACTGTATGCTAGACATTTTGAGTGTTTTTTTAAGCTTTAGATAGTTAATCATTTGTGTTCAGGGACCATACTTTTTATGTGGTGGGAAAATGAAGAAATAATATAATATGGGCAACCTGTATCATATGTGTAGGTAGCCTTAGGATTTTCCATTTTTGCAAGGTGGGAGAGACTGGGATTGTTTTCTTAATTATATGAGGTCCTTTATAGGATTTCCACTAAATTGTATGTATTTCTCTGTTTCAACTAGCAAGAAACTAGACTCCCAATTCTCAACAATTGTAGCACCCAACGTTGATGGCAAGATCAGAGACACCCAAAGGTGCTTTTTCAGGAGGCAACTGGACTTTCTTGTTTTTCTTTGAAGACATTTCACTTCTCATTCAAGAACTACTGCACTTTTTTCGAACATGTAGAATAAAAAGCTTAAGTATCTCTTAATTTGTTAATAATCCTTTGGAGCGATCATACAAATGTAAATGGGAGTGACTATAGGTCAGTCTTGCAAGAATTCTGGCACTAGCTTATATCCAGAAGAAATATGGGACTAAAAAGTTTCATTTAGCATTTGAATAAGTCTTCCTTTCTATTTTCTTTTTTTTCCCTATATGAAATATTAGTATTGTTTGTAGTTATCTTATATGAGTTAGAGAGTGATAGATTTAAGAACTTATTGTTGGTAGCATATGGATGTTTATGATTGTTTTTTGTTTTTATACCCTGTACTTAGCTCTGGGAAGTGGGGGGGGAGAGGGGGGGAGGGGTATGGAGGGATAGGTAGGGGAGGGGGAGGGGGGATTGTTAAAGATAAAATGTATTTTAAAACTTTTCAATAAAAAAAAAGAATTCTGGCACTAGCTGTCTGCTCCCTTCCATGAGAGTTCATATCCTTCATAGACTCACAGAATCAGAAGTTACCATGATGTTCATCTAGTTCCAGTCTCCAAACTCTTCAACACATCAACCCTTTCATGAAGTTTCAGATTTTTGCTTGATTCCCCCAAAATTAATTATGTGAAAATAATTTAATAAACATTTATTTCAACTAATAGTACTAGTTAATAACAGTGATTCCTTATATAGTCCCATCCATTATCACTTTTGGAAACCTTGATCTAGTCTAACTGTCTACTCCGTGCAGGATCTCCATCTGATGACCATACAGGACACAGATTGTTGGGGGCAATTAAGCTGACTTTGTAATAATGCCGCTTGGGGTGTGTGTGAAAGCCCTAACAAGCAGGCATATACATAGAATGAAGGCAACTGCTAAGCTTGTAAGCCGCCCTGAGTCTTCGGAGAAGGGCGGGATATAAATGGAATTAAAATAAAATAAATAAATAAATACAGTCTCTATTGGAAAATTCTAATGAAGAGGAATTCCCCAAGCCCTGATTTTAGGGAAAAATGTTTTACTACTCACCTCTCTCATTAAGCTCTTCCTTTCATGACTTTATCTCTTTTTTTTTCTTTTCCAGCCTCTTTCTGGAGCATCTTTCCAACACAGATTTTCAGGTGCACACATAAGGGAAATTAACTCTCATCTGTCAGTTAACAGAAACAGCATCGAAAGGTATACTGGCTACAAAACACAACTCCCTTTTAAAACTAATTATATGGAAGTTAAATGAGAGCAGATAAGAATTTTATTTCTAAATCTAAGAAATCTTCTGGTGTATAATTAGATCCTATGCATTTAATTATAACATTCAACCAGAAGAACCAGTTTTCCAAAATGCTCTGTGTGCATGAATTTAATTTTTAGACTCATTCATTTTATCCTTAGGATTCCTCTTTTTACAAAATGGCTCAAAGCAAAATAGGCTCAAATCCTATATAACAAAACATTGCCATGTTGCCTTGGCAATTCTTTTGCATGCACACTTGAGAATGTGGCTGTGTTCATACACATGCTAAAATACACTACAAAATACATTAAAATACACTGCAGAAACCAAATAGCAAACCAAGGTTAATAATAAGTAAGCTTAGCATGCATGTGTAGTCTAATGAAAAGAAGAACCAGGGATGATATGATAGCAGTCTTCCAATATCCAAGGGGTTGCCAGAAAGAAAATGATAAAACAGCCACTGTACAAAAACAAAACAGAATAATATAATAAAAAGATACTAACACACATAGTGCTTCAAGCAAGGGGTTGGACTAGAAGACCTCCAAGATCCCTTCCAACTCTGTTATTCTGTATTGTGAATGTATTTTCTAAGTAGGTATGTCAACACAATTGATATCTGCACAAAATAAGCATTGTTCTTACTGGTCTCCTTTCAGGGGAGGGAATGAGGGAGAAAGAGAGAGAGAGAGAAATGATAAATAGACAGACAGGTGGACAGACAGACAGATAGGTACTAGAGACAGAGATATACAATGTATCCATAGCACAAACAAAGAGACAGATACAGCATCCATCAATACAAATGATAAAACATCCACTGTACAAAAACAAAACAGAATAATATAATAAAAGGAAACTAACACACATAGTGCTTCAACTGATAACGTCAGCTCATACGTCAAAGGCTTTCTGAAAAACTTCATTTTTAACTGCTTACAAAAAGCCAATAAGGAGCCTTGGTGGAGCAGTGGGCTAATGCCTCCTTAAGTAACACCAGCTGCCTGCAATTAGTGCAGGTTCGCATCCCACCAGGCTCAAGGTTGACTCAGCCTTCCATCCTTCCGAGGTAGGTAAAATGAGGACCCAGATTGTTGGGGGCAATTAAGCTGACTTTGTAATAATGCCGCTTGGGGTGTGTGTGAAAGCCCTAATAAGCAGGCATATACATAGAATGAAGGCTACTGCTAAGCTTGTAAGCCGCCCTGAGTCTTCGGAGAAGGGCGGGATATAAATGGAATTTAAAAAAAAAATAACATCAGGGAAGATAAATTCCTGGTGAGGGGGACGTTGCTATTCCATAATGCAGGCAGCCTCATGAAGAAGAGATCTCTGTGACTCCATAGCTTTGTTTAAATCATGGCATCTGTTATGTACTGGGCTTTTGGGTACCACACCATGTGCGTTGCTGGAGAGCCGTTAACTCTCCAGCAACCCAGACAGGCTGTCTCCGGGCCTGCAATTGGTCAGCCTAAGGCGGCAAGCACAGGTTCAATCTTATTGGCTGCTACCATAGGGCTTGGCTATATATTGGGGCTGGGTGCAGCCCAAGCCTGAATACAGTCCATCAAGAAATAAAGAATGAGTTTCTCTGTACCAAACAGTGTGTCTTCATTCCTGCTCACCAGAACCCACGACATAACAGCATCCATTGGACTGAACTATCAATTGCTGTGTTGCCTGAACACTAAATGGTTCTTCCAGGTTCAGAAATAAATTCATCAGTGTTTAGTGAATGTTTCTCTAAACACAATTTCCACCATTTGCTTCATCTTTTAATTGGACAAGGGAATAATAATAATAATAATAATAATAATAATAATAATAATAATAATAATAAGTTGGAAGGGACCTTGGAGGTCATCTAGTCCAACCCCCTGCTCAGGCAGGAAACCTTATACCATTTCAGGCAAATGGCTGTCCAGTCTCTTCTTAAAAACCTCCAGCGTTGGAGCATTCACCACCTCTCGAGGCAGGTTGTTCCACTGGTTAATTGTTCTAACTGTCAGGAAGTTTCGCCTTAGTTCTAGGTTGCTTTTCTCCTTGACTAGTTTCCATCCGTTGCTTCTTGTCCTGCTTTCAGGTGCTTTGGAGAATAGCTTGACTCCCTCTTCTTTGTGGTAGCCCCTGAGATATTGGAACACTGCTATTATGTCACCCCTCACTCTTCTCTTCGTTAAACTACACATACCCAATTTCAGCAACCATTCCCTATATATTTTAGCCTCCAGCCCCCTAATCATCTTTGTTGCTCTTCTCTGTACCCTTTCTAGAGTCTCAACATCTTTTTTACATCGTGGTGACCAAAACTGGATGCAGTATTCCAGGTGTGGCCTTACCAAAGCATTGTAAAGTGGTATTAGTACTTCATGTGATCTTGATTCTATCCCTCTGTTAATGCAGCCTAGCACTGTGTTGGCTTTTTTGGCAGCTGCAGCACACTGCTGGCTCATATTGAAGTGATTGTCTACTTGAACTCCGAGATCCCTCTCACAGTTACTACTATTGAGCAAGGTACCACCTGTGCATTTGATTTTTCCTGCCTAAATGTAGAACCTTACTTTTTCACTATTGAATTTCATTTTGTTAGATAGTGCCCAGTGTTCAAGTCTGTCCAGATCCTTCTGTATCTTAAGCCTATCTTCTGGAGTATTGGCTATTCCTGCCAGCTTGGTGTCGTCTGCAAATTTGATGAGTTCCCCATCTATCCCCTCATCCAAGTCGTTAATGAAGATATTGAAGAGCACTGGGCCCAGAACAGAGCCCTGGGGCATTTCCTTTTGGTATTTGGAATTGGATGTAATGGAACAGATAGATGAACTTGGGAAAGGAAGGAACAACCAGACAAGAGAGGAAGGAGCTCTACTAAGTGGCTTAATGATCAGAGAAAGAAACTTAAGAAGGACTTACCCTAATGGAGCAAGCAGAGATGGAATGAAGTTTATATTTTCAGACTTTCAATATTCTGTTAATATAGCCTTACAAAAAAGTGGAATTACTTCATGTAGTTACAGCATGTTCCCTGTCTGATTTAACTGAGGGGACTGATAATGGATGAGTCAAAACATTTATAGTTAGTCTTCAAGGAATGAACCATGGTGAACAGCTGTAGACTTTCATATTCTACATCACGCAATCTTCACCAACATCTCTCTTGTTCCTTCCACTTCTGGGAAGTGAACATCAGATATATGTAATGGTTAAAGATACAAAACTAATGAAATAAGGTGGAAGGTCAAGGATAACTAAAGGTGAGGTTGAAAGATGAACAGGAACTGAGGTGAAAACAAGTGAATAAGGTCCAAATTAGAAGGACAACTTCTTAAAAATGTCCTCTTCAGAAAGGTCAAACCAGCACACAGTCTAGATGCTTTTCCATCTGCAGGTTTTGGTATCTCCATCATGGAACAGCAGAGCCAATTCTTCCCTCAAATCTCCATGTGCTTCCCTTCTGAAGTGATATGCTCCATAGAAGAATACATCCCATATATTAAGGAGTGTACTAATATTTGCTCAGGGGTCTATGATAGCTATACTCCCCTGCTAGAACCTCCATCAAGGTCCAAATCTGCCCTAAACATAACATACTATGGAAATAATAAATAATATTATCAAAGCATTTTTAAAAGCCCTTCTAGGAGTCCTAAATGAGAAAAGGTTAAAAAATAATGCCTTCACCTGTCATAGCAATCATTTTAATTAAAGGTTGCTAATCTTGCATTTATTTTTCTGTAATATTCTTAAATGCTGTTGAGTAGAAGAGTGGGATTTTTAAAAAAAAATATTGTGAAGACAATGATTCCACTATTATATTAATATTAAATTGCATAACCATCTTATATATATATTTTTCTCTCTCTCTCCTCCCTATAGACACTCCTGGTGGTGGTTAAAGATTTGGTGTCAAATTTCCACTAACTGTGGAATTTACTGGCTGATTTGGGGGAAAGATTTCCAGATTAATATAACTCTTCCTGGGCAAATAACAGAAACTCCCAATATGCTGCCCTATTTAACACATTTGTATCTCACCTTCAGCGAAGATTCAAGGAATCTAATCCATTTTCTTATGTCTTCATTTCATATTTTTTTCCCCAATCCACACTGAGTTAAAAAAAACATGTCAGGCTGTGTATGCCCTCATAGAACAATTTCATCCCACTCTGTTTTTCACAGCTTAAGATAGCAAAACAAAAAGACAGTTCACGCAGAGGCACCATTGATGGAGAATCATAGCTAAACTGCTTGAAAGTAGTAGCAGGAAAAAAAAACATCTACAAAACTGCCAGCTGTGACCATTTTATCTCATTAAGTTTATCTTTTTATGTGGAGGAATTAGCCTTCCCTCCCTGTATCCTTGTGGTAGACATGTAGTTAGGCATCTCACATTTACAGCTAAACACAGAAAAGGAGAAGCAACAACTTCAATGGTGTTTGTTATTATCAGTAGGAAACTTTTAATTGCCTTTCTCCATTTAAGCAGAATATAGTAGAGAATAATCATGAAAATGAATCTGAGTACTCCATAGGGATATATCCTAATTTGACTCAAATTACTATCAGAAGAAACAAAGGTTTTTTGCTCTGCTTCACCAAAATAATTGATTTAGCAGAAATAAAAACAACAGAAAGACTGTGGTATGTGCTAATGACATCATTTCTCTGCACAGATTCTGGCTGAGGAAGTCAAATTTACAATGGGCTGAAACCCAAAAGGTTAATGAAGATCTAGGTTTTCATTCTCTCCATATAAACTAAGCAAGGAGAGAAGCAACCTAGAACTGAGGAGAAATTTCCTAAAGGTGCGATCAACCAACCAATGGAATAGCTCTCCTTCATAAGCTGTGGAGACTTTTAAGAAGAGATTAAACATCCATTTATCTGAAATGATATAGGGTCTCCTGCTTGAGCATGGGGTTGGACTAGAAGACCTCCAAGGTACCTTCCGACTCTATTGTTCTATGTTCTAACTTAGAAAATGTGAAGATTCTATCTGGTAATTTTAGTTGGAGAAACTATGGATGCTTTAGGTGTTCTTGGAACTGTTTTTGCCATCTGAACATGTGAATAGCCATGTCCCACTGAAAAGGAACAGGAGTGGTCATCTAAGTAAAACTACAATCTCTGTAAAACATTTGGATGACTAGAGCTATCACATAAAAAAAGAGGTAAACTAAAGAGTGTTTTGAACTTAGGGCTTTAAATATTTAATAGAAAAATCTATTTAGTGGAGAGCTGATTAGTAAACATGCATGTTGCCAAGCAACTAGGTAGAACCACAGATGATTACTTAACTTGGGTGTCTTCCATATATGGGAGAGAAAGATCCTGTGATTATGTTTTCATTCCATAATAAGATGGCGTGATTTGCTCTGTTGCTTAAAGCGCTGTATTTGCAGTCTTTGCATCAATTTTACTGTGACAGTTTTGTTCCACTTGTTCATAATTCAATAACATCTGTTGAACTGATCACCTTACTTGAATCAGAATATTTTATTCCAGTAATAGACATAACTACAGTATCCCTATCAGAGGCAAGGTGTTTGAGACTGGTGTCATGCTGCAAACTGGAAAGAGGAATCTGTATGGAACCTATTGATAAATTCATGCAAACTTCAGTTGAATTTATTCATTCAGGCCCTGAATGAGTAGACATTCTTTATTAGTTCTGATGAATCTATAAAGGTGGAAAGCACAATTGCCACTAGAGATGAAGGGCTCTTGAGAAGGTACACTTCCTAATTAGAATTCATCATCTACTCTTCCCACCTGAACTCTAAAGTTTTTGTGGAAATGAAGATAAGATATAATGTCATTTTTATTGATATTGACTTTTGGTGACCTCATGGTTCCACCCATGTAACTGGAGGTTTTTAAGAAGATATTGGACAACCATTTGTCTGAAATGGTATAGGATTTCCTGCTTGAGCAGGGGGTTGGGCCACAAGATCTCCAAGATCCCTTCCAAGTGTGTTATTCTGTTAACTTTATTGGCAACAGCATGGAAGTGGTTTTCCAATTTCTTCCTTAATGTCTTCTCAATCTATCCTACAGCTTTGGCATTCCTAGAAATTCTGTCATCCAACCCAGATACTGTCACTATTTGGGCAAGATACTGCCACTATTTCAGCAAAATATACCAGTACACTCTGTAGCATAAGAAGGAAGGAAGGAAGGAAGGAAGGAAGGAAGGAAGGAAGGAAAGGAAGGAAAGGAAGGGAAGGAAGAAAAGGAAGGAAGGAAGGAAGGAAGGAAGGGTAAATTAGACAAAAATATTTTAATTTTATTTATTTACTTACTTACTTATTTATTTATTTATTTATTTATTTATTTATTTATTTATTTATTTATTTATTTATTTATTTATTTTATATACCACCCTTCTCCCGAAGGACTCAGGGCGGTGTACAGGGCAATGCAATAAAATACAATGTACAAAAATTAAAAATATTAAATACTATAGCCCTATTCAATAAAATTAATACAAAACTATAAAATACCCCTAAACCCATCAGACCAGGCCGGCTTGTTCAAATAAATGTGTTTTTAGGTCCCGTTGGAAGGAGCGAAGGTCGGGAGCCATCCGGAGCTCAACCGGTAGACGGTTCCAAAGGTCTGGCACACCCACAGAGAAGGCCCTCCCCCTGGGGGCCGCCAGTCGACACTCTTTGAGCGACGGCACCCTAAGGAGGCCCTCTCTGTGGGAGCGCACTGGACGAAGGGAAGTTGATGCCGGCAGCAGGTGCTCCTGTAAGTAAATTGCCAATTTAGTTCTTATTTGCTATGTGATTTGATATGGTCTTCCAATTTAATTTTAAAAAATTGATCTACATGTCCAGACTGAAAGAATTGCTTCAGATTTGCAAATCAAATCAGAAAACAAAAATCAATTTCTACACATGTGCAGAAGTTTTCTGAATCAATTCAGTGGCGCCCAATTCAACTTCATAATTATAATTAAGCAAATAACTCAATTCAAAAAGCCACTTCAGTGTTTAGAGTGGGTAAAAGAGGTTTTAGAACTGGATCCCCAAACTGAAACTATGTGGAACATAATAGAAAGCAAGACCTTAATAAGGATAAAACAAGCACGAAAATCTGGTGCTGAGAGGGACAAGGACACATGGAAAAGCATTTAGGTAGGCCCTCCATGGTTGATGATCTGTATTTATTGGCACCACTTAATGGAGAAGAGTTCTCTACCACCCTTCTTCCACTTGTACATTTTGTGGGAAACATCATTTACCTAGAGTTGTCATTATTTCTAAAAAGGACTATCCTGGATTTCCTTATAGCTTTATAGCTATGTCAGGTGGCTTTCTTGTGTATTACAAAAGTAATCTTGTTCTTCTCTCAAGAGATCATCAACCTATTTTGTTCTGTCACCCATCTGTCATTGAGACACAGATTTTGACACTTGAAGCAGCTCAGTGAACAGAACACTATAAGCAATTAACATCAAAATTAAACCTACCTGTGGCTAACAACAGGTGATTATACTGTCTAGCATCTGCTAAATGCTGTTGTACACCAGCAATAGACTCCTGGCTGAGAATACAGCTGGGAGAATCTGTGCATACAAATGGAACCAAGTTAATTGTGTCATAGTTTTTGAAAATT
Source organism: Vipera ursinii (assembly GCF_947247035.1). Lineage (NCBI taxonomy): Eukaryota > Metazoa > Chordata > Lepidosauria > Squamata > Viperidae > Vipera > Vipera ursinii. The sequence continues at coordinate 12,666,350 of NC_139518.1, forward strand.
GTGATTATAATGCATGGACATTGGTTCCTAGTGTAGAATCTCTCCCTTTTTTTAAGATGGGAGAAATATACCAATCAAAGTGTGTTTAAGTCAATTCTTTGTTTTTAAAATAAAACATAAAAAAAGAGACAAAGGTCAGGATTTTATAAAGATACTTCTGGTTACAGAAACTGGGCAAATACTATTTGGAGTAAGTGACCTTGAAGATATTATATTCCTGCAGAAGAAGCAATATGATTTTTAAATACAGATTAAACATGAGGAAGGTATAAAATGAACATTAATATCTACTTCTTTTCTGATATTCTTAAGATTTATAGACCTTTTTTGTAGCTCCCATCTACCTTTTTTTAGGCTACAGATCAAGAATGGTCAATGCTCAATATCTCAGATTATTCCTCAGTTCTTCCAAATTGGGGTGAAAGAGATGGAGGGAAGGGACAAAATAAGAGCAGATCTATTGTGGCTGCATTCATATAACCTGGTTACTAAGTTAATGTATTTTCTGTAGCACTTACACTGCTTCACAGTGCTTTACAGCCCTCTCTAAGCAGTTTACAGAGTCAGCATATCACCCCCATCAATCTGGGTCCTCATTTTACTGACCTTGGCAGGATGGAAGGCTGAGTCAACCTTGAGCTGGTGAGAATCGAACTGCTTGAACTGCTGGTAGTTGCCAGTCAGCAGAACTAGCCCGTAATACTGCATTCTAACCACTGTGCCACCACATCTCTTATACTAAATTATAAATGATTCTTTTTTTATAGGTTTTATTAATTTTTAAAAATTGCAATCTTTAGAGCTTAGTAAACATTATGTTGTCCGGGTTCACATATTTAACATTAACTTCTTCAATATAAATCTATTCAGTACTGCACAATCCAGTATTTTTTCCTTGATCTTCCTTTCTTCCTCATATTTTTTCCCTTTTCCCCTCATTAAAAAATTACAATTCTTAGTACTATTGATGTATACAAAGTTAGACATAGACATCTTCATCATATTTTACTAATATTATAGAAACAATAATATCAATTCATAAGTCAATATCCTGTTTATGTGCTCTTATTAAAGTTTGATTTCCCATCAATATTTAAAGTATCTTTGTCAGTTATGATTTTCTTAATATTAATTACATTTATATAGCTAACAATTTTTAGTCATACCAATCCTTCTCTTATTTTCAAATTTCCATATCAAAAGAAGAAAAAAATGCTATTTTAATTCTAAATCATAACTTCCATTATAAAATCCTAGTTATATCTAAGGATCATCTGTTCTTTTAATCATATTCAAACAAGTATATTAAACAGATAGTGCCCCCTGTGACAGATCAAGTCCTCTGTTTTTTAAGTCTAACTCTGACTTTCTTTCTTTGCCAAGCAGCTTTCCAGGCCAAGGCAATTAAATTGCCCCAAATTTTTCTTTCTATTTTTGTGGAAGCTGCTTGGCATGGGAAAGACAATTTAGGCAGAGTATTTTCACATTCCTCATTCCCTAGATATTTCCCCTGACGGCTCTATGTTCCATTTTCTAGAATCTTCTTCCTTGTCATCAGGTGTATTTTGGAGAAAGGAGTAAAGGATCTTTTGTATTTTCATTGTTATAGGTAGGTCTTGCAATATTTTATTTGTGTAATGGCAGTCCATATTTCCTATCTCCTCCATCTCTAGGTCTATTTCTTCTGCTTCATCCTCTGATTTCTGGTTTATTTGTTCATACTTTGTAGTCGTTGTCTGGGAGATTTCCAGTTGTAGCTTCAGTTTTGAGATTTGGTCCTTTATATCATCTAGGTTAATTTTAGTCTCATTATGGTTTCTTTTTATGTCCTCTTTGTGTGCAAAAATTGTTTGATGAATTTGCTGTAGCATAGAGAGTATTTCCTTCTGAGAGGTGTTTGTTTTTTATTGAGGCATCATTCCTAGAAATCCTCTAGTATCACCAGTCTCAGTAAGAGTGGAACAAAATTTCTTCTGATTTTCTGGTCTTCATAAATAGCCTTTATAATCCAGTCATAACAGCAATATTTTATAGTAATCCTTTGTCTCAAGTATCCTGAAAATTATTAGTCAGGCAAGGTTGTAATCCACAATGTTCCAGGAGTTCAAAATGTTCAAACTCCCTGTGTAAAGTTTCCGACTATGGGCTTTTCAAGTGACTCTGAGGCATTGTTTACCTTAAAAGTCCTTTATTAGCCTAATACACCAGCAAATGCTTGCTCGAAGGAAGCTGGAATCTGAAATCTCTGCCCCTTGCACAATATATTAAAATACAATTCTCCACTTTTCTAATTTTGTCATTAATCATATTCTCCAATTAATTTAAAGAATCAGTTTCCCTTCCGTTAGAAAAGCTGCCAAGGCCTTATCTTCTTAGAGAGAGATGGCTTTGAAAGGTGCAATCCTACTCATCCCCCCTCCTAATCTTAAACTAAAGCAATACACAAGTATATAATTGTTTACAAAGATTTTTAATATAAAGTTTACTATGGGCCTTCTGAATCATTTAATACCCTATTCTGACAGCTTCATGTTGCTTTTTTAGTTTAGTCATGCAACAGCAACTCATCATAAATATGGTAGAAGAAAATGCAAGTGTATATTTATTAGAGTTGCTTAGATATTAATAATATATGAAAGGAACATCATGTTTGGAGCACTTTATTAAATAGGCAACGTTTGCCTTGCATTGCTGTGGCATAAAACCCTAATAAATAAAGCATAACTCTTAGTTCTCTTTATTTAATTAAGCTCCTGCACTGTAACACCAGAGCAATTCAGAGAATATCCATTTAGTCACATTGTAATGAACAGTCAATTGTTGTGGCTTGAAAGTTTTTATGCTACATTTTGATTACATGTTTTTGTTTTTGTCCCTATTATGAATGAGCAGTATTTATAGTCACTTTATGGGGGAGATAAGCATCATAAAAATTAGATAGATAGATAGATAGATAGATAGATAGATAGATAGATAGATAGATAGATAGATAGATAGATAGATAGATAGATAGGCAAGCAGGCAGGCAGGCAGGCAGGCAGGCAGGCAGGCAGGCAGGCAGACAGACAGACAGACAATTTGAATAATATGCATAGTAGCGTTGGACTCCAGGTGTGTTGTATGCTGTTTCTGCATATACAAAATCTTCTTTAAGATTCCAAGCCAGAGAAAATTTTCCAATGAGACCGTATGTTGAAATTGTAATACAGCCAAGTATTATAAACTGGACAAATCCATTTACTCAACCAGATAATTAAGAATTTCAGTGCCATCACTACTAACACAGGTAATTGGCTGGCCAATCACTTACTTCATTCATATTCGAGTGATTATCTAATCATTCATCTGAAAGCTTTCAGAAAATGCCTTCTTATGCTTTACGTTGATATTTCTAATTCTATTATCCTTAATTGAAGACATATCATTAATCTCTAACCACACCAACACATTCTTGGTATATTAATTTGAGCACAATACTTGGCAGCTGTTTAGAAGTAGATCTTTCCGGGAAATATGTTAATTCAGAACTAGGATTGATTATTTGGCATTGCATGTTTAGTTAGCTTTGCTTGCCTGCCTTTTCAATTCCACATTCAATAAGCTCTTGCCTTAACAGACTAGTCCATTATGTGTCAGCTTCTGCCCTTGTTTGATTTTCAGTTCCAAGTAAGAAAAGAAAGATTTTCGAGAGATTGGGTGGACCAATGGGAAATGTGCATCTCTGCCTAGTGAAAAGAGAGAGGAGTCATTGGGAAGATGAAACAGGCAGATAGATTTATTTTATTTATTTATTATGGGACTTATATGCCACCCTATCTCCCAGAGGACTCAGGGCGGCTAACAACAATAAAAAAAACCAACAGTACAAAAGTTAAGAAAAAATTAAATAACAGCCCCAAATATTAATTACACAGTTAAAAATTAAAACTTTTAAAAACCCATCATCAATCCAGGTCAGCCTGATGGAAAAGGAACGTCTTGAGGTCGCGGCGAAAGGACCGGAGGTCAGGGGCCATCCGGAGCTCAAGGGGGAGTTGATTCCAAAGGGCTGGCGCTCCCACAGAGAAGGCCCTCCCCCTGGGGGTCGCCAGCTGACATTGTCTGGCCGACGGCACCCTGAGGAGGCTCTCTCTGTGTGAGCACACTGGGTGATGGGAAGTCGTTCCCGGCAGCAGACGGTCCTGCAGATATCCCGGGCCTAAAAGAAAGATGTTCTTCTGGAGTGACAGTCATGGCTGAAGTAAGAGATTAAGACAGGGTGGTTACTGAGATGACTAGGCAAGGATGCTGAGGTGATCGTTGTAGGAGAAGGAAGAAGAGAACATATTAGGAAGTTTGATTAGTTGAGTGAGAGGGTATCATATGACATAAGGCAACCTAGATTATTCCTTTTCCTCTTCCTGTCTTTTGTTCTGACCATTGTTTCTTTGCTGATAAAGCAATTGGAAGGAAAAAAAGGTATCGGCACCTCCTTGCTGATACCAAGAACAATGTTCCTTTGAGCTTTATTTCTGTAGTTGTCCTCCAGAAAGAAAATGAGGGAGAAAAGAGGGAGAGAATATTTGGATTTAAAGATTATTTGGGTTTAATAAAAACCCCTCTCACCAAGACTGTTCCTTGAAATTGTGCATCAGACTTTGCATATTTGCTATGGATTTAATCAGAAGCTCATACAGAACATATTTCTGTCTCCCAGGCTGCCAAACAAAAAGCTTCAGAATGTGCAAAGTTCAAGGTATCTTGTTAGTTCGACTTTAGAGTATGTTCTTTATTACAAAACGACAATCCCTGTGTGACTGTTTCTAGCAGCTCAGCCCTGTTACAACGTCTTGTGATTCTACATTATGTTCAGGCATCAAATGCTAACTTCTTTCTATTATCTTATTTGCAGTTAATTTTTGCAGATTTAATTGTTTTATTGTGTTATTATGCCCTGAGAATTTTAGCTTGTTTTTCTTAAAAAAAAGTTACTTAATGCATACATAGAATAAACCTGTTTTTAAAAAATAAAACAAAATTGAAGTTCTCAGTTTTGCCTTTACTAACCTAATACAAGAGGTCCTCGACTTATGATTACAACTTGCACCAGAATTTCTGTTGCTTAGCAAGCTGGTTTTTAAGTAACTGCCCGATCTAATGACCAATTAAGCCACAGTTGTTAAACAAATGATTCCAATTGTTAGATGAATTGTGCAGTCATCATGTGAATCTGGCTTCTCCCATTGACTTTGCTTATCAAAAGCCAACTGGGAAGGTTGCTAATGGTGATCACATGACCCTAGGATGCTGAAACCAATGTAAATACATGCTGGTTGCCAAGGGCCAAATTTTGATCATGTGACTCTGGGGAATGCTGTGATGGTCATAAGTACAAGGATTAGTTATAAGTCATCTTTTCCAGTGCCATTGCAACTTTGAATGGTCACTAAATTATTGGTTGTATTCAAACATCTCTGATACCAATATTCTGCTTCCAAAAGATGTGGGTGCTTCAATACTGGAGATTTTTAAGAAGATATTGGATAACCATTTGTCTGAAATGGTGTAGGGTTTTCTGCTTGAGCAGGAGGTTGAAGTAGGAGACCTCCAAGAAGACTTGACAATCAAATCCTGAATATGTAATAAAAGAATGCAAAAGATCAAGAAGCAAGTGACAAAAAATAATTTCAGTATCTGCTGATTGAAAAAGGTCCAGGAAACCTCAAATTCTAGTGAGAATTATTTGTTTTGCCTCCCAGAGATGTAAATTCTACTTAAAAATTGAAGTGCTTCCCAATCATTTTATTCTGAAACTTGTAGTCTATGATTGTATTAAATTTTACTTTTCTGAGATAAAGTAGTATATTGTTGTTCAGTGCTTGGCAACTGATGCACAGTTATTGCTCAACAGAGTGCTTAAACAACCTTTTTCCTTATTATCATTTTTATTGGCTTTCAGTGGAATAGTCATCTTAAGTGAATAAATGATACAAAAAATCCAGAATTATGGATCTACGATGATAACAGAACGAACTTTAATACAGCACCAGTAATGTACAGCACTGCTAATGGGCTTTCAAAATCCATTTTCATTATCTGTTGCCCTGTATTTTTGCCATTGTTGAGAATGGATTCAGAAAATACTTCTAAAAATGTATAGTGATTTAGCAGAAGATAAACAGCAGATATCCATTAAGCTGGTTGCTAAGTCACCAATGAGCAATCATTGCTTCTTTTCTTGACACAATCTGGCTTTGGGTCACAAAATAGTCCTAACAAATATATCCATAAAGGTGAAATGAAACAGATGAAAATTGGAAATAAAGAAGAAATCAGTGGAATTTGTACAGAATGAAAAAGAAAATGTATGCTGACCTATGTGTTAAAAAATGGTGGGCTCATCTCAATGATTGTGAAGGCTAAAACAGAAACAAGGAGCTTGAGATCAAACAGAATTGCCATCAAAAACATAGTGGGGATACTCTCCATATTCTGGAGCAAGACATGAGTAGCAATGAATTCATTACAGACAAGGGTGGGAAAATGATGCAAGACTTAAACTCTGTTTAAGATGCCTGTTTTACGTAGGCATCTTGATTCTACAGTTGGTGATCTTTATTACAGCTTTATTAGATCTGTAATTATAGCAACATACCTATGAGAGAAAAGCAACCTAGAACTAAGGAGAAATTTACTGACAGTTAGAACAATTAATCAGTGGAACAACCTGCATCCAGAGGTTGTGAATGCTCCAACACAAGACGTTTTTAAGAAGAGACTGGACAACCATTTGTCTGAAATGGTATAGGGTTTCCTGCCTGAGCAGGGGATTGGACTGGATGACCTCCAAGGTCCCTTCCAGCTGTACTATTATTGTTATTATTGTATCTGTCAACCTCTCAAAATCAAGAAAGACATGTTGGGATTCTCTAAGCAGTTTTCTTTGTTTTTTTCTCACCTGTATACACAGGTTTTGCCAAATTAAAGCAGATTACTTGCACTATAAAACCCATATACTAGAAACTAATACGGAGGAGCTGTCTTCACCCTCTTTTCCAACAAGCTATCTAAATTTGTTGAATTGTAAGACTCATTGACTGAGATGGGGAGGCTATAAAAATAATGAATGAATGAATGAATGAATGAATGAATGAATGAATGAATGAATGAATTGCGATGTCTCTTGCTCCTCTGAAATGTACTTCCTCCTCCTTCCCTCCATCTTGGGAATCCAGACAAAATTCCATCATACTATTTAAGTTTTTGACTCTTTCCTGCTAAATTCAAAGTGAGAGCTTGAGTTCTAAGACAGAGATTTATTGCCAAGCTTTGACAGTGGCAGAGCTACATGCTTTCTATACTGAAGATCCCTGATTCGACCACAGGTTTCTCCAAGTAGGACTGTAAATACTTCTGTTGGTGAATCAATAAAAATTGTATTGGGATGAATGGACTAATTCTCTTATGTGCCTAGGAAGTTCAGACAGATTGTAGGAGTGTAGCAATGATTAACTTCAAAAGAGAGTATATGAAGAAAATGGTCAGGCCTAAAAACCAAGACACTTGGAGAATCTTCCAAGCAGATTTGATTGTTCTCACCTATAGACAGAATCTTGCCAAACTAAACTACTCTACTATTTACTTCAAACATATATTCTGAAAACTGTTAGGTAGGGATTGTCTTCACTTTCTTTGCCTAACAGAAAACTGAAGACTGAGCTGCCTCTTATTCTTCAGCAATGCATGCCCTCCCTTCTCAGCATCAATCTCCTCACTACATTCTATCACAAAAATTCAGCATCCAGTGTTATGAACATGTTTTCCATAAGGAAAATATTCTCAGTTCAATCCTTAGCATTCATCTATCAGATAATCTGAATGCCTAAAATGACTAGCTTAGAATTTGAAGAAATGTGACTAACCTTATGAAATAATACCTGGATGTATCAGGAATCCAGTCTGTTAATGCCTTATTCGCATCATCAAGTGAAACATTGATATAAAGCATAGCTATCTAACTAGAGACATGGTGGCACAGTAGTTAGAGTGCAATATTGCAGGCTAATTCTGCCAACTGCCAGCAGTTTGATCCTGATTGGCTGAAGGTTGACTCAGCCTTCCATCCTTCCCAGATTGTTGTAAACTGCTTAGAGAGAGCTGTAAAACACTATGAACTGGTATATAAGTCTAAGTTCTATTGCTATGTACAAAAGAGAAAGCAGAGGAATTCATTTCTGCACCTGCAGGAAGAATTTGCTATATACAGTGGAAAAACAAGGTGTTTTGTTACAAGGTGATCAAGGTCATGTATGAATGATACAGTATAATCATATCTCCAGTGGTCTGCTATCTTCTAGCTTCCCACCCCTCCATTAAATTCCAAGAGAGAGAAAAAAAGATAGGAAAGGATCATTCTCATGTCCCTGATTTGAAAGCATTGCAGTTTTCCAAGTAATGAAAATTATGCATTGGAAAACAATATCAGTAGTAGTACTCTGCATTATCAACAGTGAAGTATATTAATGATATAACTTCCCCCCCATGCAGAAGTATATGGAAGAAATTCTTGAGAATAAGGTTATAAATCAGAATCTACTTTCTTAGCCATATTTCAGTATTATCCTTATTCCAATGCAGAGATGCCAATACATTTCCTATTTTGCAGCCTTTATGTCCCCAAGAAAAAAACCCCAATACTTTCCTCCAAAAATTATAGTTATAAACTTTATATACAGCACTCATATACAGTAGTCAGTATAATATTGTCAGCTTGTGCAGGGTAAGAAGCATAGATGAAAGTGGGGAGGGATATATGTTTTCCAAGCAGGAAAAACAAAAGCCCCTTAGGGAATGAAATATTCTTTTCAACCATTTAAGAGGCAATGCAGCAACATAAAGAAACAAAAACCACCCCAAAATCTAAACCCAAAGGAAAGCAAATTTCATTTCCAGCTTCTTCCAAAACTGAGATGAAAAGAAACAATAGAAGCATATTTTTCCCTTCTCAATGTTTGTTTGTTGTTGTGAAATTCAACCATTTTAGGCCAGTATTTTCAGAAAAGAGGCATTTTTCACATGTGCAGCTGTGGCTAAATAGACTTTTTTTTGTCTGGATAGCTTAGCTTTGTCTGGATTTCTGGCCAGCAATGCAAAGCACTTTGTTTTATTGAGGGCCACCAAAGATGACACCAAGGCTGCTTGATACATTGGCATCATGACAGTGAGATCAATGTAAAAAAAATAAATGCATCACCACTGCGGAATGCACACAGATCAATACTCTTGTAAGCCATAGAATACCAGCCATGTATAGTTGTATTAAAGAGCATAGCTGGTGCCAGGTAGATATTTTTCCATCATTCCACGAGTAAGTCGTTTACCCCACTGAAAGCTACTGTTGTTATTAAACTGCTGTTATTTAGGAATAAAAATACCTATTGCAGGCACTGTCACTGACTTAGAATTTGCATTTGTCCTTTCAGATTAGATTAGATAACCTTTATTGTCATTTTTTTCCTGTGGGCACAATGGCACACTTTAAAAATGAAATTTAGTTGCTTCCTCTCCAAGTGTACATATACATAGCACACACATTTTTCCCAGTGCTATTGTAACTTTGGTCACTAAACGAGCAGTTGTAAATTGAGGATTACCTATATGCCACTGATGCTTTAGACGAACCAAGGATGCATTTTACCTTAAAGAGAACATTACAATATTGACTAAGAAATTAAATATCCGGTATTCAGTAATTTACTGTGTAAATAATTAAATAAATTATGATCATCCTAAAGTGATAAATATTTCCCAGAGAAAATTAGGACTGGATATTAAGACTGTAATAGATATCCCTAAAAAACGGGTCCTGATGCTGTTTACATCCTTTCCCATCCTGATGCCCTGTGGCATAGCTAGGCTAAATGTTTGAAAAGTTGAACTTTTAACATATCTGTAAGGCTGTAAACCAGGGGTGTCAAACTCAATTTCATCGAGGGCCACATCAGCATTGCGGTTGCCCTCAGGGGGCCGGGTGGGCGTGGCCTGGGTGGGCGTGGCCTGGGTGGGCGTGGCTAGAGTGCATATGGCCTACTGGGTGAGGGTGGCCAGCTCTACATCGTTTGCATCAAGGGTGCCTATGGGGGCCTGGGCAGGAGTGGGACAGCTCTGAGGGTCTCTGGCAGAAGGAGGGTCTCTGGGCCAGGGCCAAGGCAGTGGGGGCCATTCCCTCACTGTTTTCAGGATGTCTTCGGGGGCCACACGAAACCACTTCGCGGGCCGGATCCGGCCCCCGGGCCTTGTGTTTGACATGTCTGCTGTAAACTATTAATCTGAAAAAAAAAGAGCAATCTTTTATGTTAGACTTCCGGAGAAAAAAGGAGGAACCTGCCCCACTTTACATCGGGGAGAACTGTGTGGAGAGAGTTTCTTCCTTTAAATTTCTGGGAGTCTACCTCTGTGAAGATCTGACCTGGAAAGTTAACACAACCCAGGTGGCTAGAACGGCCCAACAGAGGCTTCACTTTCTTAGCGTCTTGTGGAAGAACAGGGTAGAACAACAGCTAATGACCCTCTTTTACCGGTCTACTATAGAGAGCGTCCTCTATGGTATTGTGGTTTGGTATGCTGGTCTGACAGCTGCGGATAGGAAGGCATTACAGAGGGTGGTGAGCACAGCACAAGACATTGTGGGCTGTTCCCTGACACCACTGGATGACATCGCCAGGGCTCGTTGCCTTGGAAGAGTGAGGAAGATTCTCAGGGATGACTCACACCCTGGACGGTATCTCTTTACTCTCCTACCATCCGGTAGGAGATATAGGAATATAGCCAGCCGTACCAACAGGCTGAAAAATAGCTTTTATCCGTGGGCTGTTAGGCTTTTAAATGGGACATAATCTTATGAGGAATTGACTTGGGAGGCCGGTGTGTGGTGTAGTTGGTTCACATGGTGTGGTGGGATGGAGGGTTTGTTGTCACTCTGTGTTGGGGGGAGAGAGCACGGGGGGAGGCTCAGCTAATCTCAATGTACACATGTTGTACTTTGACAATAAAGGTTTATTATTATTTATATCAATATATATCTATCCACAGAAGATATAAATATGTTTCCCCATGTTTTAGCACTTTTCATTGCCACCTTATGGTACAATCTTTTCTTGATCACTTTTCCATTGATCACCGAGAGAAAGAGAAAGCATTTAAGGGAATCAGCTGTTAGAGTTTATGTACCAGAAGATGGCAATAGTGATCTGCAAGAACATTAATTTAGCCACGCTAGTTTCCATATTTCCTGCAAGCAAGCAGGAATGCAAACAAGCATCAATGTTTTTGACTGATGGCTGAACACTACATTTTCTCATTGCTTTCGTTTGGTTCCTTATCTTTGAATTGTTTGTCTTATGCCTGATTGTTGCCTAGAATTCTATATTTTTATTATTATTGAAACAACTGTTGTTACAGCTTCCCCAGTCCCTCCTCTGTAGGTTTCAATAGGGTGTGCTGCCAGGATGTGGAAAACCGTGATGCAATTTAAAACATATTGAAGAGGTATTGTTGAATTAAACATGTCAGAGGGGGAAAAAATAATCAAATTACTATTGGAATACAGAGTCTTTGGGGGAGCTTATGCATTGTCTGTTTACCTGAAGTCCAGAATAGAGTCCATTAACAAGAAAAGAAGAAAAGCAGACTGACAGGAAAATTGAAAAGAGTCTCTGTAAGGGGGTAGTTTCACTGGATTCAATGCTTTTGAACGGAGATGCATAGGATTGTGCTGACTATCTTTTATTAAGGTCCAGGTGGATTTGTTTGGTCACAGATTGGCAAAGCCAAATACAGTACATGCCCAGGATCAAGTTAGCTAGTGCTGAGCCCCCCCAAAGAACAAAGTAAGATGGTAATAAGTTTCAAGAAAAAGAAATAACACTAATGCATTTCTATAAAGGAGAATATTGGTAGCTCAGGATTAAAATGAGTGTTCCTGGGTGCTCTTTGAGCTTGGCTGTTTTCTTGCAGATGTTTCATTACCCAAACTAGGTAACAACATAACAATGTTACCTAGCTTGGGTAATGAAATGTCTGCAAGAAAACAACTCAGCTCAGAGAGCAAGCACTAAGGATCCCTCATTAATGCATTGGCGTGTAAAGGGAAAATTGTGTGTGAAGTTAAAAATTCTGTGTACAGTGAAAAAAGAAGCGGTGGGTGCTCCATCTTTAAGAAAGGTTTTTAAGAAAAGATCAAACAACCATCTGTCTGAAATTTATTTATTTATTTATTTATTTATTTTTGGGACTTATATGCCGCCCTATCTCCCGAAGGACTCAGGGCAGCTTACAACAATAAAAACAACAATACAAAAATTAAAAAAGAATTAAATAACAGCCCCAAAATAAATTAACTACAGTTAAAAATTAAAACATATTTAAAAACCCATCATCAATCCAGGTCAGCCTGATGGAAGAGAAAAGTTTTGAGGTCGTGGCGAAAGGACCGGAGGTCCGGGGCCATCCGAAGCTCAAGGGGAAGTTGGTTCCACAGGGCTGGCACTCCCACAGAGAAGGTCCTCCCCCTGGGGGTCGCCCGCCGACATTGTCTGGCCGACGGCACCCTGAGGAGGCCCTCTCTGTGTGAGCGCATTGGGCGATGGGAAGTCGTCCCTGGTAGCAGACGGTCCTGCAAGTATCCCGGGCCTAAGCCATGTAGGGCTTTAAAGGTAAGTACCAGCACCTTAAATGGTATACTGTAGAGTCTCTTGCTTGAGTAGGAGGCTGGACTAGAAGTTCTCCAAAGTCCCTTTCAACTCTGTTATTTTGTTAAACAATGCTATTTCAGGAAAAAAAAGAAAGAAAATACAAAACAGAACAATCAGAAATAGGTCTTTTTTTTCTTTTTAGGAGAAAATATGCACATATGAATCTAGTTCTTAATTTCTTCTATGAATTGCTTTGTCCCAGTTCTCGGTTCATGCTCTAACATGACAACAAGGACCTATCTTCACTCAGACTTGCAATTCATCTACACTTCCTACTTGATTGTGAAGGAGTTAAACAAGATGACAAGAACAAAGGAGGAATATTCAAGGTTAACAAAATATAGACTTTTCCACATTCTGATGGAGCACTAAAAACAACATCATAGAAGAATCTCAAATATTGGTATAGGACAGAATAAAGAGTGAATTTGGATCTGAAATATCACTTTATTCTTTCTTTCCCCGATGAACAAAATCTGTCTGTAGAAACTACTTTGCCATGGTAATGTATCACTTTTGAAGATAGAGAGGAAGAAAAAGCAGGTTAACACCCTGAAGAAAGAAATTATTCTAAATCAGTTACTGTGAACAATGGGTTTGATTGAAATTTTCTGGTCCCAAAACCTTAGTTCCCTTCCCAGTTCACCCAGCAATTATGAAATCAGCAGCTGCTTGTGGATCTTCCATAGCCTAGCTTAGTATACATTTTAGATAATAGGATGGGTATATAAATTATATTTTCTTATTATGTTAACTCCCTTTATATGAAAACAATTGATCCTTTTGCATATGTTGGAGAACTGACTTCACACCATAGGGATAAAATGTACGAAGCTGATGCTGCTGTACAGCTTTAGGCACCTGGGTGCAATGAGTTGTGCAGCACGTCCTGAAGTCAACAATAGGGAAATGTTCTCAAATTCCTTTCTGGAGCCTCTTCTAACCACTGTTGCTAAAAATCAGTGGTGTGATTTCCTATCATTCCCAAATGAGAAACATATGAAAGTAGTATCCAAAATAATGTTTGCCTATTTTAAAAAATGCCAAAAAAAAAACCTTTCCAGGATTTTTCCAGAAAGGACTAAGAGAAAATCCAGTCCTGGGAAGAAAATCCTGTCCTGATCCACAAATGCAAAATGTCTTAAATAAAGCCCAGACTATAACTTCTGCTGTCTAACTTTTCTCTCAAAGAAATTATGTCTGTAGCTTTGGATCAAGAATGCTGATGAGGACCTGTATAGTATTGGGGAAAATCTTATGCCCATCTTAGTTCCTCTTTGACCCAAAAATGTTTTTAGACTTGCCCATAGATCTAGTTCAAAATGGCTAGCTCAAACTGGGGTTGACTGCTATGTCTGGTGGGAGAAACCATTGCTTTGATTAGTTCATTCTTAGGGCAATCTTGAACATGAATGGTAAATAATTCAATACATTAATTGAGCAGTACTTCCAAAATGTACTTTTACTTTCCATTTTTTCTGTTCTAGATGTACGCTATCTAGAATTCTCAGGAGGAATTCATGATTCACGACTGTCTTCATCCCGTTACACAGGTCCAATTAGGCAGAGACTTCTAATTGCTGACTCCTAATTTCTGACTTCATGAGTTAAAGATCTCCAAGTGGCTAAGCCTAGGAAAAGAGTCTTCTCTGCTGTTGCTTCTGACCTGTGGAATATTCTCCTCTTGGAGGTGAGGTGGCCTCCATTCACCTGGCCTTCCAAAAAGCGCTTAAGACATGACTCTGCAGTCTCATGTGGGGAGCCCAGAGGATCACGCAGCCATGAGGTTGAGTGGCACCCTGAGAGCCCTCACTTGACCTTCTTAAGTATTTTTTAATGGAGTTTAATCATCCTTGTGTTAGGCACAAAAGATCAGGTCTACACGTGAAGGTCCAATTAAATGAATCTATTGCTAATCATGCCTATGCAGAGAACAGTGAAAGCTAGTACTGGTGGGATTCAGTCGGTGAACTAGCTGATGCCTAGCCCTTTTTTGCCAGGCTCAGAAAGGACTGCTGGAAGTGCATAAGTGCCACTTTTCTGAGCTGGGAAGGCCTCCCAGGCCCAAAATGGCCCACCAGAAGTGCATGGACACTTTTCTGAGCCTCGGAGGCCTGGGGGAGGCTTCCCAGGCCCAGAACGGCCACTGGAAATGCATGGATGCCACTTCCAGAAGTCTGTTCTAAGCCAGGGAGGCATTCCAGGCACAGAATGGCTCACCGGAAGTGCATCCATGCTGTTCTGGACCTGGGAGGTCTCTCCCAGGCTTCTGAGGCTCAGAATGGACTACTGGAAGTGGCATCTATCATGGGCCATTCTGGGCCTGGGAGGCCTCCACGGCTCAGAACCTACTTCAGGAAGCTGCTTCCACACACTTCTGGTGGGCTCTCTGGCTCAGAACAGACTTCCAGAAATGGCGTCCATGTGGAGACTGGGTTGTACAGTTATTTGAATCCCACCACTGCCTGCTAGGTGTTAGATAAGGATCAAGAGGGGGTTAGTTTGCTTGTGGCTACATAGCTATGATACCTCTCTTAACTCTGGTCCCAGATTTCGCCAATCCTATTTGCCTTCTTTTAACTTTTTCGGGTTTTTATTTTTATATAGTTTAACACAAATGAAGGCAAATATACATGTCCTAGGATAATGTTGCAGGTTCCAATCTGGGTCAGTCAACAGGACCAGATGTTTAGTCTTCTAAGCCAGGGCTTTTCAACCAGTGGTATGGGTATCTCCTGTAGTACATTGGCACCTGGCAGGTAGTATGCGACCATCCTAGAAAAGTGGTAGCGAGGGAGGGAAATGAGCTGAACCGGTGGCAGCACCACACAAGCCTGAGCGAGAGATGGCTGGAGCTGCAGGGCTGTCAGGGCTCAGCAGAAGCACCAGGATCAGTGCTTCTTTGGGCCTGTCAGGGCTTAGTGGAAGCGCCAGGATCAGCGCCAGGCTCCAGCTGAAGCTCAGCGGTGATCCTGGTGCTTCTGAGCCTAGAAGAAGTTCCGATCAGCTAGAATGTTGCACCATCTCCAGGGTCTTCTGATTTACATTCAGATGCTTGGCAACTGATTCATATTTATGATGGTCACAGTGTCCCAGGGTCATGTGAAGTGACCAAAACCTGCTGCAACCACCCAGCAGACAGGGGGAATAAACACCAAACACCCCCCCCTCGCTGCCAATCCTCAACAGAAATGCTCACAACAATGGAAACCTCGGACAGGAGGTAGAGCGCCACCGGGCGGGCAGGCGTCTTGCTCGGCTGTGGCTTGGGGGGCACTTTTTCAGTGCCATTGTAACTTTGAACAGTCACTAAGTGAACTGTTGTAAGTCAAGGACTACCTGTACTTCATGACTTTTTTTTCCTTTTTTTTTGCCATCAAGTTTTTGACACTTTGCTAGGCGACTGGTGGTACTCAGATGTTGCCATATCCTAAAAGTAGTAGAATGGGTGAAAAGGTTGAAAAGCCCTTTTCTAAGTTTTCTGACTCATGCTGCAACCCATCTTCTTTCTAAGAGAGTGTGTGCTTTGGGCTATTCTGAATGTGGTATTTAAATGGTGTCTGGTATATACATACCAGGGTGCTAAATGGTTCAAATATGTGGCAAACAAACAAACAATTGTTTATAAATGGGTGAACTAATCTGGTCTCATTAGATAGAGGAATATTGTTACAGAAAAGTGTGTGTCTACATCCTCATTAAAGGGGATTGCTGACGATGATGAACCAACAAATATCATGATGCATACTTGTCCTACTATTCAGTATCAGCAAGGCCTGAAAAGAGACTGCGAACAGAACAGGAATTTCAAGTTGATGGAACCATAATTTTGGATCTTTGTTCTATGAAAGCTCACGAAATTGCAACCTTTCAGAATACCATTTATGCATTATTTTTTTTCTTTTTGCTCTCATTGATGGGCTTGACCATTTTTGGCTACCTAGCCAAAGGAAAGCTCTTTTCTTTGTTCTGCCATTTCATACGGCAAATTCAGTCAAATTACTTTTACTCTGATTTCACATTTCATTAATTTTTACAAACTGCCTCGAGCATTTTTATAGTTAGAAAGATTGATTAGGAATAGAGAAAATGGTCTATAATATATGAGTTACAGCTTTGGAGAGCCTTGCGTTCTGTACAGGAAGAACATTATCTTTTTCTGTTGTAAATGTCTTTCCACGTTTCCACTTGTTGCTTCAACTCACTTGGGCAACACTTGCTGACTTCAAAATAACTTCTAACGTCAGATCTGAAAAGATGATACAGGTATAAAATGGATCCTGGGGTGAACAAAGAAGTTTTCTGGGTAGAGACAGGGCACCAGCCCTCCATGGCATGGGTCCAGAATACCTTGGGGAGCACCTGCAGCCGGCGTCAACTTCCCTCCGCCCAGTACGCTCCCACAGAGAGGGCCTCCTCAGGGTGCCACCGGTCAAAGAATGTCGACTGGTGGCCCCCAGGGGGAGAGCGTTCTCTGTGGGTGCACCGGACTTATGGAACCATCTTCCGGTAGAGCTCCGGATGGCGCCCGACCTCCGCTCCTTCCGGCGCGACCTTAAAACCCATCTCTTTAAGGAAGCGGGCCTGGCCTGATGGGATGGGGTGGGTTTGTTATTATGACATTAATTTTAAATTTGTACTATGGGCATTGTTTAATCATGTTTTAATAATTTTAACTTTTGTATCTGTCTTTTACGTATTGCCCTGTTAACCGCCCTGAGTCTCTTGAGAGAAGGGCGGTATATAAATTAAATAAATAAATAAAATAAATAAATAAACTCTATTATTTGTCCTTCAAAGTAATTATTGGGTTCATCTGCCTATTTGGCAAGACTGCTACTGGTGTTTTCTGCAAGTCAACATTTCCTAGTCATCTTGCTCTTCCTGAAAACACTGGACATTACAGCTGTAACCCAAAAAAGCAATTTTTCTTTGCTTAATGAGAAAAAAAACACCTTTTACATATGTTAAAAGCTGTAATACAAGAACCTACAGTTTGGGTTTTTTAAAGAGCCAGATGAATCCAGACTGTTGCAACAGCTTGCACTGTTCTTTTAATATTCATTTGTTAAAGGAAGCAAAAAATTATAACAGGGTTATAACAGAATAACAGAGTTGGAAATAACCCTGGAGGTTTTCTAGTCCAACCCTCTGCTCAGGCAAGAAACCCTATACCATTTCAGACAAGTGGTTGTCCAATCTCTTCTTTCTTAAAAACATCCAATGTTGGAGCATTCACAGCTTCTAGAGGCAAATCGTTCCACTGATTAATTGTTCTAAGCATCAGGAATTTTCTCCTTAGTTCTAGGTCGTTTCTCTCCTTGATTAGTTTCAATCCATTGCTTCTTGTCCAGCCTTCAGGTGTTTTGGAAAATAGGTTGACCACCTCTTCTTTGTGGCAACCCCTTAGATATCAGAAGAGCATAACAGGATTTCACACCAGTCCAGTTAAAAGTCCTTTCTAGGTTTGGGGGGTAAAATACCTTCTATTTTTTTCCTTGACATCATCTGCAGATTCCTTTGGGACCAAAATGAAGAAGGATAAAAGATCATCAAATGTGTTGGAGGTGAGGTTGGGAGCTATTCTACATTATCACAATTTCAATACAAGTCATCTATAGTTGAAAAAAAATGTAGCAAGGAATAAAAAGCTTCTCAGACTAAGTCAATGGACAACCTATGATTGTCAGAATGGACCTTGTATGACCTTCTCAAGGCCAGTTCAATCTCTCTCATTCTTTTTTTTTTGTAATATGTAATACATATATATATATGGGATTCCGTCGAAACGTCGCGCCTACACCTTTAGTTCTACGCGGGGAAAAACCTGAATAACCAAAGATCCACATACGAACACCCGCGAAAACCTCAGAAAACATATATATACATATATATATATATATATATATATATATATATATATATATATATATATATATATATATATATATATATATATATATATATATTGAAAACATAGTGGAAAGAGGAGACTTGAGAGTTCACAAGGTTTATGTTATATGGAACAAAACCGTGACTGAATCTGGATGCAAATACTGTGAAGCCTCCTCCCTGAAGGTAACAAGGAAAACAGGTTGTGAAGAGGATGTGTAGTGCCACAGACAATCCTGTGGCCCTTGCTCAGCCATTGCTTATATGCTATGTCCTGGATAGAAAGAAGTGAACTACCAATAATCTTTTCTGCCATCCTCACTAATAATAATAATAATAATAATAATAATAATAATAATAATAATAATAATAATAATAATAATAATAATAACAACAACAACAACAACAATCCAGAAAAACACACTATATTCCTCCATGATTTAGCCTCTAGAGCCTATCTTTTGCATCCAAGCACTTGATTTGAAAATACACCTTTGAGCTTTAACAGCAGACTGAACTTGACTTCGTTGATCTTTCTGACTCTGATCAAGGTCCAGATCTTCTCAAGATCAAGGACAGAGTTAAAGACTCCCTCAGGTTGGACATAAATCCTGATATCTTCATGGATTAATGCATATTCTTTTCTTGGCAATAACATAGCAGTGGTTTGCCACTGCTTTATTCCAGGATTTTGTTTGTGCAGTTTGTGCAATTCTGATCTTTCCTGGTAATCTCAAATCTTGTACTAAGCAGTTTCAACTCTGCTTAGATCTTTTTATAAAGATCGTCCCAAGATGCCTTCTGAGCTGGGCAAAGTCTCTTTATAGAGCAGTGGATAGAAGAAGTTGGAAAAAGCCTATAACCCAAATAGTTGCTCAGCCCATGTTGTACCTTACACTGATCCTCTTTAAGGATGCTGCTTGATCCCTGTGTTATCCTCCTAAATTCTAAGGAACTGAAGCAGATTTTATTTTAGAGGCAACTCCAAAGATCTGAGAGCTAATCAAATGTAGATAATAGGCCAAATTATAAGCGTATCATTATAATAAGCAAGACAGAATTTCCTGTTCTGAATCTTGTCTGTGTTGTTATATCATGCATTTGCAATTCATTTGTTGAACATCTTGAATTGTTCTGCACCTTGGCTAGCAATACGAGATTAAAATATTGCTATTTAAATGAGTTTGTCATCAGTTGTAAGTTGAAGCAGTCCTGATAGATCCTATCATTTTTATTTCTAGGAGTGTATAAATGGTTGCATTTTCACAATCGCATTGCAGATTAGTCCCACTGCCATTATTGAATCAATACTGACATTGATCTTTGTATATAGCCAACAAGATGCAGTTCAGTGGTAAGCAAAGTAAGGTCCCGCACTTAGGCAGGAAAAATCAGATGCACAGATAGAGGATAGGCAGTACCTGGTTTAACAATAGTGTGTCATGATTGAATTGCTAAGATTCTTGCTAACCAAGTCGCTATTCAAGTTGTTATAGAAACAGGGGAGAGGGAAAGAGAATTTTTAAGAAGCCATCTATGAACCATGAGAACCAAGGTCACAAAAGCACGTGTCTGATGGAAAAGTGGACCGTTCTCATAACAAACCAAAGAAGTGTGATTGGGCAGTGCGAACACTTGGTGGGTGGGGGTTATGGAAAGCTGTGGCTAACTAACCAGATTTTTGTGTGGGAAAACTTAGAGTTGATTTTGCTTCTTCAGTACTGAGATGTGTATTCAATAAAGTGCATCTTTTATGGCACGTCAAAGCTGTAGAGTTAATTTGCTAGCTGGATGGTTGACATAATAAATATTTAATAAAATAAATAATGCCTGAAAGAGAAATCTAGCTGTCCTGTTTAAGTATAGCCAGCAGTATACTGCAGCTGCCAAAGAAGACAACACTAGGCTGCATCAACAAGATATCATCAAGATCATGAGTATTGCTCTATACTGCACTAGGGAGGGCACACTTCGAATATTGCAACCAGTTCTGGTCACCATGATACAAAAAAGATGTTGAGGCCCTAGAAAGAGTGCAGAAAAGATGCTAAGGGGTTTGGAGGCTAAATCATATGGTGAGTGGTTAAGGAAATCAGTATGTTTAACTAATGAAGAGAAGGCTTAGGAGATGCTAGATATCAGTCTTCCACTACTTAAAAAGCTATCAAAGGGAAGATGGGGATAGATTTATTCCCCATAGCATAATGGGGGCAGACAAGAAGCAATGTATGGAAGCTTGTCAGAGGGGAATTCAACCTGGAACTAAGGAGGAAGTTGCTTACAGTGACAGAAAATAAACAGCTTGCCTCCTGGAGTTGTGGTACTCCATCACTGGATGTTTTTTTTTAAAAAAAAAAACACTGGACAAACATTTGTCCAGGAACTCCAGGATTAGAAGACCTTCAAGATCCCTTCCAACCCTTTGATTCTATGATATAGAAAACTGATTCAGTCACATGGTTGTCAATAAAAACTCTAACTTTTCTCAATAGGATGATTCTTCCAGCAGAAAAAAACAATATTCAATGAGTATTTGAAATCAGAAAATTGGGTGAAAGTCATAAGTTAATTGAAATTAATTTCAGTTTGATAGATTGTTACTTAGGTTAATGTGCTGCAGCAGCTTATTCAGATCTGGAGTCATACAATATTAGGTTCTGATATTCATTCTTTTCCACAGTGGAAATATATTAATTGATAAAATGTCTTTATTAGTTTTATCTTCCTAGGCTGCAAGAAAGCTTGCCTTGAAGTTAAAAGAAAGGAAAAAAGACATATAATCAAATCTATGTATTTCCTTTTATGTCTGTCGATATTTCTTCACTGTTAACCTTTTTTTATTAATATTGGAAAGGTCAATGGTCTCTGAGCTTTTATTTACTATAAACCACTTTAGCATTGACTTCTTAGTGGTGGTCTATTAAACTTCTTGATACAAGTCCTTTAGCTACTGAAGAGTCATTACCTTGACAGTGTATTTATTTTTAAATAGGTCACAGTACCCAATTTGAATGTATTTATATTTTATTTTAATTTAGGCCAGAGGACAGATTGGGAAGGTTTTTTTTTTAACTTGAAAGAAGACAATGGCAAACCATTTCAATATCATGCCAGGAAAATTTCATAGAGAAAGTTCCATGTATTAACTATTGTGATACTATTGTAAGTCTTACAGCTCAACTTATCAATTTATATAAATGACAGATGGTGTAATAACGCCAAGGTGGTTTCAAGTCTGTGCTCCCCTGATGTGGAGCTTCTGACCATCAAATGCAGGTCCTTCTATCTGCCTAGAGAATTTTCTGTTATCATTTTCACAGCTGTGTATATCCCCCCTGATGCAAACAGAGAAGAGGCCCTGAATGTTCTCTATCATACCATCAGTGACTTACAAACTACTCACTCAGAGGGTGCATTTATTGTAATGGGGCAGGGGCTTTAATCAAGTTGATTTGAAAACTACTCTGCCACATTTCCATCAATATGTGGACTTTGCAACCAGAGGGGTCAATACACTGGATCTTGCTTATTCCAACATCAAGAAGGCATTCAAAGCTATCCCCCGCCCTCACCTGGGCCCCTCTGACCATCTCTAAGTGCTGCTTATTCCAGCATATAAACCTTTATTAGTCAGAGTGAAACCTACAGTAAAGCAGGTGAGGGTTTAGACAGAGGGAGCTACAGTATAGAAGCATTACAAGACTGCTTTGAGTGCACAGATTGGGGCATGTTTAAAGAAACAGCTACTGATAATAACCAACATACAAATGTTGAGGCGTATGCCACCATGGTATCTGCATATATCCAAAAGTGCATAGAGGATGTCTGTGTCCTTAAAAGCATAGTTGTGAGGATGAATGAAAAACCGTGGCTGACTTATGAGGTCTGCAAGATGCTGAAAGCAGGGAACGTGGCTTTTAAATCCTGCTAGCACTTAGAACAGCCAGAACTAATTTGAAAAGTGTCATAAAAGGTGCAAACCAAGCCCATGGCCAGAAAATTCAGAACTTTTTCCAACACCCAACAAACACCAGGCAAATGTGGCAAGGAATCCAGGCCATTACAGATTACAAGGTGGCTCCATCAAAATGCAAGGATGACACAGACTTCCTAAAGAAGCTGAATACATTTTTTGGAAGATTTGAGGCATCAAATAACACTCCTGCTCGGAAAGCTGTGCCCCATCCTGACGAGCAACTGCTTAGCTTTAATGTCACCTTTGTCCAGAAAACACTGTGGAAAATTAACATTCAAAAAGCAGCAGGCCCAGATAATATCCCCAGACGTGTTCTTAGGGAATGCGCAGATGAGCTGGCTTGTGTTCTCACAGATATTTTCAGCCTCTCATTACAGTAGGCAGTGGTCCCATCATGTTTTAAGATGGCCATCATTTTGCCAGTGCCAAAAGAGTCCACAATCACAGGCCTCAATGATTACTGTCCAGTTGCACTGACATCCACCATTATGAAATGCTTTGAGAAGCTGTTAAAGGACATTATTGTATCTACTTTCCCGCCAGCATTTGACCTCTGTGGAGGAAGCCATTTTTTTCTGTTTTCCATCTGAGCTTGAAGCACTTAGAGGAAAGAAATACTTATGTGCGTTTGTTGTTTGTCGACTTCAGTTCGGCATTTAACACAATCATTCCCCAGCATCTAGTAGACAAAACGGGCCTTTTAGGCTTAAACACTCATTTGTCCAACTGGATTCTTGATTTTCTTACTAACAGGCCCCAATATGTGAAAGCTGGAACAAATATTTCTAACACCATTTTCTTGAGGACAGGTTCTCCTCAGGGCTGCATCCTAAGTCCACTGCTGTTCACCCTGTTGACCCATGACTGTTGTGCCAAGTTTGCCACCAACCATATTATGAAGTTTGCAGATGACACAACAGTAGTGGGCCTTATGAGTGGGACAATGAGGGTGCTAAACTGCAAGGAGGTTGAGGGTTTGGTGAACTGGTGTAAGGAAAACAGCCTAGTTTTAAATACAGGAAAATCCAAAGAGAAAACTGTCATTTCAGAAAAGGCAGGCACAGCCACACTTAATTTAATTTAATTTAATTTAATTTATTGAGATTTTTATACCGCCCTTCTCCCAAAGGGACTCAGGGCGGTTCACAGGGCATAAATATAAACACCAATACAAACATTAAAAAAAATTAAATTAATGCCCAAGTTAAAACCAGAATACTAAAACAAACCAATAAAAAACCCAAGTACCCCCATCAGGCCAGACCCGCTAGTTCAAATAAATGGGTCTTCAACCCGCGACGGAAGGATCGGAGGTCTCTGTGCATTAATGATTCACCTGTGGAGATGGTTACCAGCATCAAATACCTGGGTGTACAGTTAACAAGTAGGCTGGCTTTGTCTCTCAACAACGAGATACTGGTGAAGCAGGCACAGCAGCACCTTCATTTTCTGCGTCGCATGAGAAAAGCACATCTTCCTTTCGCTATCCTTACCCCTTTCTACAGAAGGATGATCCTGTCATACAGCAGCACACTCTGCTTTGGAAGCATCACTGCTTCTGACAGGAAGGGGGTGCAGAGAGTGGTGAGGATGGCTGAAAAGATCATTGGCAGTTCCCTCCCTTCCATCCAGGACATAGCACATAAGCGTTGCTTGAGCAGGGTCCGTAAGATTGTCTGGGACACTATTCATCTTCTTCATGACCTGTCCTCCTTGTTACCTTCTGGGAGGAGGCTCCATGGTATCTGAAGCAGAACATCCAGATTCAGTCACAGTTTTGTTCCATACACTATTAACCTTGTGAACTCTCAAGCTTCCTCCTTCCGCTATGTATTCAAGATGGACAATGATTACTATTTATGTTACTTATATGTAAGGGTGTGGGTCTAAACATATACTGTATATAGTGTGTTTAAATGTGTGTGTTACCTATGTGTGCATTTTGAGAGCAAGCAACTAAATTTCATTTTTAATGTGTGCCCACAGTAAAAAAAAATGACAATAAAGGTTATCTATCTATCAACAACAGAGCAATTCAGAAAGGTCTTTGGTTTAACTTGTTTATTTCCTATATTTGGAGCATTTTCCATCATGGATCCTTTTGCATCTCATTTATAGTTCACGGACTCTGTAATCCATAAAAATATTATGGGGCCTTTGCAGTGATAGAACAAGTAATTTAGAAACATAGATGGAAATTCAAATCTTCATTCATGAGATTATTTAAATATACATCACATCTACAGCATTAGTTGATTTTCTGCAAAAATATAAAGGGATTTTTTTTGTGCTAAGTTTTGCACTGGTAATTTATGCCATACTGAACAGCTTGTGGCAATTGAGAAATCTGCATAATTTAATGCATTGGTGAAATAAAACTATTATGTGAATATCTCTTGCTTTCTCTGGGAAGTTTAGAATGGAACAGAATAGTATAGAATAACAGAGTTTTGGGGTACCTTGGAGGTCTTCTAGTCCAACACCCTGCTCAGCCAGGAAACCGTATACCGATGACCAGTTCTCTTCTCTGTTGCAACATCTTTCACTGTTCTTTTATTATTCATTTGTTAAAGGAAGTAAAGAATTATAATAGAATTATAACAGAATAACAGAGTTGGAAGTGACCTTGAAGGTCTCCTAGTCCAACCCCTTCCTCAGGTAGGTAACCCTATACCATTTCAGACAAATGGTTGTCCAATCTCTTCTTAAATCTTCCAGTGTTAGAGCATTTACAACTTCTGGAGGCAGGTTGTTCCACTGATTAATTGTTTTAACTGTCAGGAAATTTCTCCTTACTTCTAGGTTGCTTCTCTCCTTGAGTAGTTTCCATCTATTGCTTCTTGTCCTGCCTTCAGGTGCTTTGGAGAATAGCTTGACTCCCTCTTCTTTGTGGCAGCCCCTGAGATATTGGAACACTGCTATCGTGTCCCCCCTCATCCTTCTTTTCATTGAACTAGACATACCCAATTCCAGCAACGGTTCTTTGTATGTTTTAGGCTCCAATCTCCTAATCATCTTTGTTGCTCTTCTCTGCACTCTTTCTAGAGCCTCAACATCTTTTTTAGAATGTGGTGACCAAAATTAGATTCAGTATTCAAAGTGTGGTCTTACCAAGGCATTATCAAGTGGTATTATAAAGTGATATTGATTCCATCCCTCTGTTAATGCAGCCACAACTGTGTTAGGTTTTTTGGCAGTGGAGCACACTGCTGGCTCATATTGAAGTGACTGTCCACTAGGACTCCAAAATCCCTCTCACAGTTACTACTATTGAGCCATACTATATAGGTGTATTTGGTTTTTCTTGCTTACATCTATTATCTTACTTTTTTCACCATTGAATTTCATTTTGTTAGATGGTGCCCAATGTTCAAATCAGTCAAGATCCTTCTGTATCTTAAGCCTATCTTCTGGAGTGTTGGCTATTCCTGTCAGCTTGGTGTCATCTGCAAATTGGATGAATTCCCCATCTATCCTTTCATCCAAATCATTGATGAAGATGTTGAAGAATGCTGGACCTAAAACAGAACCTTGGCGTACCCCACTGCATACTTCCCTCCATGTAGGTGCAGCTCCATTGAGGATTACACATTGAGTGTGGTTGGTCAGCCAGTTATGAATCCATTTGGTGGTGATGTTGTCTCGCCCACATTTTTCTACTTTATCAAGTAGTAGGTTGTGGTCTACTTTATCAGTTGCCTTATTGAAATCCAAGTAAATTATATCCACAGCATTACTCTGGTCCACTAATTTAGTAACTTTGTCAAAGAATGAAATAAGATTTGTCTGGCATGATCTGTTTTTGACAAATCCATGTTGGCTTTTGGTTATGACTTTGTTTGCCTCTAGGTGTTTGCTGACTTGTTGCTTGGTGGCGCAGTGGGCTAATGCCTCCTTAAGTAACACCAGCTGCCTGCAATTAGTGCAGGTTCGCATCCCACCAGGCTCAAGGTTGACTCAGCCTTCCATCCTTCCAAGGTAGGTAAAATGAGGACCCAGATTGTTGGGGGCAATAAGCTAACTTTGTAAAAATGCCGCTTGGGGTTTGTGTGAAAGCCCTAATAAGCAGGCATATACATAGAATGAAGGCTACTGCTAAGCTTGTAAGCCGCCCTGAGTCTTCGGAGAAGGGTGGGATATAAATGGAATTAAAATATTTTTTTAAAAAAGATTATCTTTTCAGGAATCTTCCCAAGTCTTGAGGTCAGGCTGATAGTTTCCTGGATCTATTTCCTTTTTAGATCATAGCCTAGTTTGGTTGAACTTCCTTGAACTTTAATAAAAGTTTGTGATGACTTCTCCACAGATGCAAGATATGAGGATTAAATGATGGACATGCGTTATGAACTACCATTATGACACAATATTAATGATAGAGCCACAACTTTATATACCTAATGAATTCTACCTATTTTATTCCCTTCCAGATGGTAATAGGCTGAGATAATCAAAACTTTATTTCAACATAGACCTCTTCAGTTAAATGGGAGAAATCCTTGGAACAAGACTAGCAGAATTATTTGTATTATTATACTATATCTCTCCTGATTTCTCTCCTAATTCAATTCCAAATAATTATTTATTAGGCACTTAATCTACACAAAATATATACTTTACTTTTCCTCTATTGCAGGGGTGTCAAACTGCCGCCCTGTGGGCTGGATGCGTCATCCAGAAGCTGCACCCACCCCATTGCCGGCAATGGCAAAACCATCCCAATACGTTGCGCAATGTCACATGATGTCGCAAGTTTGACATGTCTGCTTTATCACTATCATTTAGATATCTGTATCTTTTTTTCCAAAAAGAATATTTTTTTTACCTGTTTGGTCACACATTTGCACTGTCAAAACCTACATGTAGAAATGTGTCCCTTTCTATGCTATTAAGGCAGGTATGTTAGCCTTTGGGCTGCCAAAATAGCTCTTAACAACCATTTATCATGCCCCATCATGAAGGCTTAGGGTGAGTAGCAAATTAAGAATCTAAAATACCCAGATAAAATAGCTAAAACACAACTAAATCTTCTCATCCTCCATCAGTTTAGCCTGAAAGCTGCATGCTTTCACTTCAAAGCAAACCTGCATTGATGTGATTTCATGGCGCTTTATGTTTAGGAATATTCATAAAAGTTCAATATACTAGAATTTAGAACACTGACAGCAGATGTGATAAAGAAGAAACCTGCTGGGAGTTGGCACCAATCGGCTTCAACCAGCTGTGAATCAAAGAACATTCAAGAGCAGACATGCATCCAATTTGGTACTTTTCTGAACCACTTTCAAAAGGCAAAGCACTAATTGTTTCTTAGCCTCTGCAGTGGAGCTCTTCAAAGAAGTTACAAGCAGCTGTACTCAATTTGTGTTCCTCACTGCAAGATGAAAAATAGAAGAAACTTTAATTTTTCTACCTAGGTTTGCTGATCATTATTTATTAATAATTATTAATCTAATTAACCCAAGTTAAAGGAACAAGAACAAGAAATATTCTGCCTATTAGCAGTTGGTAGAGAAGATATGAAAGTCTTGGAAAAGATATTCAAATGTCCTGATGTGATCTATGAAGATCAGAATCATGCAATCATGGTATGTGACCAGTGGCACTTTGTGGAAGTGAAAGTTGGACTTTGATAAGATCAGATAAGATAACCTTTATTGTCATTTTTTTTACTGTGGGCACAACAGCACACATCAAAAATGAAATTTAGTTGTCTGCTCTCAAAGTGGAACACATACATGACACACAATTAACCATATAATATACACATATGTATAGACCCACACCCCTACATATACATAACAAATAAATGTTAAATATTGTCCATCTTGAATATATAATGGAAGGAGGAAGCTTGAGAGTTCACAAGGTTAATGCTGTATGGAATGAAACTATGGCTGAATCTGGATGTTCTGCTACGGATACCACAAAGCCTCCTCCCAGAAGGTAACAAGGAAAACAGGTTGTGAAGAGGATGTGTAGTGTCCCAGACAATCTTGCGGACCCTGCTCAAGCAACGTTTCTGTGCTATGTCCTGGATGGGAGGGAGGGAACTGCCAATGATCTTTTCGTCCATGTTCACCACTCTCTGCACTGCCTTCCTGTCTAAAACAGTGATGCTTCCAAACCAGACTGTGATGCTGTATGACAGGATGCTCTCAATCCTTCTCCTGTAGAAAGTGGTCAGGGCAGGGGAAGGAAGGTGTGCTTTTCTCATGCAATGCAGAAAATGCAGGCACTGCTGTGCCCGCTTCACCAGTTTCTCACTGTTGAGCAACCAAGTCAGCCTACTCATTAGCTGCACACCCAGGAATTTGATGCTGGTAACCATCTCCACAGGTGAATCATTTATGCACAGAGAAGTGTGGCTGTGCCTGCCTTTTCTGAAATCAACAATGATCTCTTTGGTTTTTCTGGTATTTGAAATTAGGCTGTTTTTCTTACATCAGTTCACCAACCCCTCAACCTCCTTGAGGTAAGCTTCCATCTTGTCATCATGAATAAGGCCCACTACTGTTGTGTCATCTGCGAACTTCACAATATGGTTGGTGGCAAACCTAGCACAACAAAGAAAGAAACCAGGATAGGGAAAATGTTGATGCCTTTGAACTTTGGTGTTGGAGAAGATTCTTGAGAATACATGGACAGCCAAGAAAACAAACTGGTGGACCATTGAATAAGCCAGAGTTCTCATTTGAGGCACAAAGGATCAAATTAGACACATCATGCAAAGAGCCGGCTCTCTGAAAAAGGCTCTAATGCTGAGAAAGATGAGACAATAGAGCAGAAAAGGATGACCAACAGCAAGATGAACTCAGAGTGATGATTGAAAGACCTGAAATGTTAGAGTAGGATTCAGAAACTACTTATTGGCTTATAATCATAATCCATCATCAACGTAAACAATATCTTTCTTTCTAGCTAAGAGTCTTTCCTGGATTTTATTAGAACCTGATGGGCTCAAGATGAAATGGAAAAGATCTCTCCCTTCCCAACTGACCGTAAATTTTACAGTCTCAATGGTGCAACTGTGTACTGAAAAGCTCATAAGCTATGGCAGTGGCCCCCAACCTTTTGGGCGTCAGGGACCAGTTCCATGGAGAAAGGGTTTTCCAGAGACCGGAGGGGATGTGGTTTTGTGTGCTGCCTGAATCTTACCAAGGGGGCTTCACTTGTTTGTGCAAACAGGTTGCTGCCATGCCGTGGACCGGTACTAGTCCACAGACCGGGGGATGAGGACCCCTGACTTATGGGTTAGAAATTATGTTATATTTATCTTAATATGGGCCTCTAATTCCTCCTTAGGGACGCGGTGGCTCAGTGGGTTAGGACGCTGAGCTTGTCGATCAGAAGATCGGCAGTTTGGAGGGTCGAATCCCAAGTGCCGCGTAGCAGAGTGAGCGCCTGTTACTCGTCCCAGCTTCTGCCAACCTAGCAGTTCGAAAGCACATAAAAATACAAGTAGAAAAATAGGGACCACTACGGTGGGAAGGTAACAGCGTTCCGTGCGCCTTTGGCATCTAGTCATGCCGGCCACATGACCATGGAGACGTCCTCGGACAAGCGCTGGCTCTTCGGCTTTGAAACGGAGATGAGCACCGGCCCCTAGAGTTGGAAACGACTAGCACGCATGTGCAGGGGAACCTTTACCTTTACCTTAATTCCTGCTTACTTGTATGTATACACAGTATACATTTATTCTGCTTCATATTAATAGTTTTTTGTTTTTTATGATCCATGCAAGCCAGAGTCACTTGTGGAGATGGGCAAGTATAGAAATCAAATAAATAAATACACGGAGACACACTGTATTTCATTAAACTGTGAAATTATACACTTATGAAGATTTCTTTGTTTTGAATGCAGGTAGAATGTTCTAACATCCATTTAACCCACTTATTTTATAGTCCAACTTAAAGTTGGTTGCTTTAGTCTTAAGAACATTTCTTAACTCAGTGCTAAATTTCACTAATTTCTATGCCAGCTGAGCCATTGTAACTGATCTGTTTAGGTAATGTTATATTATCTCTATTTAGCAAAAGATAGCCCTTGTTCTTTAAACACAGAGCCTCTGTGTCATCCTTTCTGTTCAGATAGAGAAGGCTTTTCTTGTACCTGGGCTGCCATGAATGAAATGTCAACCCTTTTTTATATGTATTATCCTATAATATACTATTATCTCAGAGGAAGTTTTTAGCATCTTTCAGCAGATGGGGACAGAGGCATTTGTTATTGCATTGTGTATTCCTTTTTCATCAAAATATAGACAGAGATGGGTGATAATACCACCTCAGGAGGGGGGCTTATTTTCTCTTGCCTAAAATAACTGTAGAACATTTCTAAAATATTCAGAAAATGATGAGACGGAGTCCTTTGTGCTTTGATTACAATCGTGATTCGGATGTAAGTTCCCTGAACCTTACCATGAGAAATAGCAAAGCAAGTACAGTATAATGAAGCTGGTTTTCCTTCGGGCAGGAAGAGATCAAATCAACTCATTGTCTCAGTCACTACTTAATAAATATTACTAGGAGCAGAGCAACCAATACCCCCAAAATATCATCTGCTTCCATGAATTCTATGTTTGTCAATCCAAGAAGTACTTTAAAAGGCTCAGTGACTGCCTAGGCCAGGGGTCGGCAACCTCGGCTCTTTTATGACTCGTGGACTTCAACTCCCAGAATTCCTGAGCCAGCTATGCTGGCTCAGGAATTCTGGGAGTTGAAGTCCACGAGTCATAAAAGAGCCGAGGTTGCCGACCCCTGGCCTAGGCCCTAGAAAATACTCAGCTTGCTTGCTTGACCTTTAGAGAAGTTCATGTCTTACTTCAAGCTGATGTGGAGTTAAATGTACCTACAAAACCGTATATCCATGATGGCGAACCTTTTAGAGACCGAGTGCCCAAACCACAACCCAAAACCCACTTATTTATCAGAAAGTGGCAGGGCCGCACCAGCATTGTGTCCTCAGGGCAGGCATGGGGGTGTGGCCCACTGGGTGGGCATGGCCCACTGGGTGGGTATGGCTGCAGTTGTCATGGCAGACTGGGTGGGCGTGGCTGGGGTAGGTACAGCCACCTCAATGTTGCTCATGGGGGGATGCCTGTGGGGGCCGACTAGGGTTGGGGGAGATCCAGGGGGTCTCTGGCAGGTGGGGCGATGGGGAGGAGGACCAGCATAGATGGGGGAGGCACACAATCCTAGCTGGGACTGGGGGGCCATGGCGCTGATGGGAATCTGGCTTTCCCTGCTTGGGGTGGCCTTTGGCTTGCTGGGGGTAGGCGTGCTCTACCACCTCTACTTGAGCTTGCTAGCCAGCTGTTTCGTCTCCTTTGTGCTGGATGGGGCTGCCACTCTGGGCGGCAGTGGTGGCCTAATGGACCTGCACAAGCTGCTGGCAGCAGCGGTCAGCATGCCCACAGAGAGGGCTCTGAGTGCCTCCTCTGGCACACGTGCCATAGGTTCACCACCACTGCCATATATGTTGCTTTTACAAGGTAAACTATCATCCATGCCTTCTTACCAGACTCTTAATTCAGAATACACTGACCTTTGATTTTTAACCAGTGTAATGGAGAAATGAAACATCTAGCCACTAACTTAATTCTGCTTTGAAGCATCCATGCAGAATAGAATAACAGAGTTGGAGGGGACTTTGGAGGTCTTCTAGTCCAACCACCTACTCAAGCAGGAAACCCTATACCAGACATGTCTAACTCACGATGTCATGTGTTGTCACGCAACGTATCGAGACGGTTTGGCCATTGCTGGCAATGGGGTGGGCATGGCTTCTGGATGACGCATCCAGCCCACAGGCTGGCAGTTTGACACCCCTGCCCCATACCATTCCAGACAAGTGGCTGTCCAGTCTCTTCTTAAAAGCTCCAGTGATGGGGAACCCACATGTTTTGAAGACAAACTGTTCCACTGATTAATTGTTCTGTCAGGAACTTTCTTCTTAGTTCTAGGTTGCTTCTCTCCTTGATTCGTTTCCATCCACTGCTTCTTGTTTTACCCGCCCATGCTTAGAAAAATAGCTTGACTCCCTCTTCTTTGTGGCAGTCCTTTAGATATTGGAAACTGCTATCATGTCACCCCTAGTTCTTCCTTTTACTAGACCAGCCAAACCCAATTCCTCCAACCATTCTTCATATGCTTTAGCCTCCAGCTCTCCTAATCAGCAAGTTCAGGTGAGAACTTGCTACAGCTGCAAGGACTGAATCAGGGAATAAAAACTGGGGCATTTTACTAGTGTCTTTGGATAAATAATCTGATTAACTGAAGGGCAGGTGAAGAATGATCTTCATTAAGGATGATTAGTTGTGCAAATCTCATTTTGAGAATTTTTAATAATCTATTTCATCTGCATATTTCCTTCCTGCAGTAAAAAAACTGATAACACTTTTTTATCACTTTCCTAAATCCTTTGTCATATCCTGTGATTCACAGCTGCTCACTGAGAAACATTTTTTTAAAAAAAGTTTGCATGATGCTAGTCCAGGGATCTTCAAACTTGGCCCTTTTATGACTTGTGGACTTCAACTCCCAGAATTCCTCAGCCAGGCATGCTGGCTGAGGAATTCTGGGAGTTGAAGTCCACAAGTCATAAAAGGGGCAAGTTTGAAGACCCCTGTGCTAGTCTTTTGATTGTGATTCACTCCTTAAGCTGGAATCATTTTACCTCTTAGAAAAGTTATATGAAAACATAAACTCCCTTGTTGATGGAGAATCTGAATGTTTCTTTGTAGCATACATGATTTGTCAAATCACTTTCCTTTTTGTCATCATAGTCTAGTTTATATGACTTGCATATGTATATTAGCTCTCTTGTTTTGTTAATTTGGATTTAAAGTCTTAGGATAGGGGTCTTCAAACTTGGCCCTTTTATGACTTGTGGACTTCAACTCCCAGAATTCCTCAGCCAGCATGCCTGGGAGTTGAATTCCACAAGTCATAAAAGGGCCAAGTTTGAAGACCCCTGTCTTAGAATTTGATCTGAAGTCACAACATATTTAATCATGTTAAAATTATTTTATTTATTTATTTATTTTAATTCCATTTATATCCCGCCCTTCTCCGAAGACTCAGGGCGGCTTACAAGCTTAGCAGTAGCCTTCATTCTATGTATATGCCTGCTTATTAGGGCTTTCACCCCCCCCCCCAAAGCGGCATTATTACAAAGTCAGCTTAATTGCCCCCAACAATCTGGGTCCTCATTTTATCTACCTCGGAAGAATGGAAGGCTGAGTCAACCTTGAGCCTGGTGGGATGCGAACCTGCACTAATTGCAGGCAGCTGGTGTTACTTAAGGAGGCATTAGCCCACTGCTCCACCAAGGCCCACTGCTCCACCAAATTAAGGAGATCATATTTGGTCTTTACATTGATTGGAGATCTTTTAAAAATGTTACTAAATGATCTTAAATTTGAGACATACAGATATATTTTAGAAAAAAAAAATAGAATGAATTTAAAAATGTAACTTAAATATCTTTGTAAATCATTGTTTAGTTTTCATCACTCCTCTTCTTGGTTGTCTAGCCTGTCATGATTACAACAAGCAGTGAGTCAATTCAGTTAAAACAACTAACAAAGCTTCATTGTTAGGAGTAGTAGCTGCAGTAGCTATCAGCTACCAATAATAATATGAACAGATTGGGTAGCGAGTCAAATGTTATTGCAGAATTAAAAATGCATATGGCTAGAAATATCAAATATAATGCTTTAATTAAAGAATTACAAGTCTAATATCTAAAATTGTTACTATTCATATTTTGTCATATGTCATATCAAATTGTCATATATCAAATATGTGTCAAGTTTCAAATGTCATAAGTTATCAAAATATGAAGAACTTTTAAAGTTTCAACAATACATAATGCACAGTATGTACAGTACATAATGCAGTTCCATGTGATCCATCGGATTTAATCACATTTATCAAATATTTAAATTCAACAGAGTACAGCTATAATAATTTAGAAAAAGCTAGTTTCTTTCATCAACAAAATGTTCAACTTCAGGATGTTTTTATATTTTGAATTGGAGATTACTAGGACTTAAAAATATTGTAATGCTTTATAGAATTCTCTATTACTACCACATTTAACGTCTTACATATCTTTATAATCTTCAAAATATATTATTGAACTGAAAAATTAAAATCTTTTGATCAAGGGAAGGAAAAATTATAGAAATTGGTCTCTTTTAGCTTAGAAAAGTGAGTTTGGGGAAAACATGAAAAGGGCTTAGTCAATTATGCATTTTGTCAAAAAGGTGGATAGGGAGAAAGCTTTAGTTACAAGC
The DNA here is from genome assembly GCF_947247035.1 of Vipera ursinii. Classification (NCBI taxonomy): domain Eukaryota; kingdom Metazoa; phylum Chordata; class Lepidosauria; order Squamata; family Viperidae; genus Vipera; species Vipera ursinii. Next base: position 12,701,250 of record NC_139518.1, read on the forward strand.
TAATCCGATAAAATGACTCCTGGAGGTTCAGAAGAATTTGGGAAAAAATATCTCTGCAGAGCATATATTAAATTTTAGAAGTAAGTACTATAAGATGCATTGATGGACCTCAATTTGGACAGCTTTAAAAACTGGCAAACCAATGCCCAGCATTGGCTACATTCCAAAACCTTCCCTAGAGACTTTCCAGGGTGGCTTTGTTAGAACTGAAGAGAAAAATCACTAAGTATCATAGCAGATTTTAGATTTTTGTTTTGAAGGGAGAAATGAAGTAAAATGTATGAGTTAAGTTTTTGCATCACTGAAACTCTGTAAAAAGACTCAGGTCTGGTGGTGTCACTGCTAGGCATTCTCTTGTTCTTAGTTTTCCCCTAGTGATGGGGGAAATGAGACAAAATGCAGCTTCCAGTCTTAAAAGATTTGCACTCTTTTTAGATGAAATGATTAAAGTATTTACTACCCATATACATTGTGGTCAGTTTTGAAGGCATTAAGTTCAATAGCAGTTGCTAGGGAATTTGAGCTCCTGTCTACAAATAAGAATTTAATTGGACATTTGAGGTGATTCTATGATGGCTCTTACACACACACACACACAAACACACACACACACACACAAACACACACACACACACACACACACACACACAGAGTTTGGTAATTTAAGCTTGGTAACTTAAAGTTAGTTTAGCCCTAACTGGAGTTACCTGTGGTATCATGTTCAGTAAAGATATTTGGATAAATGCTAGTTGAGAACAGAACAGAACAGAATAGAATAGAGCTGGAAGGGACCTTGGAGGTCTTCTAGTCCAGCCCCCTGCTCAAGACAAATGACTGTCTAGTCTTGTCTTAAAAATCTCCAGTGATGGAGCGCCCATGATTTCTGGAGGCAAGTTGTTCCACTGGTTAATTGTCCTTACTGTCAGGAAGTTTCTCCTTAATTCTAGGTTGCTTCTCTCCTTGACCAGTTTCCAACCATTGTTTCTTGTCCTGCCCTCTGGTACTTTGGAGAATAACATGACCCCCTCGTCTTTGTGGTAGCCCCTCAAATACTGGAATACTGCTATCATGTCTCCCCTATTTCTCCTTTTCTTTAGACTAGCCAGACCCAAGTCCTGCAGGCATTCTTTGTATGTTTTAATCTCCAGGCCTTTGATCATCTTAGTTGCTCTTCTCTGAATTTTTTCCAAACTTTCAACATTTTTTTTGTGATAGGGTGACCAAAATTGGCTGCAGTATTCCAGGTGTGGTCTTACTAGGGTTTTATAAAGCGGTGCTAATACCTTGTGTGATCTTAATTCTATGTCTCTGTTTATACAACCCAGGATTGTATTAGCTTTTTTGGTTGCTGCTGCACACTGATGGCTCATAGTCAAGTGATCGTCCACTCCAAGGTCCCTCGCACAGTTATTGTTTTATGTCAAGTCTTGCCCATCTGTACCTGTACCTTTGATTTTTCCTGCCTAAATGTAAAGCTTTGTTTTTCTCCACATTAAAACTCATTTTGTTGGATAGGGCCCATTGTTCAAGTTTGTAAAGATCTTTTTGGATCCTGAGTTTATCTTCTGGGGTGTTGGCTACTCCTGCCAGTTTGGTGTCATTTGCAAATTTGATGATTTCCCCTTCAATTCTCTCATCTAAGTCATTTATGAAGATATTGAAGAGTACTGGGCCTAAGACAGAACCTTGTGGTACCCCACTGCTTACTTCTCTCCATGTGGATGTAGTGCCATTGAGGACTACTGAATGAGTATGGTTTGTCAGCCAGCTACAGATCCATCTGGTGGTGATTTTGTCTATTCCACCTTTTTCTAGCTTGCCAAGGAGTAAGTTGTGGTCTACTTTATCAAATGCCTTACTGAAGTCTAAGTATACTATGTCCACAGTATTTCGCTGGTCTATTAGTTTAGTCACTTTGTTGAAGAATGAAATAAGATTGGTTTGGCATGATCTGTTTTTAACAAACCTGTACTGGCAACTAGTTATAACTTTGTTTGCTTCTAGTTGTTCGCAGATCTGTTTTTTATTATTATTATTATTATTATTATTATTATTATTATTATTATTATTATTATTAATAATAATAATAATAATAATAATAATAAGTTGGAAGGTACCTTCGAGGTCATCTAGTCCAACCCCATGCTCAGGCAGGAAACCCTATACCATTTCAGACAAACGGCTATCCAGTCTCTTCTTACAAACTTCCAGTGTTGGAGCATTCACCACTTCTGGAGGCAGGTTGTTCCACTGGTTAATTGTTCTAACTGTCAGGAAGTTTCTCCTTAGTTCTAGGTTGCTTCTCTCCTTGACTAGTTTCCATCCGTTGCTTCTTGTCCTGCTTTCAGGTGCTTTGAAGAATAGCTTGACTCCCTTCACATCAGCCCTCACATCAGCCCTCAGGTACTTCCACAGTGCTCCAGTATTTTTGAAAGATGTGGTGCAATGGTTCTGAGATAACATCTGCCAGCTTCTTCAGAACTCTGGGATGTAATCTGTCAGTCCCCGGTGATTTATATTTGTCAAGGTCAGATAGGTGTTCTCTTACCATTTTCTTGCATATTTTAATTTTTGTTTCTAATTTGTCTTTTGCAGTGATTTTTTTGGTATGTTGGGCTATAGTATCTTTTTGTGTGAAGACTGATGCAAAGTAGAGTTAAGCAGTTCTGCTTTCTCTCTGTTACCTGTTAGCCATCTTCTCTCTTCAGTGGACTTATGGTTGTTGTTAATATGTTGGAAGACAGTTTTTTTTTTATTATCTATGATTTTGGTTGCAAGTCTTTGTTCGTTCTGAGCCTTTGTTTTCCTGACTTTATCTTTGCATGTTCTGGCTGTCTGCTGATAATCGGCCTTAGTTATGTGCCCCAGTTTCCATTTTTTGTATTTGTCCTTTTTGTCTTTCAGTTTGTCAGAGAGATCTTTGTGCAGCCATGCTGGTTTCTTTCTGAATTTCTTGTTTTCCTTTTTCAGTGGTATTGTGCTGGTATGAGCTTTTATGATCACAATTTTTTGAGTTTCCCATGGTTCTTGGGTTGTTTTCCCCATTAGGATTTTCATCCATGGGATCTTTCCTAGGGTCTCTCTGAGTTGTTAAAGTCATCGCTTTTGAAGTTCAAGACACTGGTTGGATTGTTTTCTGTTGCTAGCATTTCCATTATATTAAATTCCAGTATGATGTGGAGAGAGATAGAGCAGCTGAGACATGTTAGATGAAATAAATGTATTTAAAAACCTAGTGTACTTATGCTATTTTTAAAAGTAGGCTCTATGATTCTGGGGGAAAATGGTCCAAAGAATTTGTGTAGCTTCTGACATGCAAGCTGATCTTTGTGCTTCATGGCTGATTATGAGCTATGAAATCATTTTTGACTCCTACCTATCACACTGAAAGATTTTCTCCATGATGATATGTCCCTGATATGGTGCCCCAGGCCTTCCAATGGTGTACCCATCAGTACTGTAACTAAATCCATGAGGCTGTTGATAAATTCCCCAGCCTTATAGGCTATTTATAACTACAGGAATATATAGGTATATGTGTTTGTAAAACCTTTGGCAAGCCATAAGAGAAGGCTAAGAGACCTTCTCTTGGATCAGAATTTGTGCATGTTTGGTTGAAAACTAACACTGGCTATGGCCAATTTGTCATTTCCATGGACCAGGAATGTAAATTGAGTCCTCTATTGTCAACATTTGCGAATATACTTGGTAAATACATATACTATCCTGAATGGTGATTGGTGCTGGGGAAGGTACTCAAATGCAGTTCTGTGGTTTATTTAAGCAATGTAAGTTTCTGGAGAACTGCAAATATAGTAAACACAGAAGGGTCAAATGTGTTTGCCTTAGTAAAACAATCCCAATGGACAAGGGTATTAGCCATTCCAAAGCTCTAAGATATTTAATAATACTGTGAAGTATAAGAAGTATCAGGGTCTGTTCTAGTTATTATAAAAAATATTTCTTTTCCAATATAGAAAATAGGTTTTAAATAGTAATATACAAGTAGTAATACATAAATATATTTATATCTTGCAGAAATTATATTCAGGTCTATCACATATAAAAAACCCTTACTTTTATTGTGTAAGACAATTTATTACCACTACTATCTTGCTGAGTAAAGATATTTATTGATTTTTTTGTATTTGTCATATTTTAACTAAGTAACTAACTAACTAACAGCACACATAACCCACTTCTATTCCAGAAGATGGTAAGAGGCATGCTACAAATAACATTGTGTGCATATGCCAGTACTGTCAAATCTATTATCTGAATTTCACTTAAGTAATCATACTGGCCTGAACTGGGTTGAAAATGAGGAGCTGGACACATCATTTTATACATCATTAATTTTATTACTGCATTTAGTACTTGAGATACCTTAAGGCAAGATGGATGTCCAACAAATAAAGCTGGAATAAATGGCTCACCTTCAACCAAGTACCAAATTGTATACTTGGAGGCAGTGGTGGGATTCAAATATGTGAACAATCGGTTCTCTGGTGGATGCTGCTTCCAGAAATCCATTCTGGGCCTACGGAACAAAAAATATTTATTTATTTATTTATTTATTTATTTATTTATTTATTTATTTATTTATTTATTTATTTATTTATTTATTTATTATGAGACTTGTATGCCGCCCTATCTCCTGAAGGACTCAGGGCGGCTAACAACAATAAAATACAAATAAATACAAATATTAAAAAAAGAATTAAATTGTGTCAAAGTCCCACTAAAACCAATAAAAACATTTAGAATCATAATTAAAAACTCCATTATCATCAGTCCAGTTCGGCCTGTTGGAAAAGATATGTCTTAAGGTCACGGCGAAAGGTCTGGGGCCATCTGCCGAACTGGTAGGAACTGGCTGAATCCCACCACTGCTTGTAGGTAAGCTGTTGCAGGAAGAAATCAACTCTCGTTTGATCTCTGAGGCACAAACTGGCCAGGCAGAATTTCACAGCATCCATAGATTGTCCTGTTGGTATTCTTGACCATTCATCCCTTTTCAAAACTTGGGTGATAGAAACGATGACCATTTTTCTACAATAGTCCATTTGGCTCCCAGTTTCTGAAAATTTTATCTCCTTTGTTTGTCTATAATAAGCTAGGGGGAAAGCATTTTGAACTATTTATTTTTAGCAGCTTGCCTTAGAGAAATAAACACCAAGTTTTTGCAGCATTTCAAATAATTAAAATGAAAGAGTATTCAGATTTAAATGTTAGCCAAGTACAAGCTGATGTGATTAAACAGTTGCTTTTACAAAAATCTGGCCTAGCTTGCTCTTCCATCTGGCAGGAAGGCAATCGGAGAAGATTTATTTTTCATGCTTATTTTTCTCCTACAAAAAAAGGTGCTTTGTCTAGTTTATATTTATACTCTTATTTTCAAGGTAGCTAATAACTTCGTAAACTTATATCAACCTGCATTCTAAGAAACAAAAGATTTTGCCTTAAACAAGAACAAGTCATCTATTTATTCTACAGTATTTTACTTAAGTCAAATGGAAATATGGCAGTCAGACCATAAGGGGAGAGAGAAATCCCTCAAATGTAGTCTTTAAATTAGGGAAATTGCATTCATAGTGCAATAGAAAAGCTATTCCTTAAAAAGAGTTTTGGAGAATTAGGATGCTATTGATGTAGAATTTAACAACTGGCTGTTATTATACAGATAATAATAATAATAATAATAATAATAATAATAATAATAATAATGATGATGATGATGATGATGATGATGATGATGATGATGATGATGATGATGATGTTGGGAGGGACCAACATCAAGGTGCTGGTGATGACCTACAAAGCCCTAAATGACATAGGTCCAGATTATTTACGGGAGCACCTTCTGCCGGCATCAACTTCCCATCGTCCTGTGCGCTCCCACAGAGAGGGCCTCCTCAGGGTGCCCTCGGTCAGGGAGTGCCGGCTGCCGGCCCCCAGGGGGAGAGCATTCTCTGTGGGCATGCCTGCCCTCTGGAATTAGCTCCCATTTGAGCTCCGGATGGATCCCGACCTTCGCTCTTTTTGCCGTGACCTGAAAACCTGGTTATTTGAGCTTGCCGGCCTGGGATTGGGATTTTAAATTTTTGAATTTGATTTACTTGGTTTGGGCTAAATTTAATTTAATTTATTTTTAATTTTTGTATGCCATGCTTTAATTGCCCTGAACACCGCCCTGAGTCATTCGGGAGAAGGGCAGTATATACTGTAAATCTAATAAAATAAATAAATAAACCTAGTCCAACCCCCTGATCAGGCAGGAAACCCTATACCATTCCAGACAAATGGCAGTCCAGTCTCTTAAAAACTTCCAGTGTTGGAGCATTCACCACTTCTGGAGGCAGGTTGTTCCACTGGTTAATTGTTCTTTCAGGAAGTTTCTCCTTAGTTCTAGGTTGCTTCTCTCCTTGACTAGTTTCCATCTGTTGCTTCTTGTCCTGCCTTCAGGCGCTTTGGAGAATAGTTTGACTCCCTCTTCTTTGTGGTAGCCCTTGAGATATTGAAACACTGCTATCATGTCCCCCCTCATCCTTCTCTTCATTAAACTAGACATACCCAATTCCAGCAACCATTCCTTATAAGTTTTAGCATCCAGTCCTCTAATCATCTTTGTTGCTCTTCTCTGTACCCTTTCTAGAGTCTCAACAACTTTTTTACATCGTGGTGACCAAAACTGGATGCAGTATTCCAAGTGTGGCCTTACCAAGGCACTGTAAAGTGGTATTAGTACTTCACGTGATTTTGATTCTATCCCTCTGTTAATGCAGCCTAATACTATGTTGGCTTTTTTGGCAGCTGCAGCAAACTGCTGGCTCATATTTAAGTGATTGTCCACTAGGACTCCAAGATCCCTCTCACAGTTACTACTATTGAGCAAGGTACCACATATACTATACCTGTGCATTTGGTTTTTCTTGCCTAAATGTAGAACCTTACTTTTTTCACCACTGAATTTCATTTTGTTCGATAGTGCCCAGTGTTCAAGTCTGTCCAGATCCTCTTGTATCTTAAGCCTATCTTCTGGAGTATTGGCTATTCCTGCCAGCTTGGTGTCATCTGCAAATTTGATGAGTTCCCCATCTATCCCCTTGTCCAAATCATTCATGAAGATGTTGAAGAGCATTGTTCCTAGAACAGAGCCCTGGGGCGCTCCATTACACACTTCCCTCCATGTAAATGCAGTTCCATTGAGGACCACATAGTGAGTATGGCTGGTCAGCCAGCTACAAATCCATCTGGTGGTGATGCTGTCTAACCCACATTTTTCTATCTTATCGAGTAGAAGGTTGTGATCTACTTTATCAGATGGCTTACTGAAGTCCAAGTAAATTATATCTACAGCATTCCTCTGGTCTACTAATTTTGTCACTTGGTCAAAGAATGCAATAAGATTTCTCTGGCATGATCTCCTTTTGACAAACCCATGTTGGTTTTTAATAATGACTTTGTTTGCCTCTAGGTGTTTGCTGATTCATTGTTTGATTATCTTTTCCAGAATCTTCCCAGGTATTGAGGTCAGGCTGATAGGTCTGTAATTTCCTGGATCCATTTTTGTCCATTTTTTGAAGATGGGAACTACATCAGCTCTTTTCCAGTCCTCTGGTAGTTTCCCAGTGCTCCAGGATCTTTGAAAAATACAGTGGTTCTGAGATCACTTCTGCCAGTTCCTTGAGAACCTGGTGGTATAATCCATCTGGTCCTGGTGATATGAACTTGTCTAGGCTGGATAGGTGCTCGCTTACCATTTTCTTGCCTACCTTAACTTGTGTTTGTAATCTGTTTTTTATGGTACTGTTTTTGATATGTTGGACTGGTTTTTTTCCTTTTGTGTAAAGACAGATGCAAAAGACAAATTAAATAGTTCTGCTTTCTCCCTGTTGCTTGTCACCTTCTTGCCACTTTCCCCCACTAATGGACCAATCATTTCCTTAACTTTTTTCTTGTTTTTTACATGTTGAAAGAAGCTTTTTTATTATTTTTGACTTCGGTCACAAGCCTTAGTTCATTTTGAGCCTTAGCTTTCCTCACTTCATATTTGCAGGCACAGGCTATTTGCTGATATTCTGCCTTAGTTATGTGCCCCTCTTTCCACTTTTAATACTTGTCCTTTTTATCTTTCAATTTATCAGAGAGTTCTTTATGCAGCTATGCTGGTTTCTTTTGAGAGCTGTTATTTTCCTTATTTGGTGGTATTGTGCTAGACTGGGCCTTCATTATCTCACTTTTCAAAATTTCCCAAGCCTCTTGAGTTGTTTTCCCCTTGAGGATTCTCATCCATGGAATCCTTCCCAAGCTCTCTCTAAGTTTATTGAAATTAGCTCTCTTAATGTCCAAGACTCTAGTTTGACTGTGTTCTATTGCTTGTGCTTGCATAATGTTGAATTCCAATATTGTATGATCACTTCCCCCCAGGTTTCCTGTGGCTTCAACACCTTCTATCATTTCATCTCTGTTAGTGAGGATTACATCCAGTATAGCTAATCCTCTAATTTCCTTCTCTACTTTTTGGGAGACAAAGTTGTCTGCTAGGCTTGTCAGGAATCTGTTTGATCTTCCACTTGGTGCAGTGTTTGTCTCCCAGTTGATGTCAGGGTAATTAAAGTCTCCCATTACTATTGTGATGTGCTTCCTACATACCTTAGTTAGCTGAGTAGCAAAAAGTTCATCTATTTCCTCTGTTTGGTTGGGTGGTCTATAGTGTACACCTATGGCAATGTCATAGATAGATAGATAGATAGATAGATAGATAGATAGATAGATAGATAGATAGATAGATAGATAGAGAGATAGATGATAGACAGACAGATATATATAGATTATCTAGATTGATGTAGATAGATGTATATACATCTCTATATGTAATATAGATACACAGATACAGAGACATACAATGTTCTTTTGGTCTAAAGGATTACATTATTCTGACCATAACACCCTAGTCTAAAAACTTATAGGAGTCTATTTGCAAATATATAGCCTTCAGACACTGTAATACATATTTCAGAGAAAAATCTGAAACCTGGAGCACTGGGGAAGGGGACTTGTCATAAAAACCAAATAAATTGAGTTGTTCTTTGAAAAAAACATCTTACTTGCTATTCGTGGCTTATATTCCTCTCTTTCTCTTCTCTTTGATATTCAAGCACAAGCTTCAATAGCTTTCATTCAGATCCTGGTGAGGTCATACTATGTAATGTAGGGCATTTTTGAAAGTCAGCCCTTTGGTTTATGTCAGGCTGACTTGGGAATGATTTTCAGTAACTGTTTGAAATACAATGATTGCTTGCAAATGCCAATGGTTGAACCATGCCTTTCAGGAAATCTGGCCACTTGACTTCCATTCTAACAGTTCAACTGTGGAGGTAGAAGAGTGATTTCCAGATAACCCATGAAATTACCTGCTCTGATTAAAATGCAGGAGGGAGAAAATGGTAATACAGGAAAATAATTTGTTCACAGAATAAATCCAAATAGATAGTCCTTGCTAGTAGATTTTCATTTTGACAAGTCCTGTTTTTGCTTTAACAATTAGATCTCACTTTAAAGCCTGCCTGCCTTCCTTCCTTCCTTCCTTCCTTCCTTCCTTCCTTCCTTCCTTCCTTCCTTCCTTCCTTCCTTCCTTCCTTCCTGCCTTTTTATTTTAGTCTATAAAAATAGATACTCGTGTTTCCCTGAAAATAAGACCTGATCTTATATTTTCTTTGCCTCCAAAAGAGGCACCCAGTTGACTTTCGGATGAATGCTTTACCTGCTTTACTTAGGACTTCTGCAGCCAGGCCTCCCCCACCCCAACACCTGTTGCACTGCTGCCTGACTTCTTCTGCGGCCTCTTGCAACCGCTTGTGGCCAGATGCCAGGTGGCGCATCACACTGGTGTCACCGCTTGTAACAGGAGGCTGCATGGCTCGTCATGCCAGTGCCACTGCTTGCAGCAAAAGGCCACATGGCACATTGTGGTGTGGTCTGTGCGAGCGGCAGCACCAGCATGAGGCACCATGCAGCCTCCTGAGAGTGGTGGCACCAGTGCAATGAGCCATGTGGCATCCTGCCAAAAGTGGCAGCACCAGCACAATGTGTCATGTGGCATCCTGTCACGAGTGGTGGCACTGGCATGACAAGCTGCCTGGCCTTCTGGCCATGAACTCAGGCAGCAGCAGCAGTGGCATGAGAGGTATCCGGGAATGAGAGGCCTGGCTGCAGTGGTCCTAAGGTAAGCAGGTGCAGCTTCACCCTACCCCTGCCCTAGCTTGATTTTTATATGTGCACCTCACCCCACAACTAGGGCTTACTTTGGGGGTACGGCTTATATTAGATGCACATAATAGATGCACATATTAGATGCACATAAAAATCAAGCTAGGGCTTATTTTGGGGATAGGTCTTATTTTCGGGAAACACAGTATATCATACTATACAAAAGTCAAAGAAAAAATAGAAAACATGCAGTATAATAAGCTATCAAGAACATCAAATCCATGCTTCAACAAGAAAAGAAGAGTTAGGGTCGTGCACATTTCTCAGGGACAGTATTTCAAAGAGTAAGGGCCACCACTAAGAAGGCCTATCACTGTATCTACATTCCATGAACTTTGAGAGGAGGTGTCCTCCCCAACAGGACCTCTCTATATTAATCAGAGAGGCAGAAAAGAATCTCTCCTGCCAGAGAGTGGCCAACATATCTCAATGTTGTATATGCGCTTTGCATTGGCCTAGAAAGAATAGCATGCAATGTGAAATGATTGGATATTACATTGTGCTTGTATGTTAATGTTGCCAGTAATCTAGTTGCCACATCACAAAACCAGTGTGGTGTAGGAGTTTTGGACTAGAAGTGGAATTCCAGTCCACTTCAGCCGTGAAAGCCAACAAGGTGATTTTGGGCCAGTCTTGCTCTCTGCTTTAGCTCAGTTTATTTATTTATTTATTTATTTAGTTATATTTATATACCGCCCTATTCCCTGAGGACTCAGGGCGGTTTACAGGGAATTAAAAATCCAAAATACAAAAATTAAGAACAAATTAAAAAGTATTAAATTAACCCTGTAGTCAGTTAAAAAGAACCCCAAATTAAAAATTCTTCCTCAGTCTGGGCCCAAGAGCTGAAAAAGCCAGGTCTTCAGGCCCCGGCGGAATGATCGGAGGTCGGGGGCAGTCCTCAGCTCCACCGGCAGCTGGTTCCAGAGGGCAGGCGCTCCCACTGAGAAGGCCCTATCCCTGGGTGTCACCCGCCGGCAATCTCTCACCGGCGGAACCCTGAGCAGACCCTCCCTGTGGGAGCGCACTGGGCGAAGGGCGTTTGATGCCGGCAGCAGGTGTTCCCTCAAATATCCCGGACCCAGGCCATGTAGTTTACTTCACAGATTATTGCTGTAGGACAAATAGGAGGGGGTCCAACTATTCTTCAAAGCACCTAAAAGCAGGACAAGAAACAATGGATGTAAACTAACCAGAAGCAACCTAGAACTAAGGAGAAATCTCTTTGACAGTGAGAACAATAAACCAGTGGAATGACTTGCCACCAGAGGTTGTGGGTGCTCCAACACTAGAGGTTTTAAAGAAGAGATTGGACAACCATTTGTCTGAAATGGTATGGGTTTCCTGCTTGAGCAGGGGGTTAAACTAGAAGACTTCCAAGGTCCCTTCCAACTCTGTTATTCTAGTGTGCATGTTGTTGTGAAATCCTGTAGAAAGACTGGTGTAAAGGTGAATAAGTAAATTTTGCAATATTGCTGTTGTAGCTTCCCAGAAAGCGTCAAGGGCAACTCATTTTGTAGTTCTCCAAATGAATGAACAAAGGCCCCTCTGACCTCAACTCTTATTTGTAGAAGCTACCTCCATCAGGGTGACAATAACCCCATGATAAGTAATGATACTGGATTTACTTAGGAGCACTATCTAAGATTTACCTGTAAGGGAACATATGCACAGGATAGAAATGTTAGATGTTTTGATTGCTTTTGAAAAGATCATTTGAAATCAAAACTACTTTCTACGGTGATGCGAATTATGAAGTCATTGGTAGGCTTGAAGCTGCCTTTATTCTAGTTTGCCTGTCTCGCAAGTTTATTGGTAGCGTAAATGAAAAGAAAGATAAAATGAGCACCTCTGTGTCTTGAAAAGTGCTGTGGAAATGAATCACCACGCTAATCAAACCCCAACTGATGTATTATGTCTTATCTGCTCCCATTTCTTTTGCTTATAAATGGGGGAAATGACAGTGTTATTTCAGGGGAGGAAGTGACTTATCTTGCATTAATTTGATCACATTACTAAGCCAGTGAATTTATTACCATCTCAGAAATTAAAAAAAAAGTTGTGGGTGCCTATTGATATTTCCATCTGTGCATGAGAGATGAGACGTAACAATGAATATGGAAGATCAATAAGAGCATAAAGCTGTTTAAACACACTAAGCATTTTAATTAGCAGCTTTTCATCTGGAGGCCAAGTTTCTATAAATAAGTGTTACATTTTTAAAAGAATAAAGTAGCATTGTTTAATATTAGTTGTTGTTTATAACAAGAATGCCTGCCTGCCTGCCTGCCTCTGATTTCTTTGAGGGATTGCTTCATTGAGTGGTAAATATTCACAAGGAGATTTACATAGATATTGCTGTAATCTGGTTTATGGGTAGAAATTTTTAACCCATCACATACGACACTGTCTAGAATCAGGAACTGACATCTTCAGACATTTGCTCTGATCTCCAGGAATAAAATCTTAAGAATGTTAGAACCAGAAAAAGAAGAAGAATATTACAATGAGTTAGTTTTCCTCGTGGGTTTTTGGAACTTTAGGAAGCAGCGGGATGAAATAAAATTGAGAAAGAAAAATGACTATATAAATCAGACTACCGATCTTTTTACCCTGATATGAAGTAGACTGCAATGCTCATAATCCCCTAGTAGCCATTGATTGTGATTGCTAGGGATTATAGGAGATGAAATCCAGAGCAGGGAACTATGATGTCCATCAAACACAAAGACCTGTTACCAAAATCACAATTGATTACAAATGTGGTATGAAAATTGGATAGCAATTTATCCTGATGGCTTCTGCTGAATCTCAATATTTCTCAGTTTCTTTTGACTCTTCATTATTGCTTCTATTACTCTTTTTTCATTTATTTTACTTTCTGACAGTTCTGCTGTTTTCTCTTGTCTTTGTCATTGGCTCTTTTTTTCTTCATCTCTTCTGATTCTTCTTCAGATATAACCTTCCTATTAAATCCCCTTTGCATATCCAGTCTGAAGGAAACACAAGGTTATTCCTTGCATCGCCCTAAGGTCATGTAGATGCCCCATAAGCCATCATCAGAAGACAAATCTTCTTAATATTGTCCTCATTCCCTTTCCTGCCCATCGAGGTAGCAACCTACATTTACCTTGACCAATTCTGGATTGGAAGTATTTTTTTTCTCTTTCACTCAATACAACTCTTGCAGTCTACACACTAGATCAGTGGGCCCCCAACCTTTTGGGCACCAGGGACCTGTTCCATGTTGTTGTTAGCTGCGAAGTCATGTCCGACCCATCGCGACCCTATGGACAACGTTCCTCCAGGCCTTCCTGTCCTCTACCATCTTCTGGAGTCCATTTAAGCTCATGCCTACTGCTTCAGTGACTCCATCCAGCCACCTCATTCTCTGTCGTCCCCTTCTTCTACTGCCCTCAATCTTTCCCAGCATTAGGTTCTTCTCCAGTGAGTCCTTTCTTCTCATTAGTTGGCCAAAGTATTTGAGTTTTAGCTTCAGGATCTGGCCTTCTAAAGAGCAGTCAGGGTTGATCTCCTCTAGGACTGACCAGTTTGATCGCCTTGCAGTCCAAGAGACTCGCAGGAGTCTTCTCCAGCACCATAGTTCAAAGGCCTCAATTCTTTGGTACTCAGCCTTTCTTATGGTCCAACTTTCACTGCCATACATTGCAACTTGGAAGACCATAGCCTTGACTATACGCACTTTTGTTGACAGGGTGATGTCTCTGCTTTTTAGTGTGCTGTCTAGATTTACCATGGCTTTCCTCCCAAGGAGCAAGCGTCTTTTAATTTCTTGGCTACAGTCCCCATCTGCAGTGATCTTGGAGCCCAGGAAAATAGAATCTGTCACTACCTCCATTTCTTCCCCATCTATTTGCCAGGAATTCAGAGGGCTGGATGCCATGAACTTGGTTTTCTTAATGTTAAGTTTCAACCCAAGTTTTGCACTCTCCTTCTTCACCCGCAACAAGAGGCTCTTTAGTTCTTCTTCACTTTCTGCCATTAGAGTGGTATCATCTGCATATCTTAGGTTGTTGATATTTCTTCCGGAAATCTTAATTCCAACTTTTGATTCATCTAGCCCTGCCTTTCTCATGATGTGCTCTGCATATAAGTTAAATAGGCAGGGCGACAGTATACAGCCTTACCGGACTCCTTTCCCAATTTTGAACCAATCAGTGGTTCTGTGTCCAGTTCTCACTGTTGCTTCTTGGCCCACATATAGGTTTCTCAACAGACAGATAAGATGGTCTGGTATGCCCATCTCTTTAAGAACTTGCCACAGTTTGTTATGATACACAGAATCAAAGGCTTTATCATAGTCAATGAAGCAGAAGTAGATGTTTTTCTGGAACTCTCTAGCTTTCTCCATGATCCAGCGTATGTTGGCAATTTGATCTCTAGTTCCTCTGCCTCTTCAAAATCCTGCCTGTACCTCTGGTAGTTCTTGGTACACATACTGCTGGAGTCTAGCTTGCAGAATTTTAAGCATAACTTTACTAGCATGAGAAATGAGTGCAATGGTGTGATAGTTTGAACATTTTTGGCACTGGCTTTCTTTGGAATTGGAATGTAAACTGATCTTTTCCAATCCTGTGGCCACTGTTGAGTTTTCCAAATTTGCTGGCAAATTGAGTGTAGCACTTTTACTGCATCAACTTTTAAGATTTTGAATAGCTCAGCTGGAATACTGTCACTTCCACTAGCTTTGTTGTTGCTCAGTTTTTCTAAGGCCCACTTCACTTCACATTCTAGGATGTCTGGCTCGAGGTCAGTGACCACCTCATTGTGATTATCAGGTACGTTAAGCTCATTCTTGTATAGTTCTTCTGTGTAATTTTGCCACCTCTTCTTAATCTCTTCTGCCTGTGTTAGGTCCCTGCCATTTTGGTCCTTTATCATGCCCATTTTTGCATGAAACGTTCCCTTCATCTCTCCAATTTTCTTGAAAAGATCTCTGGTCCTCCCTATTCTATTGTTTTCTTCTATTTCTTTGCACTGTTCATTTAAGAAGGCAATCTTATCTCTTCTTTTCTGGAATTCTGCATTCAATTGGGTGTATCTTTCTTTTTCTCCCTTGCCTTTTGCTTCCCTCCTTTCCTCAGCTATTTGCAAAGCTTCCTCAGACAGCCATTTTGCTTTCTTGCATTTCTTTTTCTTTGGGATGGTTTTAGTTGCTACCTCTTGTACAATGTTGCGAACCTCCATCCATAGTTCTTCAGGCACTCTGTCTATCAGATCTAATTCCTTAAATGTATTTGTCACCTCTACTGTATATTCAACAGGGATATGATTTAATTCATACCTGGGTGGCCTAGTGCTTTCCCCTACTTTCTTCAGTTTAAGCCTAAACTTTACAATGAGAAGCTTATGGTCTGAGCCACAGTCAGCTCCTGGTCTTGTTTTTACTGACTGTATAGAGCTTCTCCATCTTTGGCTGCAGAGCATATAGTCAATCTGATTTCTGTGTTGACCATCTGGTGATGTCCATGTGTAGAGCCATCTCTTGGGTTGTTGGAAAAGAGTGTTTGCTATGACCATCGTATTCTCTTGACAAAATTCTATCAGCCTGTGCCCTGCTTCATTTTGTACTCCAAGGCCAAACTTGCCTGTTATTCCGGTTATCTTTTGGCTTCCTACTTTAGCATTCCAATCCCCCATGATGATAAGGACATCATTTTTTGGTGTTATTTCTATAAGGTGCTGTAGGGCTTCATAGAACCGGTCAATTTCATCCTCTTCAGCACCGGTGGTTGGGGCATAGACTTGGACTACTGTGATATTGAATGGTTTGCCTTGGATTCGAACTGAGATCATTCTGTCATTCTGAGGATTGTATCCCAGTATTGCTTTTCCTATTCTTTAATTGACTATGAAGGCTACTCCATTTTTTCTGAGGAATTCTTGCCCGCAGTAGTATACCTGATGGTCATCTGAATTAAATTCACTCATTCCTGTCCATTTTAGTTCGCTGATTCCTAAGATGTTGATGTTCAGTCTTGTCATCTCTTGCTTGACCACGTCCAGCTTTCCTTGATTCATGGATCTTACATTCCAGGTTCCTATGGAGAAAAAATCTTTACAGCATTGGACTTTCCTTTCACCACCAGACACATCCACAGCTGAGCATCCTTTCGGCTTTGGCCCAGTCGCTTCATTCTTTCTGGCGCTATTAGTACTAGCCCTCTGCTCTTCCCCAGTAGCATATTGGATGCCTTCCGACCTGAGGGGCTCATCTTCCAGCGTCATATTGTTTTGCCTTTTGGTACTGTCCATAGGGTTTTCATGGCAAGAATACTGTAGTGGGTTGTCATTTCCTTTTCCAGTGGATCACATTTTGTCAGAACTCTCTGCTATGACCTTTCCGTCTTGGGTGGCCCTGCATAGCATAGCTCATAGCTTCATTGAATTACGCAAGCCCCTTCGCCACGACAAGGCAGTAATCCATGAAGGGGATCTGTTCCATGGAGAGAGGTTATTCTGTGGACTGGAGGGGATGTGGTTTTGTGTGCTGCCTGCTTCGCTTGTTTGCACAGCCCACTTTCTTGCATGCCATGGACCAGTGCCTGTCCACAGACTGGGGGGTTGGGGACCCCTGAGCTAGATGATGTCATCTATAAATGAACTGGGCAACTGGGCAATGAGTATAAGTCCTTAGTCTTTTTTTAATATAAAGTTTTATTGATTTTTTTAACAGAATTCAATAGTAATCATTCAACAAAAATGTGTTTCTGAGTAGCTTATTCACTAATACAAATTAAATTCCTAATCCCTAAATCTTTTCTCTAACCATTGATAAAATAGGTCCCAAGTTTGAAAATATTCTGTTTCTTCTTTTTCTTTCAAACTTAAAGTAACTCTGTCCATTTTTTTGCACAGTCTAGTATTTTTTTAATGATTTCTTCTTCTGATGATATTCCTTCATTCTTCCAATATTGTGCAAATATAATTCTTGCCACTGTTATCACATGTAGAATCAAATCTGTACTTTGCTTATCAAGTTTTTCTGGCATTATACCTAGTAAAAAAAAATCAGGTTTATTGTCTATGTGTTTCTCTAACATTTTTTCTAACCAAGTGTGGATTATTGTCTAGTATCTCCTTGCTTTAACACATGTCCACCACATATGATAATAAGAACTTTTGTGTTTACATTTCCAACATTTCTTAAGTCCTTAGTCTTGAATGAGATCACCAAATAAAGCTGGAGGAAGCTTCATCCCCACAGACATTTGCTTCACAAAATTTGCTGCCAAGCTACAGAAAAAAAATGTATATAGAAAACAAGTCTGGTATAGTGATTAAGACACTAGACTAGAAATTGGGAGATCATGAAAACATTTTAGGAAGTAAACCAACTAGGTGACTTTGAGTCAGTCTTTCTCAGACACAGGCAGAAGGAGGCAATGGCAAACCACTTCTGAAAACTTTTGCCAAGATAACTAGAGAAACTAGTCCAAATAGTTGACAGGAATCAACACTGATTTGTAGATGTGCAGCCATACACACAAGTGTATGCATCTATACACCTTTTACTGCTTCTTTTTATTTTGTTGTTGTTGTTCATATATAACCATTTTTAGGAAGGGTAGATGCACTGCCCTCAAGGGCAAGTGAGTCCAGTCCATCTGACATTTTGCTCAATTGAATAAATGGATCTGCCTGTTTATTAAGTGGAAGACTATGACGGAAAGGTTATCTGCTGATTTGTTGGTCTCCTTCCACATCTACAGTACACCACATGGGTTCACAATAAAGCATCTACCTTACTCCGTTTTGGCGGCAACCCAGCATTTTAAATTGCAATACTGATGCAGTGAATATAGCAGAAACTCACTGGAGTATACAACATAAATAGTAACTGGACTGCCCTTGATTTAGGCAGGATATAAATGATGATCGCTTTGCCTCTGAGAGAACTAGAGTCTATTCCTGAGCATTAAAATGGTCAACATATTTCAAATGGCAACTGCAGATGCATATTGCATTAGCATTACCTCTTGCCATTCAGTGATTCTCCCCCTCTCCCTACTCCTTCTCTTGCTTTATCTCTAAAACTCATCGGAATAATATCAGTACTAACAGCTTAAATGGACTCCAGAAGATGGTAGAGGACAGGAAAGCCTGGAGGAACGTTGTCCATAGGATCGCGATGAGTCGGACACGACTTCACAACTAACAACAACATTCATCCCCAAGTTTTCCAAAGGACTTGAATGGCCTGTTCCTTAATTGCTGTGCTGATTATATATGTAGAAATATCCACCAAAGGCTGTGTGTCTGTCTATCTATCCATCATCTAACATCTATCTATTTATACCTACCTACCTACCTACCTACCTACCTATTATAGTATTTCAAGCTAACACTGCCCCCAGCCAGGAGTTCAATCTTGACCAGCTCAAGACTGACTCAGCCTTCTATCCTTCCATGGTCAATAAAATGAGGACGCAGTTTGTTGAGGACAATATGCTGATATTTGTAAATCACTCAGAGAGTGAAGCACTGTGGAATGGTATATAACTCTAAGTGCTATTGCTACTGCTATTTATCTAGAGCCATGGTGGCACAGTGGTTAGAATGCAGTACTTCCAGCAGTTCAGCAATTTGAGACTTGTTGGTTCATCAGTTCAAGACTCAGCCTTCCATCCTTCTGAAGTCAGTAAAATGAGGACCCAGATTGTTGGGTGCAATATGCTGACTTTATAAACCACTTAGAGGGCTGTAAAGCACTGTGAAGTGATATATAAGTCTAAGTGTTATTGCTATTGCTATTGCTGTCTGCCCATCATCCATCCATCCATCCATCCATTCTTGCAGTGATGTTCTGAAGGGGATGTCCTCAAAAGAAGAAAACAACCAAATGCATTTGCTTTTATTTCTTTAAATATCATGGTGACTCCAATTAGATATAGATTATATGATTATTTTATTCCTCTTTATTCACAAAATGAGAAGGAATCTGCTTCAAACCTGCAAATCAGAAGTGATGGGCTTCAAAGAAATTCAGTATCTATGCAGGTTTAATGAACTTTGTTACTGCTTCTGGGTTGTTGTAGGAGATATACAGTATCTTTCAATTTCATATATTATTATTATTATTATCATATATTAAGAAACACTGAAAGGGTGGAAGGCAACTCATGCAATTGTCATGATTAACTGGCCAATTAGTTTAAATCCTCATTAAACAGTTCTGCTCATCTGACTGTTTGGGGTGACTTTGTTTTCAGCCGCATTCATTTTTCTCAGCTTTGTGAATGTGGCCAGCTGCAAGTCTCAATTTAACACTGGTAAAGGGGCTATTTATTTCTGTGCTGATTGTACCAATATAACTTAGAGCTTTGCTCAGTTCTCAGCACTCTAAATGTGGGCATAAAGATCCCATTTTTTTAAACAAAAAATTGGTAAATGTAGGGTAGCATTAAATCTCTTAACAATAACTAAATAGGTGCTATGCTCCTAGCATCAACCCAAATTTTTACTGCTCTATCAATAAGGATGGGGTGTCAAGTCTATAAATGCCACTTTCTATCTGCCAGTGTCCTTCTCTGTATCTTGAGCATTCGCTCTCATTCATTCACTCTCATTCAAAAGAGCTATGGTGGCGCAGAGTATTGCCAGCTAACTCTGCCAACTGCCAGCAGTTGGATCCTGACAGGTTCAAGGTTGACTCAGCCTTCCCTCCTTCTGAGGTTGGTAAAATAAAGACCCAGTTTGTTGGGGGTAATAAGCTGACTCTGTAAACCACTTAGAGAGGGCTGTAAAGCACTTTGAAATGGTACATAAGTCTAAGTGCTATTTCTAGTCAACATGCTGTCTTTGTACTTCATGTGATAAACACTCCCACTTCACCTTTTCAATAAACACAAGACTGTATGCAAGAATTAAGAAGCCCTGTAAACAAAGGGCTTTAACAGTACCCCAGAATTCTGCCCTGATTATGTTAGAGCAGGGCTTTTCAACCTTTTCACCCATTGTACCACTTTTAGGATATGGCAACATCTGAGTACCACCAGTCGCCTAGCAAGGTGTCAAAAACTTGATGACCCCCCCCAAAAAGGAAAAAAAAGTGATGAAGTACAGATAGTCCTCGACTTATAACAGTGCTGACAGCCCTGAAGAAGTGCTGATCCTGGCAGCCCTGCAGCTCCAGCCATCTCTCATTCAGGCTTGTGTGGTGCTGTTCAGCTCATTCCCCTCCCACACTACAACTTTTCTAGGATGGTTGCGTACCACCTGCCAGGTGCCAATGTACCACAGGTGGTAACCGTACCACTGGTTGAAAAACCCTGTGTTAGAGCACAGGCTTAAATACTGGACATCTTCCTCCTCCCTTTAAAGTCAATGGTCACATAATTGCTAGTTTCCCAGCAATTGAAGGTTTCTGCCAAGTGTCCCATATTTATATATATATATATATATATATATATATATATATATATATATATATATATATATATATATATATATATATATAATAGCCATGAGAAAATTATGCTTTACTAGCTTTACTCTTCATGCTGTACCAATCTTCATGCAGTATTGCTGCAAAATCTCTAACAGATATTGCTAGCACACTATAGTTCCTACACAATCAAGCATTGTCAGTGATAACAGAGTCCTTTCCATAAGAAACTGAACTCATCAACCTTCTATGCCTGCCTTCTTGAGACCCCAAAAAGGGAAGCCAATAGCAAGTGGAAAGAAAACAACTTATTTTGTAAGTCAGAGTTGTAAAATAATTATTTTACATTGGAATAAGATATGTTGGTTTTTATCAGGTTTTCAAAAATATAATTGGGTTTATTTATTTTTTTTATCTTTATCTGTATGGAATGACCACCTAGTAGAACATTATCTTTGTGAGCTCTTTTTATTCATTTTTTTTAAATTCTATAAACTACACCTGGAGGAAATGTAATATATTGTTATATTACAGTCATATCAAACTTCCTGTTTTTGCTGGAGCTTTATTTCAGAAAGAACAATCACATTTATTCAAATTTTCTGTTATGTAACACACAATTTTAATTAGGAATAAGTGCAAAACATATACCCTTCACATAATAAACATTTTTGAGATCCAGCCACTCAAAGTTAAACAGAAGTTTAACTATATTCAAGCAAGAATGGCTTCAGGAAAGATAGATGATAAATAGATATGATAGATGATAGACAGAAGATAGATAGACAGAAGATAGATAGATAGATAGATAGATAGATAGATAGATAGATAGATAGATAGATAGATAGATAGATAGATAGATAGATAGATAGATAGATAGATAGACAGACAGACAGACAGACAGACAGACAGACAGACAGGCCAGTGCAAATATTTAGAGCATGGTTTATAAAGTTTATTTTAAAAGATATTGCAAAGCAGTTGGAGAATATAGAAAGGAAAATCAGAAATCAAATATTTAAGTAATCCATATTAGTTTCAGAGATGTTTCTTACTCCTTATTTCTCTTTTCCTTTTAATATTTATAAAAAATAACATAGTGGACTCTTTGTTACTAAACTCAAAAAATCATATTTCTTATTTTTCTTTTTAATACAATATTATGAAAACAGCTCAATGTACTTTGCTTAGCATCTTTTATTAATGCTACACAGCATTGAGTAGCAGTTGCTCAAATGTTTAAACTATCTGTCCAACTGTACTTGTTGTCTTTTCTGAGAATTAAATAAACCCATTAAAAATAAAAAAAAATATTAGCTTATATGCACATGTATACATACATCCATGTACACATCCACTTTTTAAAATTATACTAAAACTAACTCACATAAAAAATAGCATTTTAATATACCCGGTGCAAGTTCATAAATGTAAAACTGAAACGTCAACCCAATTTTACCCCCTTTTCTGCAGTGGTCATTAAACAGCTGTCCAGCAAGTGTGCAGTTGTTAAGTTAATGTCAGAGTTAGTAGAAAATCAATGGTTTGTTATGGGTTTGGTTTTGCCAAAAAAAAGGAAGTAAATGCTGTTGTGTTTTTTTAGCAACAATGGTTATGTGACTTCAGAATGCTGCAAATGGCTGTAAATATGGCCCAGTTGCTGAGAGCTAAAATGTGGTCACATGACTGCATGTGGGAGGGGCAATCTTTGGAGCCTCAAATCCAGAGGTAGTATCAGAACCCTAATTTATTAATCCCCCATTTCAGATATTCTTTGTGCTTTAGCTGTGGGGTTCTGCCAGTACTCCCTGATTTGATGTATCCTCTTCGGGGTGTGAATGGAATGCCTTGGGGCCATCTGCCTTATCTCGGTGCAGAGGGAGGAAACTGCGAAGACCTGAGAACCTTGAGAGAGGCGCCTTATTGGTCCGTTTCCCACAGCTCATTGTCACCTATGGATTGGCCTGTTTGAGCTGACTGGATGGACATTTGAGGTGGGGGTTATTATTACACAGGTTTTACCTATCGATTCAGGTGGAAAACCCTCAGATCCAGCCTAGCTTTCCTGCTACCTGTACCTGCCAATAAAAGTTTCTTTTGAAACTTTCAAGAATTCTGCTTTCTTGGTAGGGAAACAGATGCAGGACCTTACCGGTAGCTCCTAGGTAGGGCTGTTGGAACTTTGGATGGTCACTAAGCAACCAAACACAAGTTGAGGGCTAGTTGTAATATCATCCTATTATGGGCATTCAGCCATTCAGTTATCCTCCATGTCCTATATGACCGGAGATATATCATAATTTACTGGGAAAGAATGTAGATCTTACCTTGGGAGCACAGAAAGGAGTGAGTCCCTCCTTTTCAGAAAAGAGACATCAAGAGAAGATTTGTAATGAAATGTGAGAATGACCTTGGAGGAGAGGAAGAAGAATGCAACCTAGAAAGCCATCATCCAAGAGACAGCTCAGCCCACAGAAGGGAAACATCTCAGAAGGAACCTTCCCTACTTTTCTGGAAAGTAAAAGTAAAGGAGGGGAAAAGTACTTTAAGACTTGTCAGGTTCTGTTACTGTAACCTTACTATAAAGGTAATGTTAATATTAATGGTTTATGCTTCTTGTCTGGACTACATTAAAGAACAGACAAGACCACTCAGGCCCAAGAAAGAGGAAAGTGTGAGAAAGAAAGTCAAAGTGTTAAGGTAAGTCATAAAGAAACTTTATGAAACAGACCTTTAATTGAAGGCTGCCCTTCAAGTTAGGTAAGGTTAAGACACAGGAACTTCAAGAAATCTGGTTACAGTCTTCCTTGCAGCAGATGAGTAACAGAATAACAGAGTTGGAAAGGACCTTGGAGGTCTTCTAGTCCAACCCCCAGTTCAAGCAGAAAACCCTACACATTTCAGTCAAATGGTTGTCCAATCTCTTCTTAAAAATGTCCAGTATAACATCCATAACTTCTGAAGGCAAGTTGTTTCACTGTCAGGAAATTTCTCTTTAGTTCTAGGTTGGTTCTCTCCTTGATTAATTTACATCCATTGCTTCTTCTCCTGCGTTCAGGTGCTTTGGAGAACAGGTTGGACGCCCTCTTCTATGTAGCAACCCCTTAGATATTGGAACATTGCTACCAGGTCATCCCTAGTCCTTCTTTTCATTAAACTAGACATACCCAATTCCTGCAATTGTTCTTCATGTGTTTTAGCCTCCAGCCCCCTAATCATCTTTGTTGCACTTCTCTGCACTCTTTCTAGAGTCTCAACATCTTTTTTAAATATTGTGGTGACCAAAACTGGATGTAATAGTCCAAGTGTGCTCTTATCAAGGCATTATAAATTGGTACTAATATTTAATGTGATCTTGATTTTTATCCCTCTGTTAATGCAGCCTAGGACTGCATTGGCTTTTTTGGCGGCTGCAGCACACTGCTGGCTCATATTTCATTGATTGTCTACTAGGACTCCAAGATCCCTCTGGCTGTTACTGCTATTCAGCAATAGGTTCCACCTATTCTATGCCTGTACATTTGGTTTTTCTTGCAAGATATTCTACATCAGAGATCACTCATTTACTGAAAGTCTGATTTCTAACTCATAAGAGGACCCATGCTTGATCCAATCAAAGACCTGTCTAGTCCAGCATTCTGTTTTGTAATATAACGAGACATTTGGAATTTTGAGGATATAGAGTGAGCATTTAAGAGCCGTGGTGGCACAGTGGTTAGAATGCAGTACTGCAGTCTAACTCACTGCTCACTCCAGCAGTTTGATCTAGACTGGCTCAAGGTTGACTCAGCCTTCCGAGGTTGGTAAAATGAGGACCCAGGTTGTTGGGGGCAATATGCTAACATTGCAAGCCGCTTAGAGAAGGCTCTAAAGCACTATGAAGTAGTATATAAGTCTAAGTGCTATTGCTATTTGTGCAAAACAGCTGTCATGTGAAGCTTGCACATCTCCAAGAGGGGTGGCAGGTCAGTCTATTCATCTATCCAAAGGCAAATAATTGCTTCCAGCTTGTTTCTGAGTTTTGTAAAAGAAGGGGGAAATTGAACATGCTCAAAATAAATCATTGTTTGGAATCTGGAAGAATTTGAACAGATCCCATTACTCCCATACTTTTTGCACTGGCTGTTAATCTGGTTCTTGACAAAATATGGAGTGCTATGTATTGCCTTTAAAGCAACATAAGACTTGGGATCATTTAGTATAATACAATGACCTTCTCTATATATTTCCCCCCCATCCCTGCAGTAGCATACAAAATAAAATGCATATTTTGCTGAGGTCTGGGGTTGATTTTAACCCAATTTTTGACATTTATGCCCTGCTGAGCCAAATAGATTACCCTTCTTAAAAAAAAAGTCCAGAAAAATGTAGCTTTTAAAAACAGGATTTTCTTGGTTGATTGCAAGTTCTTTTCAGTAGCATTCCCAATCCTACATTTATTTTTCCATTGTCAAGGGACCCTAGTGATAGGTTGCACAATCTGTTAAATAAATATAAATAAATAAGCAGAGGAAAGGGATTTATTATGCAGAATGTCAGTTTCCCATCTGCCTTTTTAATTAAAAATTGAAAATAAATAATAATTAGAAAGATTGCTTTGACCAATACAAGAGAATATTTCTTTGAAAGAGAAGGTTAGTTACGTTTTATCCATGCAGTGTGACTTTTTAAGGTTTATAGTTACCAAGCGGCCAAATGCTGTGTACAAGTGATCCATTTTTTCCCCTACAATCTTCTTACCACAAAAGCTGTAACCTTCCAACTTTTCAAACGAATATAGTGAATGAATTCCTTCCATGATGTCTTTTCTGACTGTGAAAGGCAGGCAACCATGAGCTACAAAAGGGTAAAAAAAATGTGTTACAGAAAACAATATTAGCAGCAGCCCATTCTGTCCCCCCTAAAAATACCACAAAGTGAAACTGTTTTTGTTTGGTTGCTTAGTAATGCCTGATTTTTTGTGACCCCACCCCTGACCACAGCACGTCAGGCCCCTTGTTCTCCACTAACACCCAGAGTTTACCCAAATTCATGTATGACATAATTGGCTATGTCTTGTCTAATGAAAAGAAGGACTTTGGGTGACATGATAACAGTGTTCCAGTATCTCAGGGGCTGCCACAAAGAAGAGGGAGTCAAGCTATTCTCCAAACCACCTGAAGGCAGGACAAGAAGCAACGGATGGAAACTAACCAAAGAGAGAAGCAACCTAGAACTAAGGAGAAATTTCCTGACAGTTAGAACAATTAATCAGTGGAACAACCTCCCTCCAGAAGTTGTGGGAGTTTCATCACTGGAAGTTTTTAAGAAGAGACTGGACAACCATTTGTCTGAAATGGTATAGGGTTTCCTGCCTGAGCAAGGGGTTGGATTAGAAGACCTTCAAGGTCCCTTCCAACTCATTCTATTCTATTCTATTCTATTCTATTCTATTCTATTCTATTCTATTCTATTCTATTCTATTCTATTCTATTCTATTCTATTCTATTCTATTCTATTCTATTCTATTCTATTCTATTCTATTATATTCTATTCTATCATCAATGAAACCATCTAACTATATTATCCTCTGCTTCTCCTCCTTTTGCCTTCAGTCTTTCCCAACATCAGGGGCTTTTCCAGTTAGTCCTCTCTTCTCATTGGTGGCCAAAGTATTTAAGATTCAGCTTCATTATCTGTCCTTCCAAACAACAGTCAGGGTTAATTTCCATTAGGATTGACTGATTTGATCTCCTTGCAGTCCAAAGGAGGTCTCAAGAGTCTTCTCCAACCCCACAATTCAAAAGCACTGATTCTTTGGCACTCATGGTGCACTTCCTTATGCTCCAACTCCCACAGTCATACTACATATCTATTATGATATACTACCCTCTTATTAGTCAACAAAGTGGTTTGAAATTCTGGAGTCAAATTTTAATGCATCAGGATTTCAAATTCATTTTTCCCTTCTGCCTTGCACTTCAGGGCCAAGCTACACTTATTGTTCTGTGCATTATGAGTTCAATTTCAGTTGATCTAATTAATGCTCTTAATTAAATTAGAGTCATGAGACTAAATGGCAGTTGTTAGGGAAAACAAGTGGTAATGTTTTATTTTCTATACATCCTATCTGTACACATCTGGATGTTATGCTGAGATAACGTTAGATTTGATGGTTTTTGTCTGGATCCAGCAGAGCCCATTTTAGAGGTATGATGTTTCTGCAGTGGCTACTGTAAATATAGTATGTTAGAAAGGGATGCTAG
Source organism: Vipera ursinii (assembly GCF_947247035.1). Classification (NCBI taxonomy): domain Eukaryota; kingdom Metazoa; phylum Chordata; class Lepidosauria; order Squamata; family Viperidae; genus Vipera; species Vipera ursinii. Next base: position 12,728,175 of record NC_139518.1, read on the forward strand.
CTCCTTCACTTTCCAGAAAAAAAATAAAGCAAATTTGATATATGGTTTTGTCATGCTATGTCTAATGGCTTTGGCTTCAACCCATCACTTTCTCCTCTGTTTCTCTTTGTACAAAGTTCCATGCATCTGTTGCAAAACTGGATGCCAACTCCTTACTGGCATTTTGTTTTTGCCAGGACAAACAAAAATAGTCTCCAGAGATTTTTTTGGAAAGTTGGAAGTGTGAACCCAATTTATAAAGCATATATTTGTCCCATAGAAGTCTAGAGTTTATAAATTGAACTAGAGCGTAGATCTGGATAACTTCCCTTGAGAAGTTTAGTGTGGAAGGCTTCCTGCTCATCCATGCTACATGACTGTCCAGCTGTTAACCTGTCACCATGGCTTTGTTTAAATTCCTGAAAAGTAATTATTCTGTCAACCGTATGTTTACACAATTAGCTTCAAGGGATTATATATACTTTAATTTCTCCAGGAGTCCTTGAGGGATGAAATAATATGATGATCTATAAAACAGAATATATAACACTCTGATGAGTACAGAATACCCACACTGCTTTCTGGATTATTCTGTTCTACAGAAGGCTTGGTTAAGTATGCTTTGATCAACCCTACTGGATTCTAGGCTGAACAATAAATCTTTTGGCTATTTTTTTTTTGTTTAGATGTCAATTCCCATGTGTTAGAAATATCCTTCAAAAGACTGTAATTTGGGCTGATTTTTCTATGATAAGGCTGAAGCTTATTCTAATCAGAAACTGAAGAAATTACCTGTTAAGGTTATACAAGACATTGATTAGAGAGTTTGAATGATCCTCCTTGGAAACTTCTCTCATTCTTCTAGAAAGCCACATTCTGAGTAAACTTAACATTGAATTCAAGAGGCTGATGGAATATAAAGGTCTGGGTTAGTGAGGGAATTGTCCCATATGTTTACTAAAAGTTTAATGTTCCTGTTAAGTTTAGATAGGTAGGTTTGGTACCCTTCCATTAATCAACTTTTCTACTTTTCATTGCAATTGATCATATTTTGTTCCTCCTTACTGGATTCTTTCTTAACATCAAATTTATCTTTTTTCTATCTCTTGTGCCAAATGACCCACTTGCTTACCTGGCTACATTTACCTCATCCTTAAGGTGAGAAAGGGAGGACTTGGGAAAAGAGGCTGACATTCTCTAAAGTGTAACACTTAGCCCTGAATTCTCAAATTGAAATTTAATGATTGCAAACAATAAAATCACTGGGCACAATTACCTTTCGAAATATATGCAAAAAAAAAGGCATGTCTGTGTTGGTGGCAAGTGGTGATAAAGACATCATGGCTTATGTATTTCTGTGTGATGTCATGGTGCAATTCTGAAAGGGTGGAGTTTGCTTCATCATGTTATGAGGGACATTTCATCTTTTTGGTGTCATTATGGGATGCTTTGGAGTGGATGCATACAGTTTGCACAGTAGGCCGTTAGCCAGTCTCTACAAGGCAGGAATTGCCAAGGTGAAGAAATAGATAAAACCAGATTCAACTAATTTAATTTAGTATCAAACTCAATCAATCATACTTAAAGTGATTAGTCCAATACATATATAGATTCTCTTAGATGAGATGGGCAGTATAGAAATTTGATCAATCAATCAATCAATAAAAAATATGCAATCATTTTCCTGACATATTAACAACTCCAATTTGCTTTCAAGCTTTTTAAAGAGGTAATCCTGGTTCTTCAGGTTCTGCACCTCTGCAACAGAGTGATGTTGTTATTGCATCCAATATATAATATCTTCCATATTCCTATCTACATTTTCTTTCAATTGTGACTAAACTGCTAACCACAGTTTAAAATAAAAGAAAAGGGGACTGGATTTGCAGAGGTTTAGACAACACTGATCATGGAATCAAAGAATCATAGAATGGCAGGATCAGGAGAAACTTTGGAGATCTGCTAGTTCAGCTTTTATCATTCCAACGAAGCAGATGCCAGTGCTTGAATATGAAGGAAAGCATGTTAAAACAATAGGTTCTATGGTGAAGAAGTCTCCAAACTATATATATATATATATAAAGTTCAATATCAGTTGCTAGGGAATTTGAGCTACTGTCTACAAATAAGAATTTAATTGGACATTTGAGGTGATTCTATGATGGCTCTTACACACACACACACACACACAGAGAGAGAGAGAGAGAGAGACAGACACAGAGAGAGACAGAGCCTTGGTGGAGCAGTGGGCTAATGCCTCCTTAAGTAACACCAGCTGCCTGCAATTAGTGCAGGTTCGCATCCCACCAGGCTCAAGGTGATTCTCTTAGATGAGATGGGCAGTATAGAAATTTAATCAATCAATCAATCAATAAAAAATATGCAATCATTTTCCTGACATATTAACAACTCCAATTTGCTTTCAAGCTTTTTAAAGAGGTAATCCTGGTTCTTCAGGTTCTGCACCTCTGCAACAGAGTGATGTTGTTATTGCATCCAATATATAATATCTTCCATATTCCTATCTACATTTTCTTTCAATGGTGACTAAACTGCTAACCACAGTTTAAAATAAAAGAAAAGGGGACTGGATTTGCAGAGGTTTAGACAACACTGATCATGGAATCAAAGAATCATAGAATGGCAGGATCAGGAGAAACTTTGGAGATCTGCTAGTTCAGCTTTTATCATTCCAACGAAGCAGATGCCAGTGCTTGAATATGAAGGAAAGCATGTTAAAACAATAGGTTCTATGGTGAAGAAGTCTCCAAACTATATATATATATATAAAGTTCAATATCAGTTGCTAGGGAATTTGAGCTACTGTCTACAAATAAGAATTTAATTGGACATTTGAGGTGATTCTATGATGGCTCTTACACACACACACACACACACACACACAGAGAGAGAGAGAGAGAGACAGACACAGAGAGAGACAGAGCCTTGGTGGAGCAGTGGGCTAATGCCTCCTTAAGTAACACCAGCTGCCTGCAATTAGTGCAGGTTCGCATCCCACCAGGCTCAAGGTTGACTCAGCCTTCCATCCTTCCGAGGTAGGTAAAATGAGGACCCAGATTGTTGGGGGCAATTAAGCTGACTTTGTAATAATGCCGCTTGGGGTGTGTGTGAAAGCCCTAATAAGCAGGCATATACATAGAATGAAGGCTACTGCTAAGCTTGTAAGCCGCCCTGAGTCTTCGGAGAAGGGCGGGATATAAATGGAATTAAAATAAAAAATAAATAAAACAAGCATAGCCCAAGGCCATCTACAGGCAGTAGCTACAGCAGTGGCAGCTCATATTTGTGTAAATTTTTGGCTTGCTAACAAAGAATAAAGGGAGACCGATATGATCCTTTCAAACTTATTTGTTCTCATCAGTCAGCCATACCCTTCTGAGATTTGATGACTGATGAGAACAAATAAGTTTGAAAGGATCATATCGGTCTCCCTTTATTCTTTGTTAGCAAGCCAAAAAATTTACACACACACACACACATATTATATTATTATATTATATTATATTATATTATATTATATTATATTATATTATATTATATTATATTATTATATTATATTATATTATATTATATTATATTATATTATATTATAATATTATATTATATTATATTATATTATATTATATTATATTATATTATATTATATTATATTATATTATATTATATTATATTATATTATATTATATTATATTATATTATTATATTATTTATTATATCAAACTGATAAAATATGTAGTGATACCAATATGAGGTTCTTTTTAAAAAGTTTGAAATTTTATGTTATAAATAAAAGATGTCTTTGTGCTAGACCAAGCTGATTAAATTCTGCTCTTCCTTTTTATTCCTCTTCTATAATGCTCCTCCCACCCCACATCAACTCAGGTACTGCAAATGTATCAGCGGCCCATTGTGGCAAGCCAGGTCTAGTATTATCCTTTCCTTATTATATGATTATAATAGTTCTTTTGGCTTTCACCCAAGTGGAAACAGTCTATAAATTGTTGACATCTTGATAGTTTCTTGGAATAGAATCCTGGGAGTGAAACCAAGAAGGAATATACAGTAGATGCCTTGATATGGATTGACTAGCTTTCTTAAGGAATCAGGTCTTCATTTGGGGATGATCTTAGATCTGAGTTTACATTTGAGCGGTAGCTTCATCCAGGAGTGTCTTTTGGCAACTTTTCAGGGCTAGCTGGTGGCTTAGCTGATAATTCTGTATCAGAAGTTCTCTTAGAACTGGAGACAAAGATTCAAAGGGTTCTCTCCAGTTCCATCCCAGGATTTTCTTGCTTCCTGGAGCTTCTACATCTCAAATGGCTCCACCTCTTCAACAGGACAACTCAATGTCCTCCAAATTGTAATATATGTCAATTTTCCCTGGAAAATATTTATGGATTGCATAAGAATTTTAGTCTATATCTCTATCTGTATAGCTTTAAATAATGGAGAAACTGGTGTAGGTTGGTTACCTTTAGAGCTGATTAATTTTGTTCTGTCCTCAGGAGCTGCTAAAAATTTGGTCTCCTTCATTTCATACACAGTAGGGGTTTCATCACATTACAAAGAAATCTGATGTGGTATTCCTTATACTGTGAAAATCTATATCCTAATCATATTGAGGGACTGGTGGCTTAAGGAATAGATTTACAAAATTAATGTTATGCGATATATGCAATAGGGCATTTTTTTCATACATAGGACAGCGATCTCTGCTCTAATACCTCCAGGGTCCACTTTAATAAACACTGAATACCAGCCAGGCATTTTTTTGAGTTTTGTTGTCAATAAATAACATCTGTGCATGCAGCAAACAATTCAGGAGAGATGCTGATCGTAAGTAAGATCCACTGCATTATTCTGCTGGTGCTCCAACTTGTTTAGCCTTCAAAGGGATAATGAATTTTTTATATACTGCTTGAAGAATTATATTAGCACTTTGTTTAGGCTTAATAGAAATACTAGATTCTCTCCATCTAAATGGAAAAATCATTGTCTAAGGAAATGAACATAGTAGGGTCATGTTTTTTTTCCTTCCATACAGTCTAAGGTAGCATGGGAGAAATGGATTGGATCCAATTTGGGTCAGTCACTAGGACCAGGGGTTTTGTATTCCAAGCTTTTGTATTCATGATGGAGCCCATCTTCAGGGAACTTCTCTCTAGGCTCTAGAGAGAAGTTACCTAAGGATGGGCTCCAGCATGACCAACCCAGATTGGATCCTGCAACATTATCCTGGGACACGTGTATTTGCCTCCATTTGTGAAAATGCAAGGGAAACAAATAGGAGGTGGGAAGAATTAGTTTAGGTCATTACTCATTAAAATACATTTTCAGTGAGATAAAGTGCTTTTTGGATTAAAGAAAAAATCCACCACTTTGAAGCTATCCAAAATCTTGACAGATCAAAATTAAAATTGGGTGCATTGTTGTCATGTCATCTTCTGAGTTAAAATAACGCTAACACTCTCTGACTGGGATCAAGAAGAAAAAAGTCTTGTGGATTTTGTAGATCGAAGGAAAAATCTAATGGGATAAGGAATTTATTCAGTTTTTTTTAAAAAAAAATCTATTACTTATCATATCAGGCTGGCAGATTAGCAATTCTGCATTCATAGGATCTGTTTGCGTGTGGGTATGATAGGTCTAAAGCAAACCTCCCAGCTTGAAGCATGAACCTTTTCCAGATTATTCCTTTTTCTGCCTCTCATGTGGAAATCTGATATCTTCTCAGTAAGTGACCGTTTGAAGTTACAACAGCACTGAAAAAAGTGACTTATGGCCATATCTTACACTTATGACTGTTGCAACATCCCCATGGCCACATCATCAAAGCTTGGGGCTTTGCAACTGGCTTGGGTTATGTGATCCCTTTTGTGATCTTCTCACAAGCAAAGTCAATCGGGAAGTCAGATTCACTTAACAATTGTGTTACTAACTTAACAAGCTTAACTGCAATGATTCACTTAACAACTGTAGCAAGAAAGATTGTAAAATGGGGAAAAACTCACTTATCAGCTGTCTTGCTTAGCAACAGAAATGTTGGTCTCAAATGTGATTGTAACTCAAGGATTATCTGTACCTAATTCTATATACTAGGCCAGGGGTCAGAAACCTGAAACAGTGAAAGAGCCACTCGGAACCGGTTCCCTCACAAAAGGAAAAACTGGGAGCCACAAAAAATGTGTGCGCATGCGCGTACATGCACGCATGTGCAGAACAGGGTTTGACTGAAGAGTGGAGACAAGGCAAGATATGCACCTACCCTGCATATTTGCATTGATTGGTTGAACTATTTTAGTCCCACTTTTTTTTTTGGACTGCACATGGCAGAGGACTGGGAGCTGCAGTAGACGGCTCCGGAGCCGTGGGTTGCAGACCTGTGTACTAGGCAAATTGCATGGAAAACTAAATTTCACTACTGATAAGTTTGCATGGGAAAATGGAATGACTGTAATAAGGAAGAAATTTAGGATAGCTAAAGCTAAATTTCTCTTCTTCAGGACAACCACTCCTCCATAAATGGTTATACATATACAAATGTTGTGGTAGTGTAATGTACCAGCCCTCTGAAGGAAATATTTGTTTTTTTCATTGTTCCTGGGAGTATAGACTGTTCAGTTATCAACAGTCTTACCTTTATAAAATCTACAAGAACAATTCACTTACTTTATAATGTCATGTTTCTTGTAGATTGGCATAGTTTTTAATTAAATCTTAATCTTACAGTGAATCTGAGCTATTTCATATTTGGAGAGAAATGAAAGAAACTCATGATTAGGAGTCTCTCAAATATATATAAAAAGTTAGCTTCATATATTGGTGGGAATCAAAATCTTGCCCAAATTAGGAAATTTATCCCACAAAACACATTTCATTTCTTAAAAGAGCAGTTCAAAAGCAACTAAAAATGCAAGTAGAAAAATAGGGACCACTACGGTGGGAAGGTAACAGCGTTCCATGCGCCTTTGGCGTCTACTCATGCCGGCCACATGACCACGGAGATGTCCTCGGACAAGCGCTGGCTCTTCGGCTTTGAAACGGAGATGAGCACTGGCCCCTAGCACACATGTGCGGGGGAACCTTTACACACACACACACACACACACACACACACACACACATATATATATATATATATATATATATATATATATATATATATATATATATATTTCTCATCTTCAAAAATATACTGATTATTCCATCCACAGGCCAGTCCCCAGCATGCTGTCTCCTAATTCTTAATTCATTCCACAAAATTGTAAGGCAATAATTAAGAACTTGGCTACACCTGTCCTTTTATTTTTATTTATTTATTTTTATTTTATTAAATTTATATTTAATAAAATTTTTCTCTGTGATTCATAGAAAATCTGACATAAGCATTTAGAGATTCCTTCATACAGTACATATGATATTTTAAGTGGTCCCCAGGAGACTAGAAATCATTGATCGGCCCATTTTTCTTTTATCATTAAGTGGTGCTAGACAAAGGAATTACCTGTTTGAAATTGCCATCAAATTCATGAGTAGAGAAATTAAATGAAGGTTTTCTCTGAGTTTCTTCAGAGTATGGAGAGTTTTTTGTCCAACAACAGAATTGATAATGAAGATATTGAAGTGATAGATAGCTTCTATCTTTTAGGATCGAGCATCAACATTAAAGAAACAAGCAGTCGAGAAATACACTGCAGACTAGCATTTGATATTGCAGCTATTAAATTCTTGCAAAATGAGACCTTTTTGTAGTTGCCATGATGTTTCTATCCCTATGAAGATCAGAGTAGGACAAGCAATGCTATTTCCTGTGACAACCTATAAAAGTGCAAGTTGTCCTTTGAAGAAGCAAGATAGGAGAAATATTCATATTTTTCAGTATTGGTCAGGGACAAGACATCTGAGAATAGAGTGCACAAACTGATAGATCATCAAACAAATCTACCCAAATACAATATACCTATTTTCCAAAGCACCAGAAGGCAAGACAAGGAGCAATGGATGGAAACTAATCAAGGAGAGAAGAACTAAGGAGAAATTTCCCTAACTGAGAAAACAATTAACGTGTGGAACAGCTTACCTTCAGAAATTGTGGGTGCTCCATCACTGGAGGTTTTTAAGAAGAGAGTGGATCACCACTTGTCCGAAGCGGTATAGGGTCTACTATTGATCAGGAGTTGGACTAGAAGATCTCCAAGGTCCCTTCCAACATTGTTATTCTTTTATCTGTTATATTATTTATCTTTTTTTTAAAAAAAAGTTATTTGTAAATCTTCAGACAATTTTCATACCAATCAGTTCCACCATGACCAGCATTTCTACTCAAATATTTCCTTTTAGGTAACTAATTTTGCTCCAAGCACTTAATGCTAAATTTCCTTTTCAGCAGCAGATGTTTCTGTCAAAAAAATATTGCGTGACGCAAACAAAAAATAGAAACACTGATAATTTACATGGAGCGGGATTGCGGTAAGATGAATGAAAGCATTACAGACTTGTCTTGTTTACCTTACAGCCTTTAGGAGGCAGTTTCACAGCCTTGGCCTTGTGTACACTAATGCAGAAATAAAAGCTCAACACATTATTGTTGTAATGTACAAACACAAGTGCTTTAGCATTAACATCTGACAAGCCAGCTGTCATCTTTCTCAAAATACTTGCTGTCTAACAACTTGAACATTCACTGCTGCGGCGGTGGCTGTTTCCAACAAGGAGAAAGAATTCTGCTCAGGGGCATTTTGACAGGGTGATGGCTGCTGGAATGACATATGCTCAGGCCTGTTTGTGTTTATGAGTGTGTGTATGCTATTAGAATAGGCGATGTTTTAAAAGCTTGGCTTGTGTTTTCAAAGAGAAAAGGCTAAATTATTCGTGATGTATTGTCTGCTCAAAATCAGACAGAATGGGTTTTTTGCTTTGCCACAAATAAGGCGGCTGTTTTTGAACAAAAGCAAGGCAATGAGGAAAGAAAGCAGATGAGATCATCGCTGCTACACAATTGGCATTGAAAACTGTGCTGAGTAAGAGAAGTCAGAAATCTGATCCACCAGGAAGCTGATGGAATGAATGTTTTAGAATAGAATAGAGCTGGAAGGGATCTCGGAGGTCTTCTAGTCCATTCCCCTGCTCAAGCAGGAGAACCTAGATCATTTCAGACAAGTGACTACCTAGTCTCTTCTTAAAAATCTCCAGTTATGGAGCATCCATGATTTCTGAAGGCAAGCTGTTCCACTGGTTAATTGTCCTCACTGTTAGGAAGTTTCTCCTTAATTCCAGGATGCTTCTTCCTTTAATCAGTTTTCAACCGTTGTTTCTTGTGCCTTTGGTGCTTTGGAGAATAATTTGACCCCCTCTTCTGTGTGGCAGCCCTTCAAATACTGGAATACTGCTATCATGTCATCTCTGTTTCTTCTTTTCTTTAGACTTTAGCCAAACTCAAGTCTTGTAGCCGTTCTTCATATGTTTTAGTCTCCAGGTCTTTGATCATTTTAGTTGCTCTTCTCTGGACTGTTTCCAAAGTCTCAACATCTTTTTTGTAGTATGGTGACCAAAATTGGTTGCAGTATTCTAGGTGTAGTCTTACTAGGCTTTTATAAAGCGGTACTAATACTTTGCGTGATCTTGATTCTATGCCTCTGTTTATACAACCTAGGATTGTATTAGCTTTTTTGGTTTTCATGCAGATCATCTTCATATAAAGGATGGGAAAACTGCTTGAAATCTTTGATGGCCATTGCTAATTGGGTTTGATAATCCTGCACTCAATGAATCAAAATTTTCAGAAAAAGGCAACTTCCTATACTCCAAAAATGTAATGTATGAACCTCAAAATTTCCAAGCCAGATCACAAGAAAAACTACACATTCTGGGATTCTGAATTCAAAATGGGGAACCACATATTTCTAAGAATTTTAGATGTTAAAGCCAAGATAATATTTTCATATTAGATGTATATTAACAAAGCAAAAACAAGGCAATGCAAAGCATTTGTCTGGGCTTCTGCATAGAAACTTTGATACTTAACTAGTCAGCAAGAAGGCATTGCTAAATACCAGCTTATCAAGCTCATCAAGATCATTAAAGCAAGCATCACTTACTCTAACTGTTGCTGGTTTTCTGTAGGAGTTCCTCCCAGATATGTTTTCCTTTCTGGCTATCTGATTACTTCTTAATTTGCACATGCCAGAGTTGGAATCAGGAATTTTCTGCATGTGGGATACTGGCAGAAAGAAACCGTTTGAAATAAGAAGAACCACTAATAAAACAATTGATGTGTCCTACAAATGAACAAAGTCAGATGCCAACAGTTGGATTTAGCATGTCCATTCCTTGCCATAATTCACTAAAATGATATAGCATATGGTTTCCTACCTCTTGGTGTCACTGCAGGGTAGTGTTTGAATATTCCAACAATTTTGTCAGTGCCTTTTAAAATCCAGTGCTTTGCAAACACACACACACACACACACACAAACACACACACACACACACACACACAGAGAGAGAGAGAGAGAGAGAGAGAGAGAGAGAGAGAGAGAGAGAGAGAGAGAGAGAGAGAGAGAGAGAGAAACTGCTCTTCTCAGGATGACTACAAACACAGAACCCACACCTGTTAGTACAGTGCTGCATACATTTCTCTGGGCTGAAGACATATCAGGAATTGCATTATAAAAAGGGATAGTACTTCACAAAAAATGTCCTCTGCTGAGTGTAACTATGCTCAAATTGACAAAGAGGCCCTAGCCATTGTAGCTGGAATAAAAAAAATTCCATGACTATTTACGTATATGGCAGAGACTTCACAGTTTTTACTGACCAGAAACCACTGTTGGGACTTTTCACAACAGACAAACAAACCCCCCACATACTTTCACCAAGAATGTTGAGATGCTCTATTTTCTTATCTGCATACACATTTAAATTGATTCACAAACCTGGTAAAGAAATGGGCCATGCTGATGGCCTCAGCAGACTCCCACTGCCACTAACAGAACCAGAACCCTTTGGCCAGAATTCTGTCCATTCAGGACCTGCCAGAATTTCCCCTCCATGCTGGGGACATAGCTGCAGAAACAGGTACAGATAGAACACTGAGTAGAGTGCTCTCATAGGTACACACGGGGTGGTTGGATAAAAGCCCAGGCTCTGAGTTTGAGAGTTACTTTGTCAGAAGACACGAGCTATCAGCCCACAAGGGGTGCATCCTTTGGGGAAACAGAGTCATAATCCCCTCGTCAATAAGAGATAGGGACTTACAGTCATTACATGAGGGCCAGCCAGGCATTGTCAGAATGAAAGCCTTAGCAAGAAGCTACCTATGGTGGCCTGGCCTTGACAAGGACATTGAAGCACAGGTACATGGTTGTTATACATGCCAGCAATCTAGGCCTGAGATGCCACATGCCCCTGTTCACAGGTGGGAGGAAATGCACACTCCCTGGTCTAGAATTCACATAGATTATGCTGAGCCCTTTCAGGAACAGCTCTTCCTCATAGTGGTGGACAGTTACTCCAAATGGCTAGAAGTAATTCCAGTTGGAAACATGACTACTGCTAGGACCATCCAGGTGCTGAGAAAACTCTTTGCAACACATGGGTTGCCAGATGTCTTAGTTTCAGACAATGGGGCCCAATTCACTGCTGCTGAATTTCAGGCCTTCCTAAGAGCAAATCTTATCAGACATGCAATGTCTGCCCCCTTTCACCTGTCTTCTAATGGTCAAGCTGAATGTATGGTGAGGACCACGAAGGAATCGCTTAAATGCATTGTAACAGATGACTGGCATCACAGACTGGCAGATTTTTTACGCCCTGCACTGCTACAGGCAAAAGTCCTGCAGAACTTCATTGGGGGAGGTGACTTATCGCTAAACTGGACAGGTTGCATCCAGATAGAGTGGCAGCAGAAGCCTCTCGACCAAAACCCCCGAGGGGGCTACAAGTGGACGATTGGGTTTGGGTAAGGAACTATGGACATGGAAATTTGTGGGTCCCTGGTAAAATTACAAAATCATCTGGTCCCCTTTCTTACTAAGTGGGGCTGGAGGGAGGGCGAGTCGTCAGATGCCACATTGATCAACTCAGGTTTCCAGAATGGCCACTAAGTGAGGACTATGTCATAAGTCCCTCCCAAAGTCTCCAAATGTACAGCCAAGCTAGCCCACACATGGACTCTCAAGACTATTGAGAGTCTTCATTAGTAATGAGGAACTGGGTGTAGAGGAGAGGAGTCCAGTAGTGCAACATGGATCCCCTGATGGAGCAAGCCAACCAGACTTTAACAACCGCTGTGCCAACTCTGCTAATCAGTCTGACTCTGGGGTGGGCCAACCTGGAGAGGCCAGCCAGAGAGCTTCTAATTCCTTTGACTCAAGTGCTTCAAAGGACAATGGTTTACCTAGCCCAACGGGTAAGTTGGTAGACCACAAAGTGACTGGAACTCCGAGACATTCCACAAGGGCACGCAAGCCTCCTTCTTCTCTAGCTGACTATGTTGTTAAATAAAGGAACTATAATGTTGTCTGTACTGTAACTTGTCACTGTACTTAAACAGTAGTAGGAATATGATATTAACTGTCTTGTGTACTATAATGGAAGTCTACTCATTCTGGCTATCTGATGCTATAATGTTAACTTGTATTGCTTTACAAATAGTTGCTATGATGTTAAGTCTTGTAACTTGTTTGTTTACTAATTATTGCTATGATGTTGTCTGATCTAAGAGGGGAGGGGTATTATGTATTGGGCTCAAGTGTAACACCACGTGGTTAGCTGGAGCAGCTAACGGCTCTCCAGCAACCCAGACTCCAGGTCTCCAGTGCTGCTATTGGCTGCCCCTAGGCGGCAATGGGTTACTTTAAATCTATTGGCTGCCGCCTAGGGGCCAGGCTGTAAATTGCTGCAAGCTGCAGCCCAATTCTCAGTTCAGATCCTGCAAGCAATAAACCATGAGCTTTGTTTAACTCACTCGCCTTGTCTTCTTTCCTGCATGAAGAACTCACTACACAACAAAAATCACCCAACAATGTTCACAATAAACCCTGTTTGTTGTTTATATCTACTACGGCATATTCAGCATAAGAAATTGGAATTAACTGGTAGGTTTCTGTTGCAAAACACTGGAAAATTGAAATATAGCTTTCATTGGATCAGTAATATTTAAATGTGTAGAGTGGTCCTGGCTGGTTAATTAACACAACAAAGAACTATAAAAAACCTTTACAAATGAAATAAATTTATTCAAATTCGGTCACCATTTATTTGCGATATTAACAAGGTTTGTCCTAAGGGATTATTTTTATACGCATAAATGTTGTACTGGAGAAAAGTACTGCATGCAGAAGTTAAAAAAATGTTTCTGCTTCTCTTAAAAACAGTATAACATACAAATTCATACATATTAGTAAACTTTTCATAAGTGTTTACCCTTTGTTTAAATCAGTTATGTTTTTTCTCTGATATATTTTACATTTTTATCTCTACAGTGAGATGTTTGTTTGTGTATGTATGTGTGTGTGTGTGTTCATTTTTGCCCACAAGTACAAAATTTTTTTTTTTGTTTTTTATTACATTTATATCCCGCCCTTCTCCGAAGACTCAGGGCGGCTTACAAGCTTAGCAATAGCCTTCATTCTATGTATATGCCTGCTTATTAGGGCTTTTGCGCCCCCCCAGCGGCATTATTACAAAGTCAGCTTATTGCCCCCAACAATCTGGGTCCTCATTTTACCTACCTCGGAAGGATGGAAGGCTGAGTCAACCTTGAGCCTGGTGGGATGCGAACCTGCACTAATTGCAGGCAGCTGGTGTTACTTAAGGAGGGATCAGCCCACTGCTCCACCAAATTGATAGAAGAAAGCCATAGCCAACATTTCTATATTGTCTTTTGTCTTTTGCCAAGAAAATTTCACAGGAACATCTACTGTATGTAATCAGCAAGAGTCAACCTCTGTTTGAGCACATTTTTATCTTTTCCTCCTTTAAGTATATTTTTCTCTTCAGCAAAAAAAAAATCATAACAAATGCAAACATAAAACAATAGATGTTTAAAAATGGCAGATGAAATAATCTGTAGAAAACTTCACCAAGGAATTGAGCATCTCCTTTTATTTCAATGGCAAACATATGAAAAGTGCCTTACAATGTAATCTAATCAGAAACAAATTTAGCCACAAATTCAGATAGTCTCCACATATACGCCAACAGCACACTCACTAGCCCCAACAAGTACCCCCAAATTAGAGGCCTATTCACACACTCTAATGCCATGTTTCTCGACCTTGGCATTTTAAGATGTGTGAACTTCTCCTCCTAGAGTTGTCAGTTAGCATATATATATACATGCTTTAACACCAGCATTGCATTTACACATGCATAAAAATTTTCAAGCTGTTTCAAAAGGGCTCCACAATTGGTTTTCTGTAGAGTCCTTGGTGGTCTCCGAGCTTGGTTGTTTTCTTGCATACGTTTCATTACCCAACTAGGAAACAACTTCTACCCATCACCTAGTTGGGTAATGAAACATCTGCAAGAAAACAAACAAGAGCACCAAGGACTCCACAGTTCAACCCTGAGCCACAGATATTCCTCTTTATTAGTAGAATGAGGCTTTTAAACATACTACAATTGTTAATTTATAAGATCATTGTAATCTGTCTCACCTATAACCTGTATTTGCATAACCTAACTATCTTTCCTCCTTCTATTCATCATCTCTCCCTAATAATACAATTCCTACATCAATCTTGCCATTGTATACATCTGATGAAGTTAGGTGCAGTTCACAACAGTGCATGAGTAAATGTGTTAGTCAGAAATAGTGCTATCAAACTCCTTCTGTTTTTTTTTGGGGGGGGGAAGGATCATAGCATAAAACAACTTTCCACCTACAGTGTCACCTCTGAGGTGAGTATTCCATTCTAAAATTTTAAGACTCTTTTTTATTCACCTCTTTTTATGCAGAAATTGAGACATACATGAAAGGTACCAAAACAAATACTTTAATTCTTGGGCAAATTCCTGTGTTGTTTGCACAAGGAAATGGAGGTGCCCAAATGCATATTAATTAAGCAGTTTGAAACTTTGATGAAGATGTTGAAAAGATGGACAGAGAATGTTCTGACAATGCTCTGACACAGTATAGTGTCTATTCTCATCTGTTGTTCAGAATTGAAGTTGCAGTGAGTCACTCTCCTTATATGTTCCCCACTACCTAACAGTCGTTCACACAAACAATCACGACACCAAATTTCTTCCAATAAATTATTTTCATTTGTGTTTCTTAGAGATGGCTGGGATTGCATTTAAGTCTAAAAGAAATCTGCAATCTTTTTCTAATCTTTCAATTACAGCAGTACCAACATTTGTAAGAATAGCTCTTCAGTTTCTCAAGGGTGGACTAAATAAATTGCTGCTTGTCAAAGAATCTGGTCACATGTGGTGATTTTCTGACATTTAGATTCCTTTTTTTTGCCTTTTCATGCATTTAGGAAGAAAATTGGAATGCAGGCAGAGTCATTCTATTGGAATCTTAAATAGTCTCAGAGAGTTAAATTCCTTCCCACTTGGCATTTTGTTCTGACTTCAGCACAAGAAACAGCAGGCCTGTTCTACTGTATAACCTCTTTCTTCCTTTCACGTGATTTGTCATCCTTCTAGGACATTTGAAAAGACTACCTCATGGTGATTTAAAAGAACTTTTCATTCTTGAAAAGACAACATGCATTCTTAACATAGTTCTTTACTTCAGAGACAGTTTGGGAAGAGTGTGTGTGAGAGAAAGAAATGCATCAAAATAAATCCTAAACATCACATTTCAATTTTTTTCTCTCTTTCTTTTTTTGTTTGCAACACTGACAAAACTTTGATACTTGTAACATTTGAACCATTTTTAAAACACCCTTTAGCTCAATTAAGTGGATCAAAGATCTAAGCACATGTTTTAAAATTCTCACCGATGGAAGAACTTTGAAAAGGAATGAAATTTTTGAATTAGAGGATAAAAGGACGGACTCTTCACTGAACGACTTGGAATATTTTTCCAACTTGGGATTTAGGAACAATAGATGATTTATTTACTTAGCTAATTTATATGGCCTTCCACCTAACATAATGTGACTCTGGGTGGTCTACCAACCCAGCAACAGTTAAGACAATGCCAGCAATTTTAAAAGACTGAAACGTGAATACAAAATAAAAACATAAAAAGCTAAGATCATGGGAGAATGATAGTCATCTAACATCTTACATCTATAGAGATTCTTAATCACCCAGGTCAGGGCTGTCCCAAAGGTGCCTTTTTTCAAAAGGGAACTGGAGTTTCTTGTCTCTCCCCCTGTCAGGTTCCCAAAGAAAAGTATTGCTTCATTTCTTATAGTATATTTGCTTTTCTAACCATTTTTTGGGGCCTGCCACTCTGTTGGGAGGGGGGAGATATCTTGGGGATGCTTTGCACTGTCTTCCCACTATGCTCTTCCCCCAGGAAGAAGGAACGCATCACCCTTATCTAGGAGATGTTTGGAGCTTGGAGCCAGAAGGAAACAAAAGTGAGAAAGTGACCTTGAACAGCACCCCATCACAGCCAGTTACCAAAACACTACGCCACCTGTGGATTGGCTCAAATTCAAACAAACGCTGGGACCCTGGGGGGAGGAGTAATGAATGGTGGATTCAATATACTGCTTGCATGGGTTTTGCCTCAGATCTTGCTTTGTTTTCCTTGCTGTCACTAGCCCCTAATAAAAGTTCCTTTCAAGACAATGCCTGTTTCAAGAGTTCTGCTTTCTTGGTGGCTTAGTTGTGGTAGGTCCTTCCCCCCCCACCCCCCATCCACCACCAGTTTGGAAATTTTTCACTTCTCATCCAAGAAGATAGAACTGAAGAAGCTTCTTGGATGAGACGAGAAACATTTTCAAAGAAAATAAAACCAAGAAAGTCCAATTGCCTTTTGAAAAAAAGAACCTTGGTATAATCATACAACTACCTTATAGGGTCCCCATAGGATCACCAAATTTGCTGGAAAAAAATCAAATTTTGAGGGCTTTGCAGAAGGTTAACAGTTATGTGGCCAATATCTAGATACTGGGCACTCCCTCATCCTACAGTTTTTATTCACTAATATCTAGGAAAACATTGACATTTTCTGCCTGGGAAGCGGCAAAGGACTCCGTCCAGCTACTATTACTGTATATGTGCCCAAAATAACATTTAGTTAATGCCTTGCCCCAAGAATTCCAAACTCTTTTGCACCTATTCTTCACAAAAGAGAAAGAAGTTGCAATTTGCTGAACACCCTTATCCTGACTCTATAATGTATTTTGTCCAAGAAACACAGCGGTGACTATGAAAGGATAAATCCCATTAATATATTATCCCTCTGATGCATTTAGAAGACTCCTGAAGAAATGGTAGTTGGAATGATGCTACAGTTGCTGAACCTCTACGGGGAAGAGAGAGAGAGGGGTTAGCTTAAATACCAAGAGCCAAGATATGGAGTAAAGTAAGAAACTTGGAGGGACACGGTGGCTCAGTGGGTTAGGACACTGAGATTGTCGATCAGAAGGTCGGCAGTTTGGCAGGTTGAATCCTGAGTGCCGTGTAACAGAGTGAGCACTTGTTACTCATCCCAGCTTCTGCCAACCTAGCAGTTTGAAAGCACGTAAAAATGCAAGTAGAAAAATAGGGACCACTCCGGTGGGAAGGTAACAGCGTTCCATGCACCTTTGGCGTCTAGTCATACTGGCCACATGACCACGGAGACGTCCTCAGACAAGCGCTGGCTCTTTGGCTTTGAAACAGAGATGAGCACTGGCCCCTAGAGTTGAAAACGATTAGCACACATGTGCGGGGAAACCTTTACCTTTACCTTTAATAATCTTGGCCAGTGAGGACCTGGCTTGGCAATAAATCACAGATTTTTCTGTTACTTCATGGCTTATCTTGACACTCTGTTTGAGCTGGGGGGAAAGTCTGGCATAGCCTGGCTCTATTAAAAGCTTTGCAGCAAACGAGATATGCAGCCATATCCAGCACCCATAGATAGTGATAACATGTAAAATACTGTTACAGTCTTAGAAGTTTAAGATTTAGGTGTCTCCTTCCAGCCTTTCCAATTTGGCACAGTGCATGTTTGCCTGAAACCAAGTAAATGTTATGTGTTTACATAATGGTAATCTCTGACCTGGAAAATGCTGATTCTTGTTTCAGTTGTCTCAACCTTTACAATAGCTTGGCTATAAATTCTATGAGGTGTTAGCAAGTTGAACTGAAAGATCACCATTAGTACAATTTCAGGTGTGTGACAGCTGAGCCAGAAATAAATTGGCTCAATTTCTGAGTAAATATGAGAACCAGGAGACCACATTGAAATGGAGTTGATTTTGATTTGATTGTGTGTGTGTTGCCTTCAAGTTAGTGTTGATTTTTTGAATTTTTGTGGGAAGGTTTCAAAAGCATGTTGCCATTGCCTCCTTCCTAAGGATGATTCAAACAGATAGTTGGCTTGATGTCTAAGGTGGGACTAGAACTCATACTCTCCTGGTTTCCTGTCTGGTGTCTTAAACATTAAACCAAACTGTCTAAAGAGTTGATTCTAAGAGTGCAAAGATCTTTGTATAATTTTCTGAGGTGACACTTACACAGAAGCTCATAATGAACATAGTAAGAGATGCTGGCCACTGCAGCTCAGCAACAAATGCTAAGGACTGTGAATTGTTCATTTTTGTACAATTTAGTTTTTTTTGTTTTTTTTAAATAGCTGAGGGGCACTATTTTCTGAGAATATTCATAAAATGATTCTAAGTGATAATTTAGCTTTGCTCTAATGGAGCTTTTTAATAGACTTTAAACAATATTTAACTATTAAGACGTTAATTTACAATGAAAGATAATGAATTAATGACCACCCCTGTGAGAAAAGAAACGGACAAGGGAATTTCAGAGAGAGCCTTTGCAGGAAGTAATTAGTCATTTATCCTCAGCAGGGATCTGTAGGAAGTAATACTATGGCCAAAAACTTTTCACTTTTTACACCAGTTGCAACATTGATCACAAAACCAGGCTTCAGTGCTGATAAATATAAAGTCTGCTCTGGAAATATCTCTGAAGCATTATGCTTTCCAAATAATTCATGACTGACTCAAAAGAGGACGATGCTGTACTGCTGCATCAGCTTGATTTAGTGCTGGTCAAGCTTTTTGAAATCTTTGAATAAAGACTAGGGAGGGATGACAAAGTATCCTTCTCACTTCTGCATGCAGAAGTTTCATATTTCAATCTGTGAAAAGCCTGAAAGTTCAGGGACATTTATTTACTTCCTCAGATTGGTTTATCAGCTGTTTCTGATGTGAGGCTTTTCTTTTTTGTGGTATTGCAATCACTTTTGAAGACAAGTAAAGTGGTTTGTCCTCAATCTAAAGAATGGAAGGAAAGAAGGGATCTGATGACCCTTGTTGCTTTGCGTTGGTTAACCCAGGGCTTTTCAACTTTTTCACACATTGTACCACTTTTAGGATATGGCAACATCCGAGTACCACCAGTCGCCTAGCAAGGTGTCAAAAACTTGATGACCAAAAAAAAGAAAAAGAAAAAAGTGATGGATAGTCCTTGACTTACAACAGTTCACTTAATGTCTGTTTGAAGTTACAATGGCACTGAAAAAAGTGTCCCCCCAAGCCACAGCCGAGCAAGACACCTGCCTGCCTACCCGGCAGCGCTCTTCCTCCTGTCCAAAGTTTTCATTGTTGTGAGCATTTCTGTTGAGGATTGGCAGCGGGGGTGGGTGGGGTGGAGTATGGTTTTTATTCCCCCCCCCCGCTGGTTGGTTGCAGCAGGTTTTGGTCACTTCACATGACCCTGGGGCACTGTGACCACCATAAATATGAATCAGTTGCCAAGCATCTGAATGTAAATCACAAGACCCTGGAGGTGCTGCAACATTCCAGCTGATCGGCACTTCTTCTGGGCTCAGCAGAAGCACCAGGATCAGCGCCGAGCTCCAGCTGGAGCCTGGCACTGATCCTGACGCTTCTACTGAGCCCTAACAGCCCTGCAGCTCTAGCCATCTCTCGCTCAGGCTTGTGCGGTGCTGCCACCGGTTTAGCTCATTCCCTTCCCCCACTACCACTTTTCTAGGATGGTTGCGTATCACCTGCCAGGTGCCAATGTACCACAAGTGGTACCTGTACCACTGGTTGAAAAGCCCTGGGTTAACCCACAGCAGTTTGCAGCAGATGCAGAATGGCTACAAGGACCAGGAAAACAGCACTGGTCATCATGCCCTTGTAAGAAAACCTCCTATCACAGCCACGGATATTGAAATAGCGTTTAGACTTATATGCCACTTCGTAGTGCTTTAAAGCACTTTCTGAGTGTTTTACAAAGTCAGCATCTTGCCCCCAACAATCTGGGTTCTCATTTTACTGATCTCAGAAGGATGGAAGGCTGAGTCAATCTTGAGCCAGTCAGGATAGAATTCCAGGCTGTGGGCAGAGTTAGCCTGCTCTGATACGGTTGGATGAAAGAAATCAGAAGCCAGGATAGAGTTCAAAAGAGACTATGAGTTTATTCCATGCTACCTATTCATAGAAATCTGATCTAATAAGGGGTCAAGGAGAATGGGTCACATAAGATTCAATAGACTTCAAGAGGCACTGGACTTTGGTCTCTTACGTGAGAAGTGTAGAGACTCCAGACTGATGATGCATTTGACCACACCCTTGGGCTCAGCATGGTCATCTCCTATATGCCTACAAAGATCAGAATCATGCAGGTCATGGTATTATTTGTGTCAATCAGTGGAAGGAAAAGTTGGACTACCGGCATGAAGAAGCAGGATATTAAGAGTATTGTGGCTTTCAAGCTTTGGCATTGGAGAAGACTCCTGAGAATACCACAGACATCCAAGAAAACAAAGAAATGGACCATTGAACAAAGCAATCCAGAATTTTTACTTGAAGTACAATGAACAGTCTCGAATGATTCTAGTTTGGACACATTATGCAAAGATCCAGCTTTCTACAAAAAAGGGTCTATTGCTTGGAGAGGTGGAAGAAAAGAAAAAAGGATGACTCGGAGCAAGGTGGATGGACTCAGTGGTGATCAGTATACTACTGGAACAGCTGAAAGAGATGAATGACCAGCTGTACGACCAGATTATCATGGAGAAAATCTATGTAATCGCTGAGAGTCAACAGTGATTGATAGTACATAATCAAAAAGGTAGAGCGGTTATTATTTTCATAAGTGGTGTGAACAGCACAGGTAGCAGGAAGATTCGATCAAATTCAGGTTGCTAGGCATCTAGAATGATTTGATGCCTCCTCCTCCTCCTCCTCCTTGTCTTCATCTCTTTTTTGTTTGTTTGTTTCCCATCTCAGAGGTGCTGTATCTACTTCTCTTGTAGTAAGTCTGCTGAATGGACTTTCTGAATGGGATTATCAAATCTGCATTTCTACAGACCTGGCCTGCTGAGTTTCTGTTTGTGGCTATGAAGAAAAACTGGGCCTGCTTTTCTGCCTTTAAGATCCTTTGAGGAAATATAATATTCTGCCTTTTTAATATCCCCCAAAATATTTCTTTTTCTGGGTGTGTGTGTGTGTGCTGTCTTTCCACACGGCATTCAGAATTTTGATGTAGCTGAAACATCATATCCAAAGAGTGACTAATATGTGATTTAGTAAGTTACTCGTATCTCATTCACCCTTTTTCCTGGTATGTGCATGAGTCATGATTATACTTCTATTACCAGCCCAGATCATTAGACAAAAAGACACCTGGGAAGCCATATTTAACTACAGCCATACCTTTCCTGTATGGCTTGTGAATCAAATATGCTTTGAGAAAATACGCATTGAGTATGAAAAAGTGAAGATGAAAGAGAAAATGTTGGTCAAAAGAGGCCTCTGGGATTCTTTTGTAACCTAAGTTGGTCAGAGCTGCTCTTGAATCTTTTCATGATGTAATTTCCAATCAGGTAGACTTTCAAGACTATCAAGGATTGATAAATGGCTTTTGCCCTTATAGGTTTTGTGTGCCTTGGCAATAGGCCCATTATCTGCCTTGCTTGTGTGGTTTTTGCTTCAGTGCCTCTGTCAGGTTGTCGACAGGCTGTGCTTTTCCTTAGCCTTCAGCCTAATTCCTCTTTCCACTGAGATGAGCAATCAGACTTCATACGCTTCACCTTTGTCATCTTGTCTGGAGGCTGAGATTATTGCATCACAGAGTAACCAAAAGATTTCACCTGCAATTATCATGCACTCATCCAAGATAGCCTAGAAGAAAATAGGGATTTTCATTCTGGTATCCCATAATGAAGAAGGAGTTTTCATTGACATGGTTTCTGAAATATGCTTTTGTAAAAAGAAACTTGCTAATTATAATTTATATAAAGGAGCCATAATACGGAATATGTGGACACTCTAGAGACATCAGAAGAAACCAAAAAGTGATGATATGAGCACAAAGGTATTGTTTAACCATATAAGGAAAGAACATACATTGCACCATTGAGAAATGGGCACCTGGTATGCGTGTCTTTAGGTACTTCTCAATTTATGACCATAGCTGGGAACTTCCATCCCAAAGTGGAATCGTGGTGGCACAGTGGTTAGAATGCAGTATTACAGGTTAACTCTGCCGACTGCCAGTAGTTCAATCCTGACTGCTCGGCTTTCCATCCTTCCGAGGTTGGTAAAATGAGGATCCAGGTTGTTAGAGGCAATATGCTGACTCTGTAAACTGCTTAGTGAGGGCTGTAAAGCACCGTGAAGCAGTATATAAGTCTAAAGGCTATTGCTAAGTGATGTGGTTCTTAAGTGAATGGTTTTTTGCCCTTTTTTCCTGCGGTTGTTAAGCAAATACAGTTTCCCCCATTGATTTTGCTCATTGGAAACTGGCTGGGAAGGTCACAAATGGTGATCATGTGACCCTGGGATGATGTAACCATTGCAATTATAAGCTGGTTGCCAAGTGCTCAGACTGTGATCACATGACCCAGGATATTTGCAGGACCGTCTGCTGCCAGGAACGACTTCCCATCGCCCGGTGCACTCACACAGGGAGGGCCTCCTCAGGGTGCCGTCGGCTAGACAATGTCGGCTGGCAACCCCCAGGGGGAGGGCCTTCTCTGTGGGAGCGCCAGCCCTATGGAATCAGCTCCCCCCTGAGCTCCGGATGGCCCCGGATCTTCGGTCCTTTCGTCGCGACCTCAAAACATTTCTTTTCCATCAGGCTGACCTGGACTGACGATAGTTTTTTTTTAAATGTTTTTAATATTTTATCACTGGGGCTTGTCAGTTTAATCTTTTTTTAACATTTGTATCATTGTATTTTATTGTTGTTAGCCGCCCTGAGTCCTTCGGGAGATCGGGCGGCATATAAGTCCCAATAATAAATAAATAAATAAATAAATAAATAAATAAATAAATAAATAAATAAATAAATAAATAATAAGTGTGAAGACTGGTTGTAAGTCACTTTTTCAGTGTTCTGACTTCGAACAGTTGCTAAATGAATGGTCAGAACTCAAGGACTATATACCTATAGCTGTATGGGTGATGTAAGCATAACCATCTGAGAAATACAGGTAGTCCTTGACTTACAATCACAATTGAGCCCAATGTTTCTGTTGCTAAGTGAGACATTTGTTAAGTGAGTTTTACCCCTTTTTACCAGCTTTCTTGTCACGGTTGTTAAATGAATAACTGCAGTTGTTAAGTTAATGAGACAGTTGTTTAGTGATCTTCTGCCTTTGCTTGTCAGAAGATCACAAAAGGGACACCATAACCATCATAAATAAGAGTCTGAATTTTGTTCACATGACCGTGGGGATGCTGCAACAGCTATAAGTGTGAAAAACGGCCATAGCTGTTGTTAAGTTGAGGACTACCTGTATGCAATATTGAAATAATTCTGTACCTTAGAACCCACCTTGAGAAGGATTCGGATAAAAAGGCTGCTAAAATTTACTACACTACTATAATTCAGTAATTGATGGAAAGAGATATTGTGGCTAACCACAAGTACATTGTTCTCTGGGCAATAATAAGCTATTATCTGTTAGGATATGACCTTTGGGGAAGACCTACTGTATAGGGGAAGCTGTGAAAATCATATGCTTTTAAGAAAAGTCATTTGGCATTTAGTCATTCCAGTCAAAAGGATAATGTCATAAGCGATACAAATGACTTCTGACACAAGAAATATGAAGTCCAGCTTCACAGGTTAGGCTTATAATGTAATAATAATTTGTTACAAATAAGTTTTCAGAAACCGGAACAGAAAGCTACCCTTTTAGACCATATAATAGGAATTTTCAAGGATACCTCTACATTAGATGTTCCTCACGTCTACAGTTCTCATTAGAAATTCATCATTATTTCTTTAGGAATTGCATAGGAAGCTTACACCACTTGCTTTTGCTCTTCTCTGTGTAGCTAATATAGGAGGTTAAGGAAATGTTGTGAGTGAGTCTGTGTCATGCACAATCAGCCAGACCCACATGTGCAGAGTTCAAGCTAGTTCACATTTTACTTTATTATGTTCTGCCTATAATACAGTAACCTCCACAGTCCAGCAGCTTTTCCCTGGAAACAATTAGATAAGGCTCCAAGGAATTCAGGGAGGGACAGTTCTGACCCTTTTACAGTTGTGCAGTGATTCTAGACTAGCTCTGCGCTTGATCTCTCCTACCTTCCAGATTGGACGGTTCCCAAATTTTGTTATTGTTAGTTGCGAAGTCGTGTCCGACCCATCGCAACCCTATGGACAATGTTCCTCCAGGCCTTCCTTCCTACCATCTTCTGGAGTCCATCTAGGCTCACGCCTACTGCTTCAGTGACTCCATCCAGCCACCTCATTCTCTGTCATCCCCTTCTTCTATTGCCCTCAATCTTTCCCAGCATTAGGCTCTTCTCCAGTGAGTCCTTCCTTCTCATTAGGTGGCCAAAGTATCTGAGTTTTAGCTTCAGGATCTGGCCTTCTAAAGAGCAGTCAGGGTTGATCTCCTCTAGGACTGACCGGTTTGATCGCCTTGCAGTCCAAGGAACTCGCAGGAGTCTTCTTCAGCATCATAGTTCAAAGGCCTCAATTCTTTGGTGCTCAGCCTTTCTTATGGTCCAGTCTAGCTGGAGTCTAGCTTGTAGAATTTTAAGCATATCTTTACTAGCATGAGAAATGAGTGCAAGGGTGCGATAGTTTGAACATTCTTTGGCACTGCCTTTCTTTGGAATTGGAATGTAAACTGATCTTTTCCAATCCTGTGGCCACTGTTGAGTTTTCCAAATTTGCTGGCAAATTGAGTGCAGCACTTTTACTGCATCGTCTTTTAAGATTTTGAATAGCTCAGCTGGAATACTGTCACCTCCACTAGCTTTGTTGTTGCTCAGCTTTTCTAAGGCCCACTTCACTTCACATTCTAGGATGTTTGGCTTGAGGTCAGTGACCACCTCATTGTGATTATCAGGGACGTTAAGCTCATTCTTGTATAGTTCTTCTGTGTAATTTTGCCACCTCTTCTTAATCTCTTCTGCCTCTGTTAGGTCCCTGCCATTTTGGTCCTTTATTATGCCCATTTTTGCATGAAACGTTCCTTTCATTTCTCCAATTTTCTTGAAAAGATCTCTGGTCCTCCCTATTCTATTGTTTTCTTCTATTTCTTTGCATTGTTCATTTAAGAAGGCATTCTTATCTCTTCTAGCTATTCTTTGGAATTCTGCATTTAATTGGGCATATCTTTCTTTTTCTCTCTTGCCTTTCGCTTCCGTCCTTTTCTCAGCTATTTGCAAAGCTTCCTCAGACAGCCATTTTGCTTTCTTGCATTTCTTTTTCTTTGGGATGGTTTTGGTTGCTACCTGTTGTACAATGTTGCGAACCTCTGACCATAGTTCTTCAGGCCCTCTGTCTATCAGATCTAATTCCTTAAATCTATTTGTCACGTCTACTGTATATTCAACAGGGATATGATTTAATTCATACCTGACTGGCCTAGCCCTTTTCCCTACTTTCTTTAATTGAAGCCTAAACTTTGCAACAAGAAGTTCATGGTCTGAGCCACAGTCAGCTCCTGGTCTTGTTTTTACTGACTGTATAGAGCTTCTCCATCTTTGGCTGCAGAGCATATAGTCAATCTGATTTCTGTGTTGACCGTCTGGTGATGTCCATGTGTAAAGCCATCTCTTGGGTTGTTGGAAAAGAGTGTTTGCTATGACTATCGTATTCTCTTGACAAAATTCTATCAGCCTGTGCCCTGCTTCATTTTGTACTCCAAGGCCAAACTTGCCTGTTATTCCAGTTATCTTTTGGCTTCCTACTTTAGCATTCCAATCCCCCATGATGCTAAGGACATCATTGTTTGGTGTTAGTTCTATAAGGTGCTGTAGGGCTTCATAGAACCGGTCAATTTCATCCTCTTCAGCACCGGTGGTTGGGGCATAGACTTGGACTACTCTGATATTGAATGGTTTGCCTTGGATTTGAACTGAGATCATTCTGTCATTTTGAGGATTGTATCCCAGTATTGCTTTTCCTAGTTTTTTTATTGACTATGAAGGCTACTCCATTTCTTCTGAGGGATTCTTGCCTGCAGTAGTATACCTGATGGTCATCTGAATTAAATTCACCCATTCCTGTCCATTTTAGTTCGCTGATACCTAAGATGTCAATGTTTAGTCTTGTCATCTCTTGTTTGACCACGTCCAGCTTTCCTTGATTCATGGATCTTACATTCCAGGTTCCTATGGAGAAAAAATCTTTACAGCATCGGACTTTCCTTTCACCACCAGACATATCCACAGCTGAGCGTCCTTTTGGCTTTGGCCCAGTCGCTTCATTCTTTCTGGTGTTACTAGTACTAGCCCTCTGCTCTTCCCCAGTAGCATATTGGACGCCTTCCGACCTGAGGGGCTCATCTTCCAGCGTCATATCATTTTGCCTTTTGGTACTGTCCATAGGGTTTTCATGGCAAAGATACTGGAGTGGTTTGCCATTTCCTTCTCCAGTGGATCACGTTTTGTCAGAACTCTCTGCTATGACCTTTCTGTCTTGGGTGGCCCTGAACGGCATAGCTCATAGCTTCATTGAATTACGCAAGCCCCTTCGCCACAACAAGGCAGTAATCTATGAAGGTTCCCAAATACTTGTTCTATATTCCAGGTGGCTTTATTCATACAATGTAGGAAAAGTAATTCTCTTGAAAGTAATTCATGTTCATTATTTGTTTTTTTTATTGAAAAGTTTTATAAAAGTTACATAGTGAGTGCATTAACTAGCACAGTTTGTTAGTTGAGAGAATGAATTCATTAATAAAAAGTGCATGCATGGATTTATGCCAAACAAGTCATGCCAGAATAACTTGAACTTTTATGATAGAGTCACTAGGCTGGACAAAGGAAAGACTAGACTTTGAATAATAATAATAATAATAATAATAATAATAATAATAATAATAATAATAATAATAATAATAATAATAATAATCCAATTCTACCTGGAAAGACATATTCAATGGAGTGCCATAAGTTAGATGCTATTCATTGAAGAAGGAATTGAGGAAATCCTTACCCAATTTGCAGGCAATACGAAGTTAGGAGAAGAATACTTGGGAAGAAAGAGATTTTCTAAACAAATAAATAAAAAAAGATTAGAAAACTGGGCAGGAACAAATAGAATGAAATGTAAGAAGGAGAAATGAAAAATCATGCATCTTCGTATAAAAAAGGAAAGGAATACAATACAATATGATGAAAATCTGACTCAACAGCAGCACATGTGAGAAGGCCTTACAAATTGAACATGTACTAACAGTGTAATGCAACTGCAAAGAATGCCAACAACATTGTGACCAACATCAATAGGAGCATAGAGTGCAGATCATGAGAAATTATTTTGCATTCTACTGGGCCCTGGTCAGATCTCATTTGAGTTATTGAGTTCAGTTCTGCACACCCCACTTTAAAAAAGACATTGATAAACTGTAGCAAGTGCAGAGAAGGGCTATCAAGATGGTGAAAGGATGTGAAACCAAGTCCTTTGAGGAACACTTAACACTCTAAGTATATTTAGCAAAAGAGAGGGTTGAGAGGAGACACGATAGCTGTTTTCAAGTATCTATATGGTTATGAGTTGTAGAGCATGGCTTTTCAACCAGTGGTACGGGTACCACCTGTGGTACATTGGCACCTGGCAGTTGGTACACGACCATCCTAGAAAAGTGGTAGCGGGGGAGGGGAATGAGCTGAACCGGCGGCAGCACTGCACAAGCCTGAGCGAGAGATGGCTAGAGCTGCAGGGCTGTTAGGGCTCAGTAGAAGCGTCAGGATCAGCGCCAGGCTCTAGCTGGAGCTGGGCGCTGATCCTGGTGCTTCTGAGCCCAGAAGAAGTGCCAATCAGCTGGAATGTTGCAGCATCTCCAGGGTCTTGTGATTTACATTCAGATGCTTGGCAACTGATTCATATTTATGACGGTCTCAGTGTCCCAGGGTCATGTGAAGTGACCAAAACCTCCTGCAACCACCCAGCAGATGGGGGGAATAAAAACCAAATACCACACCACACCACCCCCACTGCCAATCCTCAACAGAAATGCTCACAACAATGAAAACCTTGGATAGGAGGTAGAGCTCCGTCGGGCGGGCAAACAGGTGTCTTGCTTGGCTGTGGCTTGGGGGGCACTTTTTTCAGTGCCATTGTAATTTCAAACAGTCACTAAGCGAACTGTTGTAGGTCAAGGACTACCTGTACTTCATCACTTTTTTCCTTTTTTTTTGGTCAGCAAGTTTTTAACACCTTGTTAGGTGACTGGTGGTACTTGGATGTTACCATATCCTAAAAGTGGTACAATGGGTGGAAAGGTTGAAAAGCCCTGTTGTAGAGGGTTCAAACCTATTCTTGCTTGCTTCAGAGGATAAGACTAGAATCAATGGGATGAAACTTCAAAGATGAGAATACAGATTGGACCTTAGGAAGAACCTATTGACAGGAAGAGCTGTCAATCAGTAGAATAGGTTATCCCATGGAAGGTTCAGTGAGCCTTCCAAGGTAATTGAGTCCATACCCGGATGAATTAATTCTACTCCATTGTAAGGTTATGTTAATGGGATCTTGCAAATCTGAAAATACATTTTACTCCTGTCACCTTTACAGCCAAAGAAGCTAGGGAGGGCTTCTTCTGGAGATGTTTGCTGGACCCATTTTCTCGCTACAGATTCAGCTGCCTCTTATTCAACTGCTGCCTGATTGCAGTTCTTCCCTGTCTGCCAAGGTCATTTCCTTAGTCCAGTCTAGTGACTCTGTCATAAAGGTTATTTTCCCTTCACCGGAGGTTTTCAGTGGATAATCATCTGTTAGGGATAATGTAGTGAACTTGATGTGGGGAGGGAGGTGGACTTGGTAATCTCTTAGATCCCTTCCAACTTTATGATTCTAATTTGGTATCAAACTCTCACAAAATCCCTAAACTCCAAATTTCCTGTTGCGTGGCCTTTTATCAAATTGTTTGACCTGATTCTCAGAAATGACTATTTATCTTTCCCGACTGTGAGAATCAAAGGGATGGTTTAGATTTAAAAAGCAACTCAGCGGGCGGGGGGGGGGCTTATGTTTAAATAGGATGTTGACAATTAAGTTTACATAAGAATAATTGCCTCATAGCTTTCAAGTTGAGAGAATATGATTCCCTGATCTGGTTATAAAGGCAAGAGTTTAAACATAAACATTACCCAGCTCATGTTTTTAGCTTTAGACAATCTCTCTTGAGTTCTATGAGCTGGTAGCTGAATCTGATGTCCTTTTATTATTTGGATATGCCAATTGAATTTGGCCTCCAAAAATTATGTTACCCTGGCCTTTATCAGGAGGAAAAAAGACATTCTCAAAATATACAATTTAAAGCAGAACTGGAGTTCTTCACATAAAGACATCAACATTAAAGGCAGGGTTTTATTTGTGCTAAGGGACTTACTCATGCAGTGGACTTAATTCCTCCCTCCCCTCATTTTGCTCTGAAGGATCCCATCAAATCTCTCTGGATCATAGCTGATGGACCTGTGGGAGAACTGTAAGAGGGATGAGGAATCTATTTTGTTAGTGAGCAGGCAGAATTTATTACTCTGCTCCAAGAGCAGAGGGTGTTTTAAAATTTAAACAAAGCTGTCAGAAATCCCTTGGCCAACTGAAATGTTTAAGAAAAAATAAGTACAATCCGCAGCTATCTCCTCCCATCTGATGAATATAGCTTTGGGTTATTTATTTTTTAAGGGAAAAACCTGGAGTGCTTTCAAAGCATTCAGAAAGCAAATAAGATTTGGGGGAATAGTACTATTTGAGGGCCAGGCACATCCTTTAATAGAAATGCCATGCTATCTTAGAGGTGTCCTATTCATTCTACCAACCAAATATTCTGTCACAGAGCCAAGAACATATCCTGGAGAAAGAAATATTAGGGTGGGAACTGTTCTTTCATAAAAGGTAAAGGTAAAGGTTCCCCCGCACATGCGTGCTAGTCGTTTCCAACTGTAGGGGCCAGTGCTCATCTCCGTTTCAAAGCTCAAGAGCCAGCGTTTGTCCGAGGATGTCTCCGTGGTCATGTGGCAGGCATGACTAGACACCAAAGACACACAGAATGCTGTTATTTTCCCACTGCAGTGGTCCCTATTTTTCTACTTGCATTTTTACGTGCTTTCGAACTGCTAGGTTGGCAGAAGCTGGGACGAGTAACAGGCGCTCACTCTGTTACGCGGCACTCGGGATTCGACCCACCAAACTGCTGACATTCTGATCAACAAGCTCAGCGTCCTAACCCATTGAGCCACCGTGTCCCTCATTCTTTCATAGTGTCCCTCTATAAAGACCATGTTATTACCAGTATGGTGCTTTCAGTTTGGGTCATGCTACAGGTTCTTAAAAGATACCAGTTGCCTAAAGTAAACTTTAAAATGTTTTAAATCTTGCGATTTTGACAGTCTTACCCAGGGTACTTGCAGGACTTTGGTGACAATGCTAAAATATCTTGACATCTCAGACAACATTACCAAAATCTCAAGAGATCCTCATGTTGACAGGTGGTGATGATGCTGTTATCCAGTCAGTCATTTCTAACTCTTGGTGATTCTGTGTCAGGTCTCTCCATATCATCCAATCTTGCATTACTTCTTTGAGTTATTCTATGCTATGGCTGGTGTCAGTGTTGATTGTGTCCAGTCAATATGTTCTTTGGTGGGCTGATTTCCTTTTACTGCTAGTTCTTCCAAACATAATTGCTTTCTTCAGTGAATTCCCCTGCATGACATGGCCAAAATAAGTGAAAGACAAGTAAACTTGTTGACAGGAAAGCTAGTCTAAAGAGTCGTTGCCATTAAGAAAGTCCATTTCCTAGCTCTTGACTTCATCCAGCAAGGTGCTTGTCAGCCTATCTTTTCAGTCCACAAAAAGTAAGCCAGCAGTCCCTACTTGGGTCAGATAATCCCAAAGGTAAGAAAGATACAAGCTATATAGGATTTTATAAGTGATAATATATTGAATTAGACCAAGATGTCTTTTGATAACCAGTGCAGCTTCTGCATAATTGGTGTTATGATGTTGTACCTGTGCTGACTCTTAATTTCCAAATTGTTCTATCCCCACACCTCTATGGATTATGCTTTGAAGGCTGGTAAAGCAAAGGAAGGCAAAAGAACTACCAACCAACCCCCACCCACCCACCGCCACCCCCATAAGCTTGATGGATAAGTAGAGAAATATGAGAATATTGGCTGTTAAGCTGATGTCAGCCCATCAGAAGCTCTCAATTGGCCTCAGGTGAGTCAGCATTCCAAAGTACAGCAAAGCTGGGGAACACTAATTCTTCACAATCAAGAATCTTCACAATCTTCACTGTTCTGATCAGTGTCTCATATGTCACACTGAAATGAACTATAGTAGTGCCATGAAGTAAAGATCTGGATTGCAAAAAACAGAAGAATTACTGATAACTCACTTCTCTTTCAATTTAGATCCATTAGGTTACAGATACCTAAAGAGGCTTATCCTTGGAGCCCCTTGGATTCAAATTTCCTTCTCCCAAGTTGCTGCCTATTCAGCTGTCCTTAGTAAATTATACAGGCCAATTTCAGAGACACAATGAAGGAGTAAATTGAACAATAGTACTAGAATGGTACACATCAGCATTTTTGAACCTTGCAACTTTAATGAGTGTGGGACCTCAGAACCCAGAATTCTTCGAGCCAACAAGCTGGAAATTGAAGTTAAAACTGCCAAGGCTGAGTAACATTGGTATACACAGT
This sequence comes from Vipera ursinii, assembly GCF_947247035.1. Lineage (NCBI taxonomy): Eukaryota > Metazoa > Chordata > Lepidosauria > Squamata > Viperidae > Vipera > Vipera ursinii. Next base: position 12,760,448 of record NC_139518.1, read on the forward strand.
GAAAGTCCTCTCTCTCATTCTTTAAACCCTGTAAGCACTAAATCCTTACAGTTGTTTTCCAAGAACAAAAAAGCTATTACAAACAGTAAAATATTGAAGTATAGGTCTGATGGAGGACCAATAAATGGCCATCACCAGAGCAAAATTTGAATTTCTGGAGTCCATAATAAAATATGGGCAATTCCTGCAAATACTATAACAGGAATATATATATATATATACTGTAGTTGTAGTATGCCAACAATAGAAGATATCACCCGCATGTTAATTGAGTGTCCATTAAATGGCCCAATGCAAGAAGTCCTCAACTTATGACCACAATTGAGCCCAAAATCTCTGTGGATAAGCAAGACAGTTGTTAAGTGAGTCTTGCCCCATTTTATAATCTTTCTTGATACAGTTGTTAAGTGGATCGATACACTTGCTAAGTTAGTAACAAGTGAAGTGAATCTGGCTTCCCCATTGAATTTGCTTGTCAGAAGGTTGCAAAAAGTGTTCACATGACCCTGAGACACTGCAACCAAAATAAATATGAACAAGTTGCCGAGCACCTGAATTTTGATCACATGACCAAAGGGATGCTGCAACCATGTAAGTGTGAAAAAATGGCCATCAGTCATCACTTCAGAGCCATTGTAACTTCAAACGGTCACTAAATAAATGGTGGTAAATTGAGGAGCTTCTGTATTTAGATTCACAGCTAGTTAGAATAGCTCACCAGGAACCTAATAGTAGACCAATGTTTCTCAAAACCTCAGCAGGTTTAAGATGTGTGGACTTCAACTCCAGAATTCCCCAGCCAGTAAGATGATAATTTCTTCCAAGGATAAATGTAAATATAGATAACAGTTCCTCTACGTTTATAGCTCAGGCTGCCCAAATGAGATACCATTTTTTAGGGCGGATGGAGGTGACCTGCAAGGTTGATGAATTGCTTTAAACATATGCTAATATGGCAAAATAGCTATACTCAAAAGTATTCTGTTTTGGTCTTTGGATGTAACATTGTTCTTTAAGTCTGATTTAGTCTATGGATTAATCAGTAAAAAGCTACTATTACTACTACTATATTGCCAGCAGCTTGTCTTGGTTTTCCCCCAGTCCAGGAAAAAGAAAAAAAAACACCTCTGGTTTTATGATATACTATTTTTTCTCAATTGCTTGGAAGGAAAAACTGCACATTTTTGTCCAACATCTCTACAACTCCTCAGTAAGTAGTTTTGTTCGCAAGCAGTAGTTTCAGTGAAATGCATGCAACACATAATAATTGATCATCTGAGTAGTTTTATTCAGGTTTTAAGGGATTGAAAAAAGCATCCTTTAAGATGTACAGTACACTTGAGACTAGATATGTGCAGGCAAATGTTTTTTTTTTCTTTTTAATCTGTTTCTTTTAATATTGTCACTTGACATAAACACTGTCTTCTTGCTTTGGAAGCAAATAGCCATATGACTGCCTGAATTATTTATCTGAGACATGTTTGTGTGCGCGCGTGTAAATGCCCTTCTCCATTGCAGTTACTTGCACACTGGCGCTTTTTCTCCAGTGACTGTGATTATTGTTTTATCAATTCAGCATCTGAGACACTCTTTTTTTTGTCTCCTCAGAATCTTACAAATTGACAAACTGTATTTAAAATATAAATGGGGAGGGGGAGAGAGGAAGAGGAGAGGAGCTAATGGAAAAGAGATGCTGACTTATTGGTTCAGCAGAAAAGCTGAGTTGCAAGCTTCTCTGGCTGACAATGTCAAGAAAACACTGGATTTTCACTGGAACAGGTAAAACTGCAGAACAGTTTTGAAATGCCTTAGGAAATTAGAGAGTATCGTTTGTTCATCCTCTTATGCACATAAGACTCCCCCCCCCCTAATTTCTATCAACTGTTTTACAGATTTTAGCCAGTCTGGTGTAGGTGTTTGGTTTTCTAGGAGCTAGGAAACTCAAATTCTAGTTCTGTCTTGCATCCATAAACTAGGGGAATGATTTGGGGCCAGTCATTCTCTCTTAACCCAATGGCAAACCATTTCCTCCAAAAAAAATGTTGCTTGGGAAAATTGCATGGATTGCTAGGAATTGAGCCTCAGTCGAGCACAATTTTTAAATTATTACTTATTTTTTTTGGCTGTCTGATGTGCCAGTTTTGTGTAGTGGTTAAGTCACCAGGCTAGAAACTGGAAGATTGTGAGTTGGTGTAGTGGTTAAGACATTAGGCTAGAAACCAGAGGATCAGAAGTTCTAGTCACACTATAGGCACAAAAAAATGACCCTGGGCCAGTCACTCTCTTTCTTCCTGAGGAAGGATGCAAAGACAAACCATTTCTGGAAAACCTTGGCAAGCAAATTGCAAGGACTTGTCCATGCAATTGCCAGGAAAAGAGACAAACTTAATGGACTCGAACAAACAAAACAAAAATGATTGCCCAACTCCAGTCAAGTAGGGAATACAAACTTTTTAATTTAGCAAATTTTGAAAGTGAAAATACTTAATAGACTAGCACTGTTATGATCTAACACCATCACCACCACCACCTCCTGCCCTCCAACCAATCCCAAAATGTGTGAGAAACCATTAGGGAACTGTTTCAACTCCCAAATTAGCAGAAAGAGTTTTGGAGCTAGTAAAAACAAAGGTAATTTTAGCTTCCCTGTTAGAGATGGTACTATACATTTTCATTCTTTTGAAGACAGTGATAATTCTCCCTAGATAATGATTGCTTTGGAACAATTGCATTTGGAAATAGTGCAGAGACTAATTTAATTCAATTAATTCGAAACAGGGTAGCCAGGCTACTAACTGGGATAGGCTGACACAATCGCCTCATGCCAGTACTTTGCTATCTCCATTGGTTTCCAATTCATTCCTGAGCCAAATTGAAAGAGGAAATTGTTGATGAGCTGTAGAGATGTAGCAAGGTAAGTGTTCACAGGAGAACCTCTTCAGTGCTGGTGTCTTATGTATGAAAAGATGTATATATGCAGAGAATACGTACATCTGCATATAGTATGTATGCAGAGAAGAGCAACTAAGATGATTAAGGGCCTGGAGACTAAAATATATAAAGAACAGTTGCAGGAATTGGGTATGGCTAGTCTAGAGAAAAGATGGACTAGGGGTGACATGAAGCAGTATTGATGAGCTGCTACAAAGATGAGGGGGTCAATTTATTTTCCAGAAAGCAAAACAAGAAACAATGGGTGGAAACTAATCAAGGAGAGAAGCAACCTAAATCTAAGAAGAAATTTTCTAATCGTGAAAACAATTGATCAGTGGAACAGCTAGCCTTCAGAAGTTGTGGGTGCTTCATCACTGGAGGTCTTGAAGAAGAGACTGGACAGCCACTTGTCTGAAATGGTATAGGGTCTCCTGCTTGAGCAGGGGGGGTTGGACTAGATGACCTCCAAGGTCTCTTCCAACATCATCATCATCATCATCATCATCATCATCATCATCATCATCATCATCATCATTATTATTATTATTATTATTATTATTATTATTATTATTTATTATTGTACCTGTTCTGATTCTGATTCCTTTCCTCTCTACACACAAAAAGTCAAGATGGGGCAATATTTAGTTTGTTTTTCACTTTCTTGTTTCCGCAGGCTCAATTCATATTTTATTAATGGTCACTGTACATTTTCTTCAAGGTCATCTCTGTCTTTCTCTATGCATGTGGCTGGGATTCTTCTTCTTTGCCTAACACTAGACTTTGTCTAACCCCAAACTTTTCAGCTCATCGACCCCTTCATGAAGTTTCAAATTGCTTATTGACATCCCCCTCCCTATTCATTATATGGAAATAATTTAATAAATACAATTTTAACTAACATTACTACAAATAACAACAGCAACAATGGATAGTCCCTCCAGAGTTGATATTGTCCACTTTAGGGAACCTGGCATTAGAGGAAGTAATAACTCTCAGGAATAATTTTCAGGAGCCAGTTTGGTTTAGTGGTTAAGACACTGGGCAACAAAATCGTGAGTTCTAGTCATTCTTACAGTCATTCATACAAGCTCACCTCACAAGGTTGTTGTTGTGGGAAAAATAGGAGAAGAAAAAGTGTGTTGTATATTTTGAATCGGTTTCATTTGCCCTCTCCAACATTATCTGAGATCTACTGGCATTACTTAAGCAAAAAGGAGCAATAAAATTGCTGAATAGGAAAGGGAAAAAAATTGCATGAATTAGAAATTAGAATTTCATTAGGGAAATATTTTAGCCCTTTCACCCAGTATGTATTCACAGAGCAACACCTGCTTCTTTCACAGTGATGCAAAACTCTCCCTATATTTATACTTCTTTGATCAGGCATGATGACTTCCAGAAGGATTGGGAAGCCTTCCCATATATACAAAATCTTGAATTTGCATTGATCTCTACAGCGTAATATTTTGTAGTTGTTCTCTTTCAAGTGCTTTTGCAAACAATTTCAAGATCACAACTGGCAATGCCTTTCATTCCATTTCAGAATGCCATTAGTAAAAACAAACAGGAATAAATATTTCTATATAGAGATAGATCATTACTTTAATCAGCTGCTAGGCCATAGAGACTTGACACTACCAAGGTCAGTATTGTAATTACAAAGTACAATGAGTTGTGGTCTTAAATTACAGGAAAGCAAGCTCTAGTTGAAAATTGGAAAAACCTCTTACCCTACGCAAAGCTTTACATAAGATGATAAGATCAGCAGATGTGTTGGAGCAGACACTAGGCAGCTACCTATCAAGAATGTTGTCATTTGGACTGTTGGATCAAGCAGTATCCTTAATTTATTTATTTAATTAAATTTATTTAATTAAATTAATGTCCTTTCCAACATTTATTCTATAATCTGTTTAAATTCAACCTCTTTAAATCTCATGATTTAATGTCTCTAATCTGGATTTAGGTGCCCTACTACAAAAGTAGAAAGGAAACTTACCCATTTTGCTATTGTAAAAATATAGAGTCAATGTAAAGCAATGGCAATTCTTGGTGCTGGTGATGACCTATAGAGCCCTAAATTTTATTATTTTATTTTTTATTTTTATTCCATTTCTATCCTGCCCTTCTCCAAAGACTCAGGGCGGCTTACAAGCTTAGCAGTAGCCTTCATTCTATGTATATGCCTGCTTGTTAGGGCTTTCATACACACCCCAATTGGCATTATTACAAAGTCAGCTTATTGCCCCCAACAATCTGGGTCCTCATTTTACCTACCTCGGAAGGATGGAAGGCTGAGTCAACCTTGAGCATGGTGGGATGTGAACCTGCACTAATTGCAGGCAGCTGGTGTTACTTAAGGAGGCATTAGCCCACTGCTCCACCAAGGGGATATCTGAGGGAACACCTGCTGCCGGCATCAAGTTCCCTTTGTCCTGTGCACTCCCACAGGGAGGGCCTTCTCAGGGTGCCGCCGGTTAAAGATTGCCGGCGGATAACACCCAAGGGGAGGGCCTTCTCTGTGGGTGCACCTGCCCTTTGGAACCAGCTGCCCGTGGAGCTTAGGACTGCCCCCGACCTTCGTTCATTTCGCCGGGACCTGAAGACCTGGCTCTTCAAGCTTTCTGGCCCAGGCTGAGAGTTTTAATTGGGGTTTTTATATTTCTTCAGGGATTTAATTTAGTCTTTTTAAATTGTTTTTAATTTTTATAACGATGTTTTAAATACCCTGTAAACCGCCCTGAGTCCTATGAGAAAGGGCGGTATATAAATTCAATAAAATTCAAAATTCAAATTCAATTCTGTTTCATTGTAAATAATGGCTTAATTATATGACAAGGTGTCATGTACTATACTGTTACGAAGTGTCATGACTTTAAGTCAAATGAATATTCCTTAAATTTTGAAGTAGCAAACGTCTGAAATTGTATAGGGTCTTTTGCTCAAGCAAGGGGTTGGACTAGAAGACTCCAAGGCTCCTTTCAACTCTGTTAGTCTATGTTCTACGTATACACTTTGTTCCTATGATGCAAACCATATCCTGCAATTCAAACAATGCTGTTTGTGATCCCAATGTTGAGCTCATCCATCTGGATTATTAGACTTCCTATTTTGATTACAATTTGGTCTCTACAATCATGATGGCTGTGCTTGAGTTAAAGTTTGAGGCAAACTGTATGAGTTTGCAAGCAGGTGTTGTGGCCTGGTTGCAAAAGTCTGTTACTAGTGGGAAGTCATATGGAAAGGACAGATAAACCTGGCTGGGGAAAAAAATAAACTAGAAGGAAATTAGAATTTAGGACTTTGGGATAGAGAGGCAGGAATAAAACATAGTAATTAAGAAAGGTTTAAAAAGATGGACAGCTGGGCACAAGAGAAGAGAGAAAAGGGGGAGGGGAATTTAAATTGTTGTCAAGGCTAAAACAGTGAAGAAGGAGAAAAGGCTAGCTTATAAAAAGCAGCTTAAGGAGATCATGGGAATAAAAAATAAAACAAAAATGATTATTCAATAATAAGCATGAGGAGAAAGGGGAACGGCAAGAAGTTCTTCTCCCTATGAGAGGAAAGTCGGGCAGCCTGGTGGTACACAGGAATAAGGACACTTGGTTGGAAATGCACAGATAATGGAGAGAGGATGCTAGTAGGTTTCTACTTGTGAGCAATTATACGGGGAGGAGGAGGAGGAGGAGGAGGAGGAGGAGGAGGAGGAGGAGGAGGAGGAGGAGGAGGAGGAGGAGGAGAAAGAAAGAAAGAAAGAAAGAAAGAAAGAAAGAAACGAAAGAAAGAAAGAAAGAAAGAAAGAAAGAAAGAAAGAAAGAAAGAAAGAAAGAAAGAAAGAGCTAGTTTGTTAGGAGAATATCCCTGCAGGATGTAAGACGATTCATGCCAATCAATTAATTAGCTTTCTGTTTTTCTATATTTGTGATGCTGTTTTAATTATGAACAGTTTCACAATAATATCAGTAATGATGTAAACAAACTAGACATTTGTTTATTGAATCTATGAAGGAAGGGAAGGAAATCATCCCTTTGAGCACCCTTTGGTTAAACTCTTGGCAATACACATATAATATTAATTGCAAAAGGATCTGGAGAGAACCTACTTAAGATATCTCAAGGGAATTAGCTCCTCAAACTTAGGGCAGTTTTAGTATTAAAGCAACAGCTAAATTCATGAATTAATTGTTTGCTTGCTTTTGAATCTTAGCCTGCAAGGCACTAGCAGATCTATAGTATATAAAGCTTCTTGATGTAAGAAATATCATTGGAAAGGCAGAATTCAACAGTTCTTATACTGTATAGAACCATTATGTCAACTTAGAGTTGATGCTTAGAGAAATATCCATTGACTCAGGAAAATAGGAGGAAAAGACATAATATAAACAATGGAGAACAGATGAATACTTAATCCTTCACTCTTTGTACTGTAGGAAGCAGACCCTCTGTGTGTATATGGATTTAATTATTATTTTTACCCCAGATGACAACAGTCAACTTGAGACACACTTGTGAACCTTCAGCAATTCAGCACGTTCCTGCATAAGAAACTATTTCTTGGAGAGCCAAGATATTTAGCCATCCCTTTGTGATGCTAAACATATGAAAAATTATTGTAGGAACTGTGTTTGCCTAAGTGAAAAGAAGGATTGGGATGACATGATAGCAGTGTTCCAATATTTGAGGAGCTGCCACAAAGAAGAGGGGGTCAACCTATTTTCCAAAGCACCAGAAGGCAAGAAAAGAAACAATGGATGGAAACTAATAAAGGAGAGAAGCAACCTAGAACTAAGAAGAAATTTCCTAAGAATGGGAACAATTAACAATTAACCAGTGGTACGGCTTGCCTTCAGAAATTGTAGGTGCCCCATCTTTTAAGGAATGCACTGGGCTGCCACTTGTCTGGAATTATATAGGGTTTCCTGCGTGAGCAAAAGATCTTCAACGTCCCTTCCAACTCCGTTATCCTGAAGCCTGATTCTCTGTATTACTTAATGCAGCAATTTTTTTCTTGTCCAGAGCAAAAATTAAAAGGCAGAATTGAGTCTGGAAGGGTGGTTATGCCCTCTTAATTTGGGTTAATAAGAGCTGTGGTGGCGCAGTGGTTAGAATGTAGTATTCAGGTTAACTCTGCCCACAGCCTGGAGTTTAATCCCAAATGGCTCAAGATTAACTCAGCCTTCCATCCTTTTGAGGTCAGTAAAATGAGGGCCCAGATTGTTGGGGCAATATGCTAACTCTGTAAAGCACTCAGAGAGTGCCTTAAAGCACCATGAAGCCGTATATAAGTCTAAGTGTTATTGCTATTGCTGTTAATTTGTCATTTTTGAATATATTGCATCAGTTTTACTTTTAAGATAAAATGACTTACTACTAAAAGAAAGCTATTTGCAGCATAATATCAAATTGTATTTCAAGCTGGATGAAGAATCAATCTTAAAGATTTATTTTATTTTATAATAAAAATGTTGAATAAGATTCTGATCAATAAAGCTCAGAAATTTAAGATGTCTGCTCTATGGAACTCCAAAACTTAAATGGGCCCAATCTGTAGGACTTTACAAAGACTGAACACATGTTTCTTTCTTCAACGGCAGGGTTAGGTTGCTATGTTAACCATTAGTACATGTGAATTATTGATTCCAGCTTTGTGTGTGTTTATATATAACTCTTTATGATCAATGCATTTTTAAAAATGTTTTTAAATTGTCAGCTGCTCAGAATAACTTGGCAAGTGAGAGGCCAAACAAATCACGCAAACAAACCAATAAACTTCATAGATGCAGCTTTATTTGTTTAGTTTCATCACAACCTCTGTATTCCAATCATATATTCCTCTGCAATAGCACTATATAATACTAGATATAACAAAAATACTAGTGGAATAACTCTTTCCAAATGTTTCATTCCTCAAAAGTGTGTTGTAGATATTTTATTATTTCAGTAAATGGGGCACAAATGTGTCCTTAACTGGATTTTGCTTGATTAAAAACAAAAACCACCTATCGATTCACCACTCATTAGAGTCAAATCAAGTTTTCATTCCTTTTCAGGAACCTGAATCTGATTCTTCAAACTTGTTAGGGCAATAAATGTTTCAAATATATGACATTGATTTGTTACTTTGACAAGATATCTCATTTTATACATTTTGGCTTCAATATGTTGCTGAAATTCATTCCTTCAAAATCTTTAAAAAAAGAAAAGTAAGGATTGAGAGAAAGGAAGAACCCTACATTTTTTATTCTCTTTTTCTAGCTACCAAACTGACATTAACTGGTGAAGCATTTGTGTGAATTAGTAAATTATACCACAATTGCTAGTCATTTCATTGCCATACAATTCTCTTAGGGACAAATAGAACTGACAAAGCCTGTTATATTGCGACAGTGAATGATAACTATGGTAGAGTAGGATATTGCTGAATGCCTGCTTTCAGATTTGCTAGTGAGCTTCTATGGCCTCACGATTTCCATTATTCAATTTTAACGTTATCTTAATTTTGTGGGCTTGTATTAATTTAATTCTATTTTATTCTCTCTTTTTGTATTGTTTTTAACTTGCCCTGTGAACCGCCCTGAGTCCTTTGGGAATAGGGCGGTATATAAATTCAATAAATAGATAGATAGATAGATAGATAGATAGATAGATAGATAGATAGATAGATAGATAGATATCAGTGTTAAAGGCAGGATAATGAAGGTTCCCCAGTTCAAAGATAGCATCATAACCAATGATGCAGACATGAGACTGGGCAGGTTTGTAAAGAGCAAACCCATTAGTTTTTAACTGATGGTATCCCCAAACACATATTCAGAATTCTAAATGAAAATTGGGGTAGGTAATAAAAGGGTAAACATTGGGGAGATGTTCTTGTTTTCATACTGATTCTGGTAACAAAACTGCTCCCATAGCGAGTAATTAGCTAAACAAATGATATATCTAGACATTGCCAGACATTCTCAGATCAAAATGTGCCTAGATTTACAACCTAGTTTTATTTTTTCTGGTGTATAACACTTGCTAAACAGGTACCATAGAAATAACCTGGAAACACTTGTTGAAATTATCTGAGAAGTTTATGGGTGTAATAGTATGTGGGAATGACCTTGGGAAACAGGACGTATGAATGAAGGCAAATGTATGTGTCTCAGGATAATGTTGCAGGATCTATCTATCAATCTAAGGTCATCCTCAAGGAACTTCTCTCTCACCAGAACCTCTAGTGAGAGAGAAGTTTCTTGAGGATGGGCTCCAGCACAAGTCTGAAAGCTTGGAAGAGTAAGCCTCTGGTCCCAGTGACCAACCCAGTTTGGATCCCACACACAGCTTGCCCCCCCCCCCTCAGTCCACAGGTGGGAGGAAAACAAGCAAAACATTTTAGATGATTGGGTGCAGATAACCTCTCTTCAGATTGTCACTACTTTGGAATAGTCAGAAGCCTCTTCCCAATTACGGTTAGAAACAAGATGCTACAGTCCACTATCTGAGATGTTTGCTATAGTCTGCAAACTTGACCCTTTATTGCTCAGGTGTCATGTGAATCAAAACTAAATTTGATCGTTATTAGCATATATGTCTGAAGGGTTGCCATATAGAAGATATGGAAGACCTGTTTTGTCTCATTCCAGAAGAGAAGACAGTGACTTCAAATGACAAGAAAGCACATTTTCACAGGACAACTGGAAGAAATTCCTGTTACATTGTGCTTTTTGGCAGTTTCCAGCACTAAAACTACCTTTACTGTTGGTGGATTCTCTTCTGCTGTGGCTGATTTTGTCCCATCACAAAGCTACTTATCCAAGTTTTCACGTTGAATGATTTTTATTTTATGTGAATCAGTCATCAGACTTAGCTCTGCTGATCATTTTTTACCTAAACCATCACACTTCTTCATTCATATCCTCACATTTCAACTCAAATTACTTACTAAAAATTTGATCTCTGCAAATTTAGTCAACCAGGTAATTTGCATAATTAGGAGACAACTTTTAAAACAGATACTGGATTTCCTTCCTTCCTTCCTTCCTTCCTTCCTTCCTTCCTTCCTTCCTTCCTTCCTTCCTTCCATCCTTCCTTCCTTCCTTCCTTCCTTCCTTCCTTCCTTCCTTCCTTCCTTCCTTCCTTCTTTCCTTCCTTTTTTTGGGTCTTGTCCAAAAAACTGATCTCTTTCAGGGGATATGCAGAAAGTTTTGCTTTCTGAACAAATATGGATATATTCATGCAAATATTTTTCTAGACACATAATAAATTAAATCATTGGCTAGTGCTTTGAATGAGAAATTGTTTGCCTAGTCCCACATAATGCCCAAAGAGGTGTTCTTTAGAAGATAAATTTACAAGTGTCTGGTTAATTTATTGGTGTTTCTGGAAAGGCAGTAGGTCAGTCTAAATGACTCACAGATGGCAAGCCATTTAAAGGGGAGAAATTAAAATTGGGCCATATATGGATTCCAGTGGTTGGCCATGACCCATCAGCAGGCTCTCAGTCAATAATGATAGTTGTCTCTTAATAAGATAATTACAAAACCATTTTGCCACCAGTAATCTTGGACCTTATGTAGCAATGACTCTTGATCTGCAAAGCAGTAGCATTCAGAGTTCATACATATATAACCTCAACATCTGTCTGCCCTCCAAAAATAACAATGTGGTACTAATTAATTTGAGTCATGCAGTCTAGAATGAGGTGGCATCAGGAAGTAGATAGCTCACAGAATTGTACTTGTCCCAGCATCTCTTACTATAGGTCTTTTAAATCTAAAGATGTTAGCAGTTGAGCTGAAACTGCGGTAGACTAAATGTGTATTTATGAACTAATCTATGGAGAGAGAGAAAGGGAGAGAAACAGTTGCATTCACTTTTTGTATTTTCAAGTAATCCATTTACAATTAAACATAGGGAGAAATAGAATGCAAAATAGAATGGTTCTAGGCCTTCAGTGTAAGAGTTCCCAAATAATCAAGTAATTTTGAGAGTATAAGAATTCATCCAGCACAATGCCACAGAAACATGACTCAACATAAGCAGCCTCTGAATGAGTTTTCCTGCAGAACTTAGTTGAGAAGAACACTATTCTGGAAATAGTACACATTTTAGAGTTGTATCATTGTATACCCTATACTCGGAAATGAGAGGGAACAGGTTTTAATATTATTCTATATATGATTTCAGGGACGCAGTGGCTCAGTGGGTTAGGACGCTGAGCTTGTCGATCAGAAGGTCGGCAGTTTGGCGGGTCGAATCCCAAGTGCCGCGTAAAGAGTGAGCGCCTGTTAGTCGTCCCAGCTTCTGCCAACCTAGCAGTTCGAAAGCATGTAAAAATGCTTTTTTCCCTACGGTGGGAAGGTAACAGCGTTCCGTGCGCCTTTGGCGTATAGTCATGCTAGCCACATGACCACGGAGACGTCCTCGGACAAGCGCTGGCTCTTCGGCTTTGAAACGGAGATGAGCACTGGCCCCTAGAGTCGGAAACGACTAGCACGCATGTGCGGGGGAACCTTTACCTTTACCTATATATGATTTCAGTAATTTGAAGATATATCCAGCTACTTCATCTCTCTTGATATATCCAGTTTGATAGATAGATAGATAGATAGATAGATAGATAGATAGATAGATAGATAGATAGATAGATAGATAGATAGATAGATAGATAGATGGATAGATAGGCAGGCAGGCAGGCAGGCAGGCAGGCAGGCAGGCAGGCAGGCAGGCAGACAGATAGATAGATAGACAGACCAGATTCATGTGCCACAATATTTGTTTTGGTTTTTACTGGCTGAAATCTGATGGCATCCATTTTAGATCATTAAGTTCATGGTGTAAAATGGCATAGGTAGACTGTGTGAAACCCATCCTAATATAAGGACTGAAGTTGCTGTGGTAGGACCCAGGAGTCCTCAGGCCAGACAGAACCGTTACGTAAATGCTAAGCAATTGCTTCTCAGTTTCAAGCCTGGAAAAAATAAAAGCAGAAGTCTGGTGCCTCCAAAGGGCAGGAGGAAAAGACTGAAGATTTAAATCCTGGGATAGACACATAAAGCAAACTTGATTCTATGTTCTACCCTGGGCACTGCATTTTTGTCTATCTACAATAAAACAATATGTCTAAATTGTCTGTGAAGCTTCTGTGGCTAGCTCATGACTGAATGTGGGATTGAAATTATTGATGTGTTTGCTTTGACATCTGACACCTTCTCTGGATGTAAACCAAGCTGGACTATTTTCCTAAAATGGGTTATTTGTTTTAGAGATTGAGTCTAATTTATATCAAATTCTGTCTCCAATGATATCACCTGAAGTATAATTTAGACTGAATCACCTGTCAGAACTTCCTTACATACTTTAAATGCAAATCAGGTGTAACTTGGAGAGCTGCTCTTTTCATCATTTATTATTTATCTATGGGAGCTAGGTCACTTGCTTTTCATGTTGGTTATAGACTTTTTCTTGGCATCATTTTGCTGCCTCGAACGGAGCTTTCAAGAAATGTCTGCACTGAAAAGAAAGCACCTGGCCTTCAGTATTTCTTTTGATGCAGATTATATTATTCCTTTGTATTATTTCCAGTTCTTTATTTCACTGTATCTTGTTCTTATTCAAGAGTCATGATTTTGTGTGTATGTATGTGTGTGTGTATCTATATCTATCTATCTATCTATCTATCTATCTATCTATCTATCTATCTATCTATCTCTATCTCTATATCTATATCTGTCAGCAAAAAAATGACTGTCTATCTATCTATCTATCTATCTATCTATCTATCTATCTATCTATCTATCTATCTATCTATCTATCTATCTACACACACACACACACAACACTGAAGCAGCAGGTGTGAGCTTAAATGGACTCCAGAAGATGGTAGAGGACAGGAAGGCCTGGAGGAACATTGTCCATAGGGTTGCGATGGGTCGGACACGACTTTGCAGCTAACAACAACAACCATGTTGTCTGAGATGTCAAGATATTTTAGCATTCTCACCAAAATCCTGCAAGACCCTGGGTAAGACTGTCAAAATTGCAAGATATAATAATAATAATAATAATAATAATAATAATAATAATAATAATAATAATAATAATAATAACAACAACAACAACAACAACAACAACAACAACAATAATAGAGTTGGAAGGGACCTTGTTGGTCATCTAGTCCAACCCCTTACTCAGGCAGGAAACCCTATACCATTTCAGACAAGTGGTTGTCCAATCTCTTCTTAAAAACCTCCAGTTTTGGAGCAGTCACAACTTCTGGAGGCAGGTTGTTCCACTGATTAATTGTTTTAACTAGTTAGGTAATGAAATGTCTACAAATAAACAACCAAGTCCAAAGAGCACCAAAGTTTTAACCGTTTTTTTAAAAAAAATATTTTAAAAGTTATTTTGTTTTCATGAGTACAAAATTTGGTGCAATTCTCAGTGAAAGGCTGGCTCTAAGATTCTTTCATTTGGTTAAGAGAGAAAAGCCAAGGACGAGTATGTTTATTCTGTTGTGTCCCTGCCTTTTTCTCCTTAAATTAAGTTTGAAGGATAAGAAATCATCCCAGGGGTATCTGCGATGCATGAAAGAAAAGAGCATCACAGACGCATGAAAGAAAAAGGCAAAGCATTGATCATGTGGTTGCAGCCACCCTCTTGATACTTTTTATTTGCCTGCGGGCACTCCATATTCTTCTCGTGAAGCTTTCTGGGCTCAGCAAATGGTCAAGCAGGCATGGTATAGCAAGATAGTGAAAGCATCTGCCACCTCACCCAAATACAGCAATTTGTCGTAAATTTCAATTCAATATCGTAAATTGTCGTAAAAAAACATTCAATATCACAGGGCCAAGTTAGGAGAAAAGAGAAGCTGTTCTCCTCCTCAAGGAAGAAGAAATTTCAGAAAACAGAAGAGTGATTTTGGTATAGTATTGGCTATTGGCTGAGGGCAATTTTTCCCCCCTGGAGGGGATCAATTTGATCAACATGAATCAAGCTTTAAATATGGTCTTCTCATTCCATGTCATATACCTGCTGCTTTGTACACCTGGCGATCTCCAAGCCTTTGCCCTTGAACTCACAATTCCCCTCCCCTGGCATCACCAACTAGGAACTATTGAAGCTGTAGTTCTGAGGCAACTGGAAAGGAAATTGTTGGGAAAGATTGCTTTAGCCAATTACCCACTGCTTCCTTGATTGCTATGTTTCTTCTTTTTGGCTATAGTCTTTGAAGTTCAGAGGCCAATATCTTGAGCCAAATCAATATCTATCCTCATTTGTGGCAGTTCACTGCATGCCTTTGGACCAGTCACTATCTCTCAGCCCAATCTACCTTACCATATAAGAAATGTTATCTACTCTATTTAAAATTCCTGGAGCACAGCTGGCTATACAGTAGATCTAATGTACTGGGCTGCATTAACAGAGGGATAGAATCAAGATCACGTGAAGTACTAATACCACTTTACAATGCCTTGGTAAAGCCACACTTGGAATACTGCATCCAGTTTTGGTCATCACGATGTAAAAAAGATGTTGAGACTCTAGAAAGAGTACAGAGAAGAGCAACAAAGATGATCAGGGGACTGGAAGGTAAACCATATAAGGAACGGTTGCTGGAATTGGGTGTGTCTAGTTTAATGAAGAGAAGAACTAGGGGTGACATGATAGCATTGTTCCAATATCTCAGGGGCTGCCACAAAGAAGAGGGAGTCAAGCTATTCTCCAAAGCGCCTGAAAGCAGGACAAGAAGCAATGGATGGAAACTAATCAAGGAGAGAAGCAACCTAGAACTAAGGAGAAACTTCCTTACAGTTAGAACAATTAATCGGTGGAACAACCTGCCTCCAGAAGTGGTGAATGCTCCAACACTGGAAGTTTTTAAGAAGAGACTGGACAGCCATTTTTCTGAAATGGTAGAGGGTTTCCTGCCTGGGCAGGGGGTTGGACTAGATGACCTCCAAGGTCCCTTCCAACATCATCATCATCATCATCATCATCATCATCATCATTATTATTATTATTATTATTATTATTATTATTATTATTATTATTATTATTATTATTATTATTATTATTCTGTACTAGTATGCTCACTGCAGGAAAATTGACCCATATATTAATGAATGAATGGATACCCCTTAAAAGTGGCTGAAATCTAGATTTTGAATCAGTTTTTTTCAGATTTTTTTCCCATTTTTGCTTTTTGGAAAGATGGCTGAATACCTAAGCAGAGATCTCTTTGAACTACATCTTAAAATAAATATTAGGCCTCAGGAAGAAAAGGTGGATGCACAAGGGAACTGCCAAACCACTTTATTTGTGTGGACAGTTACATCTTTGTAGTTTTGGCCTGGTGGCTTTGCCAGTTTTACTGATTTGGTTTCCAAACGGGAGGAGAAATTATTTGAAGGCAGCATTATAGATGCAATGACACTTCACTTTTATCCTGTAGTTACAATGTAGAAGACCATGAATTTCCCATCTTCCTGTGCGCTCCCACAGGAAGGACCTCCTCAAGGTACTGACGGTCAAGGATTGCCGACGGGCGACCCCCAGGGGGAGGGCGTTCTCTGTGGGCGCGCCTGCCCTATGGAATCAACTGCCAACGGAACTCCTGACTGCCCTCGACCTTCATTCATTTCGCCGGGACCTAAAAACCTGGCTCTTTGAGCTATCTGGTCTGGACTGAGGGGGTTTAATGTTTTTAAATTGTGATTTTATTTTTTGCGGCTAGACTTAATTTAATTTAATTTTAATTTTATATTGTATTGTTTTTAAATTTCGCCTTGTAGACCGCCCTGAGTCCTTTGGGAGTAGGGCGGTATATAAACCGAATAAATAAATGAATAAATAAATTAGCACCAAAATTAACACTATACCAACAATACACCAATCAAGGAACTCTGCCATAAGACTTAACAGGCTTATCAAAGAGCCTCCAAGATCACTCCCACCAACACTAACAGGACAAGCCACTATAAAAATAAAAGCACTCAGTTGTAGCACTGATGATGTTACGTAGTTTGGTCTACAAGAAAATCACCAGGCTCAGAGAGCACCCAGGATCAGTTCAACCCTGAGCTACTATTTTTTTTCTCTCTTTTAACAATAAAGCTTAAAATTTCCTTAACTACTGTTATGTTCATTGTCTCTGGAACCTCAAAGGACCAATTGTCTGGCCCTTGGCTACTGCCTGACACTCAGCAAAACAATCCTTTTTAGTGATAAAAGAGTAAACCATGGAGCCAATTATTTTCAAGGGGATCTGCTTTATCCCTTCCTACTTCCTCTCAAAGAGGGTTGATGTATGACTAAAATAGAGGAATTTAAGATTGGGATAACCTGAATGTACTGCTAAGACAAAGAGGTAGTGGGTGAGAATGCCTGAATTGCCAGTCATAAGAAATGGAAATAAGATAAATAGGAAATGAGTCAAACCAGCATAAATAAACAATTCAGAAGAGAAAGCCCATATTTCTGCAAAATAAAGGGCAGAAATAAAGCAAACACTGGGCATAATAAGTGCTGATGAAGATTAATTTGGTGATTCAGATTCAGAAGACTAGGAAATTGCTAGGAAATAATAGAAATACTCCTGTTCAGTTTTACTGTGGGATAGAAAATATGCAATCAATGTATGGCATTTTCAGCCACCTTTGACTGAATGGTTTCCCAGGAAATCCCCCACACAGTTGAATGAAAAACAGTCATTAATTTTGAATGCATTTATTTATAACATGCTCCATTCTTAGTGAGCCTATGAAGAAGCAGTTTGAAATATATTTAATATCAGATTCAATCCTGCATATTTTTAGAAATGAGATTTAAGTGTTTAATTCATGTGATATAGCCATTGACTACAAGGATATTTGGGTTGAAATTATCATTCAGGTAAATGCAGTTTGCAGTTACCTGTTCCTTTACCTATTATGGGCTATCTAACCCTGCCCCAGATACAAGCAGTTGGCAAATAGGTTCACAATTACATCAACCTTACGATTTCAAAAATATTTCTTAGAGTTAAAGAGAAGGCACCTTGGCAGAAATATGCAAGTACCATTGTCCAGGCAAAGAAGTGGGCAAGATATTTATGTCCTGGAAAACAAGATGGAAGGGATCAGATAACTATATCCACAATCCACCAGACTATAAAAAAGAAGGAGCAGTGTAGGACAATCAGACGATTAGATTCTATTATTACATTCTATCTCCATAAAGTGTAGTTCTAGTCTTCCTGGTCTGATCTATTTGGGTTGATAGTTCTGCATAGGACTCAAAAGGAAAGTTTTCTTCCCTTTATTGCAGTATCATTAAGAACTAATCAATGGCAACATATGTCAACAAGGACCTCCAGCCAATCATTTTGCCGAGAACAAAATTCCACTGACTGCATTTTTCAGGTTCCCCAAGACTATTAAACAGCCATTGAAAAGAGGAGGCTGGGTGATTTAGGATGTATTGTTAAATGTTTTTTACAGGACCCAATGCCAGCAACTATGGGCAGTTCACAAATAAAAAAACACACACACAAAACACAGTAAACTATGTATTAGTAAAAACAAGGAACAAAAGATGGCAACAAGAGCAATCTCACCCTGACCAGAAGAGAACCTCAATCCCTCTTGACAAAGGTCTAGGTATAGAGCCAAGTCTGCAAGGGCCAGGATTCTTGCTTACACTAGTTTGCTATCAGTAGAAGACCTCCTAGGTCCCTTCCAGCTCTATTATTTTGTTATTCTGTTACCATTTCTCCTCTGTCTGAATTGAGATGATCTAGCACTTAACTGCCCAGGGAAGTTTGGCTTACCGTAGGTAAATATAAAACTATAAGTGGGAAGACCCAATTTACATTATGTTTCCTGACAGTTCCATTCTATTCCATCCAGAAGCCCAGAAAAATATACAAATATTTACCAAATAAAACAAAAAACAAGACACCCCCCCAAAAAAAAACCCTCCAAGGTGAGAGGAACCTTGGTGTCTTAGTGGATGATCACTTGACTATGAGGCACCAGTGTACAGCAGCCGCCAAAAAAGCTAATGCAATCCTGGGTTGTATAAACAGAGGCATCGAATCAAGATCACACAAAGTATAACTACTGCTTTATAAAGCCCTAGTAAGACCACATTTGGAATACTTCAACCAATTTTGGTCACCATACTACAAACAAGATGTTGAAACTTTGGGGGAAAAAAAAATCAGAGAAGAGCAACTAAGGTGATCAAAGGCCTGGAGACTAAAACATAGGAAGAATGGCTGAAGGACTTGGGTTTGGCTAGTCTAAAGAAAAGAAGAAACAGGGGCGACATGATAGCAGTATTTCAGTATTTGAGGGGCTGCCACAAATAAGAGGGGGGTCAAATTATTTTCCAAAGCACCAGAGGGTAGGACAAGAAACAATGGTTGGAAACTGACCAAAGAGAGAAGCAACCTGGAATTAAGGAGAAACTTCCTAACAGTGAGGTCAATTAACCAGTGGAACAGCTTGACTTTAGAAATCATGGGGGGTTCCATTACTGGAGATTTTCTAGAAGAAACTAGATAGTCACTTGTCTGAAATGGTATAGATTCTCTTGCTTGAGCAGGGGGCTGAACTAGAAGACCTCCAAGGTCCCTTCCAGCTCTATTCTATTCAAATGAATATGTCTAATTACCTGATGTTTGGACGCTCTCACCTTACAATAGTCTATTTTCACAGATTAACATACATCTTATTATAAGAACTTTCAGTTCCTGCTTCAAAGGGGGCATTTGAGAGAACGTCAGAAGAACCTGGCCATTTCACTCCTAGTAGGTACAAATCAGCTCATATTCAAGTTTACCGGTATCTGTATGAATACAGAAAATGTGTGCTTTCTTTGCATGAGATATTTGGGGTATTTTCAGTGTCTAGGTTTTTTTTTAACACTTAACATTTAATGTTCCTAAGGAGCTCAAGGTTTTTTATTGACTTGTTGCCTTGCAATGCTCCCTGGAAAAACCATGTTTGGTCAATGAGGCTTCGTGGTATCTGAAGCAGAACATCCAGATTCAGTCACAGTTTTGTTCCATACAATATTAACCTTGTGAATTCTCAAGCTTCCTCCTTCCGCTATGTATTCAAGATGGACAGTGATTAATCTTTATATGTTACTTATATGTAAGGCTGTAGGTCTATGCATATATTGTATATAGTATGTTTAAATGTGTGCTATGTATGTGTACACTTTGAGAGCAAGCCACTAAATTTCCACAGTAAAAAATGACAATAAAGGTTATTGTCTGTCTGTCTGTCAAGAGATTTCAGCCAGTAAAACCAAAACAGATATTGTGGCACATGAATCTGGTCTGTCTGTCTGTCTGTCTGTCTGTCTGTCTGTCTGTCTGTCTGTCTGTCTGTCTGTCTGTCTATCTATCTATCTATCTATCTATCTATCTATCTATCTATCTATCTATCTATCTATCTATCCCACACTTAACATGAAGCTCCCCAATTCGAATAGGGTAAGATCACCCAGCCATTCCAAGCACTGCTCAGAGAGAAACATCTTAGTCAAAAGTGTTCAAAATAGTATGGGCTACCTAAATATGAAAAAAGAGAGAAAAAGATAGAAATTTCCACTGAAGCAACCTCTGTTAGTCAGTATTTTATGCATGTTTAGTTCAGGCCATTTATCTATTTTTCCAGTGAAGTTCTGTACTAAAAATCTGTGTGTATATATATATACATATATAATCCAACTGGTAATCAGCCCCCAAAAGCGAGCTGTTAAATGAAGCAGATTTTACATAATCTACACATCCCGATTCATCAGCAGACCAGCATGACTCTCTGGACTTATTTCATAAATATAATGACTCTAAAATTCTGTATCTTCTCTCTATTCTCAAAACTTAAATCTCAAAAAATGAAATGGGACAAAATCTTGTATCTTTAGCAGACAGCAATTCATCAGCATACTTACCTGACTGAATACTCACATTTTCATAAAAGAAAATGTGCCATACCTTCTATTAGAAGAAAATTAAGAGTTTCTTACTGAGATACAGTTCAGGTTTAATCATTTCATTCCAAAAGTAGCCGACTTCTGGTTTATCAGATTTGTTGGATTATCAATAGAGGGTAGATCTCAAGAAATGCAGTCTGATAATATCTCTTCTATTACTTTTCCCATTAAATATCTCCAAATATTTCTAAGGGGAAAGGTACAGTATTAAAAAATGATGCTTACTCCCAACCTGGCTACCATGAACACTTGATAAATGTCCTTCCATCCTATTATCCTAAAGGTGCTTTTTCAAAAGACAACTGGACTTTGTTTTGCTTGAAGATGTTTTGCTTCTCACCCAAGAAGCTTCTTCAGTTCTTCAGTCAGAACCGAAGAAGCTTCTTGTATGAGAAGCAAAACATCTTCAAGCAAAACAAAGAAAGTCCAGTTGTCTTTTGAAAAAGCACCTTTGGGACAACCATGACCTAGATAACTAAGAATCTCCATATATCTCCATAGACCATCCTAATAATTAAAAATTAGGAAAAGGAGCAAATCAGTTTACCTCTTTGCTCATGAAGTATACAGTACATTCTTTGGAAATTATAAAAGAAGAAGAAAATTGATAAGAATATTGCTATGTCCACAACTGCATTGTTAAGAGAATAGACATTATTATCTGTGAACTATCTCTTTTCCCAGCTGGTGTTCTGAAGATGTGCTAGAACCACATCATTTCTGTCTAATATGGATAATAGACATGGTCTTGGGAATGAGGGTTATAGTTCAGTATGTCTTCAGAGCGCTACTTTGGGGAAAGCTGATACAAGATTAATATTTATTTTAGAAGCATATTTTTCATATAGGATAAGCTATCTTTTAAGACTGATGTGGATGAGGAAATGTGCTTGGCTTGTTGTCTCAGAAGCCTTTTATATCCTCAGAGGCTTAACATTCAGAATGATAGGAAATCCAAACAAATAAATATCAAAGGGAATTTGACAACACAAAATTCATAAGCCACCTTTGTTCTTCAAAAATCTACTAGTAGAAACTTATGGAGGAGGAATGAAGCAAGAATTCTCTTCACACAGGGTAAAATGCCCAGAATGCTCTCCTTTTTTTGTAATCTGGATAACAGTCCAGATGAGCCAGAAATAAATCTGTCTGGCACTGCATTTGACTGGCACGAACACCTTGTGCCCCACTTCTTGCTGTCTCTGGATATAAATGCCAGATCAGTGGATTAAATCAAGAATAACCAACCTACAATTTGAGACTGCAGTCAATGAGATGAGGAGGACCAGAATTTAACCATAAATCATGTTGGGAGGAAAACTCGGCTTACAACAGATCTATAATGGGACAAACACTAGCTAGAATTATTTTTTTAACATTTTTAACATGTGATTGCTGTCATCAGTTTTGACACCATCAGGATGGTGAAGACCATTAAAGGTAATCCTCATTTTACAACTGAGCCCAAAATTTCTCTTTCTAAGTAAGACATTTGTTAAGTGTGTTTTGCCCCATTTTACAAATTTTCTCGCCACAGTTGTTAAGTGAATCACTGCAGTTGTTAAGTTAGCAACATGGCTGTTAAGTGAATCTGGTTTCCCCATTGACTCTGTTTGTCAGAAGGTCACAAAAGGGATTGCATGAACCTCGGACACTGCAACCATCATAAATATGAACCAATTGCCAGACATCCCTATTTTGATCATGTGACTATGGGGATGCGGTAAAGGTCATAAATATCAACATCCAGCTCAAGAATCCAGGTTCATTTCATTTCCGAAATTCTTACTGTTTATTGAATATATGGCATGGTAATGTCAAAGCAAAACTAACTCTGAGGTTCCCAGATACCAGTTCATAGAATTAAACAATAATTTCTCTGCCAAACCCCCACTCTCTCACGTAGTCCATGTAAATAATTTCAGTTTGTTATGGGAACCGTCAGCTTCCTCTTCACACCTGCTGCAGTGTCCTTGAAAAGGTTTCAGGCTCTTGCGGTCTTGAGTGGAATCGTAGAGGTTTCATTTCTCCATCTAACCAAATTCTAAGGCATCACCTGCCCCCCTGCCCAACTCTAATGGCAAGTTGAAATGAAGAGACAAGTAGCTGCCAAAGTTTTATCCTTGACAGTAAGTGTGAAAAATGGTCACAAATCACTTCTTTCAGTGCCACTGTAACTTTGAATGGTCACTAAATGAACTGTTGTAAGCCAAGGACTACTTGTACTTCCTGCCTCTATTACATAGCTGTCACTAACAGAATTGATTATACTGAACAGATTCATATCAGTAGCACCCAGGTCTTTGCTACAGATGTCCAGACATTTGCATTGGTGAGGCAGGGCCCTGCAACAACCACAGGGTCTGTCAAGGCTTTATGGATTAGGCATTTAAGGCCAATTACTTGCTCATGTATTTAGGCTAACTGAGATGATGAGGTTTCTGATTTCCATCTCAACAGCCCATATTTTTGGTTCACTTTTACTGTCATTTGCTTTGAATCTAGTTCACATGAATAATGTAACCTGTACAAAAAAAAAACATGGTGCAGTCCTTTTTTAAGAAAGCTATTATAAAATGAGAAAAGCAAAATCTACAAGTAAAGTTATTGAGAAGAAAAGAGGGGGAAAAAACCACCCCAAAACTTTCACAGCATTTATTCTGCATTCAGAAATATGAGTCTACCTGGCTCAATTTCTTTTCCTTTAAAATAAAATGAACTAAAACATGGGACAAATCTTTATTTCCTGTTTCGGCCTAACCGAAGGCCATCGACAGGCAGTAGTCACAACAGTGACAGCTCATATTTGTGTAATTTTTTTCCTTTAATTCTTTGTTAGCAATCTAAAAAAAAATATACACACACACACACACATAAAGTTGACAGCTCCATAAGGAAAATTGTTTTTTGAGAGACTGTGCCAGAGTATCTGTAAATGTTAATATTTTTGTATTCAGATGATAAAAGTACCTTCTGTCTATGTTTGAAAGATCTGCCTAGCAGTTAAAAAGTATATAAATATCCTTTTGTTTGGAATTCCAGACATTTTCTCACAGTATTAATCTGAAATGTCTTTTCTTAAAGTATAACAAAGCCATCCTAATAATATTCTTTCTGAATGTACTGTGGATATTTAAGAATGTATTTCTTTGTTGTTTAGAAAAGGAATTGTGAATTGCATCTGGTGCTGTTCCTTATAAAAGTGACCTTAAGTTTTTCTTCTTGGTTGTTACGAGCAAGGAGTTTATGTAGCATATTATATTTTATAACAGTGTGCAATAGTCTTTAAAAGTCATCTGCTTAATGTATATTAGTCTGATAGAAACAAACAGTTGTATTCTAAGAATCAATCCAAGTTTAGAATCCCATGTCATTTTGCACCAAGTTACTCTGAAAAAACTAAATCACTCAACAGATTATGTGTTTCAACCACAGCCCTCTCCAAGGTAGAATGAAGTGCTCAAAGTATCTATTTCACACAGTCAATCAAGTTGGCCTGTCTCCAATCTAAACAGGCACTTGATGTCCACAAATGCTCAGCCAGATGTCTCCGGTAACAAATTTTAAAGTTACAACAGCAAGAACAAAAGTGGACATTCCATTTATCTGATTGCTTAGAGCAGTGATAGAAAAGGACACCTGCATTCCATTTATAAAAGGTAAAGGATCCCCCGCACATGCGTGCTAGTCGTTTCCAACTATAGGGGCCGGTGCTCATCTCCGTTTCAAAGCTGAAGAGCCAGTGCTTGTCCGAGGACGTCTCCGTGGTCATGTAGTCGGCATGACTAGATGCCAAAGGTGCACGGAACGCTGTTACCTTCCCACCGTAGTGGTCCCTATTTTTCTACTTGCATTTTTATGTGCTTTCAAACTGCTAGGTTGGCAGAAGCTGGGACGAGTAACAGGCACTCACTCTGTTATGCGGCACTCGGGATTCGACCCGCCAAACTGCCGACCTTCTGATCGACAAGCTCAGCATCCTAACCCACTGAGCCACCGTGTCCCTTCCATTTATAGCTATGGGTAAAATTGCAACTTGTTTGCTACTACACCTTCTGGATCTATTTATGGAAAAATACTTCATGTAATATTCTGCAAGTATAAACCTACGATCTTAATTCTGCTTCTTTCAAATTAAGCCACATTTCACAAAGTTGTATCAGGAGATATCATTGTGTCTTTGATTTCTGAGGGTATAGTACTATGTCAGGAAGGAACTGAAGAACCCATATACAGTATATTTAAGCCCAGTTCTTTGATATTCCCTCTGTCCCTTTTACACCTTGAAAAGTTAGGCATTTATTGGGTCTTGTCCTCTATCTATTATGCAGCTGTGGAGCATTGCCTTTCTTATCTCATCTTATGTAAACAGTATCTCTTCCCCACCCCACTTCCAAGGTCATTTCCACATACCATTACATGTACATATACATTCTTCTGAAATTATATTTCTGCATCCTACTTTCAAGGCTTGTATGGCCCTATCTTGCCTTTATTTTAGTGATCCCTTAAAAAGGTCCTGTTCAGCCAGAGCTTAGATACGACTGATTTATTGCAAGCAATGTTATTTTTCTTTTAGATATCTGCTTTTTTATTTTGCTTTTATATTGTTTTTATATTTTATGTTATATTGCTAAGATGTTATACTCTCTGTAAAAGAGTTGGGTGTCTTATAAACCCAATAAAAAACAACAACAAGCAGGCATACAAAGAAATAAATGTACCAGAACAGCAGCATTTTCATAATGATGGACACTTTTCACGTTTGTGTAGTGGATCAAGAGCCTTACAGAAAGGGTAGATTTCTGTATCCTGACAGAAGACAAACAGATCTCTCTGTGTGTGTGTGTTTGTGTGTGTGTGTGTATGTGTGTGTGTGTGTGTGTGTGTGTTTAGAGTTTATTCTTTGAAAACTGCCATCATGTCCATGTGAGCTGCAAACGGAAGCACCCCATGGTTTAATAGCAAATCACATTGCTTATTTTGGTGATCCCAATTGCAGGAACACAATGCATGCATGTAATCCATAGTATGCTCATTTCTGATGTATATTTTCTGCCCCTGAATACAACAATTAGATTGTGATCAACATGATTTTGAAAGGCTGCGAATTTAGAGGAAGGTAATGAAGATGGTTGACTGCCTTTATCAATGTTTTTTTTAATTTCACTTCATGATTTCTTTTTGCTTAGTGGCTGAGGGAAAAAATATGGTTTTGCTGTCAAACAATGGACTGTCTGTAAAGTATCCTTCAACACAAAGAAAGACACCTGTGATACTGCCAGCTTGATAAGGTAGACAAGAGTAAGAAAATAATGTTATGTAGATCTGTAGTAGTTTTGTGGTAATGGCTGTTGACTAAAACTTAGAAAGGAGCTTGTCTGTGACAAACCATTCCTTCTTCCCTGTTCTGTCAACCTTCCCAGGTAGACTAGACAGGAAACAGCCTATGCCAAAGATCCCCAACCTTTTGGACACCAGGGACCAGTTCCATGGAGAGAGGTTTTTCCATGGACCGGAGGGGTGTGGTTTCATGTACTGCCTACATCCCGCAAATGGGGCTTTGCTTGTTTGCACAGACCAGTTTCTGGCATGCCGTGGCCTGTGCCGGTCCACAGACTGGGGGTTGGGGATCGCTGGCCTATGCCTTCCAGGCTGATGCTGTAATTCCAAATTGTTGCTGAGCCTTGACTGGAAAGTGTGGAGAAGATTCCCAGCACATGTGAAAGATGTCAACATAGGCCAAATTAGACTATGCAAGGCTAGACTTTTCTTTTATCTCCTAGCAAAACAAAAGTCTCCTTTTGTGAAAGAAAAGCTCCACTAACTATATTTGAATTATACTATACAGCCAGAAACTAATTTTAACAGAATGGCACAATCTTCCTCTGCCTCTGCAAAATGTCCCCATTGTTTGTCTGATTGCAAAGAATCATCCCATGTAATGATCCTTAAAACTTTGTCAAAAACTGTAACCATTCCGCTGGAAAAATGCACAATTTTCTGTATACTCTTTTAGTAGCAATATGTAAATAACCTGAAACCCTTTCTTTCAATTAAAGTAAAAGACAATGACAAATGACACCCCGCCTGCTATTTTGGAAACAAATACCAAGTTGTAGAGAAAAATTATGGGCAAAGGTAGAATTTTAGAGGTGGTGGGCAAAAGGACATGAGCCCAATAAAATAAAGGTGGTTTTGGAAATATTAATTGCCCCCTATTGTGATTTGGAACACACACATATACACATACCTATACATATATGTTCAAATAATTAAATTATAATGCTGTTCAAAAAGGTGTTTTTTTTTACATATCTAAAATTGAGCATAGGCAGAGGTCAGCAAGCTTTAATGCCATTGATTTCAATAGGAAACTCAAACTTTATCAGGAGAATTACTTGAAAAAAGAAACAGTCAGTTTTAAGTGTTAAAGTGAATATCTTCAGTACCAGTGACATTTAATTCATTACGTAATTACCTAATTTCAAAGGGCCAGAGAATACTATTCTTACTGCAAAGATCATAGCACGGAATCAAAAATTTGGGACAAAAAAAATCAGAATACTTTTTTTTTTTGGCAAATTCCAAATTCAGATTTTAGAAATTTCAACTTTAGCAAATCAAATAAATATTACATTCCATTCTCACTACCAAACTTTATTTCCACTACCACTCCCATCATATTTCCATGCACCATTTGCTCAAAAGCTGGCAGCATCCAGCCATCTGAGACTCAACTTTTAATGGGTCATTTGATTCAGTGAAGCTTTGCTTAGATCACTCCATCAAAGCAGAAACATAAATGAAAGCAGGGACTTCCGTGGAAGTAATGACTCAGATCAAGTGGCTCTCAAGCATATTGGAGATTTGATAGATTTACTATAGTTTTGGGGATTTTTACAGATAATATAAGAATACCAAGGGTATTTTTTCTTTTTTTTTGCATAAAAAAAGAATGTTGGGGTGGGGGCTGAGTACTGTGATGGGCTTTCTGACATTGTCGGGAGCATCTGATAAAGAAGATACAGTATACAGGTAATCCTCAACTTAGGACTATAATTGAGTCCAAAATTTCTGCCATTAAGTGACACAGTTGTTAAGTGAATTTTGCTCCATTTTATGACCTTTCTTGTCACAGTACAAGTTGTTAGCCTGGCATCACCAAAATGCATGCAGCAAAGAAATGATAAGCTCTTGTTCTTTTTCAGTCTACTCCTTTATTGATTCAACCCATTTATATATATGGGTATATATATACCACAAATAGAACAGAACAGAACAGAACAGAATAGAATAGAATAGAGCTGGAAGGGACCTTGGAGGTCTTCTAGTCCAACCCCCTGCTCAAGCAGGAGAACCTATACCATCTCAGACAAGCGACTGTCCGGTCTCTTCTTAAAAACCTCCAGTGATGGAGCACCCATGATTTCTGAAGGCAAGCTGTTCCACTGCAGGAAAACCTTTAAAGGTATCCCCTGAAACTTGGCAAGGTGAAAGAGGTGACTTTCCCTGTTAATTTCATGGCATTCTCCCTAAAAATGAAGCAGTTTCAGGCATTTTGAAGTTTCTTCATTACAGCCTTTAGATCAGGCATGTCAAACTCACAATGTCTCGAGACTTTTTCTCCATTGCTGGCACGGTTTTGGTCTGATGCATCTGGCCCGTGGGCTGGCAGTTTGACATGCCTGCTTTAGATACTTGTTTATATGTGCCAAAACTTGAAAAGCCATGAATGAAACCTGAAAATCACAAACTTCAAACAAATCATGTCCTCTTCGAGTCACTAATGGAATCTAGACTGATTTATACAAATATACTAAGCAGAGTTAAGCCTAGTAAACACTTTGATGTCAAATAACCAGGATAAAATTAAATTCCGATTTCCACTAACTACCAGTACTAGGGAAGATTTTGATGCTCTCTGAGCTTGGTTGTTTTCTTGCAGATGTTTCATGATGTTACCTAATTTGGTAATGAAATGTCTTCAAGAAAACCACCATCCTCAGAGAGCATTAAGGACCCTCAGTTCATCTCCACCCCAAACCAACCCAGTGATGCCCTCAACGTGATGTCCCACTGCCCAGAGGTGGTTCGGGTCTGGATGGGGAGGAACAGGCTTCAACTTAATCCCGACAAGACCGAGTGGTTGTACATACCGGCATCTTGGGCAATCCAGCCTATTCCATCTTTAACTATGGGGGGTGAGGTGTTACCTCCCGTAGATGGGGCTCGCAACTTGGGCGTCCTCCTTGATCCACAGCTGAGTTTGGAAGATCACATAGGAGCTGTGGCCAGGGGGGCTTTTGCCCAGGTTCACCTGGTGCGCCAGTTGCGGCCCTATCTGGACCGAGATCCCCTACGTACAGTCACTCATGCGCTCGTGACCTCTTGAATAGACTACTGCAATGCTCTCTACATGGGGCTGCCCTTGAGGACCATTCGGAGGCTTCAGCTGGTGCAGAATGTGGCTGCGCGAGTTGTGATGGGGGTCTCCCAATACTCCCATGTAACACCTCTTCTCCGCGAGCTGCATTGGCTCTCAGTTGCCCTCCGGGTGAGATTCAAAATGCTGGTGATGACCTATAAAGCCCTAAATGGCATGGGTCCGGATTATTTATGGGAGCACCTGCTGCCGGCGTCAACTTTCCATCGCCCCGTGCGCTTCCACAGAGAGGGTCTCCTCAGGGTGCTGTCAGTCATGGAGTACCGGCTGGCCGCCCCCAGGGGGAGAGCATTCTCTGTGGGCACGCCTGCCCTCTGGAACCAGCTGCCTGTGGAGCTCCGGATGGCTCCCGACCTTCACTCTTTTCGCCGTGACCTGAAAACCTGGTTATTCGAGCTTGCCGACCTGGACTGAGGGATTGGGGTTTTAAATTCCATAATTTAATTTATTTTGTTTGGGGCTAAATTTAATTTAATCTATTTTTAACTTTTGAATGTTATATTTTAATTGCCCTGTACACTGCCCTGAGTCCCACGGAAGAAGGGCAGTATATAAATCTAATAAATAAATAAATAAATAAATAAATAAATAAATAAATAAATAAATAAATAAATAAATAAATAAATTAACTAACTCTGAGCTACAAATGTTCCCTTCTATCAGTACTAAGGAAGAGTATTTCACTTTCAAGAGTAGATCATGGCAATGATATGGAGGTGCAAAGAATCACTAATGACCCTTAATGGGTGCTTCTAATGCAGAGAAATATTCCTCATTTTACAAAGGGACATGCAGTTGGAACATTCAATGTATTATGCATGAATGATGGAAAATGCTAACATAGGAATAAAGCATCCTGGATTCAGCGTTTTAGTAATAAGTGGACTTAGACGAAATAAAATGGGTCACTTTAAATCAGGAGATCATAGAAAACAGAATATAAGCTATTAGATCACAAAGGAATACAGTGGTAAAGAGATTGAAAAAGGATAGGCTATATTCCACTTTAAAAACAAGTGCAGAGTAGAATCCTATTTACCAATAGTGGATAGATAGCCACTAAACATAAATATTTTGTATGTATAAACTCTACTATAAGGATAATTCATTGAGGAATTCTGTCAGTAGACTTCATTCAGATGTCCTTGTAAGGGGTATCAATTGAAATACCAGATGTAGGTTGAGCTGGAGGATATTTGTCCATGAAGTCACCAGAGTCAGACCTGATTTGATTGCACTAATTAATTATGCTCACATTTAAAGAAAATTGAATGGGAGAAACGAACCTTGAGTCAGGCAATCTGGCTGTCTGCTTAATGGAAATAAGATGGTTTTCCAGTTCAGCTTTACTCAGGGTGACCTGCTAGAATCAATTTCTGCATCTTCTGGGGAAGAAGAGACAGAATCAAAGTACAGAAAGAACATTATGACTTAGCTAAGTCATTCAGCTCTGCTCACTCCAGAAAGAAAGTCCTGTGAAAATCCAAAGGTGAAACCTTCTGCTTGAACAAACAATACAGATAAAAAAGAGGTAATTTTATTCCTTCTAATAAATAACCCAATGCCTTCATTAACCTTTATTCTTTTTTATTAGCAGTCTTGGCATCATGACTCTGGGCTAAGCCCAGCAGGATACCTAGGAAATGACATTTCATAGCTCGGAAAAAGGACTGTGCTCTGTGCTAACATACCACTATTCTGAGTTTTTGTCATCCACAGCAGGAAAGGAACCCATTTCCCTTTGTCCTTTAGAAAAGATGCTGGATAAAATAATAAAGGGAAGGACAGACCCTTATCCCTAGAACTTTATTTATTAATGGTCGGTCTCCTGGAAGGACATTCCTGAAATATTAAAGAAATGTTTGAGTAGAGTAAGCCAGAAAGAAGATCCTCTTCTCTGTAATTTTTCATGGGAGTGGTAGTAGAAATAAAGTTTGGTAGTGAGAATGAAATGAAATATTTATTTGATTTGCTAATGTTGAGATTTCTAAAATCTGAATTTGGAATTTGCCAAAAAATATATATATTCAATCTCTTAATGCAAAGCTTTATTGAGAGCACCATTCTGGCACATATGAAAGTAAAACCAGCTCTGGCAGGACCCCTCTTAAACCCACATAGTAAAAACATTAACTTCCCCCTTCTCCCTCTGGGTCAGGTCACATTGCCCAATCAACTTGGAAAATATTGTTATGAGAGAGCATCTCTGGGTCTAGCCAGACACCTGGCCTCTGTCCTTGGTTCCCACAGTCTGCTTTCTTAATCTTTGAAGTCTTCATTCCAAAGGTCTCTCCTCCCCCTGAGTTCCTTGGCAAGCTGAGAAGCAATGTCTGTCACACCAGCAAGACTGTGCTTTGAAACCTGACACTAGGTTCATACAGTACTTGAAACCATAAACTACCCAAGGAAAAACACCCCCAAACACCAACCCTTCCCCCAAAGACCTCACAAACATAATTACCATGACTACTAATCAAAGTTTACACTTATTAAGTTTAACATTTGCAAAAATGTATGTATGAGATTGTTACCTGGTTAAATGTTTCATATAAACCCAGCACTGAATCTCACCCAAGCCTTAATAATTCTGCCTATCTGCCATTTGAAAAGAAAGTGGATTGGACAATTGCATAGAGTTGTGAATTATGTTTTCCTATTCTGGAAGCCTCAGGCATTTGATCATTCCACGTGGAATATTTATCACAGCAACAGTGAAATAGTGTGATTTATTTATGCACATGAGCATTCTGGAATGAAAATCTACATGCCAAATTTGAGTATTTAGACCAAGGAAAAGCATCAACTTTTAAAAAATGTTCCAACAAAGAGGCTGATTTGAGGTCTGTCAGGTCTTTGACTGATGTTGTATTTGGTTGCATTTTCAGCTAGTGCCTGTCCAATCTCTAGTTACTGTATATCTGGCTGACAAAATAGATAACAATCACATGATTTCAAATACTTTGCCAAAATTGAATTGTCCATCTGGTGAGAACATTTGAGGGCAGGACAAGAAGCAGTGGGTGGAAGCTCATTAAAGAGAGTGGAAGTAGGGAGAAGTTAACCAACAGACTCCTGGCAATCTATACAGTAATTTTTAAAAAGTATGGCAGAATGTAGTGAGGAGTGGATCCCCCGAAGGAAGGGATTGCACTCCAGAGAAGTAAGGGGCAAGTCAGCCAAGATATCATGTACAAGAAAAAGAGGGTGAAGACAGTCCCTCCTAAATAATTCACAGAGTATATTGTACATGCAGATAGTAAAGTCTTCAATCTGGCAATATTTTGTCTATAGATGTGAAACAATAAAGAACTCAACTTGGGAAATTACTGTTACTCTTGGATTGGGGCTGGACAAAAAATAATGCTCAGAATATGAATTGTCTAGATTAGAAAATAAAATATCTCCTATTATTTTCCCCCAAAAAAACCCAGATGCAAACTCGACAGTTTTATTGACAATACCCAGATCCATTCAACTGAATTTTGATTTTCTTGGAAGAAGCCCCAGGGAATATTCTCAGAAAGGCCTAATTACAGATCTTCATACAATTCCACTACATTATCTTTAGAATTGATCAACAACAAATTAGGAAAAATGTTAATGAAGGCATCAAATTTGTAAATCAGGGCTGAAGCATGACTGAAAAGAATTTGCTGTTGGTAAAATGAGAAACAGGTTTCAGATACAATTCCTTTCCTTTCCTCCCTTCCCCATGGCTAACATAAGATATTTTTAAAAGGGTAATACTCATATTTAGATTCTGCTTTCCATGCTTGTACTTCAGCCAGTATTGAAAAATGATACTGCAACACGTAGTCATTTCATGTGTTGGCAGAATGAATTTCCTTGACAGATTCAGGAGTGACAATTTCCTTTATCTAGTGTTGTTAGATAATCTTTTTAATTAATCTCTACCAGAGAAATTTTCCTTACTGTAGACATGGGGAATAACAATGAAAAGCAAGCTTTAAAATAATGGGCAAGCAGGCAAAAACAAATATGATGCTTGTCACGCTTATCTGTTACGGTTTAAAGAGATGTGAGATGTCATGCTATAATACAGAGACAAAAAATAAACTTGGAAGATTCTGCTCAGAAAAGAGCTACTTGGTCCTGTGTGAGATTAGGACATATCCACAACATAATATAACCTATCCAAAAGCTCACATAGATTTTTTTATTGCAGAACAATTTATTCCCCTTGACAGCTTGAATAGCAGTCCACTGCAATGTTGTCATTTTTTATTACTAACCATCTAACATCATGCCTGCTTCTTCGCTTTCTCATAAACAGGATTATTTAAACAGACTTCAGCTATGCTCAGTTATTTTTCAATTAGCAAAAACCATTTCCCCAAGCATTAATTAAATGCTTCCTCGTATGGATGAGAAGAAATCTGTTTTTTATGTGTGTGCTACAGTTTATATATTTTGCACTAAAAGTAAGACTATAAGTAAGTAATTGAATACATATATACCTTTCATGACCTATTTCGGGGAAACAGACTGAACAACAACTAAACTGCTGTTTTCAGGAATACTATGATATTTAAAAGGGACGCAGGGGCTCAGTGGGTTAGGACGCTGAGCTTGTCGATCAGAAGATCGGCAGTTTGACAGGTCGAATCCCGAGTGCTGCGTAGCAGAGTGAGCACCTGTTACTTGTCCCAGCTTCTGCCAACCTAACAGTTCGAAAGCACATAAAAAAATGCAAGTAGAAAAATAGGGACCACTACGGTGGGAAGGTAACAGCGTTCCATGTGCCTTTGGCATCTAGTCATGCCAGCCACCTGACCACGGAGATGTCCTTGGACAAGCGCTGGCTCTTCGGCTTTGAAACAGAGATGAGCACCGGCCCCTAGAGTTGGAAACGACTAGCATGCATGTGCAGGGGAACCTTTACCTTTATGATATTTAAAGCATGCTGAAAAGCTTAACTGTTCAGCATCTCATTTTGAATTGGCTTCAATATCCTCTTTCTGTAGGAAAGGCTGAGCTCGAAGGCAGAATCAAACATGTCATTAGTCTTGAGTCTTAGGTACCTTCTCACCCACAAGAGATATAAGTCCTGTCCACCTTTAACACACAATACAGAAGAACTAATCTAGATGAGAGAGGACAGTGACAAAACTGACCAATGGGTGAGAAATCTGTCTGACAGAGAGCTATCCCAAACAGATCCCACACTTCAATTCTGTTCTATACAGTATTAACCTTGTGAACTCTCAAGCTTCCTCTTTCTGCTATGTATTCAAGATGGACAGTGATTAATATTTATATGTATTATATGTAAGAATGTAGGTACATATGTTGTACTGTATATAGCATGTTTGTATGTGTTATGTATGTGTACACTTTTGAGAGCAATCAACAGAATTTCATTTTTAATGTGTGCTGGTCTACCCACAGTAAAAAAATGACAAGAAAGATTATCTTATCTTAATTCTGAGATACAATATTGTCTTCCATCAGTAACATCATCACATTACATATCATCAGAATCATTTGGATCATTATGCTAGTGAAGACAACCCAGCTTTTATTTTTTGTACTGCTTTCTTAATTTCACAGTTTACTTACTTCTGCAATCTATTCCCCCAAAGGGTAATTATCTACTGTTTTAGAAAACAGAAGACTTCTGGATATGTTATATTTAGGTTCCTAGGCAGAAAAAAATGGGAGAAGCCAAAATGTCTGCAGGCAGAATGGCACCAAATGTTAATCATTCAATTGTGTTAAATTTAAAGGACTTCAGCAATCTATATCAGAATCAACAACTTTTCCCCATTAAAGTATCCCAGATTAAATCTACTTGCAGGTTTTGCAGTCATCAACTTGTGAGATTCGATGTTTAGAAGTCATATAAACTTTGCCTTAACATTTGTAAATCCTTTCTGAAGTGCTCTTTGCAAAGAAAATCAAAGAGCGTTGATTTGTTCTTGTATGGAAAAGTCTTCAAACTGCCAGATGGGGCTGCTTTATCCATCTGTTGCATTGACAGTTCCAGGAGAGATGGTTTCTGGATGGAGTACTTGAACAAGATAAGTAGCTTGCTGAGATCCGTATTGATTTATGTTTACTGCTTTGTACAGATGGTCTGGAAAAATTCTCAGACTCCTGTTCTTTTGGAGGAAAAGGTAGAAAAATGAGAAGCACCGTTGACCATTCATTTACACCATGGACACTTGAAACAAGGTTTACACTTCTGAGTAACACAGAGACTAGTTCAGAACCAGAATTAATAATTGTAAGGAAAGGTTGAATAATATGAGAGGTGCTAATATTTTCTATAACCTTATGTGATTGCTAGGTCTTAACTTTGATGAATAGAATAGAATCAAGCTGGAAGGGACCTTGGAGGTCTTCTAGTCCAGCCTCCCACTAAAGCAGGAGAACCTATACCATCTCAGACAAATGACTGTCTAGCCTCTTCTTAAAAATCTCCAGTGATGGAGCACCCATGATTTCTGGAGGCAATCTGTTCCACTGGTTAATTCCCCTCAGTATCAGGAAGTTTCTTCTTAATTCCAGGTTGCTTCTCTCTTTGATCAGTTTCCAATCATTGTTTCTTGTCCTGCCCTCTGGTGCCTTGGTGAATAATGTGATCCCCTCTTCTTTGTGGCAGCCTCTCAAATACGAGAATACTGCTATCATGTCTTCCCTATTTCTTCTTTTCTTTAGATTAGCCAGACCCAAGTCCTGCAGCTGTTCTTGGTATGTTTTAGTCTCCAGGCCTCTGATCATAGTGAGATGTTTTGAAGTGTGGAAACAATGATTCATCTAGTTGAAGAGCAGCAGTGATATGATTTGTCTCGATGAGGTGCTCCTGGTCACTTTTAAATGACCATGTCCTCTATCAAAGCTTCTTTCCTCACAATCATTTGTCCGTTTTCCTATCCTACCAGGATCTCTTCTTCCTTCTTCTCCCCATTTCTGTTGGCACCACACAGTTTCCATGTCCTTCTTGCCATCCCTCCAATACCACCCCTATGGCCACCACACCCTGTTTCCTGCTGTCATTTCTGCTGCCACCATCACTGCCTTCAACTCTTCTTTGCCATCCTCTCTGCTACTACTCACCATGTCTTCATCCTCCTTGTCATATGACCCCCTTTTCAATTTTGACTGCAGCTTTTACCACCACATCTCTTCTCCTTCTCTTGCAAAGCTGACCGAAAGCCCAGTTCTGCAAATTGCAATTGCATCCATCTGCATATGTACAATCTCTATCTGACTGAGCCCTGGTGGTGCAGTGGCTAGAATAAAGTACTGCAAGATACTTCTGCTGATTCCTAGCTGCCAGTTCGATTCTCACTGGCTTGAGATTGATTCAGCTTTCCATCCTTCTGAGGTCGGTAAAATGAGGACCCAGATTGTTGGGGGCAAATATGCTGACTCTGCAAACCGCTTAGAGAGGGCTATAAAGCACTGTGAAGCAGTATATAAGTCTAAGTGCTATTGCTATCTTCCTTGACATAAACTTTACTTGGAGTCCTCCAAAATCATGGGGTCATGAGCTACCCACAATTTGAGTAACAAATCTGTGATATTTAGTCTAATCAGCATAGAAACATCCCTCTGAATATTACTGAACAAAGTCTTTACAGATATTTTGAATCTACGAGGACTATTATTTCTTACAAAATATGTTTTCAATATGTATTTATATTTTCAGCTTCAAATGGCATCTTACCATTAACAATGAGAAAAATGCAAGAAATAATTATTTTGGCCTTCATACTTTTGCTTGAAAAAATAGTTTCTTTTTTTACATTTAAATAGATATACATTTATATATGGATGGACTTCCAGAACATTACAAAAAAACAAAATCCTTAAAACAGTACAAACAGTAAATCACATCCTAATCTAGCATCTAAAATAAGCAACCATCCAAGTTCTTAAAATCATCCTTAGTTAAGTACTTTGGAGAGAAAAAAAGTCATGTTGTGACTATCTTCCTAAAGATCATAAGAAATGGGCCAGCCCAATCACTCACCGTAAACTATTCCACAAGGTTAAAGCATAGACTAAGTAATATTACGCTCTGACTGGAATCTTCAAAGATCAAATTCTTTGAGCATTTCTACAAGGTCACAATATCTTGTAGATGGAACAATAAGAATTGGCCATGATATCTCATGCACAAATATCATGCCTGCCCGCCCCACCACACACAAACACAGAGTGTTCACCAACCCCATGGTTGCATGCTTCTGTGTGACCCTCAAGCAAATTGGCAGAGACAGGTGTTCAGATATTTCTGAAGCACCAAGAATTGGGGGCCCATCTTACCTGTGGGGGAAGAATGTTCCACAGGGTGGGGCCAATGGCAGAAAAGTCTCTCTTCCTGGACCCCATGAATCAAAATTCTTTAACTGACAAGGTCCACAATGTGCCTTTCCTGCCTGACCAGGTGGGATAGGCTGAAATAATGGGGTGAAGATGGTTCCACAGGTAATATACTGTATATTGCTTATATACCTGCTGATATGTATATTACTTATGTGGAGAGATACACTATAGTATATATCCATAATGTCAAGCAAAAACATCCAATGTTTGCAGCGATGTCATGGTTCCGACTAATGAAACATATACTGTATCTAGAATTGCAGGAACAGGAATGGCAAACCTGCAATTAGTGCAGGTTCGCGTCCCACCAGGCTCAAGGTTGACTCAGCCTTCCATCCTTCCGAGGTAGGTAAAATGAGGACCCAGATTGTTGGGGGCAATTAAGCTGACTTTGTAATAATGCCGCTTGGGGTGTGTGTGAAAGCCCTAATAAGCAGGCATATACATAGAATGAAGGCTACTGCTAAGCTTGTAAGCCGCCCTGAGTCTTCGGAGAAGGGCGGGATATAAATGGAATTAAAATAAAAAAAATTAAAAATAAACTTCATTTCTTTTTCTTTTTTCTTTTTGGCATGGGAACTTGAGTTTATTCAAAATTGAGAAGAAGTGGAGTTGCCACAGCCAATTTTCAAAATTAAAGGACATTCTGCCATTTAATAATATTATTGGTTTGTCAATATAAATATAAAATAAGAAGAACAATTTAAAATGTAATAGAAAACCAGAAAAAGGGGGAGGAAAAAGAAAAAAAGATAGTGTGAGAAAAGAAGAGAAAAGAAAAGGCACCAACCTCAGACTCGCTTTAGCACAGTAGAAGATAACATTACAATCAGCAGTTTTTGCTTTTACACAACAGTATGTACAAGCCATTCCTATAAAAATAAACCTATCTAATTAACAAAAAACAAAATCAAAAGTTCGTTTTCTTTTTCACTGCAAGCACAAAATCTGAAAGCAATTTCAAAATAGAAGCGAGATTAAGTATATTCTCATCTTTGGATAAAAGAATCAGTTTGACCATCTCTGCTTCTCAATGCTGTGGGGAATAATATATATCTCTATTGACTCATTAATCTTTATCCTACTTCATATGAAGAGAATCGTCTACATCAGGGGTGTCAAACTGCCAGCCCGCAGACCGGACGTGTCACCAGGAAACCACGCCCACCCCAATGGGGAAAGCTTTGATACGTCGCGCTATGTCACATGACGACGCAAGTTTGACATGTCTGCTCTACATAAATTGAATCTTTTTTTCCCCAATGATGTTATGCAAAAGTTGTTAGAAGGGTCTTTCCCATGTTACTGGAATTCTTTTCACACTCCATCTCCTACTTCCTGAATTTCAGTCTACTACTGTTTTCTCTCCTGCGTCTTACATTGAGTATCAGTTCCTTGCTCTCCATGCTTTTCTGTAAATATTCTAAACTATTTCTTTTCCCTTTTCCCCCCTACCCACGATATCAGTGTGTAGAGATGGTTAGGAGAAAGTGCCTGGTTGAAAAATATCATCATGCTATCGTTCCATCCCACCATAAGCTTTTAAAAGCAGCATGATAACGTTTCCTGTCACAGCAATCACTCAGATTCGTGTGTGTGGTGTGTGTAGATAAAATGCACATTTATTAAGTTTGAAGATATAAGTTTGGAGATTTGCTCTAAATTTGGATCCTTCTCAATTAGTGTGGTGTTTTCAGTGCAGAGTGCCTATTTGTAGCACATAAAAAGTTACACTCTTTAATGAACAACTAGGGAGACATACAGCACTGAAAGAGTTTTCCTTGAAATCTGTAGGTTTTAGAAATCACAGTATATTTATTTGGCAATGGTTGTTTTAACAACAGCTATATCATATATTTAACTCCTATTTACTACTGCATGTTCCTTCAGGGGCTTTATTAATTGAGTTTTTCCTAGAAAATTCACTTTGAATTTGGTTCCAACGTAGAAATAAATAAATGAATGAATGTCATTGGATATGTCAGAGATTGTAGGAAGCAATCTTATTAATTTCTGCAAAGCAAATGTCTGCAGAGCTGAAGATGGCTAAAGGAGTAAGATGAATATTTTTAGCACCTGTTGCAACTCATTTGTGAAGCAGCTGTCATTTATAAATTCACTACTTAATTCAACCTGAATTTTAAAAATAAACCCTTTACATAAATGCCTTGAGAAAACCAATGTAATGAACCTTAATTGCAAAGCAAGCAATTGTCTTGATCTACAGAATGCAGGTAACTTGAATGAATTCAGTAAAAATTACATTTCATTGAGTTACGTTAACCAGCAGGCATGGTGACAATCCAATCAAGAAAGCTGTTTGCTATTCCTTTGGGAGGAAAATAAGTGAAAAACTACTCTAAAGGAAAAACTATTAAGTCTCCAGGCTTGTATGCTTGTATATATAAAAAGCAAAATACAAAAAAGAGCAGATTTTTGCCAATTATTTTCTGACTGCAGTCCTACATAGACCTATCTGGGATAACCTTGACCTAGAGTTGATCATAAACATGGACTTGATTTCTCATTAAATATTTATAGGATTGATTTAGTGTCTTGACATATTTTTTCAAATCTTAGCACAGCTTTCTTCGATCCATAATCATGATGGATTTCTGAAATTGTATTTAGCACATTTATGAACATGGATTATCGGTGATGAGATTTTATACTGGGCATATTTTGACTGAAGGCATCTAACCTATTCTAGCAAACATAATGAATGATCAAGATACTCCAACACTTTGAGATTGAAATCCTTGGATTTTTTGAGAATTTATTAGGAGGTCCCCAAAAGACAAGAGGTAGATTTATCTTCACATGACATGAAAAATCTCTGTCATGGTTTAACATCCTGCATGCACCATCATTTCACTTTATTCTTAACAAGAATTTGTAACTAGCTTGTATAGGTTCTTTCCAGGCATGTAGTCTTAGATAATTGTGAAGCTCTGTTAATCTGTTTCTGAGGTTCACCAATCATGATCTTGGTCAAATTTATCCAGAGTATAATTTGTCTTTTATGACTGAAATAAAAATCTAAAAAGAACCAAACCGTAAAGTTCAGCATTCAAATCAGCTATGTTGCTAAGACCCCTTGTGGCACAGTGGTTAGAATGCAATATTGCAGGAAAACTTTGCCCACTGCCAGGAGTTTGATCCTAACCTGCTCAAGGTTGACTCAGCCATCCATCCTTCTGAGGTTGGTAAAATAAGGACCCACGTTAATGGGGGCAATATGCTGGCATTTTAAACCACTCAGAGAGTGCTGAAAGCACCATGGGGCAGTATATAAATCTAAGTGCTATTGCCACCAATTGCTTGGTTGATTAATTGATTGTGGTTACGTATTTTAAAAGATCCAGGAGGGGATCTTTTAAAAGATAAAATAGAGTCAATGCACCTATTTTAGGGTTTAGTCCATGGGAGGGTGAAATACCTCTTGAAAGATAATTATTTTGCCACCAAAGTTTGATAGCATAGTTCCTGGGAATCTGGGCATTACAAACATGGCTATAAATTTCCCACTCCTGCTTTAAGGCAAAGGTCAAGAATGCATTCTGTATTACAAGACACAAATTCAAAGGTGACATATTACCAATCACCAATTCCACAATCATGCCATGAAGGTGTCTGTTGACTTGCACATGATCACATATATTGTAGTGGCATTCTGTATACTCACTTTGTGGTTCCACTGGTGCAATTTTTAGGAAAGTACAGAAAGTAAAAAATTAAAACTTTCTGGGAAAACCCTGACATAATAAAATAAATAATGTAGACTTACATTTTATTTGTTTATTTATTATTTACCACCTTTATTATTATTTTTCAAATGACCCAAGGAAGTGAATATTATCCAACACACACCTTCTTCCTCCTGTTTTCCCCACAACAACCCTGTGAGATCTTTTGGGCTGCGAGAGAGTGACTGGTCTGAAGACACCCGGCTAGCTTTCATGGCTAAGGTGAGATATGAACTCACAATCTCCCACTTTCTAGCCTAGTGTCTTAATCACTAGACCAAAGTGGCT
Organism: Vipera ursinii; assembly: GCF_947247035.1. Classification (NCBI taxonomy): domain Eukaryota; kingdom Metazoa; phylum Chordata; class Lepidosauria; order Squamata; family Viperidae; genus Vipera; species Vipera ursinii. The sequence goes on from NC_139518.1 coordinate 12,802,193, forward strand.
GTCTAATATACATTTACATAAATGTAGACATTTTAAACATTTTGCTCAATATCTGAGATCTGACTCTACCAAAGATGTAGTCAGAATAGCCAAGTCTGCATACCATGTTTCCCTAAAAGTAAGGCCTATGCCAAAAATAAGCCCTAGCTTGATTTTGGGGGGTGGGCATAAGCCCTACCTCAAAAATTAACCCTAGTTTTGGGGTGAGGCACAATCTTAAAAATCAAGTTAGGAGAGGAGTGGGGGGGTGGATTTGCCCCCTGCGCCCTGCACTCACTAACCTTGGATCGAGGCTTCTCCTCACCAGCCCACTTCTTCTGCAGCATCTTCTGCAGCCAGGTGTACATTTCACAGTCACAGGCCTTTCTGGAAGGCCATTGCAGCCAAGAACCGAGCTATGGATTCAATCCATAGCTGAATTCTGCAAGACTTCCATAGCTTAGTACTGGGCTGCATAGGCCTTCCAGAAAGGCCTGACTGCAAAATGCAGACTGGAATGCAGCTGGGCTGGGCTGTCAGTGCCGGAGGTGAGTATAAAACACACACACACACACTCCTGAAAATAAGACCTGGTTTCTCATTTGGAGGCAAATTACTAAAGAAGGAAATAAAAGACCTGGTCTTATTTTCGGGGAAACATGGTAATTATGGTATAGGTTGGTATAGGTTAGGGGTCTGCAACCTTGACAACTTTAAGACTTGTAGACTTCAGCTCCCAGAATTCCTCAGCCAGCTATGAGCTGCAACAGGTGCTAGAAATATTCATCTTACTCATTTAGCTATGCCGGCTGAGGAATTCTGCAAGCTGAAGTCCACAAGTCTTAAAGTTGTCAAGATTGCAGACACCTGGTATAGGTTCTCCTGCTTGAGCAGGGGGATAGACTAGAAGACCTCCAAGGTCCCTTCCACTTCTATTCTATTCTATTCTATTCTATTCTATTCTATTCTATTCTATTCTATTCTATTCTATTCTATTCTATTCTATTCTATTCTATTCTTGACTTACATTTTTCTTCAGACTGTCATCTAAACTTAAGAAAACGTTAAAAAGTCCACATTTGAATATGCTAAACAACCCTCATTTTTTTCTTTTAAAAAAAAAACATTGTTTGATATTTTAGGAGTTGATTTCAAGTTCTTTTATGAAAAAAAATAGTTCTATTTATCAAGGTCAAGTGGAGACACTTCTCATTTGCAATTCATTTACTGAACAGTTGCTTTTCTGTTACAAGTCTATTCACCTTCCTGATTAATAGAAAAATCTGTACTTACTGTGACAACCTCTATATCATGCTCATTGCCATGGTAGCATGTTGTAAATGCAAGCCAAGCTGTTGTAAGGTTAATTTTAGAAGCACTAGTGCATTAATGCATTGCTTATTTAGTCCTAGAGTAGGTGTGCAAGACCCAATATACATGTTTTGAGGAGACATAGGTATGTATGATTCCATGCATGTATGTATGTAATGTATGTATTAAACTTGCTTGCTGCCCATGTCACGACAAGGCAACTCTGGCAGCTTACAATATTAATATGTTTGTTAACTTTTAGGGCACCACCAATCTACGAGGTTCTTGAGATAGCTGGAGAGACTTTCAACAATGCCAGAAGCTAGGGGAGAATCAGACAAAGTTTAGGAAATGAGGCCCACAGAGAAGCTCTAAAGCAGGCATATCCAATCCACAGGCTACATGTGGCTTTGGACAGCTAGTAATGAGGTTCCCTACAAGATATAATTAAAAATATTTCAAAAATAAAGGAAGCATGTTATTTATATACCTTAGCTATATTATTTATTTTATATCAGGCCCAAGACAATTTCTCTTCACTCAATGTGGCTCAGGCAAGCCAAAAGATGGGACAACCATGACCATTGCCACATCATTGTCATTTGCAAGCTTCTTAGGGAGTTTCTGACAAACAAGATCAATGGGGAAAGCCACATTCAATTAACAACCACATGATTCACTTAATAACTGTAGTAATTTGCTTAACAACCATGGCAAAAAAGTTTGTAAAATGGGACACAACTCGAGACATGGCCACAGACTGGGCAAGACCTGGCTGAAAAACAGTAACTGTGAGAGGGACCTTGGAGTTCTACTGGACAATCACTTGACTATGAGCCAGGAGTGTGCAGCAGTAGCCAAAAAAGCTAATACAATCCTGGGTTGTATAAACAAAGGCATAGAATCAAGATCACACGAAGTACTAGTACTGCTTTACAAAGCCCATAAATACCATAAAAAAGATGTTGAGAGCTTGGAAAAAAATCAAAGAAGACTAAGACGATCAAAGGCCTGGAGGCTAAAACATATGAAGAACGGCTGCGGGACTTGGGTTTGGCTAGTCTAAAGAAAAGAAGAAATAGGGGAGACATGATAGCAGTGTTCCAGTATCTGAGGGGCTGCCACAAGGCAGAGGCTCAGTTGTAGTTATAAGTTGAGAACTATCTATATTCAATTTTACTTCCCCAAATAGTTGTTTTTTTTCCTTGTTGGCAAACCTGATGCATCCTTGTCCCAAAGGTGCTTTTTTTTCTTTCAAAAGGCAACTGGACTTACTTTCTTTTTTCCCCCTTGAAGATGTTTCACTTCTCATGCAAGAAGCTTCTTCAGTTCTGACTGAAGCTTCTTGGATGAGAAGGAAAAAAAAACAAAGGAAGTCCAGTTGCCTTTTGGAAAAAAAAAAGTACTGTTGGGACAACCATGACCTGGAAGACTGAGAATCTCCATAGACATTTAACTGATGCATCCTTATTACAAGCTGTGTTGTGTGCAGGTAGAGTTTGTTTTGCATTTTGTTTTTCCTGAAAAGTTTTTCCAATCCATTGCAACAAGAGAAATACTCATCAATAGTCTCTAGGGCTCTTTTAAGGTCTTTCAACCATCACCCTTCTATAATAAATAAATAAATATATCTTATCCTTTTTTTAGAACACCATTAACAGCCACAGCCATAAATTTTTATTGATGACTTGTCTGACCACATCAAAAAACGATAAAACACTAAAATAAGAAACTAAACACTCCTTTGTGTAAGATATCAGTCTCTGCTTTGCCAGTCTGGGCGCAAATGTTTCCAGACCAATCATTTTCTCCACACCATAGAAAAACTGCCAAGTCTCCGTATGTTATTTATTTATACAGCCACCCATCTCATTAATGTGACTCTGGGTGACTAGCAGAAATTAAAAGGCAATATAAATACAATATGTGTTTGTAGGTAAATGTTTTTGTATGTGCATGTATATGTAAATGTACATATATGCATATACATCTCTCTCTCTCTCTCTCTCTCTCTCTCTCTCTCTCTCTCTGTGTGTCTGTCTGTCTGTCTGTCTGCCTGTCTATCTGTTTGTGTGTATGTGCTTCTCTCTGTGTATAAAAGGCACCATGGTCTTCTTTTTATCTTTATTTGAAATAAGAGAACAATATTTCATATAAGTTTGAGAAGATCCACAATTTTCCTAGATCAGCAGGTTGAGGGACAAAGTGGGGTGGGCAATAGATGGGGATAATAGTATGTGGGGAGGGGGACTGAAGGAAGTTGTTATTCTTCCCTTTCCTTCCCTTCCCTTGCTAAAATAGAGTCAACCCCTCATTTGCTCCTTCTTATTTAAATATCAAACTATGAATGAACCGTTATTGTCAAAATACAACATGTATACATTGAGATTGGCTGAGCCTCCCTTCGTGTCCCCCCCCCACAACTCACAGGGACAACAAATCCACCATCTTGTTACACCATGTGAGCTAATTGCACAACACACCGGCCTCGCAAGTCAATCATATATAAAGTTATTTCCTACCCAATGGTAGGAGAGTAAAGAAATACTGTCCAGGGTTTGAGTCGTCCCTGAAAATTTTCCTCACTCTTCCAAGGCAGCAAGCCCTGTCAATGTCATCCAGTGGTGTCAGGGGACAGCCCACAATGTTTTGTGCTGTGCTCACCACCCTCTGTAATACTTTCCTATCCACGGCTGTCAGGCAAGCATACCAAACCACAATACAGTGCGAGAGGACGCTCTCTATAGTAGACTGGTAAAAGTGGGTCATTAGCCATTGTTCTACCCTGTTCTTCCGCAAGACCCTGAGGAAGTGGAGTCTCTGTTGGGCCTTTCTGGCCACCTGGGTTGTATTGACTTTCCAGGTAAGATCTTCACAGAGGTAGACTCCCAGGAATTTAAAGGAGGAAACTCTCTCCACACAGACCCCCCCTCCCGGATATAAAGTGGGGCAGGTTCCTCTTTTTTCCTCTGGAAGTCTAGCACCATCTCACTATTTCAGAAGGGCTAGAATGAAAAATGAGAAATCCACTCCATGGCTTCATAATTTGCAGATCAGCAATTATCAAAATCCTGCAAATGTTGGTAAGTGTTGGTAAGATAGAGGTGAAATGAAGAAAAAAAGCATCCTGCGCTCTAAAAAGAAAAAGAACAAAGTTTTGACATACAGTGTTTCTACATGGTTTCTATATGCTTTCTCTCTGATATTTTTTTTCCCTGAAAGATACGTTTTCTTTCAATATTTCTTTATGGGACTTAATTTCTAGTTCTTCCTTGTTTATTTATTTGATTTCTATAGAAGCCCATTTCAACAAGCGATTCTGGACAGCATACATCTTGGAAACAATTAAAACAATATAATTAAAATAATGCAAAATAAATATACAGCACCAAGTTGTTGCCCTTTTGTCTTTCTGTTCCTGTTTCTCTACTTTTTTAAAAAAAAATTGAAAACACTCCAGTTTGATGAGGAACTCTTGCTGAGAATCTTTGAGGATGATTTTTAAGCCTGACGTATTTCCCATTCATATAATCTATGGTGGACTTGCTTACAAAATGTGCACTTAACAGATGAGCTGCTGAAATTAAGATATCAGGTCCATAGCATTTGTAGGAACCATTAAGAGACTTATCTAATGAGAAAAAATGGATGAGTTTACTCTGGAAATATTTATTCTTGCCAAATCCATGCGGTAATAATGACCTTGTTTTCAAAGTGATTCTAAATCAATAACTTTATTATATTCTCATACATCACTGTCAGAATAACTGGCCTATAATTCACCACCTCCTCCTTTCCTCCTTTTTCTTGAAGATAGAGACAAAATGTGTCTTTTCCGGTTCATTTCTTCTTTAGGATTTCTCAGAGACAGCACACAAATATATGGTCGTACCATAAATAAACTTCTTCAATATTCTAGGATGAATTTCAATTGGTTCTAGAGATTAAAAGTAAATAGATATTCCCTGATATATTTCTATCAGTCATAAACATCACTTCTACTTCTATATCCTTCTGTTCACAATTGTCTTATGGAACAGCACAATATCTGTTGTTTTGATAGAGTCTCAGTGTTTTCCTAATTTGCAGTCATTTAAAAAGAACTGTTTTAAGCCAGATCTATGTGGTCCTAATGAGAATATTGTGCAATTCTTATAAGTGAAGAATGAAGAAAGGTGATAGCTTTTAAAAACAAGCAAACATAGAATTAGTTCTGTTTTTGTTCTACAGGTAGTCCTCAATTTACAAACATAATTAGATCCAGGATTTCCATTGCTAAGGAAGGCAGTTGCTAAGTGAATCATGTCCAATTTATAAACTATTTTGCCATGGTTATTAAGTGAATCATGCAGTTAGTAAGACAATCCAGCTTCCTCTATTGACTTTGCTTGTTGGAAGCCAGCTGGGAAGGTCACAAATGTTGATCACATGTTCCTGGGATGTTGCAACCATTGTAAATATATGCTGGTTACCAAGTGCTGAAATTTTGATCACATGACTATGGGGATGCTATATTGGTTATAAGTATGAGGACCAGTTTTAAGCACTTTTTCCAGTGCTGTTGTAACTTCTAACAGTTGCTAAATTAATAGTTGTAAATTGAGGACTATCTGTACAAGTTCTCAATATGTTTTTTCTTTCTTTTTTTCTTTTTTTTTATTGAAAAGTTTTACAAAATTTTAATAATACCCCCCCTCCCCAACAACCCTCTCCCCTTCCCTCCCCCCCCCGGACTTCCCAAAGCAGCATACAGGGTATTACATATAGCAATCTTATGCAAACATATGCTAAATATCTATTACAACATTAACAAACCTTCCACCCTTTAACTCCCTTATAACAAAACTAAAGTAATTATAATAACACTTCTATATTTGTTAAGAATTATTCATATGCTATTTGAAACTTTTTAGTCCCATATTTGTTCTGAATATAATCAATCCATCTTTTCCATTCCAAAATATATTTTTCTTGTGACTGTTCTTTCAAATATGCTGAAACTTTTGCCATTTCAGCTACATCCATTACTTTAAGTATCCATTGTTCTATTGTAGGTAAATCTTTCTTCCAATGTTGCGCCACCAACAGTCTGGCTGCCGTTATTAAGTGTAACATTAATTTAGTTTCTATAACAGTACAATCCGAAATAATCCCCAATAAGAATAGCTGCGGAGTAAATCTTATTCTTTTCTTAAAAAGTTTCTGAAAAATCCACCATATTTTTATCCAAAAGGCTTTAACATTTTTACATGTCCACCATATATGATAATAATAAGTTGCCTCTTCACTACCACATCTCCAACACTTAGGCGGTTGATTTGGATACATACATGCTAACCTTTTAGGATCTGAATGCCATCTATAAAACATCTTGTAAAAATTCTCTCTTAAGTTTTTTGCTTGTGTAAATTTTACATTTCTAACCCAATTTTTTCCCCAAGTATCCATCAAGGCTCTTGAATATTCTGAGCTCATTTTGTCATACAATCTTTAACTAACTCCGATTCTGAATCAATCTCTATAAGAGCATTATATAACCTTTTTATATGCGATTGACTTTGTTCTCTAATTTGCTTTATCATATTTTCATCAACTTTTATTATGCCAATTTTCTGATCTTCTATCCATCTGGCTTGTAATTGTATAAACTGAAACTAAGTCCGTACTATCTTTTCTTCCTTTAAAACATTTAAAGGTTTCAGTTTCAAAACATTCCCTTCCATCCTAAGAAGTTCTTTATAAGTAATCACACCTTGTTTCTGCTCCACATTTATATTTCCTATTGCATGTCTAGGTATTGCCCATATAGGTATTTTGTTATTTAATATATATTGGTACTTTTTCCAAACTTGGAACAAAGTGTTCCTTAAGATATGAGTCTTAAAAATATTATCCACCTTTTTGTCATCAAATAAATACGCATGCTATCCATACAGTAAATCATACCCCTCAATATTCAATATTCTTTCATCCGTTAAATTGAACCAATCACTAATTGTTGATAACACAACTGCATCATAATATAATCTCAAATTGGGCATCTTCAAACCCCCTCTCTCACGTGCATCTTGCATTATTTTAAGCTTTACTCTCGGTCTTTTCCCTGCCCAGATAAATTTATTAATGCCTTTTTGCCACTCAATATGTTTTTTTTCTTTCTTAATGGTATTGTAAGGTCCACCATTGTACTCTGGTGTCCTGACATCATGCTGAGTGGGGAAGGAGGCTGTTATGGTTGGGATTTTTTCACTTCTGCTGTTGGCTTGTGAATTAGGGAGGGGGAATGTCTTCGGAGATGGGACGGACTCCTTTCCAATTGGTATTCACCAGGTTACAAGGCCATTACATCCTAAATGTGAACTGTTACCTGCCTAGCACCTCATCATTCTCAAAACATCTTCTGCAATTGGACTGGGAAACCCAAAGAATTGCTTTACGCTTTGCACAGGACCTTCAGATTTTACTGCATCCACTTTCTCCCAGTAAAAGTTCTTTTGATTCAACTCAATGAATTCAAGAGTCTTACTTTCCTGAGGGGACCAACTGGGGCAGGTCTGACAGGAATTATCCTCATATTCAAAAAAAATCACAATATGTAAATGTATGAAAACCATGTGTAGTCTCACATATAAAATACACAGCTGTGTGGTAGTGATATGTGAATAAAAATTGCATAGGAAATACAGTTCTACATTTTCCTTAGTGAAAAAACATTGCAGCATCCATCTAGGAACTGAATAATTATGATTTTTCTTTCTTATCTTCCACTGCTATGGATTTCTGTTTATCAGTATTCTCTTTTTTAGATTAGTTTTTTTTAAAAACTCCAAGATACTTGTTTGACTACTCACATATCTAGCTTCTTTACAGTCCAAAAATCCATCATGACATGGTCATGATTTTCCTTCAGCTTCTACTTTGTCTACTTTGTTAACACTGCTTCCTGTACAGTGTCAGTTTAATGCAAATGTTGAATGAGGACCATTTTCTGCAGGCCAGAATAGAACTGGAAGGGACCTTGAAGGTCTTCTAGGCCAACCCCTAAAAGAACCTATACCAATTCCGACAAGTGGCTTTCCAGTCTTGTCTTAAAAATCTCCAGTGATGGAGCGCCCATGATTTCTGGAGGCAAGTTGTTCCACTGGTTAATTGTTCTCACTGTCTGGAAGTTTCTCATTAATTCCAGGTTGCTTCTCTCCTTGATTAGTTTCAGTTCAGGTTCACCATCAGCATGGACATTCACTGGGTGACTTTGGGTCGATCACCGGCAAAACGTGAAGAAGGAAGAATGGCACAATATGTATCTATTGATTTATTTTACTGAAATAAAATAAATTCTTTCAGTTCCTAAAGGAGAAAGTTTTCAGTAAGACTAGTCATATGAAGAACTCTTGAATTAAGTATCAAGATATAGGAGAACAGGCTAATAACTCCACAGAATAGACTTTGCTTGAGTGCAATTTATATTAGGCATAAATGGATAGACTTTAAAAAGTCTCTGCTAATTTAAACTTTTGCTTGATTATGTCAAACTTCATTTTTTAAAAAATGAATTCTACATCTTTTGGATGTTGTTGCAGTCTGTTTTAAATCCCTCTAGTGTATTTTTGGCTAGCCATTTTCCTTTTCCTTTTCAAAATTGTTTTGGATCCCATTGTTACATATTTGCTCTGTTATTTTATTTTGCACATCCTAAGGTATTCTTTTTAAGCATTTTCAGTGCTAAAATGCTGGTATGGCGTGGTGATTTGTACCATGTTAATAGTAAAATTAGAATACTTATTTCTAAATGTCCCCCTCTCTCTACTTAGAGTAGCACATGCTCATTTGGTAAAAGCACTGTCCTATTTTGGCATGATATGTGTGCACATTTTTGGCAAGGAATACGTCTAACTCAGAATAGTATGTTTGCATTAATATGGAGTCAATAAATGTCACATGATGTAATGGATAAACAAAGAAGTATCAGAGAATCATTTTGTGTCTTTTAAGGCTGAATGCATAAAGGATTATCATGCTAAAGCAGCGGTCTCCAAACTTGGCCGCTTTAAGACTTGTGGACTTCAACTCCCAGAATTCCTTAGCCAGCATGGAATTGAAGTAGCCAAGTTTGGAGACCCCTTAAATCAGCCAAGTTTGGAGACCACTCTGCTAAATGGTAATCAGTAACAAGGAGGGTGGACATTTGTCTCAAAGGTGCTTTTTTAAAAAAAGGCAACTGGACTGTTTTGTTTTTTTTTCCCTTGAGGAAGAAGACATTTCTCTTCCCATCCAGAGAATTTCACCAGTTGAACGGGGGCAGGGAGAGAGAATAGAAGGACAGTTACTGACAGTTGTGACTAGATGATGGACAGATGGATAGGATGGTGGCAAGGGAATGGAAGGATTATGTTTCTTTGCACAAGTTGTTAGCAGTCCCTGAGTGTCATTGAGGCTACTTGAAGTTTATCCATGCCCTCAAGATTTTTTTTTATTTTAATTCCATTTATATCCCGCCCTTCTCCGAAGACTCAGGGCGGCTTACAAGCTTAGCAGTAGCCTTCATTCTATGTATATGCCTGCTTAGTATTAGGGCTTTCACACACACCCCCCCAAGCGGCATTATTACAAAGTCAGCTTAATTGCCCCCAACAATCTGGGTCCTCATTTTACCTACCTCGGAAGGATGGAAGGCTGAGTCAACCTTGAGCCTGGTGGGACTCGAACCTGCAATAATTGCAGGCAGCTGGTGTTACTTAAGGAGGCATTAGCCCACTGCTCCACCAAGATCACCTGAATCAGAGTGTAAAAGGTTGTGGAATCTTCTTGGAACTTCCAAAAGGAATATGTTGTACACTGGAGATATAGTAGGAGAAGTTGATAGGTGGTACACATCCAGTACAACTAATGAAGCTTCCTGGATGGAAAGGAAAACATCTTCTTCCTCAAGGAAAAAAACAACAACACTCCAGTTGCCTTCAAAAAAGCACCCTCAAGACAACTATGAGCTGGATGACTGAGAAGCTTCATAGACAAGCAGGGAACTTCAAGGTTTAATCCTGGGCCCTGTCATCATAAATGCCCCACTTGAAAACATGGAAGGAATGGTTGTCAGATTTGCAGAATGCCTCAGAACTGGTTGGGATATTGCAAAGACAGAAATAAAACCCCAAACCATTTTAATAAGTTAGAAAAAAAAATCAGAAACTGAGCATAGATTTATTCATTCATTTATTTATGTTATTTAATACATTTAATTGTTTTAATTGTTTTTAATTTTTTGTATTCATGGTTTTAACTGCCCTGTAAACCGCCCTGAGACCTACGGGAATAGGGCGGTATACAAATCCAATAAAATAAATAAATAAAATTTACATGGCCACCTATCTACCACAGGCACTCTAGATGGTGAATAACTGACAGAGGAGAACGTTTGCAAGGGTCCTTGGTCTCTGAGCTTGGTTGTTTTCTTGCAGACTTTTCATTACCCAGACTAGGAAACATCATCAGTGCTAGTAAGAAGTGGGATTTGTTCACAGTTTATATTCTAGTGGCTTGCTCTGTCAGTGTTGGTGGGGATGGGCTTGTTGGACTGTTTACTGTTACCTGATCTGGCAGTTCCATGTTTGGGGTATTGTTTACCTTTGTTGTTGGTCTGATGTTAATCTTGGTGTTACTCTATGTCATCTGAGTGTTGTTTGCTGGTGAGGAAGTGCCTTGATCTTTTTGTTTCCTTTTTGGCTTGTTGATTGTCTCTTTTGTATGTGCCAATTGATGGCAAAACCTGGTATAGCAAGTAAACCTTTTTTTTATTGTGAGAGCTGACTGAATAACAGAGCTGTCCTTGACATTATCTTCAAAGATAAGAATTGGGAACACCTGGCACTGAAAACAATCTTTAGAAATACTGGAGGTGGACAATCATTGACTCTTATTAAAATAGCCTCCATGAAAGACTCATTTGTAAACATCAGTGAAATGGAAGAATATATCCCACCATTTAACTACAAACTGATACTTGACACAATCTTGGCAATGACCTGAGCAAATCAAAGCCAAACTGGAAGATAAATATGACAGCTTAAAGCTACCCAATCAAACTTTGACCTTAAATGATGAATTGACAATCCAAAAACAAACAGAGGAAGTGGAAACTAACACTAAAATAGGAGACTTAAAAGAACAACAAATACAATTTACAGACAACTTTGGAGCCCAAACCTTGACCTCAACTATAAAACCTACAACTCAAAAAACAATAGTACCTGAAGAAAGCAACATTTGTTGTTGTTAGTTGCGAAGTCGTGTCCGACCCATCGCGACCCTATGGACAATGTTCCTCCAGGCTTTCCTGTCCTCTACCATCTTCTGGAGTCCATCTAAACTCACGCCTACTGCTTCAGTGACTCCATCCAGCCACCTCATTCTCTGTCGTCCCCTTCTTCTATTGCCCTCAATCTTTCCCAGCATTAGGCTCTTCTCCAGTGAGTCCTTCCTCCTCATTAGGTGGCCAAAGTATTTGAGTTTTAGCTTCAGGATCTGGCCTTCTAAAGAGCAGTCAGGGTTGATCTCCTCTAGGACTGACCGGTTTGATCGCCTTGCAGTCCAAGGGACTCGCAGGAGTCTTCTCCAGCACCACAGTTCAAAGGCCTCAATTCTTCTGCGCTCAGCCTTTCTTATGGTCCAACTTTCACTGCCATACATTGCAACTGGGAAGACCATAGCCTTGACTATACGCACTTTTGTTGACAGGGTGATGTCTCTGCTTTTTAGTGTGCTGTCTAGATTTGCCATGGCTTTCCTCCCGAGGAGCAAGCGTCTTTTAATTTCTTGGCTACAGTCCCCATCTGCAGTGATCTTGGAGCCCAGGAAAATAAAATAAAAAGCTGGGGCTTAATGGCAGTCAAATAAACATTGGACGTGCAAAAACTCCCATGCTGTCTCAGAGATTTCTTTTTTTAAAAAAGGCTAGCTTTGACAAAACAATGAATACTGGAATACTGTTAGAAGAAATTTCAGTGTATTTTAACAGGATTCCTGCTGCACAGAGTTTAAGTCAGAATGTCCAGCCTGCTTCTGTTCCAATTATACCCTGAGAATACATGTATCAGCTGCTCCATGGATGCACCAAAACCTATTTCATTGCCAGTAACCTTGCCTAAGGAGGTTTTACTATGGAATCTGGGTATCTTATGCATTTGTCTACTTATCTTCTTATCTTAGGGATGAACAGTGAAAAGACATAGACCTGCAGAGGTGCACCCAGATGAACACAGAGCTGTGACAAGATGAGACAAGTGGTGCGAACCAGCTGAATCCCACCACTGCACGGAGGTGTTATGTAGTATGGTAGTTTTTGCCAGTGATTATTGGAACATTTAACTCTTCGGTGAGCCATGTATGGCCTCAGATTCAAGTTGTGGATTTATGGCTAAATTCTTCCAGACCACTATGTGGAATCTGGAGTCTGGACCGAAGTTTGTGGGAGAGAGACAGTGAGACACAAGAGGCTCTGATCAATCTTTCCATCTTTTTCATTTACTTATGAGTTTGACTCAGAACTGGGGAAATTTAATGGAACTAATTCAGAACATTTTGCTTTGTTATGATCTGAACTTCATAATGTAATTTGGCCTCAGGTCTTGTCAGCATTTGTTCCTCATACACAGAGGTACTCCCTACTCCAAGTAAACTTAATAAAAGTGGGGAAAATAAGGGTAGAATTAGCTTCCTGATGTTCTCTAGACTGACTCTTGGTATTTGCTCTTTTACAGAACTAGATATTCAGGAGTAACCTCCACACATTAAACTACAATTTCCTTTACTTTCTTCCAACATGACACCAGGTTTTAACAAATTATTCAGGAGAATTGTTTGTTGTGAATTTGGAGATACTACAACCTGAGGATTACTTACCCTTTTAAATACATCATCACAATACTTTATTAATTATTCTTCCTGGGAAGAAGGAAGGAAGGAAGGAAGGAAGGAAGGAAGGAAGGAAGGAAGGAAGGAAGGAAGGAAGGAAGGAAGGAAGGAAGGGGAGGGGGAAGGAAGGAATAAAGGAAGGAAGTCCTTTTATTTAGCTTTTTCTGAATAGGCTTAGACAATCTGAGAACATTTGAAAGCACTGAAACGAGTGGGAAGATACAGGAAATCTCAGTTCTAGATTGCTATAGTTTTAGTTCCCATATTCAATAAATTCAATAAATTAAATATATGTTTGCATGTTGGTGTCTTACAAATATCCAGGAGTTTCATCTAGCTTAGCTTTCTGCAGATAATCTTTAAATTAATAGCTTGGTTCACTGAACCATTGAAAGCTCAGTGAAAAATCCTATGTCACAAAAATTTTCCTTTATTCATTATTGCAAGAGACTCCACGAATAAGACTCAGTGCAAATAAAAATGCACAGCACATTAAATTTAGGTTAGTAAAACATTCTTCTCAGCTAATCAGGAATCACACTACAAATGTCCAACCTTTTGGTTTCCTTGGAACTCACTGAGTGAAGTGGAATTGTCTTGGGCTACATATAAAATATATAAATAATAAATGTATATAAACAACAAACTGCCTTTATTTATTTATTTTATTTATTATAATCTTGTGGGGCTGCGTTAATAGCTGCATGAGACCTGCATGCTACAAGTTGGACATGTTCAGAATCACACAGTTAGGGGTTATATCTTGTGTCACTAAATCCAATCCAAACAGAAGCTCACTCTCTTCATTTTCTTCACATACTCTGAGGGAGTGAAACTGTTGTTTCTCATTATGTTTCAAAAAATCCCACCCAACTAGAGAACAGTGATCCTTGAAGTATGAGGAGACAGAAATTCCAATCTCCCACATAGTTGCAGTTCAATCTTAAGATAGAGGGGGGGGGGAAATCTCAGCTATATCGTAACACATAATTAATCCTAGCACAGACAATTGCTACTTGGACACCAATGTCGTTCTTTCATCACCTCAGTAATCAAGCTCACCCTGTGAACAGGATTTTTACCTTGATTAGACTAATAATCAAATTTTCTAGCCACCTCCCTGCCTCCCCCCCCCCAGCCCCCAGCCTGGTCCCTGCTTATTGAGTGATGTTTCACCATTAAAGCTGGCGATATCATTAACCTCTAGAGGAGGGTGAAGAATAATCAGTACATTTAAAGTACTTAGAATATCCATCCTTTTTCTCAAGAGCCAATGTTTAGCAAAATAGCCATTAACTGATGCTATTTTATTTCTGCTTCATTTTGTTTTGCATGGAATGAGCCGGTATAGTGTAATAGTTATGATGCTGGACTGAGGCCCAAGACATTACAGTTCAAATCATCATTATGCATAAGTGAATGAGAAGAGGTCAGTTTTATTCTCTGTATTTAATCTACCTCCCTTTCACTGCTTTAATCTACCTTACTTCTGTTTTGCTCAGAATGTTTATCTGTTTAGAATGAGTTCACTGAAGGGCAGATGGGATACAAATACGAATTGACATTGTTATTATTGACCACTGATCGGAGGCCTTTTAAAATTAATATATTTCTGGAATAGGACGTTCTAATTATTTTGAAAGTGAGAGATCCTTAATTTCAAATTGTGTGGACATAGCATGGGATAAGGAAGTCTTATCCCATGCTATGGTGTGACATTCATCTTCTTTGTTCATCACTTCACACATTTTTTCATCAGTCTGAGGGGATGCAAAAATATCTTTGCCAGTGGTTCATGTGCCATTTTTTTTTTCCTGTCCTGGAACCAAATTCTTTCAGAGTGGCCATTGCTTTCTAACATAAGGTGCTGGTAAAGGTAAAGGTTCCCCCGCACATGC
Organism: Vipera ursinii; assembly: GCF_947247035.1. Taxonomy (NCBI): domain Eukaryota; kingdom Metazoa; phylum Chordata; class Lepidosauria; order Squamata; family Viperidae; genus Vipera; species Vipera ursinii. The sequence continues at coordinate 12,817,288 of NC_139518.1, forward strand.
GTGCTAGTCGTTTCCAACTCTAGGGGCTGGTGCTTATCTCCGTTTCAAAGCTGAAGAGCCAGCGCTTGTCTGAGGACGTCTCCGTGGTCATGTGGCCGGCATGACTAGACGCCAAAGGCACACGGAACCTTCCCACCGTAGTGGTCCCTATTTTTCTATTTGCATTTTTACGTGCTTTCGAACTGCCAGGTTGGCAGAAGCTGGGATGAGTAACAGGCGCTCACTCTGTTACGCGGCACTCAGGATTTGACCTGCCAAACTGCCGACCTTCTGATCGACAAGCTCAGCGTCCCAACCCTCTGAGCCACCGCGTCCCTCAAGGTGCTGGTACTTACCTTTAAAGCCCTACATGGCCTAGGCCCAGGATATTTGCAGGACTGTCTGCTGCCGGGAACGACTTCCCATCGCCCAGTGTGCTCACACAGAGAGGGCCTCCACAGGGTGCCGTCGGCTAGACAATGTCGGCTGGCAACCCCCAGGGGGAGGGCCTTCTCTGTGGGAGCGCCAGCCCTGTGGAACCAACTCCCCCTTGAGCTCCGGATGGCCCCGGATCTCCGGTCCTTTCACCGTGGCCTTAAAACTTTCCTTTTTCATCAGGCTGACCTGGACTGACAACAGGGATTTTTAAAATGTTTTTTTTTTAATTTTTAATTTATTAATTTTAATTTATTTTATTGGGCCTTTTAATTTAATTCTTTTTAACTTTTGTATCGCTGTATTTTATTGTTGTTAGCTGCCCTGAGTCCTTCTGGAGATAGGGCGGCATATAAGTCCCAAAAATAAATAAATAAATAAATAATGCGACTTTCTTACATAACTATCCCATTCACATATGTAACAACAGTACTTGGTGTTATCCAAGCTTCATTCCAAGCACCAGAGACACTATTTTTACATCTTTAGAAAGATTCTAGTTGTATTTGGTGCACTGGATGTGCTTCAACAACAGTTCATACAACAGTTTAACGAAGAGAAGAGTGAGGGGTGACATGATAGCAGTGTTCCAATATCTCAGGGGCTGCCACAAAGAAGAGGGAATCAAGCTATTCTCCAAAGCGCCTGAAAGCAACACAAGAAGCAACAGATGGAAGCTAATCAAGGAGAGAAGCAACCTAGAACTAAGGAGAAATTTCCTGACAATTAGAATAAATAATCAGTGGAACAACCTGTCTCCAGAAGTTGTGAAAGCTCCAACATTGGAAATTTTTAAAAAGTGTCTGGAACGATATTTGTCTGAAATGGTATAGGGCAGTGATGGCGAACCTTTTAGAGACCGAGTGCCTAAATTGCAACCCAAAACCCATTTATGTATCGTCTGGTGCCAGGTGGGCGTGGCTCACTGGGTGGGTGTGGCCCATTAGGTGGGCGTGGCTGTGGTGGTAATGGCAGACTGGGTGGGACTAAAAAGTTCAATCAATCAATTCCAACTTTGTGAGAGCTTTTTTTTTTCCCAAAAAAGTTGAAATTGATTCATTGATTGAACCTTTTTTTCCCCACATGGCAGCAGAGGCTTAAAGCAAAAAGGTTTTATAAAACCCAGCTGAAGGCCTAGGACTGGGGCAATGATGCACGTGCCCACAGAGAGGGCTCTGCGTGCCACCTGTGGCATGCGTGCCATAGGTTCGCCACCACAGGTATGGGGTTTCCTGCCTGAGCAGGCGGTTGGACTAGATGACCTCCAAGGTCTCTTCCAACATTGTTTTTGTTGTTACTACTACTACTACTACTACTACTACTACTACTACTACTACTACTACTATTTTCATGTTTTCATATGTTTCTTTCAGGTTTGCAGCATAGCGAAGAAGTACTGAGGAGTACACATTGTCATTGTGTAAAAACAGAAGATTTTCTATAAAACAGTGCATGATAGGTTAAATAACAGATTTTCATGATTTTCATGCACCCAAAAGTCTTCAGGAAGCAAAATCTTTGTTATCTAGTGAAATCAGAAGCCACTACTTTATATCTTTTTCCTTTTCCTTTTTAAAATTTTTTATACTTTTAGCTTTCACGTTTCTTTCTTTCTTTCTTTCTTTCTTTCTTTCTTTCTTTCTTTCTTTCTTTCTTTCTTTCTTTCTTTCTTTCTTTCTTTCTTTCCTTTATCTGACTTTATATTATTTTGTATCAACTATTATTTTCCTTTTTATTTTATTTTTTAAAATTACACACATATAACATACACACACATACACATGCAAGACACATAAAAAAATAACTCAGAGATTAGTCTGAAGTATTTCACTACAAGACAGGATCCCCCAAGTTTATATTTAACCAATGATTAATATGCCTCTTCCCTTTTCCATTTTAGTTGGAAACAAGTGATGATAGCATGTACAGAGAAAAACTTTCTTTAAGTCACCTCCAGTTTTGATTTGCAGGTTTAATTAAAATTGTGGTCTTGATGAGACAGAAGATTTGGACAGGAAAGAAATAAATCAGTAGGAGGAAATTGTTTCAGCAGATGCCCAATGAAACCACCATGGTGCCCAAGGCAAAAATAATTGTCATGAACAACGTGCAATTGCTCTCAGTCAATTGTTTCCATTCAGAGCCCTGATTTATATCAGAGCTGAGAATAGAGTTGCATATCAATAGATGAGCACACCATTAGTATTCCACATTGGCTAATAACGTGTATGTGTGTGTGTGTATATAAACATACTCAAGAATAAATATTTCATTTCCCACAAATGTGTTTTTCTGTATGATAACTGAATAAACAGGAAATGAAGAATTAACTTTTAAGGTCATAGATCTTTCTCGGCTTTGGAATGGAAATCAGTGCTACTGGATTAACATAAAGAAAAAAAAGTTATATCCATTTTCTGCAGAGTAAATAAGAGATACTAACACCTCTGTTTCATTCAAGCAAAACTAGCTTCCCTTTTACTTATTTTTTAATTACATTCAGTCTAATTATTAAAGTTCAGGATAAGAAAGACACTAGCTATTAGCACTTAAGGCTGTGAAAATGGAAATAGTTGAAAACGAAATGAAGTATTTGCATATCATGTCACCTTTTTTAAAAAAAACATTACCTGTTCTGTTCTGTTTTACGTTTATTTTTCTGATAAACTTTAATCAGAGATTAAGGCTTTTTCTACCAAGGGACGCGGTGGCTCAGTGGGTTAGGACGCTGAGCTTGTCGATCAGAAGATCGGCAGTTTGGTGGGTCGAATCCCAAGTGCCACGTAGCAGAGTGAGCGCCTGTTACTCGTCCCAGCTTCTGCCAACCTAGCAGTTCGAAAGCATGTAAAAATGCAAGTAGAAAAATAGGGACCATTATGGTGGGAAGGTAACAGCGTTCCGTGCACCTTTGGCGTCTAGTCATGCCGGCCACATGACCACGGAGACGTCCTCGGACAAACGCTGGCTCTTCGGCTTTGAAACGGAGATGAGCACCGGCCCCCTAGAGTCGGAAACGACTAGCACGCATGTGCAGGGGAACCTTTACCTTTACCTTTACTTTAAGGCTTTTTCTATCAGCTGATTATTAGGAGCAACAGTCTTAGGTTGCATGGGATTTTTTGAAATATTGATAAAAAAAATACACCTAAGGCTACAAAAACAATTGAAAATGAACATATCAGATGAATAAGGTAAGGCTCACTTCAATCTGTAAATGAGTTTCTTGCTTATTTTGATATTGGAGAGAACGTCAAACTGTCCTTGAAAACAAATTAAGGGAAGTTAATGTGATCTTTCTCTCTGTGTCTGTATATGTGTGTGTGTGTAAGAAATGGAATGTAACAGTTTTTCTTCCAATTCATTTATTTTTAAAATATAATTACCTTCTTACTTCTACTCTATATATTTCAGAGTAACAGAATAACACAGTTGGAAGGGACCTCGGCGGTCTTCTAGTCCAGCCCCCTATTCAAGAAGGAGACTTTTCCAGCCTCCAGTGTTGGAGCAACCACAATTTCTGAAGGCAGCCCGTTCCACTGATTAATTGTTCTCACAGCCAGGAAATCTCTTCTTTGTCCTTTGTTGGGTCTCTCATTGGCAAGTTATTTTTTGTTTCACCTAAATTTAAGTTCACTTAATTTCATTCTATCAATTAACAAAAACTATATAAATACAACTGTGTTAAGAATAATACAACTGTGTTAAGAATTTCATGTAAGGTTCTTGAAATGTAAGTATCTCACATTTATTATATCATAAACAGAAACTTTGTTCTATATTGGAAAAAGAACACTTAATTAAAATATTAACAAACTACAAAAAATCCAGAATTTCAAATCAGTTATAAATTAATATTTTTTTTTTTATTTTTTTTATTTTAATTCCATTTATATCCCGCCCTTCTCCGAAGACTCAGGGAGGCTTACAAGCTTAGCAGTAGCCTTCATTCTATGTATATGCCTGCTTATTAGGGCTTTCACACACACCCCAAGCGGCATTATTACAAAGTCAGCTTAATTGCCCCCAACAATCTGGGTCCTCATTTTACCTACCTCGGAAGGATGGAAGGCTGAGTCAACCTTGAGCCTGGTGGGATGCGAACCTGCACTAATTTATAACTTATATAACTTATATTTATATTTACAGTTCTTTATGAAAATTGTTCTGGTCACTCTCAATCTAATCCTCAATTTTACAGTCTACGTAGAAGTGAAGTGAGATCCTTCTACTTCAGGTGTCTGGGAAATCAATAGAAAGGTATATCCGTTAGGAAGATAAAAACGGTAATTAGAACAAATGTTTACACAGGTTTCAACTTTTTCTATGCTAAAGAGCCCAACTATTGCACTATTTCTGCTGTGGTGATAAAGAGTTGTTCAGAACTGATTTGAATACTGTATATGGTAAACTCTGGCTTGGTTGAAGAGGTCCTGTCCCAGAGAAGTCTGTTTTGACAAACTTGTTAACTTCTTTTAGATTCATATTAAAATGTATTTGTGTTCTACTGCACTTTTTCTCCAAACTTTTCCATTTTTCAATGGGCTTGCATACAATTTTACAGTATTTCATTATACAATATGCCTGGAAAATTATTTCATGAATATATGAACTTTTGAGGAGTGCTCTCTGAGCTTGGTTGTTTTCTTGCAGATGATTCATTACCCTAGAACACGGGTGCCAAACTTGCCACGTCACATGCCACGTCACATGACATGTTGCAACGTATCATGATTTTTTTCACACTGCTGGAGCTGGGATAGGCGCGGCCTCTGCATGATGCAACTGGCCCGTGGGCTGGTAGTTTGACACCCCTGCCCTAGAAGCACTGATGATTGGGTAATGAAACATCTGCAACAAAACAGCCAAGCTCAGAGAGCACCAAGGACCTCTCAACTCTGAGTTACAAATATTGTCCTTATCAATAAGAATTTTTGGAATTTCTGCTGGTTTGTGTATATGCATAGAACTTTATTTATTTTATTTTTTTTATTATTTTAATTCCATTTTATATCCCGCCCTTCTCCAAAGACTCAGGGCGGCTTATAAGCTTAGCAGTAGCCTTCATTCTATGTATATGCCTGCTTGTTAGGGCTTTCACACACACACCCAAGCAGCATTATTACAAAGTCAGCTTAATTGCCCCCAACAATCTGGGTCCTCATGTGTGCGCGTGTACATATAATGGGTTACCAGCATGAAAAGTTGAAAAGTTTTAATTTGGTTTATTTACCGATTCAGCATGAGAAATTAAATTAAAAAATGTCTTCCCTGTCACCAATTTTCAGTGGAGATATTTTATACAGACAGCTCTTTCAGACACTTAAAATATCCTGTTAAACATTCTTACACTTTCTTCTTAGAGAAGGAAAACTGTGATCTTCAGTTTTTCTAACACTTCCTGCTTCAGAAGCCAACATAGGACAGGCTGTTGTGAAATCCAGGAACTCATCACTTACAGCAGATGAAGAAGATTGTTCAGTAACATGGCAACATACAGCGTGAAGAGGACTTAAGGTAAAAATCTAGAATAAATCCAATTGTAGGATCTTTGGTGCTCTGTGAGGTTGGTTGTTTTCTTGCAGATGTTTCAGTACCTAACTAGGTAGCATCATCAATGTTGGAAAGGAAATCTAATCAAAAACTGAAATGTGGAGATCACCATGGCATGGATAGGTGAAATGACTGAAGTCCATTTTTACTCTTTTTTGTTTACAGAAATCAGCATCTGTTTGGGATTTCACAGCCTAATCTCAAGAGCCTTCCTTGAATGAGATGAAGCAATTGTAACAATACTGAAGTAGTAAACATTATTTCTATTTAAGATTCAGCAGGATCTGATCCAGACTAGGCTTGAAACCTCTCCACCCAGCCTTCAAGACTACTAGTATTCAAGGAGAGAGAAGCAAAAGACAGAGAAAGATGGACATCTTAGGCTGTGCCAATAGGTAGACACTATGTAGGACCAACAGGCAGAAAACTAGCAGAGTGTAACTATGACCATCAACTAACAATCTGAAGACATGATAAGAACCCTTTAATTTCAGAAGTTATGGACAGACTTAACCATAGTTTCAATTGGGTTGAACATAGTTTCTTTGAAGACATTTTGCTTCTCATCCAAGAAGCTTCTTCAACCATCAACAGACATGTACTCATAAGTAACATCTACATACCATTCAAAGGAGACAATCAAAAAGCCAAAAAGGAAACAAAAAGACCAAAATATGTCTTTACCAGCAATCAGCATCCAGATAAACTGAGATTAACACCAAGAATAACACTAGACCAACAATCAAGACGTAAACAATATTCCAATCAAGGAACTACCAACTCAGACAAACCGTAAACAGCAGTCTAATCAAGGAATCACCAAGAATACTCCCATCAATACGAACAGGGCAAATCACTAATATATAAAGAGAACAAACGCTACTCTGTGCTATCACTGACGATACTCCCTAGTTTGGTAATGAAACATCTGCAAGAAAACAACCAAGCTACAAGAGTACCGAGGACTCCACAGTTCAACCCCTAGCTACAAATATTCTCTTCTGTCAGCTTTTTTGATCACACAGTAGTGCCTTCTTTGTTGCTTATAATCCAAAGCAAGATATGAGCTGTACTCTAGTGCAACTAGAGGCTTTTGGTATTAAGGGAGCAACTAGATTCGGTGTGGTTGATGGAAAATCAGCACTATAAAATAGTTTTATTAATTCCTTCTTTATTCCTTCTTTAAAGCTTTAATTCCTTCTTTAAAACTACTGGTTACCAAAACTCTTTTTCCAGAAACCTGACTTTGTTTTTAAATTGTCTTTTTTTCTCTCTTTCTGCCTCTCTGAATGCAATCTGCTACTGAGTCAGCTGAACGTGTCTCCAGAGGTTGGGAGTGCTCCAACACTGGAAAATTTTTAAAAAAAGATTGCACAGCCATTTGTCCAAAATGGTATAGGGTTTATTGCCTGAGCAGGGATTGGACTAGAAGACCTCCAAGGTCCCTTCCAACCCTGTTATTCTGAAATATATACTGCATGAACTTGAAATGTGTTTCTAACCTAGACATAAGACTGAAGGTATTATTGGTATTTGAGGCCAGATAAGCACAGTCACTGAGAGATGTAAACTTTGAAAAACTTACATGAAAGAAATATTTAAGGCTAATACTTATAGCAGAAGAGGATCAATGAAAGCTGTAAAACATAGTATTGAAGCAGTTTTACAAGAAAAATGAACTGCTGGACTACTTTTGGAGAAACATATATATATATATATATATATATATATATATATATATATATATATATATATATATATATATATATATATAACAGAAAAATTTATATCAAATAGATGCAACACTGAGTGCAAATTTCAGCCACTTTGGGGATTGTTTCTGAGAAATTGGATAAAAAAGGAATAGTCTGTGTTTTTTCTTGACTTGAAATAGGGTTTCTGCCATTCATTTTTAAGCATGATTTCTTCCATGATGAAGGAAGCATTTTAAGCATGATTTAAGCATGATTTCTTCCATGATGAAGGAATTATGGATTTAATTTTTATGTATATGTATGTATGTATATCTTCCCCTTTTATATTTTCCCCTGTGGCCCCAGTCCTGTGGAACACTCTACCACTGGATGTGACAACTGCTCCCATCCTTTTGATCTTTTGAAGGGTATTAAAACTTGGTTTTGCCAGTTAGCCTGGGGTAAGCCCACCAATGGAGGTGATTGACAGAATAACAAGACCTCATCCCTGTACAATCTATTTCCTTGGCACTAGTTTTTATACAACTTTTCAACTTGTAATTGTCTTTATATTTATCTTGTTTATTTTTGTACATCACTCAGACTCACCTTATTGGGGAAATGGGTGGCATATATATTCAATAAATAAATAAATAAATTTATGGATTTGTAGAAAAACAGAATTATTCTCTGTTCAGAATAACAGAGGCTTAAGATACAGAAGGATCTTGACTGACTTGAACATTGGGTGCTATCTAACAAAACGAAATTCAATGGTGAAAAAGTAAGGTTTTCTTAGGCAAGAAAAACCAAATACACAGGTATAGTATAGGTGGCACCTGGCTCAATAGTAGCAACTGTGAGAAGGAGCTTGGAGTTCTAGTGGACAATCACTTAAACATGAGCCAGCAATGTGCTGCAGCTGCCAAACAAGCCAACACAGTTTTAGATTGCATTAATAGAGGGATAGAATCAAGATCATGTGAAGTGTTAATACCACTTTATAATGCCTCGGTAAGGCTACACTTTAGAATTTAGAATAGAATAGAATAGAATAGAATAGAATAGAATAGAATAGAATAGAATAGAATAGAATAGAATAGGATGGGATGGGATGGGATGGGATGGGATGGGATGGGATGGGATGGGATGGGATGGGATGGGATGGGATGGGATGGGATGGAATGGAATGGGATAGGATAGGATAGGATAGGATAGGATAGGATGGGATGGGATGGGATGGGATGGGATGGGATGGGATGGGATGGGATGGGATGGGATGGGATGGGATGGGATGGGATGGGATAGAATAGAATAGAATAGAATAGAATAGAATAGAATAGAATAGAATAGAATAGAATAGAATAGAATAGAATAGAATAGAATAGAATAGAATAGAATAGAAGCTGGAAGAGACCTTGGAGGTTTTCTAGTCCAACCCCCTGCTCAAGTAGCAGAACCTATACCATCTCAGACAAGTGACTGTCTAGACTCTTCTTAAAAACCTCCAGTGATGGAGCACCCATGATTTCTGAAGGCAAGCTATTCCACTAGTTAATTGTCCTCACTGTTAGGAAGTTTCTCCTTAATTCCAGGTTGCTTCTCTCTTTGATCAGTTTCCAACCATTGTTTCTTGTCCTGCCCTCTGGTGCTTTGATGAATAACGAGACCCCCTTCTTCTTGGTGGCAGCTCCTCAGATAGTAGAATACTGCTATCATGTCAACCCTATTTCTTCTTTTCTTTAGACTAGTCACTAGCCAAACCCAAGTCCTGCAGCCATTCTTCATATGTTCTAGTCTCCAGGCCTTTGATTATCTTAGTTGCTCTTCTCTGAACTTTTTCCAAGGTCTCAACATCTTTTTTGTAGTATGGTGACCAAAATTGGTTGCAGTATTGGTTGCACTTGGAATACTGCATTCAGTTTTGGTCGCCACAATGTAAAAAAGATATTGAGACTTTAGAAAGAGTACAGAGAAGAGTAACAAAGATGATTAGGGGACTGGAGGCTAAAACATATAAGGAACGGTTGCTGGAACTGGGTATGTCTAGGGATGACATGATAGCATTGTTCTAATATCTAAAGGGTTGCTACAAAGAAGAGGGAGCCAAGTGATTCTCTAAAACACCTGAAGGCAGAACAAGAAGGAATAGATGGAAACTAATCAAGGAGAGAAGCAACCTAGAACTAAGGAGAAACTTCCTGACAGTTAGAACAATTAACCAGTGGAACAACTTGCCTCCAGAAGTTGTGAATGTTCCAACACAGGAAGTTTTTAAGAAGAGATTGGACAACCATTTGTCTGAAATGATGTAGGGTTTCCTGCCTGAGCAGGGGGTTGAACTAGAAGACCTCCAAGGTCCCTTCCAACTCTGATATTCTGTTAAAATTAGTAGGTATACTAAACTAGTACATTTTTTGCTATAGTAACTTTTTTCTTAAGGTCAGTAATTATCCAAGCCCCATTCATCTGAAGGTTATTTGGATAAACAGCAGTGCTAAATCAAAATACAAGCATGACAGCAACAAAGGATCTGAACATTGTCTTTTCCAGGAAAAGGAGCAAGGGTAGGCTGTTGGCTCTGAAGAGTTAAAACAATGGACCACATCATGAATAACTGAGTTGTTAATAGAAAAAAAAATACTTGTAGTTCAGGGTTGAACTGCCGAGTCTTTGGTACTCTCTGAGCTTGGTTGTTTTCTTGGAGATGTTTCATTACCCAGCTGGGTAAGATCTTCAGCACTAGAAGCGAGTGAGATTTGCTCTCAGTTTATATATTATTTATATAAATATTTTATATAGATATAGATATATAGAAGATATGGGATCCTAGGATCAGCTTCCCCCAAAAATAGATAATAATTTGAGACAAAATAGTATCACTTTCCACAAGTGGGTATCTGCCTTTGTTTTAAAGAGGTCACCAATTCTTTCTAAGTTATCACCCTCCTCAAGAGACATTTGGCTGACCATCTCAAACTCTCTGTTCACCCAAAGATGCAGGTAGGCTACATTCATGAAAAAAAATGTTTTGTTGAGACACTGTAAAGCAAAGGTGTCAAACTCAATTTCATTGAGGGCCGCATCAGCATTGCGGTTGCCCTCAGGGGGCTGGGTGGGTATGGCCTGGGTGGGCGTGGCCTACTGGGTGGGCATGGCCAGAGTGCGTATGGCCTACTGGGTGGGCGTGGCCAGCTCTACATCATTCGCATCAAGGGTGCCTATGGGGGCCTAGGCAAGAGTGGGACAGATCTGAGGGTCTCTGGCAGAAGGAGGGTCTCTGGGCCAGGGCCAAGGCAGTGGGGGCCGTTCCCTCACTGTTTCCAGGATGGCTTCGCAGGCCACACAAAACCACTTCACTGGCCGGATCTGGCCCCCGGGCCTTGTGTTTGACATGTCTGCTGTAAAGAGTGTAGAGAAGATCAATAAGGATGATTAAATTACTGGAGGCTAAAACATATGAAGAATAGTTGCAGGAACTGGGTATGTCTAGTCTAGTGAAAAGAAGGACTAGGGGAGATATGATATCAATGTTCCAATATTTGAGGGCCTCCTACAAGGATGAAGGGGTCAAACTATTTTCTGAAGCAATCTTGGAGAAATTCCCTAATGGTGAGAACAATTAACCAATGAAACAGCTTGTCTTCAGAAGTTGTGGGTGCTCCATCACAGGAGGCATGCAAATAGACACAGGACAGCTATTTGTCTGAAATAGTATAGGGTCTCCTGCTCGAGTAGGGGGTTGGACTGGAAAACTCCCAAGGTCCCTTTCAGGTCTGTTATTCTATGCTCTATGATATGCCACATGATCTGCATTTATCAGAATCTGATTTGCCCCATCCTTTTAGGAATATAATATGTCCTGCAAATTGCTCGGAGCGATTGGCTTTATCTCTTCAGAAATATAACCTGGAAGATAGTCTGCTGCAAGTACAGTCTCTGCATTATAACATCCTGCATTTATACATTAGACATCAACATAGCCCACAGAAGCTAACCTCAAGGTTAAGCAATCTGCTGATGCTTATGAAATGAAAGCAACAGTTATGAATTACACTGGGAGATAAATTGTGCTTTGCAAAAAAGCAAGGCAGTGGCTCAAGCAATCATCCTCAATGCAGGAATGGATCAATTACTGCCCAATAATAATGTTTCTCAAAAGCTTTCTCATTTCCAGTCCAGGAGCACATAAAAATTACAGCAATGCTGGAGGGCCAAAACAACTTTTGTAATCAGGAAGTTTATTATGCCCCTCTTCAAAATGTTAATCTTTTACTCTTCCAGATTTAAATGAGCATCTCTATCTGCTTTAAAAATCCCTATTTAAACTGAATGTCAAAGGCCAACGAGGCATCTTCTTGGTTTGCAGACGTGGGAGTTTGTTCTCAGAGGGATACAAAGAACTATTAACTCCAATAATATGAGGAGATGTTGGGAACTGCTGCCCAGGCTGGAAGAAGGGGTCAAGCAGGAACTTACCTTGGTGTCCTTGCACAGCTGCAAGAGAAGTTAAGTCTGACCTCCCTCAAGATACATGAAACTTCAACTGTTCCCAGGAGAAGGCAAGTAGTCTAGGTAGATTCTTGTAACATAGGTAGAAGTCAATAAAGTTGCTGGCTAAAGTTATTCATGGTTTAGTCTTGCACCTGATAGGAGCCAAGATAATGCTATTGTTTATGAAAGGCCAGGTTAGAAAATAAAATGAGTGTGCAGAAGTGTTATATAAAGACAAGGTGAGGGAAGGGCTTTTGACTCTGTAAGGATTTTTATTTCTCATTTATTTCTTTTCATTCAGAAAAATGAATTAGGATTACTTTTTCCCATCAATTTTTATTCAATCTCATGAAAGAAAACTTGGTTGTAAAGTTTACACTGTTAATATTATTAATATATGATGTGTTTCTTAAATAACAGATCTCTATAAAATGAAAAAAAAAATGATGGGCAATAAAAATCAATCCAAAAAGATCTCAGAATTTGGGAAAATAATTTTATCTACATTTATCTATCCCAAAAATACATACAGTACATATATATATATATATATATATATATATATATATATATATATATATATATATATATATATATGGATCTTTGGTTATTCGGGTTTTTCCCCGCGTAGAACTAAAGGTGTAGGGGCGAAGTTTCGACGGAATCCCATCCGTCATCATCAGGCTCGAGGCTTCTGCTTCCTTCTGCTGGGAGAAGCATGTGGCTGTTTGTTCCTCTTTTTTTTTAAACTGCGAGAGGGGGTGTGTTCTGTGGGTGGAGGTTGCTCTGATTGGGTGGGGGAGTAAGTGTGTTCTGATTGGGTGGGAGTGTGTTTTGAATGGTGGGTGTGTTCTGATTGGGTGGGGGTGTGTTTTGAGTGGATGGGCTGGTCTCAGCTGCCAGCCTTAGACCTGAGCTGGTGAGTTGTGCTGCTTTTGTTCGGCTTCGTGTTTGTGGTGGTGCCATGTTTTTATAGTGGGTGTCAGTTTGCTTATTGTGTGGTTTGGAGGGGTTTAAAGTGGCTGATGTTGCAGCTGTGGTTAGGTTTCTGTTTTGTGGTTGTGCCTCGTTATCATTGTGGGTTCGGATTTGCTTTTTGAATGGTTGTGTGGTGGTGATGTCATGTGTTATCATGAGTTTGGGTCTATCATTCTTGGTGGTTGGGACTCGTCTGTCAATCAAGGCGGGTTTCCAAATGGTTGGTAGGCGAGAGGTATCATCTTGTTTGTTTATGCTGTGGGGGCGTTTTTCTATCTCAATGGCTTCTCTGATTATTCTGTTGTTAAAATGTTCAATTTTGGCGATAGTTTTGTTTTTTTTAAAATCAATTTCATGTCCCGTGGCTTCAAAGTGTTGGACCAGGGATGAAGTTTGTTCTCCTTTTCTGAGTGAGTTTTTGTGCTCTTCAATGCGTGCACTTATTCTTCTGTTGGTCTGTCCGATGTATGTGGTGGGACAGGTGGAGCATGGGATTTCGTATACTCCTTGGTTTTCTAAGCCAATTATGTCCTTGGGGTTTCTTAGGATGGTGGATATTTTTCTGTCTGTGTAGAATGCTGTTTTGATGTTGTGTTTTTGGAGGACCTTGCTGATTCTGTCTGTGGTCCCTTTTAAGTATGGGAGGAGGGCTTTGCCATTTTCTTGTTCTCTGTCTTGGGTTTTTCTGGGTGTCTCTCTTCGGATTAAGTTGGTAATCGTGTTTCTTTGGAATCCATTGGCTGTTAGTACATTAGTGAGAGTGTGTAGTTCGGTTTTTTGGTGTTGTTCATCAGCTAGGTGTTTTGTTCTGGAGATGAGTGTCTTGGCTACGGAGTTGATCTGTGCTGGGTGGTGGTGTGAGAGTGCATTCAGATAGCGGTTTGTGTGTGTTTTTTTATGGTAGATAGTGTGTCCTAGGGAGCCGTTGGATTTCTTGTAGACTAAGACATCAAGGAAGGGAAGTTGATTGTTAGCTTCTGTTTCCATGGTGAATTGTATTTTGGGGTGTAGGCTATTGAGGTGTGTGAGGAAGTCATCCAGTTTTTCTTTGCCGTGTGGCCAGATTACGAAGGTGTCATCTACGTATCTGAGCCAGAGTTTGGGTTTGTGGTTGGATTTTTCTAGAGCGAGGGTTTCAAAGTGTTCCATGTAGAGGTTTGCGATGACAGGTGAAAGGGGTGATCCCATGGGTGCTCCTTCCATTTGTTATAATATATGTATGTATATATAAGTGTCAAGTATACTTTTCAAATGAAAATGTAAAAGACGATTTAGGCAGAAACCACTTCAATAACCTGAAGCAGATGTGTGCTCCAGATAGACCTGAGAAGTATTTAGCTTTATAAGCCCTGATGTTGAAATGGTTACAATCAGATTAATGAAATGAAATCATTTCCTAATCTATGGACTACTTTTTACAAATTTGAGCAAAGCTTTGATCTGAATAAAGTCTGAAAGCGGTTTGGTTGCATCAACCCTTTGAAAACAAACCTGTGAACTGAGTTCCAGAATCTAATAGATGTGTTCCAAATGAACTGAGTGTCTTTGATTTATTTTTAAAAAAGAATTCTGTTGTTGCATGTGTGCATTCCAGTGAAATCTTGGGTCTGAACAGAGTCAAATGTACGATTTAACATCTAATAGATTTGGCTCTCTGAAACAAATTGCAGATTGATAACAAACCACAAATTCAGTGAAGGTTGAAAACTGCAGTTGGCTCATACAGATCAGCTGGCTTGTACTACTTCTGAGAATGAAACTACAGAATATCTTTGAGCATCTCCAAAGCACCTGAAGACATGACAAGAAGCAACAGATGGAAACTAACCAAAGAGAGAAGCAACCTAGAACTAAGGAGAAATTTCCTGACAGTTAGAACAATTAACCAGTGGAATGGCTTGCCTCCAGAAGCTGTGAATACTCCAACACTGGAAGTTTTTAAGAAGAAACTGGACAACCATTTGTCTGAAATGGTATAGGGTTTCCTGCCTGAGCAGGGGGTTGGACTAGATCAGAGGTCCCCAAACTTTTGGTACCAGGGACAGGTTCTGCGGAGAGAGGTTTTTCCATGGACCAGAGGGTGCGTAGTTTTGTGTGCAGCCTACATCCTGCAGATGGGGCTTTGCTCGTTTGTGTGGACTGGTTGCTGGCATGCCGCGGCCCAGTACTGGCCTATGGACTGGGGGTTGGGGAACCCCTGGACTAGATGACCTCCAAGGTCCCTTACAACTCCTCCTCCTCCTCCTCCTCCTCCTCCTCCTCCTCCTCCTCCTCCTCCTCCTCCTCCTCTTCTTCTTCTTCTTCTTCTTCTTCTTCTTCTTCTTCTTCTTCTTCTTCTTCTTCTTCTTCTTCTTCTTCTTCTTCTTCTTCTTCTTCTTCTTCTTCCTGTCCAAAGATGAACATGGATTCAGCACATAGGTGACATATTACTGAAGACCATATCTTTGGTTTTGGAGTTGGGTATCATCAATATGCTGATGATACCCAACTTTTTATTTCTACCCCAAACCACCCCAGTGATGCCCTCGCTGTGATGTCCCGTTGCCTGGAGGCGGTTCGGGTCTGGATGGGGAGAAACAGACTTCAACTCAACCCGGACAAGACTGAGTGGCTGTACATTCCGGCATCCCGGGACATTCAAATTGTTCCATCCCTTTCTATGGGGGGTGAGCTGTTACCCCCCGTGGATAGGGCTCGCAACTTGGGAGTCCTCCTAGATTCACGACTTACCTTGGAAGATCATGTAGCAGCTGTGACTAGGGGGGCTTTCGCCCAGGTTCGCCTGGTGCGCCAGTTGCGGCCCTATCTGGACCGGGATGCCCTGTGTGCGGTCACTCATGCGCTCGTGACCTCTCGCCTTGACTACTGTAATGCTCTCTACATGGGGCTTCCCTTGAAGACCACTCGGAGGCTCCAACTGGTACAGAATGCGGCCGCGAGAGTTGTCTTGGGAGTTTCCCGGTACTCCCATGTTACACCTTTGCTCCACGAGCTACATTGGTTACCAGTTGTCTTCCGGGTGAGGTTTAAGGTCTTAGTGATGGTTTTTAAGTCCCTACATGGCATGGGTCCGGAATACCTCGGGGACCACCTGCTGCCGGCGTCAACCCCCCTCCGCCCTGTGCGTTCCCACAGAGAGGGCCTCCTCAGGGTGCCTCCAGTCAGAGAATGCCGGCTGGTGGCCCCCAGGGGGAGGGCCTTCTCTGTGGGCGCCCCGGCCTTATGGAATCAACTGCCGGTGGAGCTCCGGATGGCACCGGATCTCCGCTCCTTCCGGCGCGGGTTAAAGACCCACCTGTTTGAACAAGCTGGCCTGGCCTGATGGGGAGTTAATTTGGGTTTTTAAATATTTGTATATTTTACTGTTTTATCTTGGGCATTAATTTAATTCTATTTTAACTTTTGTAGTTTTGTACTTTTATCATTTGCCCTGTTCACCGCCCTGAGTCCCTAGGGAGAAGGGCGGTATAAAAATTTAATAAAACTGAAACTGAAACTGAAACTTTCTCAGATTACACAAGTTCAGAAGCATCCCACTGTCATCCAATGCAGGTGAATTAAAGCCAAGTTATCTGAACAGAACTCTACAAATCCCTTTGATTCCTGAATCACAATTATTATCTTATTAAAAATAATCCTTAGAAACAATAGCAATAGCATTTAGGCTTAGATACCACCCCACAATGCTTTACAGCATTCCCTGAGCAGTTTAAAATATCAATATATTGCTCCCCAAAATCTGGGTCCTCATTTTACTGACCTTTGAAGGATGGAAGGCTTAGTCAACCTTGAGTTGGTTAGGATCAAACTCCTGGCTGTTGGCAGAGTCAGCCTGCAATACTGCATTCTACCCACTGTGCTGCCATAGCTCTTCATTAGGTGCTTTTCAATATAGTTAAGGCTAGGATATAAGCTCACATATCACCCTGTTCTCCTGGACAAGCTGACTGGTTAGAAATGGTTCTGTTAGGGTTTTGGCTTTGCTGGTGTGCAACACCTGATGTCTGTCTGGCTCACTTTGGACTTTCCTTCTCATTCTGGCTGGACAAAATAAAGAGCATTGGGTTTAGCTGAACAATTCAACAAAAGAATCATTAACCCGAGCATTTATATCACACAAACACACACAATTTCAAATATTCTTCTTTCAAGCTGGAAATACACTGGGTTGTATAATGTTCTAGAATTCCACGTTCACAAAGTTGACTTGCAGATTCAGAGTTATGAAACAAAGTTCATGGAGAAGATTAGAGATTGGTCAGTTGAATACAAATATTCATGCTAGAGCATTTTTTTTTATTCCTGTTAGCTTACCAAGCACAATTATCTTTGCATAATCACCCTGGCAAATCTTTGAAGGGAGACATTAAATAATTCAGCAGTTTTGGATCAAAACGAGATGTTTGCCTTGCACAATCTTACAGGTGTCCACCCAAATCGCTGTAGTCCAATTTACTTTTTTCTTCTAATGCCAGCAATTATCAGGGGTAATAGGAACCCGACGTTTTAAGGTCAGCTCATTTGTTTTAAAAGGGAATTGGCTCCTTTCAAACTTTTCAGCACTAAGAAATCCTTGACTTTTAGAGAGTTCAAAACTGATCATGATATGTCAGAGTTTTCAAAATGTCGAAGTACATTTGCATTTTGCATGAAATCCAACTTCTGAATTAATTCATTTCCTGCATTAGGTTTGCATTTTCTGGATTCACAGAGCATGTTGAGCAAAAATAATAAGAACCAACCAAGGTTAACCCTAATCAAACCTAGCAAGCTGTACAGCTATTGGTGCTCTATGTGAATACTGTCTCTCTCCTTTTCTCTTTCTTTGTGTTCCTTTACCAACTCTGGCAGACCTGACAGCCATTTGTGTTTTTGTCTTTCCAGAATAATGGGGTTGGAAGGCATCTTAGAAGCCAACTAATCCAACACCCTGCTCAGTGCAGGATCATTAATTAGCAACACCCTGCTGAACTTGGCTGATCAAAAAGGCTAAGCAAGTTGGTACACAGTTAATACTTGGAAGAAGCACTATTTGGAAATCAGAAGTCAAAACAACATCTTAGAAAAAGACAGAAGCAAATGATTTCCATACTAAGCAAACATATGTCCATGTGAATTACTAGAGGTTCACTTTAATTCGAAGGTGACTTTACTTTAACTCTCCAAATTGGAAACATTCTTCAAAGTCAGAAGTTAGCTGGTTTAGCTTTATTTTCTGAATCTTTTCCTGCAATGATTTTGTCACTGGGCAATTTTAATTATGGTATAACTATGAGAACCAAGATCATGTCATCCGGTCCTCTCAATTCCTGGCAAATAGATAGGGAAGAAATGGAGGTTGTGACAGATTTTATTTTCCTGGGCTCCAAGATCACTGCAGATGGGGACTGTAGCCAAGAAATTAAAAGACGCTTGCTCCTGGGGAGGAAAGCCATGGCAAATCTAGATAGCACACTAAAAAGCAGAGACATCACCCTGTCAACAAAAGTGCGTATAGTCAAGGCTATGGTCTTCCCAGT
The DNA here is from genome assembly GCF_947247035.1 of Vipera ursinii. Lineage (NCBI taxonomy): Eukaryota > Metazoa > Chordata > Lepidosauria > Squamata > Viperidae > Vipera > Vipera ursinii. The sequence goes on from NC_139518.1 coordinate 12,835,937, forward strand.
TGCAATGTATGGCAGTGAAAGCTGGACCATAAGAAAGGCTGAGCGCCAAAGAATTGAGGCCTTTGAACTATGGTGCTGGAGAAGACTCCAGCGAGTCCCTTGGACTGCAAGGCGATCAAACCGGTCAGTCCTAGAGGAGATCAACCCTGACTGCTCTTTAGAAGGCCAGATCCTGAAGCTAAAACTCAAATACTTTGGCCACCTAATGAGAAGGAAGGACTCACTGGAGAAGAGCCGAATGCTGGGAAAGATTGAGGGCAATAGAAGAAGGGGACGACAGAGAATGAGGTGGCTGGATGGAGTCACTGAAGCAGTAGGTGTGAGCTTAAATGGACTCCAGCAGATGGTAGAGGACAGGAAGGCCTGGAGGAACGTTGTCCATAGGGTTGCGATGGGTCGGACACGACTTCGCAGCTAACAACAACAACAACAATAACTATGAGAAAGCCAATACACAAATTTTACTTGCTTTTACCCCCTTTTTGTCCAATATGTTTAGATTAAAAACTTTTCCTTGATTACTCTGACCTTCTCCATTTATTTATTTTTTTAAATGGGGTTCTCAATGACTGAAAATGCTTGTCTATAGTTCTAAAGCATGTACGGGCGTAAAGACACTACTGAGAAACAGGCAATTGTTTTGAAGGAAGATGGTCTGTTTTCAATCTTCTTTAAGGCCTGGCAGGTCTCTGTTCATTGTTGCATTGTTCCCCTGTCCAGTTTCTCTGTGCCAATACTGGCCGCAGTCAGGCCAAAGTCTACTTGGGCTTTTAAGTGCAAAAAAAAAGCCTGCAAAGAAACATGAAATGCTTTGCCAAGGTTGATCCTGTCACCCCTTCATCTCAGTGAGGTGCACCAATTCCCTTTGAGGCATGAAAGACCCCATCAAGATCAGTGGAAACCACCTCCTAACAGTGGTCTTTTTCTAACTTTTTGCAAGAAGGTAATCCTCTATCTAACATTTTAGTATGGCTTATATGCTACTGTGGAAACAGCTTACAAAAACAACATTAAAATGAAAAAAATATAATAAGCAAAAACCAAATAAGTGCACCTGAAAGAACAGCCACAGTATCAGGAGAATCCCCTGCTCTCCAGTTTACTCTCAAGCCTCTTCAAAAAAGCTATAATTTTATTGCATTCTGAAAAATCAATAGGCTGGATGCAGAAGATGCTAATGAAGCCAAGACATCTAATAGTCAAAGGAAGGAACTTGTTGGATGAAACATTATTGAAGTGTTTCAGAGGAAGTTTATTGAGTTAGTTCAGATGATAAATGAATCAAAATTACATTTTTTGTTACTCGTGCAGCTTACAGTATTTCTATTCATATAGAAATAGTTCTGCACCAGACAACCTGTGTCCCATGGGTGATTGCTTCACCTTTTCAGAGATATTTCCTTACTTATGCAGAGAAACAAAATGTCAATGGGTGGGCAAAAAAGCAATGAGTCTGGGAGCAACTTTTGACTTCCTGCTGGCGTCCCCATTGAATTACCTTGTGGGAAGCTGGCAAAGAATATCAGAAATATTCCTCCTTTTTTTTTCCTTCTCTCCCTCCCTTTGTCCCTTCATTTTCTTTTTTTCTTACTGTTCCTTTTCTCCTCTCCCTCCAAAGAATACCTGCCAGCTTCTTCATTTACTTTGATCGTGGGCAGCTTGCAGAAAGAAAGTCAGTGTGGAAGCCAGATAAGAAGTTGTAAATCTAAGGCCAGCAGGCAGGTAAGGGGCTGTTACAAGATGGGACAGGGAGCTGACTTTACAGTATCTCCACCTGTAAGGACTGAAATATTTTACACCTTGTTTTTATGAACTTTAGCACTGGGGGCAGACTTGGAGTGCTCCAAAACCCATCACTGTTTTGATGAGGAAAATTCCAATATCAATAATTTTTTTTGTTAGGTGGAATATGCATCTAGAGATTGTCAAGTAGAACCAGCTACATTTAAAGATGTTTCAAAGTTGAGATTTATTTTTTTTTGCCTGTTCTGCATCATTGCTGGAGTTGCACAAAATGAGTTGATTTCAACTGACATCCCTTGATGGAACAGGGTATAAGAGAGCTGAGAGGGAGAAAATTCCATGTTACATTACAATACCCAAATCGAAAAGTCAGAACACTCTAATCTTTTCCTCCTCCTGAATATATAAGGACTAAAAATTAAAGTGGGATTTTATTTTTATTTTTTTATTTTAATTCCATTTATATCCCGCCCTTCTCCGAAGACTCAGGGCAGCTTACAAGCTTAGCAGTAGCCTTCTTTCTATGTATATGCCTGCTTATTAGGGCTTTCATACACCCCCCCAAGCGGCATTATTACAAAGTCAGCTTAATTTTTCTGAGCTCTGCTTAAACTCTGTTATTTCTTTCCCCAAATCTGCTGAGGCGAAGAGCAAGTAGAACTTAGTGTGGACAACATTTTCCTTTACCTCTTTGAATATTTTGCAGCGATGTCTATGAAAACTACTGACATGGAATCATCAGTGAATATCTGAACTTGTTGAAAGTTATAGGAAGCTGACAGCTTCCCGTGACTACAAGGTATCATTCATGGGTATGTTTATCTATCCTCACTAGGTACTTACCTTTCTAGTCAAGCTTCATTAGCAGCTGCAATCTTGAGAAGAACTTCATCAGTCTGGGAAGTCTGTGATGCCTGTGAACTGCCAGCTTGGAGGAACTATGAAAAACTCCTTGGAGAGCTGTTTGTCACCGTGGCATAGTTACCACATGCTGACCTAATTGCCTGTGACCTCAGTTTGAAAGCACAAATCTCATCTTGCTCTAATTAGCAGACCTAAAAACAAAATACTTCCACATACACAACCCACCCAGATGTTCTGCTGGAAATAGGATACAATACTTCAAGATTTTAAAAAGATGATAGATGTTGATGATGATTGTGACAATTATGATGATGATGATAATGTTCATATATTCCATCTTCTTTTCAGTCTAGGAGCCCAACCTTAGAATTTCATAGGAAAAAATAATAATGAAATTCTAAGGTTGGACTCCAGACTGAAAAGAAGAGGCAATATAGGAACATTGCTATCATCATCATTGTCATTGTCATCAATCAATCAATCAATCAATCAATCAATCAATCAATCCTCTTTTTAAAATCTTGAAGTATTGTATCCTGTTGCCAGCAGAACATCTGCATGGCTTGGGTATGTGATGATAATGATGATGATGACGACGATGACGATGATGATAGCAATGTTCATATATTCCATCTTCTTTTCAGTCTAGGAGCCCAACCCTAGAATTTCATAGGAAAAAATAATAATGAAATTCTAAGGATGGACTCCAGACTGAAAAGAAGAGGCAATATAGGAACATTGCTATCATCATCATTGTCATTGTCATCAATCAATCAATCAATCAATCAATCCTCTTTTTAAAATCTTGAAGTATTGTATCCTGTTGCCAGCAGAACATCTGCATGGCTTGGGTATGTGATGATGATGACGATGACGACGACGACGACGATGATGATAGCAATGTTCATATATTCCATCTTTTTTCGGTCTGGAGCCCAACCCAAGGTGCTGGTGATGACCTATAAAGCCCTACATGGCATGGGTCCGGATTATCTTAGGGAGCACCTGCTGCCACCATCAACTTCCCATCGTCATGTGCGCTCCCATAGAGCGGGCCTCCTTAGGGTGCCGCTGGTTAGGGAGTGCCGGAGGGTGATCCCCAGAGGGAGGGCATTTTCTGTGGGCATGCCTGCCCTATGGAATGATTTACCTGTGGAACTCCGGACGGCCCCCAATCTGCGTTCATTTCGCCGGGACCTGAAAACCTGGCTTTTTGATCTATCAGGCCTGGACTGAAGGCTTTTTAATATTGTTTTATTTGTTGGGCTTTAATTAATTTAATTCATTTTAATTTTATATTATCTTTTTATATTGTCTTTTATATGCTGCCCTGTAAACCGCCCTGAGTCCTTCGGGAATAGGGCGGTATAGGAAACTAATTAAATAAATAAAATAAATAAACCCTCCTTTTCTAGTATTGCTTACTTTGAGCCAGCTTTTCCTATGCACTGTTGATCAACAAAGAGACAGATAAACAGACAGACATCCTGGGTGAACAGTTATCCTGCAGCTTCAAGAAAGCAAAACTGCACAGTAGCTCTGTGTGTGAAATAAGACCAAGGAGGGATGGTGAAAAGAGTCCTTGAGCTTTCTGTATGGCATTTTCCTGATCTAAATTACTACCATGTTATTTTGTAAAGGACATGAATATTGATGGTATAATAGTACTAAATAACCATCCATGAACATAGTAAATCATTTCTTAACCTATATTAAAACAGACGAGCAGGATCAAGTACCATCAGTTCTTTCATAGGAGGCCATCACAAAATGGCAAAGCTGTAAGTTAAACTGGGAAGTTGGAAAGACATCCTGGAAGAAACCAAGGACAGCTTAATTATCGCTGCCAAGGAAACTACGACTAGGTTCACCCTGCAAAGTCAGCAAGAGAGCACCTTGAAGAAGCCTCATATTTATCTTTTCAATATATAATTCTATTGCCTTTTCTAATTAAGATACCTTTTATGATCATGTATATTCGTATAACTGCTGTAGAGGTTCTCTGTTCCTTTGTTCTCTTGTATTTTTATGTTTTTTATTGATGCTGGAAGCTATTATATAAGGACATTAATATTCTAATAAATAAATATTCCTGGATAAAGAATAAGGATTTGGACAAAGGGCATCATTGAAAAGGTGTGGGGGTAGCAAAGGGAGGGAGGGAGGGATGGAGAGAGAGAGATCCTAACACATAGAGAGATAATGTAAATAACATATTAGAGACAGGAAGCAGTTTCAAAGTTCTGCTAAAAATATTTATAATAATTTTAACAACCTAATAATGATAAGAGCGACAGCACCATACATTTCAATTAACAAAAAAAAATGTCAGGGAGAAAGAAAAGAAAAAAGGAGAAGTCTAACAATAGCAATAGTACTTAGACTTCTATACTGCTTCTTAATGCTTTACAGACTCTCTAAACAGTTTACAAAATCAGCATATTGCTCCCAAAAATCTGGGTCTTCATTTTACCAACCTTGGAAGGATGGAAGTTTAAATCAACCTTGAGCTGGTCAGGATCGAACTCCTGGCAGTGGGCAGAATTAGCTTGCAATACTCCATTCTAATCACTGTGCCACCACAGCTCAGTAGATCTTGAGTAGCTGAAACCCTCAGTATCATGTCACCAAATGTGCAAGTAAAAATATAAAAATGAAATCAATAGAATGATAATTTTCAAAAGTTTCAAGTTTCAAGTTCAAGTTTTATTTAATTTGTATACCGCCCTTCTCCTTGGTAGGGACTCAGGGCGGTTCACAGGGCATATATAAAAAAGACAATACAAAAATTAAAAAAGATTAAACCCATGCCCAGTTAAAAACAGTAATACAAATCTAAAACAACAAATTAAAACCCATAATCCCCCGTCAGGCCAGACCAGCTATTTCAAATAGGTGGGTCTTCAGGCCACGACGGAAAGTTCGGAGGTCTGATGCCGTCCGGAGCTCCACCGGCAGTTGGTTCCATAATGCTGGAGCGCCCACAGAGAAGGCCCTCCCCCTGGGGGCCACCAGTCGGCATTCCCTGACTGGCGGCACCCTGAGGAGGCCCTCTCTGTGGGAACGCACAGGGCGGAGGGGAGTTGATGCCGGCAGCAGGTGGTCCCTGAGGTATCCCGGACCCATGCCATGTAAGGACTTAAAGATCGTAACCAAAACCTTGAACCTCACCCGAAAGACAACTGGTAACCAATGCAGCTCGCGGAGCAAAGGTGTAACATGGGAGTACCGGGAAACTCCCAAGACAACTCTCACGGCCGCATTCTGTACCAGTTGGAGCCACCGAGTGGTCTTCAAGGGAAGCCCCATGTAGAGAGCATTACAGTAGTCAAGGCGAGAGGTCACGAGCGCATGAGTGACCGTACACAGGGCATCCCGGTTCAGATAGGGCCGCAACTGGCGCACCAGGCGAACCTGGGCAAAAGCCCCCCTAGTCACGGCCACTATATGATCTTCCAGGGTAAGCCGTGAATCTAGGAGGACGCCCAAGTTGCGAGCCCTATCCACGGGGGGTAAGAGCTCACCCCCCATAGAAAGAGATGGAACATTTTGAATGTCCCGGGATGCCGGAATGTACAGCCACTCAGTCTTGTCAGGGTTGAGTTGAAGTCTGTTCCTCCCCATCCAGACCCGAACCACCTCCAGGCAACGGGACATCACAGCGAGGGCATCACTGGGGTGGTTTGGGGTCGAAAAGAAAAGTTGGGTATCATCGGCATATTGATGATACCCAACTCCAAAACCACGAATGATCTCACCCAGCGGTTTCATGTAGATGTTGAACAGGAGAGGCGAGAGAACCGACCCCTGAGGAACTCCACAAACGAGAGACCTAGGGGCCGATCTCTGCCCCCCTGCCAACACCGACTGCGAGCGTCCCAGGAGATAGGAGGAGAACCACTGAAGAACTGTGCCTCCCACTCCCAATCCCCTGAGACGCCGCAGCAAGATACCATGGTCGATGGTATCGAAAGCCGCCGAGAGGTCTAATAGGACTAGGACAGAGGAATATCCCCTATCCCGAGCCCTCCAGAGATCATTCACCAGAGTGACCAATGCCGTCTCCGTGCTGTACCCGGGCCTGAAACCCGATTGGTAGGGGTCCAGATAATCCGCTTCATCCAGGACCAGAGGGAGCTGATGCGCCACCACACTCTCGACAACCTTCGCAAGAAAGCGAAGGTTGGAGACTGGACGAAAGTTGTTCAAAACAGCTGGGTCCAAGGCAGGCCTCTTGAGGAGAGGTCTCACCACCGCCTCCTTCAAGACGGTGGGGAAATAACCCTCACTCAAAGAAGCAGATATAACCGCCTGAAGCCAGCCTCGTGTCCTCTCCCTAGCTGCATAAACCAGCCAGGAAGGGCACGGGTCCAACAAACATGTGGAGGAGCTCAGCCTCCCCATAATCCTGTCCACTTCATCAGGGGTCACAGAATCAAACTCTTCCCAGGTAACATTGACAAGACCGCCCGTGTCCTGATCGCCTGACTCTGCCCATCTGGAGTCCAAACCGGTCTGAATCCGAGCGATTTTATCCGACAGATGTTGACTAAATTCCTCGGCACGACCCTGCAAGGGATCCTCCCTCACCTCCTGATTAAGAAGTGAGCGAGTCACCCTAAACAAGGCGGCCGGGCGATTATCTGCGGACGCGATGAGGGTGGAGAAGTAATTGCACCTCGCCACCCTCATCGCTGCGAGATAAGACCTAATATAGGTTCTTAACCGCAACCGGTCGGGTTCGGATCGGCTAGACCTCCAGCAGCTCTTAAAGCCTTAGGAAAGATACCCTTTTTCTTCCATTCAGTCATGTCTGCTTCTCACAGACTGCCAGGTCATATCCCTATATTTTTCTTGGCAGCTTTCCCCCCCCCCCCAGAAATGGTCCACTATTACCTCCTTCACCTAATGGTGAGAGAAAGCCGAGATCACCCAAAGCAGCAAGAATCATATTTGCACAAAATGAAGAAATACCACCAGAGGAAGAAATAATTAAAAACAAATACTAGATTGTGTGGAAATGGACAGACTTACTCTGAGGTTGAAAGAAAAAGAAGAAACAGAATATTTTCATACTTGGGATTTATTTTATCAATGGCTGGAGAAAAGAATAAGGGATTAGGAATTCAATTTGTATTAGTGAATGATAAACTCAGAAGTCACGTTTGTTGAATAAATACTTTTGATTTGCATTTAAAAAATCAATAAAAACTTTTTTTAAAAAAACAAAAAACAAAAACAAAGTTGGTTTTGTACTTAAGGTGTAACTAGGACTTACTGTCTCCTTGTTTCTAGGCTTATGCCTTAATCACAACACCCAACTGGCATGCTCTTTCTCAGTATATGCAGTATATTTTAGATATACATAGATTGCATATATAATAAAATGTTTCAGAAAAGGAAAGCAAACATCAGTAATAAAACTTGGTTGCAATAGCCTTTTTAATTTCTTGACTAAATCTTTAGGTAGATAATCTCTGAATTTCTTCAGAGGAGGAAGGAAACACTCAATTTCTCAAGGATTGGACTTGATAAATGGGGGAAAAAAACCCACACTATTGGAAAAGTTAGTGGTGTAGCGTGGGTTGTCAGCACCCGGGGCAAGCACCCGGCCGCTGCACTGTCCCTCCCCCAGATAGTCCCTCGCTCTCTCTCCGCACCGCACCGCACACCTGACACACAAACCCCTCCACAGTGGGCGGCGACCTGGCGACTCGGATCGGATTCGCACAGCCAGCACTGCAGTGAGAGAGAGTGAGTGAGCCAGGCAGGGGCAGAGAGCTGCGAGTGCGAGCGTGCCCCCCCAGATGTTGCGCCCGGTGTGGCCGGCCCCCCCTGCACCCCCCACGCTACGCCACTGGGAAAAGTTCCTTCATTGTGTTCCCTTGGGATATCACAGAAGTGTGAGAATACAGTTGCAGGTCATTGGAGAAATGATAACACAAGAAGTTCATGCATACCGTCACCCTAGTTTGTAAATAAATAAGTGCAAGGGTAGCCACCTGACTCCTAATAGAATGCCACGGAAATTTCACTAGAGAATTCTCACTATTGAGCTGTATTTTACTGAAATTTATGGATCCTGGAATTGTGATCGGTAATGAGGGTATCATTAATGAATGCAGTGATGAAAATTAAAGTAGATGCATTGCAGTGCTCTGTTAACCAAGGCCTTTAAAAAAAGAGGTTGAGGAGAAATTATTCACTAATTTTTTTCAATTGTTTTCTAAATCATTTCTTTTGAACGGGAAGGAAAGAATAAAAAGAAAAGAAAGTAATTAAGTAAAATAAAACTAGAAGAGCCATTTTAGTTGTTTTAGAAGACTACATGTAATGCTGGGTAGAATTTCAGTACAGCATTTTCCATCTAGGGATCCCCATGCCAAAGAGGTGGACCTGTTGAATTTTTGCCTGCTGTGAGAATGTCAAAGACAAGAGGGCCAAGTCAGAAAAACAAGCTAACATTGCCAAGCAAATATTTCATACAGTTAAATGAGCTCTCTTTCTGTTATTCAAAAGCAATTTCATTTTGACGGCTGTGGTTCCAGGGTCAAATGTCTCTTTGTTTCCCTGCACAGAGGAGAAACATCTAGCAATTAAATACAAACAAAAGTGTTAATTTCAAACTCTTTCTTTGGCTTAGGATTTGGAAAGAAGGTATTTTTGGCCACTCCTGAAGAGAGATGTTTGTGTCATCAATCAGTCTCTGGCTATTACTATAGGCCCTTTGTGAATCACAAAAGAAATATGGTGGCAACTATAGTGATAAAAGACCTTTAGTTTGCTAATTGCTGGTACACAGCTTGACTAGGTTGATCTACTTGGAAAATGGCTTTTGGCTTCACTTAGCCTCACAGAACCAATTAAAGGCTACAGGCGACTGCAAGAACAGCATGTAATTCCTCCCCACCCGAAACAGGGCTTGTAGATTGACATTTTTTTTTAAAAAATAGGAGTGATTAAAATGAGTGTTTGGGAGAGTGAAGAGTTTGTATATTTATTTAGTGACAGGATAGTTAAAGGGGATGCATCAATATCTTGTCCCTCCTTACTGTGGTGCAATGTAATTTAGAGTTGCAGGAATAATATAGCATAGCATAGCATAGCATAGCATAGCATAGCATAGCATAGCATAGCATAGCATAGCATAGCATAGCATAGAATAACAGAGTTGGAAGGAACCTTAGAGGTCTTCTAGTCCAACCCCCTTCTGCACAAGCAGGAAAACCTACACAATTTCAGATAAGTGACTGTCCAGTCTTTTCTAAAAAAAAACCCTCCAAATATGAAGCACCCACAACTTCGAACAGCTTGCCATCAGAAGTTGTGCTGCGATTTGCACAACGAGGTGAAGCTAAGCAAAAAAAGTGAATTAACTCCATTTCTCATTGATTTCTTCCACGCTTTTAAAGGAAGTGGCAGTTACCTTTTTTATACATTCCCATTATTTGGGTCTCTCCCTATAGTAGAGCTGCAGGTAATGAAACATATCCCTTATGAGGGCAAGCTCGCCTTATTATTTCTTAAAAACTTCCAGTGTTGGAGCATTGACAACTTCTGGAGGCAGGTTGTTCCACTGATTAATTGTTCTAATTAATTGTCAGGAAATCTCTTCTTAGTTCTAGGTTGCTTCTCTGCTTGATTAGTTTTGATCCATTGCTTCTTCCACTGCCCTCAGGTGCTTTGGAGGAGCAAGAGGCTTTTTCCCATAGTACAAAAAGATGGTGGAATTTGGATATCTGGTAGGCAGGAAGAGGGCAAAGGCGGTATATCTAACAGTTATGGAGATAGTTGCTGTAGTCTGGCAAGATTCCACCTGTAGGCAAACTTCAATAAAAAAACTACAGGTAGTCCTTGATTCATGACCACAGTGGACTATGCTCATTAAATAATGGAGTCTACCCAATGGGGGTGAATGGGTGGGTGAGAGATGGGGGGCAATGCAGCATCCTTGCAGTTGCTCATAAGAGCAAATGACTGTGGGGGAGCTTCAGTGACTCTAATTTTGGAACCAGGTTGTAAGTATTTTTCGGGGATCTGCCATAACTTTGACTAGTCATTAATTGACAGGTTTCAAGTTGAGGGCTACCTGTTCTCAGAAGTAATTCCACATGTCGTTCTTGATTGTTTGGACATTAATCTTGCCAAACTAAAGCAACTATATGCATAACTATTAGATATAATCTAGGGTCTACATTTGCCCTCTTCCTGCCTACCAAATATTCAAAGTCCCCCTGTCTCTTTGTCCTCTGTCCTTTTTGTATTCAGGGCAGTGTTTCTCAATCTTGAGAAACCACTTTAAAATGTGTGGACTTCAACTTCCAGAATTCCCCAGGCAGCATGGGGAATTGCACCTCTAGTTGCTAGGATTTAAAGCAGAGGTCTTCAAACTCGGCCCTTTTATGACTCATGGACTTCAACTCCCAGAATTCCTCAGCCAGTGTGCCTGGCTGAAGAATTCTGGGAGTTGAAGTCCATGAGTCATAAAAGGGCCGAGTTTGAAGACCCCTGATTTAAAGACTCTGGTCTAGGGAATAAGATAGAGATGACCTTGACAAAGTCATGCAAGATCTGTTGCCTAGGGCAGGGGTAGACAACCTTGGCTCTTTTATGACTCGTGGACTTCAACTCCCAGAATTCCTGAGCCAGCTCAGGAATTCTGGGAGTTGAAGTCCACGAGTCATAAAAGAGCCAAGGTTGTCTACCCCTGGCCTAGGGGAAAGGGGCAGAAACATTTTTAAAGTCCAAAACAGCAAGATAATATTGGGAAGTGATTTAGGCAGATGCCTCCAAATTCACAGAAGTATAAGAGGGAGAAACAGGAGACATAGCACAATCAGACTTTGCAAGGTCCTGTTATTATAGCCAAATTCAGTAAAAGTAGCTTTGACCTGTCTGGTCTTGAGTTGATTCTCTGGTCTATATAGTGGAGCTGGCAACATATCTTGATTTTTTTCTTTTAAACCAGATCTGGCTTCCCATGACTTTCAGCCAATGTAGTGTTGTAAAATTTCATGCCCTGTTTCAACAACTCAGAAGATTAAGCACACCAGTGTTTGCCCTGGGCACTGCCTGAAGCCAGTAAGTAAAGCCTTTGGTTTTAATTTCCATTAAATTAGTGCCAGCTTTGAAACATCTTTTGTGTGTTACATGGCTGTGAGTGTGTGGGCGGGTGAGTTTATTTACACCAATCTTGGGGGAATTTAATTGATCAAAAGATTGATTTAGCCTCGTATTTCAATAATAGGATTTGGATGCATGCAATTATAATTGCAATGGAGAAGAATTATAACTTTCCAGGAATCTTAATAAGCTGCCACTGTCTCTAAGGAAGGAAGTATTTAAAATGAGTTTGCTTCTTATCAATTTTGGGGAGGTTGGATAAGACCTAATTTTCAATTAGATTTCCTCTTTAATGTGTGTGTGTGTGTGTGTGTGTGTGTGTGTGTGTGACTTCTCTAGTCAAATGGCTGAAACTAGTAAGCAGCTTCTTTTTCATTTCAACTATTTGAAGCGGTAATAGGCAAATGTGATTACATTTGCTGTTGTAACTTTGAATAGTCACTAAATGAATGGTAGTAAGTCAAGGACTACCTGTACTATTTGTTTAGTCATATTTTAGCATGAATTGTATGCAAACACACATGTAGGTATGCATGCAATTTAAACACAATTGTGTAAGGAGTCTAGAAATGGGTCCATTAAATGTGAGTAATTCTCACACATACCGTGGGAAAATGCATTCGACAAAGTGGGTCTGTTGAATCTGTGCACCCCAAATCCTTGAATCTAGAGCAGTGGTTCTCAACCTGTTGTCCATGAACCCCTGGGGGCTGTGATGTCATCACAAGGGGCCTGCAAAGGCTTGAAAAAATGTTATGATTCAAATCTTGAGTTAAATTTTGGAGGTCTATGGCCATGGTCCATGCCCACAAAATGTATTTAAAGGGGGTCCGTGGTGAAGAAAAGGTTGAGAACCAGTGGTTTAGAGTATAAGGACCTACTCCAATAGTTAGCACGGAATTAAAATTCTTAATATGAGAAAAAATAATAAATACATGGGAAATAACTATGTACCACTTTTTTACCCTGTCACAATTCTACACAGACTCTTGACAGCTCACTGCAAAACAACAACAACATCAACCCAACAAAAAACAGTTTTATAAAATAAAACCAGCAATCAAAATAACCAAATCACATTTTAGTGTTTATCCCAACCCAGCCTTGTATTTCTCATGTGTAAGTTTGGGGGATAAAACATCCCTTATACGACTCAAAGGTGAAGGTGCCATGCAACTAGAGGAGGATTTAGAGTACTGAAACCTTTGTGGGATTTCAGTTGAAGGATTATTATTACTGTTAGCTTATGGCATTGTTATACTAGCCAGGAGACCATCATGCTATTGCAGAGTAATAGTTTGGTTGCCAACTTACAAGCTCTGTTGCTGGAAATGCTTGTGTATTTCCCAGGGGGCACCACAGGAGGAAAGAAAGATGAGCAGCTCTTTCTGCAACATCATCCAAGGCCCTTTCCCTTCCCAGAGCTGCCTCACAAATGGGGACTGCAGCCAGGAAGGTTCAGAGCTGGCAGGAATCTGACTGCCAGCACCAACCCGTCTACCTGCTGAAGTGGTACCTATTTATCTACTTGCATAGAAGAACATGCTTTCAAACTGTTAGATGTACAGAAGCTGAGGAGAATGACAGCAGCTCACCCCGACACGCACTGCTAGGATTTGAACTGCTGAAGCAGATACCATCCCCAGCATCATTAAGCCACTGAGCCACTGCGCCTCTTAGTTGAAAGATAATAAAAGATTAAGGGCTTTATAAGGAGTCAGCGCAAAGACTTTTTTCTCGCTCACACACACACACACAGAATAAGAGTTGGAATGCACTTTGTAGCTCTTCTAGTCTAACCTCCTATTCAAGCAGGAGACCCTATACTATCTGGACAAATGATTGCCAATCTTTCCTTCAAAACCTCCAGTGATGGAGCACTCACAACTACTTGAGGAAAGGTGTTCCACTGACTGACTGAAAATTTCTTCTCAATTCTAGGTGGGATCTCTCTTTGACAAGCTTCCATCCCTTACTTCTTGCACCTCTCTTCTTGTAGCTTTCTCTCTCTCTCTATCTCATTTTCTATTGGAGGGTTGTTGTTGTTGTTAGCTGCGAAGTCGTGTCCGAACCATGCCGACCCTATGGACAACGTTCCTCCAGGCCTTCCTGTCCTCTACCATCTGCTGGAGTCCATTTAAGCTCATGCCTACTGCTTCAGTGACTCCATCCAGCCACCTCATTCTCTGTCATCCCCTTCTTCTCTTGCCCTCAATCTTTCCCAGCATTAGGCTCTTCTCTAGTGAGTCCTTCCTTCTCATTAGGTGGCCAAAGTATTTAGCTTCAGGATGTGGCCTTCTAGAGAGCAGTCAGGGTTGATCTCCTCTAGGACTGACCGGTTTGATCGCCTTGCAGTCGAAGGGATTCGCAGGAGTCTTCTCCAACACCATAGTTCAAAGGCCTCTTGGAGGGTTAGACCTTCTTAATTTAAAGGCCATATACACATCATGTGAATAAATACATAAATTCCCTCCAATAAGGATGTTCAAACATCCTACAGTGACTACCTCCTCCATTTCTTCCCATTCACTAAGTATGCGGAAAACACGTGATGTCTTTCAACCTCACTAGCTGTCATTATTTACATGTGTCCCTTTTCTTTTCCTCCTCAGATAATTGAAATGATGGTGTGACTTAGTCCTTCCTTTGCTGTTAATTGCTTAATCCCTCACGGATGCTTCCCTCAGGCACCGAAGGATACAAAATATGATGCATGCACTGGTTCTGTTGACAGCACCTCCTTCCCAGACAAGAACTGTTAAAACTCATATGGGCTGCATTTCCTCAGAAACTTTCTGCTCATCTATATGCTAATTCAGGCTGGATGCAAGGATGGTTTTTGCAGAAAACCATGCTGCTAATGCCTTTTTAACACTTAATTTAATATTGTAATTGAGGGGCAGGCAGTAGAGCTTGCTGCCTTCTCTTGTTCTGCAGTCTGTTGATTATTTCCTTGAAGAAAGCATCAGTGGATTCCTTTCCAGTGAAAGGACAGAACGTCTGCAAATTTGTTCTCTGTTTTGTTCTTCTTGCTGGGACTGTAAGGACAGTCATAGGGCAAGCTGTGATTTGTGGGAATCACAAATTTCTGGAGCACATTAAAGCAGCTGTGTCTTTTCTGAGCTTGCAGGGATACCCTTTCTGAGCCAACGTGGAATGAAAGGAGCATTTGCTTACAATATTCCTGAGTGCTAGGATGTGTGCCCCCCCTATGTGTTCCAGATTACTGGTTCCCCTTTGGAAACGAGAGCTCTGCACACAGCTTGTGTCTCATCAACATATACAGATTCTTCAAGTGCTAGAAATGGTACATGGCTTTTTTTTTAAAAAAAAAACTATTTCCATATTATTATTATTTTTTCTCATCTTTCATTCCTTTTTGTACTTTCAGATTGAATGGCACTTGGAAATAAGTGATATAAAGCAGGGGCCCCCAGGTTTGGGGCAGCAGGTACCCAGTGGAGAAAGGTTTTTCCATGGAGCAGAGGGGGCATGGTTTCCTGCGGATTGGGCTTCACTTGTCTGCATGGCCCAGTTGTTGGCATGCCACAGCCTGGTGCCAGTCCACAGACCAGGGGTTGGGGACCCTTGATATAAAGCAAATGGGACTGGTTGCCTGTCAGCACAATAATTCTCTGAAAATTTATGATTATTTATGTTATTTATATCTCACCTTTATTATTTTTCTAAAGATGCCAAAGGCAATGAACATATCTAATATTTTTTTTTCCTCCTCCTTTTTTCCTCACAATTAAAACCTGTCAGGTAGCTTGGACTGAGAGAAGTGACTGGCCCAATACCATCCCACTAGTTTTCATGCTTAAGGCAGGACTAGAACTCATGGCCTCCTGATGATTGGCCCCCAGTTACCCAGCTAGCTTTCATGCCTAAGGCAGGACTAGAACTCATGGTCTCCTGCTTTGTAGTCTGGTGCCTTAACCACTGGGCCAACTGGTTCTAAAACTGAACAGAGTAATATTAAATTTGGCGTTTGAGAGAGGCTGGGAAAAGAAAGTTTGAATTGGAAAATGTGGTGAATTAGGCCAGGAACTAGAGAGAAAAAATAGCTTGAATTGCAGTGGATGGCTGGATTTTGAGTCCACACCCTCTTCCCAATCACATGACCCAGAGTATTTGCTACAGGTAGCCTCATTTAGTGGATACCTCATTTAGAAAGTCTTCTCAGTTCTGAAGGCGAGGGAAAAGTCACTTTATGACTAATCCCTGCATTTATGACCTTTACAGATCAATAAAGCAAAGGAATTCTGAAGTCAGATCATAAGCACAGTTGTGGTTTCACTTAGCAAACCCTTCAGTTAATGCCAAATTGTCAGTCCCAGCTGTGGCTGCTAAATAAGAACTCCACGTATTATGAAGAGGCTGGAAATAATCCCAGAAGCCATGCTGTATGATATTTCTCTACCTTGTTTACTATTATTAGGTTAATGAAGTGACATTATTCCATTCATACCAATGCCTGCATTTATTCTTTGCTTTTGTTAGTTAGATTAGCCTAATAAAATCATGTTTAAAATGCCATGCTGCAGTGAGTTTGAAGAGATGTTATTCTTCCCACCAACAACTAAAGTGCTTTTATCAGTAAATGCCCACCTTTTACAGGCTCACTTGCACAAATTCACTGAAAAGATTGACTTAAAGATCTTTCTCACTAAAACGAGCCCACTTACATTATTGTGCACAAGGGGTTTTTCATGCAGCTTTTAGCATTTTTCAGCAGAGAAGAAGCTCTTTGCTCATTTAGCCTATCATATGGTTTCATATGCCAATATCACCTTATAAATAACAGGGGGGGAAAGGGAAATTGTACAGGTTCATGTACTCTTACACAAGATTCTTTTATAACAGATTGTATTTAGGAGAGACCCTTTCAGTTGTTGTTTTTATTTGAACATATATGCACACACAGCCTTGAATTTTCCAAATGGAATAACAGAAGAAGCAACTAAGCCAGAAACGTTACTCAGACATTTATTCTGCTCTTTAGTAGGGCTAATGTCAGGCTGAGTTCATGAACGGTCATTTATTCTTCTGTGGGAAAAACTAGGTACAACATGATAACAGGTAGTCCTTGACGTGTGACTGGTTTGAAGTTACTTATGACCCAAGTGGATAAGAAAGGAAAATGGATGTGGGATTAAAAAAAGGATTAATGCCACATTTGATTCATAGCTGATGGTCAATCATGTCCTCTTAACTAATGACCACAGACATGGTATCCACAGGGTGGTCAAAACAGAGTGTTGTGTTTTGTTGTACACATAGAAAAGGACTTTGACTTAAGGCTGCAAAAATATCATTTTATCTTTTTGATCCCCTGCTCCTTGTTCTAGGATACATTCATTTATTTTCTTGGATATCCATGGTATTCTAAAGGGGCTTTTCCAACATCAATGTTCAAAAGCATCAATAACCTTCTTCAAGATCCAACTTTCACTTTCATGGAAATACATTTTCAATATGATTCTCACCTTTGTATGCAACACAACACCTGAATATCTTTCCCAAGGCCTTCCTGCTTCTCTATCAACTGCTAATCCATGAAAATTCTTGGCTGCTGAGTCCTTCATTACTGATCCTAAACAGCAGAAGTTATTCACCACTTCACTACCTTCATTGTCAGATTTCTGTTAATAGAAGCAAAATATCCTATCTGTCAACTCTACAACAAACCTGGCTGCAGCCATCTTGCTTGTTCTAGGTCCGTGGTGGCAAAACTATGGCACACGTGCCACAGGTGGCATGCAGAGCCCTCTCTGTGGGCACACCATCACCTCAGTCCTAGGCCTTCAGATGGGTTTTATAAAACCTTTTTACTTTAGGCCTCCACCGCCATGTGCAAAAAAAAAGGTTCAATCAATCAATCAATTTCAACTTATCGCTGGAAAAAAAAAGTTCTCACAAAGTTGGAATTGATTGATTGAACTTTTTAGTCCCACTCAGTCTGCCGTTACCACCGCAGCCACACCCACCCAATGGGCCACACCCACCCAATGGGCCATGCCCACCCAATGGGCCATGCCCACCTAGCACCTGATGATACATAAGTGGGTTTTGGGTTGCAGTTTGGGCACTCAGTCTCTAAAAGGTTCACCATCACTGTTCTAGGTTGCCACCTGAATGGGAGGAGGTGAGGAGTACCTTTGCTAGTCTAAAAAAATTTTGTGGCACTTTTGACCATGCCAATATTTTGTATCCCATAAACAAGTTCTTTCAGGAAACTTCTAGCCTCAGAGTTCTAATTTACTTGGCTCTATCTATTGGAACCATGACTCTATCACTGATAGAATAATAGCATTGCAGAGTTAGGCTTTAATGCAGTACTGTTAGTTGACAAAGACCAAATTGAGTTCATTCATTGGAATATTGCCAGTGTTTTTCCAATCCAATCTAGCAAATTATTTTGTATTTTCTTTTTTTAAAAAAAATACAACATGGTTATTAGATAATGAGCAATAGCATAGCCAGGGTTTTGATAGGACAGATCAGGTTCTAGCCTAGCACAATTATTAACTTTGATAGACTTCACTTTGATTATGATTTCTGCAAAAGTTGGATAATTTTCATTATTTTGAAGCTGGAAACAGAGCCAAAAACTAAGCAGCAATAGATGGTCTCTCTCAGGTCAAACTGTATTACTGATGATTTCATGGACATATCAATAGTGCAGAAATACTTATCACATATTTCTTCTGAGATATTATTTTTCAGCTTTCCAATCCACTCTACAAATCTGGAGTTTCCTGTGGGACTTTCATCTAAGAACTAACCAGACTTGATCCTGTTTAGTTTCCAATCCCTGATAAAGTCAACCACCTACAGAGATGAAATACATATTCCTCAATCTAAAACCCTACAGGAAACTCTGTCAGAAGAAATAGAAAATTCTAACACTTTTACCTAAGTGAACAGTGAAATTCCTTAATTTGCACAATTATTCCATTTATTTCAGTCTCCAATCCCTTTATAAAAATACTAAACAGGGGCTTTAGCTTCCTCCAATGTTTATAAATATACTGGGAAAAGCTGATCCTTTGAAACAATATAACTGGGCTGTACGAACCTTAAGATTTAAAATGAGTAGGAATCAGTCTGACTAAATCTCCAAATCTAATTGCCTTTATAAACTAAATTTGAAAGACAAATCAAATCATCAAATTAGATGTTTTTGCATTTAATATATTTAACATTCTGAATTGATTGAGACTGAATCAATAATCTAAGTTCAACCAAATGCCAGGAATGGATTGGGCTGATTCATATGCATATGCTGCTTCAAATTGCACCTACTTTAGCAACAATGCAACATTTCTTTTTCTTTTAGCCATCATTTTGTTTGCATTTCAATTACAGACAGACACACCCCAAGATAATGTCTGTTTCCAGAATAGATGCACAATAAATCTCAGTCTGAGTACTTCAATCTCTTCCCCATAGAACAGGGTTTCTCAATCGTGGCACCTTAAGCATGCATGGACTTCAATGGGTGGAATTCTGGGAGTTGAAGTCCGTACACGTCAAACCGAACCATAAGCCTGTTGTGGCTGAAAGATGGTGCTTTAGAGCAGGGTTCTCCACCCTTGGCAACTTTAAGACTTGAGGACTTCAACTCCTAGAATTCCAGGAAAAGACCAGTCTTCCGGTACAAAGATTTTTGGAATGGTTTTAGGTAATCCTCTCTCTCTCTCTCCATCCCATCCTTCTCCGTCTCTGGCACTCCCACTCTTTCTCTTTCTCTTTTTTTCCCCAAGGAAGAAAACTAGGTTTTTGGAAACTAACGTCCGTAATCATTTCAAATGGGAAGTGCAAACCCACAGGATTAACCAAATTAGGAAAACTGTGCTTTCTTCTGTCCAATAGATGTAGAAAGTCAAAGATAAATTTGATCTATATAAGAACATATTAATAACTCTGCGGATTAGGATAAGCTCTCTCTTGGTCCTAAATTATTATTGGCCAACCAGGTGCTTCTGAGGCTCAGAAACAAGAAATTGAACTACTCATATATTACCATTGTTACCCTGTATTATTGTATTTGGAAATATGTTCTAAATGTGCATGTCTTAATGATGCGGATTAAAATTGCTCAAAGTATATTTAAACACAGGTACACAAATATTTGGAACGATAAAAGCTGTTAATCTTATACATTTAGGCTTTCATTTCCATTGATTTCAAGGAACATAAAATCCCTAGTAGAGTATAGATCACATTGTAGAATATTATAAATGAAGTTTAAAATCCCTAAATGAAGAAAAATTGAAAGCAATAATACATATTAAAAGACATTATGCAAAGCCATCTGCAGAGATCCATACTTATGACAGCTCTCTCCTTACTCATCCAGGTAATTAAACTCAGAGTAAAATAGAGAACAAAATAGCTTTGTATGGGTTTTTTGGCATTTAGAAGTGATAGGTTATACTGAATAAAACAGTCAATGTAAGTTAATTGTTCTGTAACCCCACAATATTATGATATGATGATAGAAAAATGCAGCTCTCTGTTGCATTAATCTGTTGATTAATATTTCTATAATCTTTCAAGTATATGTCCAACAAGATATGCTACAAATTAATAACTACATGTTTCTCATGTTTTCTGTTGCCCTGAAGTTACATGAAATTCTTCCAGAAAAATGGAACCGAAAGAGGGTTCATTTTTTGGCAAACTGATGCAGTGAGAAAATGAATCTTCAATTTGGACATTTGATTCCTGAGAGGAGAACATCTAACACAGTTTTTTTAAAAAAAAAACAGCTATGTTGAAAGATGACAAGGGATAAGGGATGGAGTTTCCAAACAAAACTAAGTGACTTCTTAAAAATAAAATAGTTCTCATACTGCAAGTGGCAGTCATGCTAGGAGATTCTTTGCACAGCTTTGTGTTGTATGTCAGTTGTGCCTCTTTCTAGACCAGGGTACCATCATCATGATCATTCATATCCTCATGACCTCCCACTTGTGCTTCTGGAAAACACTCTATGTGATCTGCCCTTGAAGATCATTTAGAAGCTTCAGCTAGTGCAGAATGATGTGGCATGGGCAATTAATGTCACTGGTGGTTCAGCACATGTGACATATGGCATCTGCGAGCTTTGTTAGTTACCAGTTTGCTTCTGGGTACAGTTCAAAAAGATGAGATAGTCAATTTAATACCCTACATTGTCTCTACCTGTCAATGGCAGAGACTTAGACAGTGAGTCTTTTGTGCTGCGATGCCCACCCTCTGGAACATCATGCTTCCTGAGATTAGATTAGAATAGAATAGAATAGAGCTGGAAGGGACCTTGGAGGTCTTCTAGTCCAGCCTCCTACTCAAGCAGGAGAACCTATATCATCTCAGACAAGCGACTGTCTAGCCTCTTCTTGAAAATCTCCAGTGATGGAGCGCCCACGATTTCTGAAGGCAAGCTGTTCCACTGGTTGATTGTCCTCACTGTTAGGAAATTTCTCCTTAATTCCAGGTTATTTCTCTCTTTGATCAGTTTCCAACCATTGTTTCTTGTCCTGCCCTCTGGGGCTTTGGTGAATAAATTGACCCCCTCTTCTTTGTGGCAGCCCCTCAAATACTGGAACACTGCTATCATGTCGCCCCTATTTCTTCTTTTCTTTAGACTAGCCAAACCCAAGTCCTGCAGCCGTTCTTCATATGTTTTAGTCTCCAGGCCTTTGATCATCTTAGTTGCTCTTCTCTGAACTTTTCCCAAGGTCTCAACATCTGTTTTGTAGTATGGTGACCAAAATTGGTTGCAGTATTGCAGGTGTGGTCTCACTAGGGTTTTATAAAGCAGTACTAATACTTCGTGTGATCTTGATTCTACTCCTCTCTTTATACAACCCAGGATTGCATTAGCTTTTTTGGCTGCTGCTGTATACTGCTGGCTCATAGTCAAGTGATCATCCAGTAGGACTACAAGGTCCCTTTCACAGTTTGACCTTACCTAAAGCTTTGATGGCCTGGTTCTGTGTTCATGTCTGAGGCCTCTCTCTGTATGTCTATTGTTTTTAATGCTGTGAAGTGCCCACAACTTAAATGGGTGGATATTAACTGAATAAAATAAACAAGTAAAGATAATAAGCATATTTTAAAGGCATTTAGATCTGAAACACAATTTACATCAATTAGACATATCTACAAAAATAATTAGTAGTGTAGCTATTTATGCTATTTAGAAATGTCAAGGGAAGATGGCTAGATAACATACCTTTGCAATAAGTGCTGAATATGTGGGAAAAGTCAGCTTTCTCTCCCTTCTCTCCTATAGTAACTAAATATATATACTATTATAAAAGAAAATGTATCACACATCAGTGGGCCTCTAACATTAAATAACTGATAAGAGCCTATCCATAGTTTCAAAATTGATCAATCTAAACTATTAGAAAGTGTACTTAGAAGTTAAAAATAACAAGAAGCATTCTGATTAAAACATTGACAGCAACTCACTATCCAGAGGTATTAGTGGTGGGAATATAATCTGCGGAATCGAGACAAAGCAATCAAAGCAAGTGAAAGGAAAGATAAGTGAATTTGAAGTAGAACATTCAAAGGTGCAATGTCTATAGAGATTGTCAGTCACCAGGGTCATGGTTGTCCCAAAAGTGCTTTTTCAAAAGGCAAGTGGACTTTCTTTGTCTTTTGCTCTGGAATGCATTTCGCTTCTTATCCAAGAAACATCTTCAGTTTTGCTGAATAATAATCTTCAGAAAGGGACGCGGTGGCTCAGTGGGTTAGGACGCTGAGCTTGTTGATCAGAAGGTCGGCAGTTTGGCGGGTCGAATCCCGAGTGCCGCGTAACAGAGTGAGCGCCTGTTACTCATCCCAGCTTCTGCCAACCTAGCAGTTCGAAAGCACGTAAAAATGCAAGTAGAAAAATAGGGACCACTACGGTGGGAAGGTAACAGCGTTCTGTGCGCCTTTGGCGTCTAGTCATGCTGGCCACATGACTACGGAGACGTCCTCGGACAAGTGCTGGCTCTTCGGCTTTGAAACGGAGATGAGAACCGGCCCCTAGAGTCTGAAACGACTAGCACGCATGTGCGGGGGAACCTTTACCTTTACCTTACCTAATCTTCAGAACTGAAGGTGCTTCTTGGATGAGAAGTGAAACGTCTTCAAGAGAAAAAAAACAACAAAGTCCAGTTGCCTTTTGAAAAAGCATTTTTGGTTCAAAAGTGGACTATAATGAACACATGGCAATGACAGTGAGGCCCTTGAGGGACATAAGACATGGTCAGGAGGGAAAGTGCAAAAGTAAAGAGGTAAGTTCTCCTCCAGGAGCTGAAAGGATGATAAAAATAGCCTCCAGCTTGCCTCCAGGAGATACGCATTCCAAAGCTGGAACAGCTGAAAATAGATCTCAGAGATGACGAACCTTTGTATTCCTGCTGGATATGAAACTAAGAAGAAATCTGTAAAGTCAGAAAACAACATACCTGAAGGGGCACTGGGGGAAGAACATCTGTAGTTAGCCAGAAAATGTGTCCTCCAGATAAATTGTGACCAGGTTGTCCGATGCAAGGAGGAAATACTTTGTCTTTTTCTTCAAATATAAAATGCTCAGGTCAGTCCAAATCCAACTAATTTTAATTACTGAATTATTTGTTTCTTTCCTTGTTTGTTTATTTCCCATCATTTATTTTTTTATAAACAACTCAAGGCGGCAAATATACATTATAATTCATTCTCTCTTATTTTCCCCACAATGATCCTATGAGGTGGGTTGGTCTGAGAGAGAGAATGACTGTTCCATAGAAACCAGCCAGTTTTCTTACCTAAGGCAGAATTAGAACTCACAGTCTTGTGGTGATTTGCCCAAAGTCACCCAGCTGGCTTTCATGCTAAGGCGGGATTAGAACTCACAGTCTTCTGGTGATTTCCCAAAGTCACCCAGCTGGCTTTCATGCTAAAACGGGATTAGAACTCACAGTCTTCTGGTGATTTGCCCAAAGTCACCCAGCTGGTTTACATCCCTAAGGCAGGATTAGAACTCACAGTCTTCTGGTGATTTCCCAAAGTCACCCAGCTGGCTTTCATGCTAAGGCGGGATTAGAACTCATAGTCTTCTGGTGATTTGCCCAAAGTCACCCAGCTGGTTTACATCCCTAAGGCAGGATTAGAACTCACAGTCTTCTGGTGATTTCCAAAAGTCACCCAGCTGGCTTTCATGCTAAGGCGGGATTAGAACTCACAGTCTTCTGGTGATTTGCCCAAAGTCACCCAGCTGGTTTACATCCCTAAGTCCCAAAGGTGCTTTTTTTTTCTTTCAGGAGGCAACTGGACTTTCTTATGTTTCTTTTGAAAATGTTTCGTTCCTCATCCAAGAAGCTTCTTCAGCTCTGACTAGATGTTGGGGAGTGGAAGGATTTATATTGCTTCCTGAGTAGTGCAAATGTGTGTGGAGCCTTCTTGGCTTGCAGGATGAAGACACGGGTAAACCTCCAATTGGTTTCAATGACTCTCTACAGGAATGCAAATGGCCAGCTGCCTGCAAACAATATAAATCCTTCACCATCTAGTCAGAGCTGAAGAAGCTTCTTGGATGAGAAGCGAAACATCTTCAAAAGAAACACAAGGAAGTCCAGTTGCTGGATATTTGGGAGGTTATCTGGGTTAGAAATGTTAAATTTACTCAGGCTCAAAATTTAAGAGAAAATTTTTATAAAATGTTTTATAGATGGCATTTGGATCCCAAAAAGTTGTCTAACATGTATCCTAACCTACAGTCTAAATGCTGGAGATGTGGTAGTTTAGATGCCACCTACTTTCATATGTGGTGGACTTGTAGAAACACAAAAGCTTTTTGGATTATAATTTGGTGGAACATTCAAAAGATTTTTAAGAGAAAGTAAGTTTTCTCCACAATTGTTTTTATTGGGTATTGTTGTAGATTGTGATACTAATAGAAACCAATCTGATGTTGAATTTGATAACAGTAGCACGGTTACTGGTGGGACAATACTGGACGAAGGATAGTTTGCCTACCATAGAAGAATAAGTACTTAAAGTATCGAATCTTGCAGAAATGGGTTTTGGGGATATGTATTGTAAGAAATTTTTAAAACTCTTTAATAATAATAAAAAAAGAAAGTCCAGTTGCCTCCTTTGGGACAACCATACCTGGATGACTGAGAATCTCCATAGACATGTCATGCTTCAGGCGGGACTAAAATTCACAGTCTCCTGGTGATCCAGTCAGCTTTTAAACTGCAATCATCTCATGGTCTGGTTTCCAGGAATTTACAGGAATTACAGAAACAGTGTTTGCTTTCCCAATAAAGTGGAATTAACCACTGGAACAGCTTGCCATCAGAAGTTATGGGTGCTGGACAGTCACTTGTCTGAAATAGTATAAGGTTCATGGACTTGGACTAGAAGACCTTGAAGGCCTCTTCCAGCTTCTGATTAAGCAACACCTTAAGATGACTTTGGTTCTCCCCTTGTTTTTCAGCTACATGCTTTAGGGAAACCAACATCAAGATTAGGTACTCATTAAGTAGCTTAATAAGACTCTGTGCTTGACTGTGTTATTAGTTCTCTGGTCTTTCAGCATGAGACCATCTTCTATTACCTATTGATTAAAAAGGCCACCAAAGGGATAGCCCGGAAATGGAAGAAAGCTCTATAAGGTTTAAAAGGACAGTGCTTCCCTCTCCTTCTGCTGCTCTCTAGCATTAAAGTATAATTCTGTATGGTTTCCCGTGAGGTGCAGTGCACTAAAATTAGCAAAGTAATGATGTATCTTACCAAAGTAATCAAGCCTGAATAATCAATCGTTTCTAATTCTGCTCAGCCTAGATTCTAAAACCTGGAATGATTTAATATTTATCCTGCCTGCTTAGCTGCAGGGTATCGGCAATCTGTATTGTAACATTTTGTGTTAACAATGCTTGAAAAAAAATTAAAATTACCTCTTTTTTTTTTTATTGAAAAGTTTTAAAATACAATTTTCCTTTGAAAAACCCCCCTTCCCCCTCCCTCCTCCCGTCCCTACCTCCCCCCTATCTCCCCCCCTCCCCCTCTCCCTCCTCCCTCCCCTGCCTCCCACCCCTCTACTTCCCCTCCTCCCCCCCTCCCCCCCCCGACTTCCCAGAGCAAAATACAAGGTATATATCTAAAAAGCAATCATAAACAATCATATACTAACAATTATAAACTCTAAAATCCATCACTCTCTAGCTTATATAAAGTAAACCAATCCTTAACAATACTAAATATGTATAAAGAACTAAAATAAAAGAAAACTAGCATCATTCCCATCTATGTTCTTCCACAATTCACTATTACCTAGACATATTCTCACTTACACATCACAAGCACCTATCCCTATTAACCTCTCTAGCCAAAATAGGCTATAATAGATAGTTCTTACACAAATTAACCCGCATTAACCCACAAAACTTTCTTCCTCTTCCTCTGTAGTAAATTGTCCATTAATTCCAAATTGAACATTCTGTTACCATACATATCATCCCAAAACTCTTAAAAACACAACTACCACTTGACTATAAGTATATTGTGGAAGTTCCATAGATTTCTACTGGTCTTATTTTTTAATCTTTTTTGAGCGTTTTAAGGCAGCACGCGTCACCCTCTGTTCTCTAGGATCATCCAAAAGAGTTGCAGCTTGATCTCCTCCTGTACCCTTCTCGTCTATCTGTCCATCTTCATCCTCTTGATGTTCTCCTTCTCCAGATCCCTCTGCATCTTCCAGAAGTGTTGATGGGGTTGCTTTTAAGACATTGTTGTAAAAATCATGCGCTTGCTTCACAGTACCCAAACAGTACCTTTTGCCATCATACATGAAGCTCAACCCAGCTGGGATCTCCCATCTGAACCTTATATCTCTTTGCTTGAGCTCTTGCACAAGAAATATAAAGTCCTTCCTTCTCTTTAAAATCTTTGGAGGAATTTCTTTTAGAACCAAAACTTCTTGACCAGCAATCACAACTTTAGTATCATAGGCAGCTTGTATAACTTCATCTCTAATTTCCCTTTTTACAAAATAAACCACCACATCTCTAGGCAACTTTCTCTGCTTAGCAATCCAGGAATTCACACGAAACACTTTGTCCATGCCTTGTTTTATTTCAGATGCTGGATGGTTCAATACCCCCTCAAAAGCCTCAGAAACCAGCTGCTTTAAATCTTCCTTAATATTCTCTTTTAGGCCTCTAATTCTAACAGCAAACTGCATCTGGTAAAATTGAGCCAAACTCTGTTCGCTATCCATTTTGTCTTTTAAATCTTCAATTTCCAATACTTTTGCTTCTAATATAGCATTCTTTTGAGTCAAGTCTTCCACTTGATCATCCAGCACCTCCACACATTTAGCTACTTTATGCACTGAGGACAAAATGTCTACCTTCATCTCTCTAAGTTTCTGCTCCATCCTTTCTTCCATTCTCTGCTCCAATTTCTCCAATTTCTCCTCCATCTGTGCAAATTTAACACCCATTGACTCCAAAATTAACTGGGTATGTTTTTCAAGATCCTTCGATGTCAATACATCAGGAGAATGCAACGCCTGCAGTAATGATTGTTGTTGCACCGGAGAATTTCCAGCACTCCGAAAAGTTCTAGGGGGAGGTTTAGCCGCCATCTTTTACTTACAATTGTGACGCACTTTCACTTTAAGTTTTAAGCATAGTCCATCAAGCTTGAGAGTAAAATAAAATAATCCTCTTCATCTCTTCACCTTTTCCTCTTGTACCGCTCTGCCTGCTCCTTTAAATCATAGTCCTTTCTTCAGGCAGGGATGGTTCGCAGACGCCTGGCTCTGCTCCAGGAAGTTCGGAGCAGAGACGACGGCCAGCTGGGAGCAACCCAGGCTTCGGGGGAGTTCGACCCTTCAGCCGCCCAAGCTCAAAGCTCAGGCGGCCTCGGAGAACTCTACCCCTACCTGGGGCCTCACCCCCTCCTCTTCTCCCGAGGAGGGGGCTTCAATTTCACCCGAACAGCTGATCGACGCTGTTTCGGGCGAAAAAACAAACAGCTGAGCCGCGGGCAGCCAGGGGAGGCTGTCTTCGGCGCCGCGCCGCCAGCGGAAGTCAAAATTAAAATTACCTCTTGTACCCTATAGTGAGTGAAGCAATAATTTCCTGCAATTCCAGGCATACATGTCAATATGAATCAGATGGAGGCGTTCAGTGCCCCTTCTTTCTAGTAAAATAATGTCAAATTGATCAAAACTGAATCCTTCAAAAAAAATAAATCTAAATTTCTGTGTGGGAGGGCCAAAGTAGTATAAAGAAAAATACAATAATGGTTTAATGGTGGTTGAAATATTATACAATGGACTGGGGTGGAAAACAGAAATTCAGTTCAGTTGGGTTTGATAGATAGATAGATAGATAGATAGATAGATAGATAGATAGATAGATATAGATATAGATATAGATATAGATATAGATATAGATATAGATATAGATATAGATATAGATATAGATATAGATATAGATATAGATATAGGGACATGGTGGCTCAGTGGGTAAGGACGCTGAGCTTGTCAATCAGAAGGTCGGCAGTTTGGCGGGTCGAATCCCAAGTGCCACATAACAGAGTGAGCGCCTATTGCTCGTCCCAGCTTCTGTCAACCTAGCAGTTTGAAAGCACGTAAAAATGCAAGTAGAAAAATAGAGACCACTACGGTGTGAAGGTAACAGCGCTCCGTGCGCCTTTGGCATCTAGTCATACCAGCCATATGACCACGGAGACATCCTCGGACAAGCGCTGGCTCCCCAGAGAAGGAAATATTAAAAGGGCAGGAAAATGTATTTCCTAAAAAGAAATTGAAGAACCAGGAAAGCATACTGTATATCAGCAAGTAACTCTACCACTAGGAAAGTTATTACCACCTTTGTCACACAAACTCTGTTATTATTCAGTTTAGACCCTTGATTCAAAAACAATTTGACTGAATTTCTGTATCAATGTGGGCTTCAGAACTGATGTAAGCACGCATGTGTGGGGGAACCTTTACCTTTACCTTTATATATACTCATGTCTTTTCAGAATCTGAATTGGATTTGTCAAATCAGCCAAAGTGGGGCAATTCTGTTCAAATTATTTCTCATGTCCAACTTATTGAGATCAGATTTCTAAATCATTTGGACAACTTGAACTATCCAAATATATCAGTCTAAATGGAATTCTTGATTTGAATTGAATTTGACCTGATTTCCACAAGATCACATATACAAACATTTAAAGAGGTTTGTATAATCTTGGTGAGGGATAAGTTGCCCAAAGTATTTTTATTAGTATCATATAAGAGAATTTAGAACTGAAGGCACTAATTTGAGTTTAAATTATTGCAATGGCATTTAAAAAATCCATAAGCCTATGGATATTCTCAGTCATCAACCCAATCACCTTTAGGTTGTCCCAAAGGTGTTTTTCAAGTGTCAACTGGAATTTCTTGATTTTTCTCCTTAAAAACATTTAGCTTCTCGTCTAAGAAGCTTTTTCAATTCTGAAGATAGTGAAGTGAAGAAGCTTCTTAGATGATGTTTTCAGGGGGGAAAACCAAGAAAGTCCAGTTGCCTCTTGAAAAGCACCTTTGAGACACTAAGCAAACTGGTTTGGAAAAAGTTTATCATTTCATTTCTAAAGATGGCGTTAGTAAAATTGTGACAATGCCAATATATAGTATGCTTTACTTTTCTCCAGTTGAGATATATCCCAATAACACCAAATTAGAGATTTTTTTAAATATGTAACTATAACAGAACTCCATGTTGCTATCTAGTGGCTGCCAAAATTTTTGCAATCAGATATTCCTAAACATAGGTAAAAGTTTGATGTGGGAAATAAAAAACTTTTGTTTCCTCTAAGTGGGCTTTTATCACAGAAAGAAGTTGAGCTCACATGAGAACAGATCTCTGATAATGAAATAAGTGAGTTGGATGGTTGTGAGGGAAGTCAGCTCCCCAGAGAAGGAAATATTAAAAGGGCAGGAAAATGTATTTCCTAAAAAGAAATTGAAGAACCAGGAAAGCATGCCCAGTTTTCTTAGTAGTCTCAGGTCTCCTTCCCCCGCAAGCAGAAAACCAGTTCTATAGACATGCAAATCTGAGCCTTCAAGAGGGTTGGAGCCAGGACCTTAGGAAGACAAAGGCTTAACATCTACATACCCCAGCCCCAGGGAAGCAGGGGCTGGGACATACTCACAACCAGCAAGATTCCTAGAAGGGCACACCTGGACTCAGGACAGAATACTTGACACAGGAAATAGCCTCAAACAGGAACTGGAAATAACTCCAAACAATAGAGTCCAGGGGGTATAAAAACCCACTACCCACATGTGGTCAGTACTTTTTCATTGGATCCATACTTCTGCCTGGCTTTCCTTTGCAATAAACTGTAACCCTCTTCCCAAAGCAGTCTCCATTTTGTTTATCTCCGGCTTGGATGGAACCATGATGAAGACTTTTCTTCCTACAGTTGGTTGAGGGAAAAATCTTCATCGAGGTCCAGTCCAAGCTGGGAATAAACAAAATGGAGACTACTTTAGAAAGAAGGTTGTAGTTTATTGTAGAGCAGAACCACAAGACATGTGGCTCTGGAGCAGCTGACCACATGTTGCTAGGAGTGGTGGGTTTTTAAACCTTCTTGGGCTTTTGTGTTTGAAGTTGTTTCTGTGGCATGAACTTTGACCTGAGGTTCAGTGTGCCCTTCTAGTATTATAATGGTGGTGGGTTAATCCTAATGTCCTAAAGGTCATGCCCTGCTTCCCTTTGGCTGTGGCTGATGGCTATGTCCTGTGTTAGATTTTTTGGGTGAGGGGTTGTTGGTTCTAGGGATCTTTGTCTTTCTAATCCCATCAGCTCCAAGCTTCCTGGCTCCAATCTTTCTGAAAGGATTATCAAATCTGTATTTCTACAGAGCTGGTTTCTGCCTGGGGCAGAGAGTCTTGGGAGGGGTGGTGGTTTCTGCCTAAGCTTTTTCTATTATTCCTTTGGGGAAATATATTCTGCTTCTTTAATATCCCCCAAAATATTTCTTTCTCTGGGTGTGCGTGTGCTGTCTTCCTACAGTTGGTTGAATGGATTGATTTTTCTTAAGTTTATAGGCCATTACATTTGCAAACATTTCTTTCATCTTCTTCCTATGCTCTTTTCTTAAAGTCTTGTCCAAATATATCCGCCTTTTCTCTTGCAGTTCTATTAGCTGAAAAGAGAGTTTACCAGCTTGTCTCTCTTTAAAAAAATGAAAGAATGCACACACTGTAGATTTAGATCAATTTCTTCTTTTAGGGCAACAGGACTTTCTGACAGTCCATTAAGACAAGAGAGAATTCTTTTAGAAGTGTGTTAAAGTAAAACTCTTCTTAATCTAAATTGCTTGCAAGTTTGAGTTTATGGACTCAGGAGCACAGATTCTTTCTTTTGATCCCAGGATTTAAAGGCTTTCTGCAGAACTTTCTTTCGCCCACCCCTTTCTGGAGGGGGGGAGGGAGGGAGGGAGGCAGGGAGGGAGGGAGGGAAGGAAGGAAGGAAGGAAGGAAGGAAGGAAGGAAGGAAGGAAGGAAGGAAGATCATGGGAAAATAGTGGCCAGCATATACTTGTACCAATAGCAGCACCTAAAGAATACTCATGAGTCATACATGCAAGTGTCTCTTACAAATGCACAAATGCACAGTTGAAGGGTTCAGTGCAATTTACGACATTTATTGCCAGTTTCTGACTTTTTCAGCCAGTTTTAGACAAAAAATGTTCAGCGGAATACATTGATATACTCAGTGCTTTTTTTTTTTTTTTTGTAAAAGAAAAAGGTGCCGGAACTCACACATGTCATACAAACCCGCCTTGCCTACCCTACAAGGTTCCATCCAAAAAAAGGTGCCGGAACTCCATTCTGAGCGTTCTATGAGAAAAAAAGCCCTGGATATACTTAACAACTGTGGCATTCACTTAACACACAGCATTTGCTTAACAATCACAATCTTTCTTTAATGACTGCTGCAAAAATAATCAGAAAATGACCACCTTCCCAACAGAATTATTGTTTGTTCTTTTTCCAGCTGCAGTGACAATACCAACAGAGCCAATGCTCAAATAGGCATCTAAACCAAGACAAGCCACCACTGTAGAAAACTTTGGGGAAGGAAAAAAAATCTGTTTTGATAACTTATGAAGCTTAGGTATGGCTACAATATACATAGTGTGCATGCTCTTTTATCTTCTTAGTTGTGATTAACTGCTGTTTCTATCCCAAAATTCTCATCCTGTGCTCTAAGCAATAGCAACAGATATCTTACTGGGTCCTTCAAGAGATAAAGTCCAGCTGTAAGAGGCAAATTATATAATGGAAACAGAAGACACCCAAAAGGGACACATTTTGTTTTGTGCTTAAAACAGAGCCTTAGTGGTACAGTGGTTAAAATGCAGTATTGCAGGCAAACTCTGCCCATAGCCTCGAGTTCAGTCTTGACAGGGCTCAAGGTTGACTCAGCCTTCCATCCTTCCGAGATTGGTAAAATGAGGACCCAGATTGTTGGGGGCAACATGCAAAGAATGCTTCTATAATAAGTGCTGTAAAGCCCTATGGGGTGGTGCATAAACACTATTGTTACTAAACCAAGCTAGACTATTCTTTTTCTGTACTTGTCACAAATCCCATAAAACACATGTTTTGTTTTGGGCACAAACCATTTCAAACAAATATTCTTAGCACAAAGCATTTTGACTTGCACATTGCACATCCCCAATTCCTTAGCTTTCCTGATAGCTGATAGAGTGGAACTTTCAGCCCACATGACTTTCATATGCTCAGCTGCTAACTTCACTGCATTTTATTCAGCTGACTTTCACTCAGCTTTATTTGTGTTCCTTCCAAAACATCAAATAATTTTTCATCTGGAAAAATTCCCTTGCTATCAATAAAAACTCTCTCTATATATATAAAACCTGATCATAGCAATCTCATGCTCACAGGAAGCATTAATTATCATTTCAATTCGCAACTGGTTGAGATTGACCTACAGTATTATCATACATAGGTATAATTTCTCTGGGATGTCAATGCCCAGAAAAATGATTTGGAAACTTCAGTTTGATCAAAAACCAACTGTTGAAAATTTTAATTATATAAAGTGTACGGATTGTGTAACAAGTTCTCCCCCCCGCCATCTTTAGAAATTGGTGTGGTTTTTTGTTTTGTTTTTCTTAGTCCAAGGGTGTGACTAGGTCAGGGGTAGGCAACCTTGGCTCTTTTATGACTCATGGACTTCAACTCCCAGAATTCCTGAGCCAGCCAGCCGTGCTGGCTCAGGAATTCTGGGAGTTGAAGTCCATGAGTCATAACAGAGCCGAGGTTGCCTACCCCTGGACTAGGTCTTTAATGAAGATTCTGTGAGTTTTGGATATGATTTATTCAAAACAGTGCTGTGCTAACATTTCTTTTTCAATAATTCTTCAATTTGGTGAAATGGAACCAGGAAGAGAGAAAAAAAATTATTTCATTGTGATGGAACATTTTTGCACTTTGATTACTTGTGATATGTTAAAGATTCCTGTCCTTCAATCATTTCACCCGAGACATGAAACTTCTCATTGACTAGGAATTTTTCCAGTGGGCCCTTTTTCAGATCAGGACATGTTGGCAGTCAAAGCGACTTCTCCTATTACAGTAATCTTCAAGTTGCAATCATTCATTTAGTGACTGTTAGAAGTTGCAACAGGAGTGGAAAAAAATGACTTATGACTGTTTTTCACACTTACAACCATTGCAGCATTCCCATGGTCATGTGGTCAAAATCTGAGTGCTTGGCAACTGGCATGTATTTATGACAGTTGCACTGTCCCAGGGTCATGTGATCACTATTTGTAACCTTCCCAGCTGGCTTCCAACAAGCCAAGTAAAATGGGGCAAGCCAGATTTGGTCAACAAACATATGATTCCCTGGACAATTTTAGTGATTCGCTTAACAACTGTAGTCAAAAAAAGGCTGTAAAATGGGGCACAACTCACTGAACAAGTGCCTGCTTAGCAACAGAAATATTGGGCTCCGTTTTGATCATAAGTCGAGGATTAACTATATTTAGTTAGATACTAGATTTATATCACACATTTCCTTTATGAGCTCAATATGACCTCCAGAGAACAGCTTCCAAGTTTTCTCTTAACCACAATCCTGTGAGGCACATTGCAATGAGCTTCCATTGCTGATGGTAGATTTAAACAAAATCTCCAGAGTCTCAATTCAACACCTTAACCACAGAACCACACTAGATCTTACTTTTATTGAAGGGATTGTAAAAGAATCTCTTTTTTGTTGTTGTTGTTGCCTTCATCATCAAATGCTTGAATGCTATTCCTAATATAAGTCTTTCTGCTAAGGATGACTCACTTCATAGCCTCTCTTTCAGAATTCAGGTAAAAAAAATATAAGAGGTGGAAGAACAAGAGCTGAAATATCTCTCTTAAATCTATTTTTCATGTTTGTGACATCTTATGATCTAGTCCTTTGCCTGTCTGATTTATTCAATGTGTTTAGAAACTTTTAAAATATCTCTTTAGCAGTATGCTCCTCAAATCATAACCATCACACATTCCTTCTCAGCTTTCTTTGTCTATGGTTTTCTTGTACTTGTTTTGTGGTAACTGTAATGGTTTCATTTTATTTTATTTCTTTGCAAGACTTACCCAGTTTCGAAATGATGCCTTAGTGTCTTTTATAGCTTTTTTGATATTGTATGTTAACTGCGCTCTAAGCCTCTTGAGAATTTCATCCTATCATCCCTAATCTGTGGTATATATTTTCTCTGAGTGATAGTTGCTTCTAAACTACTTATTTTTAATTCCAGTGAATTAAAATAGAACATTCCTTTCTAAAGGTGCCCAATAGGATTCTGAATGTGCCGCAGCTCACTTCTATTCTCTATTTAGTAATTACTGGATTCATTTCATAGGGCAATCAATAGTTTGCTGTGGATTTTCATCAGGGTTCATGAATATGGCTGGGATGTTGGGATTAATTCCAAGGAGAAAGAGCTTGCGAAACAGTGAAGTAGAAATGCTATTAGTGTCTGCAGCCTTTATTGATCAGAAGGCTTCAAGCAATCCTTTTTTTAATAATTGGTTTAATAAAAGGGAATGTACACTTATTTCTGCTGTATATAAGCATCCTTCCAGCAAATGAGGAACATGTTAATGATATGTAAAGCAGTCATTAAATAAGCTTGATATATCTATGAATAAACAATTGTGGTAAAAGTATTTTCCAGGATTCAATCTGGATCAGTCACCTGGACCAGACATTTAGTCTTCTGAGTGTTGCGATGAGCGACCGGTCAGGGTTGTGGCTTCAACTCTTAGAGCCCCTTGACAGGGGTGAGAATTTGGAGGGACCCTCACGAGGGTGTGCACCTTGAATAAGGAAGGATCTTGCCCGTTACCACCGACCCAGCATGCCGGAAATTCCAACGGTCATACTTGGGAACTGCGGATAGTTCAGAAGCAAAGTCCTAGGACAGACTGAGACACCAACACAAGTTTGCTCAAGGTGAGAGCACAGAAGTGCCCGGGGTGGATGTTATGCCCCCGAATACCTCTGGACACTCTCTGTTTATTAGGCTGTTTCAATTGGGAGGGGGGAAAAACACTCATGGAAGGTCAAAGGGGAACATAGCTCATGGTATACAATTGCTAATGAAGAAAGCAAAGGTCATTACAGGAAATAATAAAACATAGTTTATGCTAACAGAAAACTGCTAATGAAGAGGGCAAAGGTCATTACAGGAAACAATAATGCATAGCTATCTATACAAATGTTAACAAAGTTGACAGGGATTATTGCAGGAAGACATAACTTGAGGCAGAGATAATTGCAGGAGACAGGGCTAAACACAAATGCTAACAGGGAAGACAAAAGGTTATCACAGGAAGACATAATTTTGAAACAGAAACAATTTCAGAAAACTATATATCTTGAAGCATGGGCAATTTAAATGAAACAAGTCTTTGTTGTATACATATGTGAATCAGAGACAGGAATGTGGTTGTAAATAAGAAAAGAGTTTTATCACCAGAGGCAGAGATGGAATGTAGGAATGTGGCCTTACAATTGCAGATTAGGTAGAACTGAATGCAGGAATGTGACTTAACGATTACTAATTGGGGAAAAGGCAGAAGTGTTAAACTTTTTCAAAGAAGGTCTTTGGCAGGCAGAGAAAAGCAGATTTTACACTGGCAGAAATATAATCACTAGAGACAGGAAGGGAGAATTCTGTGATTTTTAATATAGGAATAAAAAAGGTCTTTTGTAGGTCTGGGTTCTCTACAACTCCTCTTTTTCTGTTTTTTAAAGCCAATTACTGAGAAGGCCCCTCAAAATCCAAAACTTTCTCTTCTAGGATACTTACGCTGGAAAAAGAGAAATCCTCCGATACCTCCTGAGCCTGCGTTAATGTTCCTTTCAAAGAGTGTTGGTGTGAGGGTGCGTCAGTCTCTGGGTCAGAAGTGAATTCTAAAAGAGGGTGTTTGTATTCACTGTCAACAGTGTGTTTCATCAACAGAATGTCATCGCTAATGCTGCTCAGCCTTCGTTGTAGAAAATTTAAAAGTTTACCCATAACACATGGGCCAATTGCACATGCAAGTAATAATAAAATTAAAGGACCAGCTATGGCTGAGAAAAGGGTGGTCAGCCAGGGAGAGAAGTTAAACATTCCTTGATACCAAGTATAATGCTGGGAGCGTTCTCTCTCTCTGTCTTTCAATCGTTTGTCTAATTCTGCCATGGAGTCAAGCACAATACCTGAGCTATCAGTGTAAAAGCAACATTCCTCTTTCAAAGCTACACATAGACCTCCATTTTTTAAGAAAAGCAAATCCAAACCTCTTCTATTCTGTAAAACAACTTCTGATAGTGAGGTGAGAGAATTTTGGAGAGCAACCATAGACTGTTCGATTCGTTTGAGGTCTGCATCAATTTCGATACTTAACTTGCGGATGCTTTGGTCACCCAGGACCATGCCTGTAATACCTGTTGCTGCACCAGTGGCTCCCAGGCCTAAGAGAATGGCTAAGGTCACAGTGCTGATTACCTCGCGTTTAGCTCGAAGAGAATATTGGGGTGGTTCCATACGGGAGATATAGTCATTATCAGAAAAGACAGACATTTTTGGGAGAAGGTAGACTTGAATACAAAAGGCTTTTTGTGTGTGTAATATGTCTCCACTGACACATGCAGTGGCACCAGTGGAGCAAGCCCAAGTGGATCCATTGGAAGGAATGAAGAACTGACCCTTAAGTCGTTTGGAAAGATCTGCTGTTGTAGAGTGAGTATACATTATAGACCATCCCTCAGCTCCATAGGGAAGACCTGTCCTTTCATTTGATAAAAATATCATACAAGATATATAAGCATCAGATGAGGCATTAATACAATAGTGGGAATAATTAGAAGGTACATATCCAAGACAGCATCCTTGGCCTTCAATGGAAAATATAGTTATAGAAGAATTGGACCACCTGCAAGTGGCATCAGAGGTGCTGTTTGTAAATGGGGAGGGGGAGCCAATAGCTTCATAAAAAGGGGGTTGAGAAGATAAGCACAACCAACATTTAGTATCATTGTCAGGGAAAGCATGGGCTGCTACTAGGGCGTCGTGTGTGGAGGAAACAAGAGTTATCAATGGATTAGTTTCCCTTGAAAAGGGTTGTAAAAAAGGAGAGTTATTTTGCTTATTTGGACCCACAGGTGGGGATACTTCTAGGGACATGGTGAGTCGAATTATAAAAACATTACCTGGATGACTGTATCTGGATTTTTCATAGGATCTGCCCCCCCACTTTTTCCCTGCTAACCAAGCAGCAAGCGGGAGCCTTTTTCCATGTGATGTGAAGGTGACGTTCATTGGGTTGAGGCGAACACCACAGCAGGCCCAATTGCTGCATGATGACCAAGGCAAGTTGGAGTCCTGCCCCAGTCTTGCCTCGATGTAATCAGTAGTGTAAGGTGCAGTCCACCAAATTTTTCCTGTGGACACACATTGCCAAGATTTGCAATACCAATCAGAGGCGGTTCCACATTCATCTATATGGGATAGGTCTGTAATATAGCCTGGGCAAATGTACAGGCCTGGGCCTGTGCACCAGACACTACGAGGGGAAGGATCACACTTTGTTTTGTGCTTAAACCCATGGGCTCCTACGAGCATTTCAGCAAAGTCAAAATAGAGCGTGGGAAACCAGGGCCACAGGGTACGGTTGGAGATGGAGTATAGGGTGTTTCCTTGAAAGTCAATGATAGTCCAGGTGTAGTTTGCAGGGCGGTGCTGGTTGTTAGGGACGGAGAGCAAAGAGCGTCGTGATCGAGGAAAATGTTGTCGTGGTGATGAGGCTTGTAGAATGTTTCTTGGAGTGATTGGTGCAGCAGGCTGTGCATCGGTCCAAGCAATGTTACGCGGCTGGCGGGGGAGTGACAAAGGACGTTGGTCGTGTCCTCGCTGGCCGTGATTTGGCGAAGCCCGTTGATGAATGTGATGATGAGGCGGCGGGGAATTTTTGTTTCCTCCTTCACAGTGGCCGACGAGGCGATCAAAAGACCAGAGGCACTTTAGCGTGTTGACAGGAGCGGGGTGTCTGCAGCGGACGTAGCGTACAGCACAGGGATCCTTTGAATAGGGTGGGTATCTGGAGAGCCAAGAAGCAAGCAGAGAAGGAATAGGAAGGTAGGAGGCAGAATATGAAGAGAAAAGATACACGGTTTGATTGAAACGAGCGCCATTGGCTAGAAATCCAAGGCAGGAGTAAGAGCCAATAGTGGAGGGGGTGACTGTTACACGAAGGAAGATAGTACATGGAAAATAAGTGTATTTAATATGTGCCGGAAAAGGAGAAGCAAGATAATGACCACGGTGTTGTAATGTATAATTACAGTGAGGCAGAGAGTCATCTTGAAAGGTGAAAGTGACAGATGTGAAGGGGGGTGCAAGTATAATATGCGGGTCAGCCCTCAATTGAGCTGTCGCTAAAGAGTAAAGGCAAAGACATAGAGTCAGCAGCAGGGGAAGGCTTTGTGATGGCATGATAGGGCCGTACGCAACGTGCAGGAACCCACAATGTGTGATTTGGAAGTTGGACTGCAGCGTAGCCTTTTCCCCAGGTGATCAGGGGTACCGGTCCTTTCCAAGCAGGATCTGGTAGTTGCCTATAGTAAACAGAAGGTCTGGAGGTTGGACAAGGAGGGTTAGAAAAATGTCGAGAAGCGGCTGAAGTGGCCGGTGACCCTGTAAGGTTCAAGAAATTGAGAGTATAAAGACAAACATTAAGAACATTTTGCAACACTGGGAGTGTCGGGGGGCTTACGCCTTTTGCCCCTAAATATCGTTGCAATGCATTTTTGAGTGTTTGATTTGTGCGTTCCACAATAGCTTGCCCTTGGCTATTAAATGGAATACCAAATTTGTGTACAATGTCCCATCGATAGCAAAATTCCGAAAATGCAGTACTTGTGTATGCAGGACCATTGTCAGTTTTTAAAATTTTAGGACATCCCAGTGTTATGAAAGATCTAATACAATGATTGATTGTTTGTTTGGCCGTTTCCCCTCTTTGTAGGGTGGCCATGATAAAGCCTGAATACGTATCTACGGATACATGAATATACTTCCAAGGGGCAAATGGAGGGAATTGTGTAACGTCCATTTGCCAAGTCTCACAAGCTTGTGTACCCCTAGGATTTACTCCTTCAGGGATACTTCGAGCTTGAAGACTACAAGTAGGGCATTGTTGAATGATTGCAGCAGCTTCTTGGTGTGTGAGTCCGAATTGCTTTACAAGAGCCTTTTTGTTTTGGTGAAAATATGAGTGACTTTCTCCGGCTGTTAAAGCACAAATCTGTAAGACAGATTTACAGGCTTCATCCGCCATGTGATTCCCTTCTGATAGGAATCCTGGAAGATGTTGATGACTCCTAATGTGTGCTACAAATAATGGTGTTGTCCGTTTTTGTAACAATTGTTGCAGCTGTAAAAATAAATTCATTAATGATGGTGATAAAGAAGGAGAAATATAGGCATCAAAAATTGAAAAAACAATGTTGGCAACATAAAGACTGTCTGTGATTATGTTCAATGGCTGATTTTGAAAAATGGAAAGAGCCAGATTAAAAGCAGCTAATTCAGCTTGTTGAGCTGATGATTGTCCCGTAGTGAGACGTTTGTGCCATGTGGAATCAAGTTGCCAAACACATGCCCCAATGGCTTTTGAACCATCCGTAAACACTGTTAGTGCCTGCGGGATAGGTTGTTTTGCTATTGGATTAAAAATTGTAGTTGGGATTGTTTTGATCAATTGTAATCGAGGGTCTGTTGGGAGATGGCAAGATAATTTTCCATTCCAATTTTCAAGAGCAATTTGAAGGACATCTGAATTTACAAACATCTCTTCCCATTGTGTCAATCGGAAGGGGAGATAAATTGTGTCTATTTCCAGACCCATCATTGCCTTTGCCCGTTTCCGAGCTTTGGTGAAAAGAGCAGCAAGTTGGGTGATTCGAGAAAAAATAGAAGTTTTTGGAGTGTGAGAAAGGTGTAACCATTCCAAGATTAAAAGTTTTTTACTGCTACTAATTTGCATAAGAATCCCTGTGTACAATTGCGGAGTAGAAAGAACAGCCAAAGATATTGGAATGTTGGCCTCTAATCTATCCACCCACAAAGTGCGAAGGGCCAGATTAACCTCTTGAACCACTTGTAATTGATGTGAATCTAGGATGATTTTATCTGCAGGATGCTTGGGGCCTATTAAGGCCTTAAATAAAGGAGATAAGATATTAGTAGGAAGAGAGAAATAAGGTCTAGCCCAATTCAAAGTACCAAGATATTGTTGTAATTTGACCAAGGTAGTAACTGGTCCAATATTTAAAAGTGGAAGATCGGGGGCAGCTGCAGCTGCAAGTACCTTATGACCCAAATATTGTACCGGATATTGCGACTGTATTTTGTCTGGGGCTATAAAAAGACCAGCAGAATTTAAAAGCTGAGTAAGGAAAGGGATAGTTTGCATAACAGTACCTTTTGGTCCTTCTGCTGCAACTAGTATGTCATCCATATAGTGATAGACCAAGATTTTCGGATATTTTTGTCTAAATGGTTCTAAAACTTTATCTACATAGTATTGGCACATTGTTGGAGAATTTAACATTCCCTGAGGAAGAACTTTCCATTGGTACCTTTTAGTGGGTCTGCTATTATTAAATTCAGGAATGGTAAAAGCAAAAAGAAGACGGTCAGGTTCTGCAAGCGGAATAGAAAAGAAACAGTCCTTTAAATCAATTACAACAAGGTCATAATTTTGGGGAATCAAATTAGGATTAGGTAGGCCACATTGCAATGGGCCCATTGGTTGGAGAATGTCGTTGATCTTTCTGAGATCCTGTAGGAGGCGCCATTTGCCTGATTTCTTTTTGATGACAAAAATTGGTGTGTTATAAGGGCTAGTAGAAGGCTCAATATGACCCTGCTGCAACTGTTGTTGGACTAAATCTATTAAAGCAGTGAGTTTTTCAATAGGAAGTGGCCATTGATCTACCCACACAGGAAGACTAGATTTTAAAGCAAGTGACAGAGGTTTAGGCAGCATGTTTAAGGAATATGTAGAGTAGCCCGAAGTTGAGAAAGAAGATCTCGCCCCCAGAGGTTACAATGAAGAGGCAATACGTAAGGTTTAAGAAAAGCAGTAGCCGAAGAATCAGGAGTGGAGGCAGACAGCCAGTTAGTGCTAACCTTGGCAGCCTGTGCTCCTCCCACTCCCTGAACGGCAGAGGTATTGGTAAGAGGCCAATCAGCAGGCCATTCAGCTGTACGGATCACGGAAACATCAGCTCCTGTATCTATTAGACCAGAAAAAGAACGGCCTTGTAAGGAAACAGTAAGAAAAGATTTAGAAACATGAATAGGTTGATGCAAAGAAAAAACACCAGGGGTATCGTCAGTTGGTGGCGACAGAAAAATTAGTGTGGCGACTTGTGTGCCTGCTTTAAGGTGGAAGGTCCTATCGCCATAGGCAGATAAAGAAAGATTATGAAGTGAAGTAGAGTCATAAAGGAAAGGAGCAGCGACTACTCCCTCAACAATTAAAACAGAATTAGGAATAAGTAAAGCCGGAATATTAGAGGGGACAGGCTTCTGTAATGTAATTGATAATGGCATGGTAAAAATTGATCCAGGATCATCATATGTTATATCTGAAGTTAGAGTAACAGGCAATGAAAATGTATTTGAAGATTGAGTGTTTGCCAAATCAAAAGGAAGTGTGGAAATAGTTTCAACCTTTGGAGTGGGGCTGGTTGATCGCCCCATGTCTAGTTTCCCTGGTTTTGTTGAATGGAAATATTTGCTCGACATTGTGAAGCCCAGTGGAAGCCTTTGCGGCAACGTGGGCAAACTGTTTTTGGCTTTGGGTTGGGGGGTGGCTGTGGTCCCCGTGCTTGGCCACGAGGCGCACCCCCTCCCCCAGGTTGTCGACACTGATTTTTGAAGTGACCCGGTTTGCCACAGTTAAAACAATTCCCTGTTCTTGTAATAGGAAAAGCTTCTGGAGAAGTTTCAGGAGATGTTTTATTAGTAGAAATAACTGCCGCCAGTGCTTGCATCTTATAGGAAGTTGTCCCTACACTGCGACAGAGTTCTAAAAATTCTGCAAGTGTAACTCCTGGTTTGTTAGCAATGGGTTGTAAGACTTTCTGACAGTCATCATTAGCATTGCTATAAGCCAATTTAATAATCAATTCATCCCTGCC
The DNA here is from genome assembly GCF_947247035.1 of Vipera ursinii. Lineage (NCBI taxonomy): Eukaryota > Metazoa > Chordata > Lepidosauria > Squamata > Viperidae > Vipera > Vipera ursinii. Next base: position 12,878,440 of record NC_139518.1, read on the forward strand.
AGCTTTATTATCAAATTGTCGTTCTAATGCCAATTGAAGGCGACTAATAAATGTAGCATATGGTTCCATAGGTCCTTGAACAATTTTAAGAAAATTTTGAGCAGATTCTCCAGAGGCATCATCTACGTGGCGTAAAGCTGCCATTGCACAAAGATGTATTATGGCAAAAGCACGCCGGGGACAATTTTGCTGTTGAATTAAGGTGGCAAATTGACCGATGCCCAACAAGTGATCACGTGTTACACCCTGAGGGAGTCCTTTTCGGACCTCAGATTCAGCATTTTTTTGGTATTCTGATTGCCAGATGACATATTGAGCAGGAGTTAAAAGCATAGAAAAAAGAGTTTTCCAATCATAAAGTAGCATTGTCGAATTGGCATCTACTAATGAATTAAGTAATCCTTTAACATATGGGGATTGGATACCATATTCTTTTACTGCCATTTTCAAATCTTTTAATAATTTCATAGGTATATTTTGATGAATTGCGGGACCCCCTCCCGGGGCTATACTTAAAGGATAAAGAGAAGTTTCTTCAGGAGAATTCATCAGAAAAACGGATGAAGTTAGAAGATTTGTTAATTGGCCTCCTGGCAATAAGGTTGGAGAAGGGGAGTCTAGAAATTCAGAGGAAGATGGAGAAGGCAAGGAAGGTTTCTTAGAAGATGTTGTAGAAGGTGCAGAAGGATAGGGTGGTGGTGCTTCAGGTGAAGGCGAAAGATCAGAAGAAGGATCAAGAGGTTTAGAAGTAGAAGATGTCAGATCTAGAGGAGATGGCAAAAGTTTTAATGCTGCCATCACTGCTTGCCATGCGGACAGAATGTCAGCAGGTGCCCTGGGATGATTGTGAAGATATTTCCCTAGTTTCTCCCAGGTTACAACAGACAAAGTGCCTGATTCCGGATAAGCCGGACAATTTTTGTTAATATATCGTAAAAGTTTTGTTAAAAGTCTCTTTCCTACAGGATGGACCATGGTGCCATTGTGTTTTTGAACAAAATTAGCATTCTGCACTATATTAAAAAGTTCGTCCCTATGAACTGACGAAACTTTGGAAATTGAGGAGCCCATTTACTCACGATTTGAAGCCTTCTCCGAGGTGCGTGGAAAATGAGGGTGCAGGTAGCACACGCCTGGACAGGAGTCGTGCTGTGGAGTTGAAGCTGCGATCCAACGGACGAGCCCCCAGTTGTTGCGATGAGCGACCGGTCAGGGTTGTGGCTTCAACTCTTAGAGCCCCTTGACAGGGGTGAGAATTTGGAGGGACCCTCACGAGGGTGTGCACCTTGAATAAGGAAGGATCTTGCCCGTTACCACCGACCCAGCATGCCGGAAATTCCAACGGTCATACTTGGGAACTGCGGATAGTTCAGAAGCAAAGTCCTAGGACAGACTGAGACACCAACACAAGTTTGCTCAAGGTGAGAGCACAGAAGTGCCCGGGGTGGATGTTATGCCCCCGAATACCTCTGGACACTCTCTGTTTATTAGGCTGTTTCAATTGGGAGGGGGGAAAAACACTCATGGAAGGTCAAAGGGGAACATAGCTCATGGTATACAATTGCTAATGAAGAAAGCAAAGGTCATTACAGGAAATAATAAAACATAGTTTATGCTAACAGAAAACTGCTAATGAAGAGGGCAAAGGTCATTACAGGAAACAATAATGCATAGCTATCTATACAAATGTTAACAAAGTTGACAGGGATTATTGCAGGAAGACATAACTTGAGGCAGAGATAATTGCAGGAGACAGGGCTAAACACAAATGCTAACAGGGAAGACAAAAGGTTATCACAGGAAGACATAATTTTGAAACAGAAACAATTTCAGAAAACTATATATCTTGAAGCATGGGCAATTTAAATGAAACAAGTCTTTGTTGTATACATATGTGAATCAGAGACAGGAATGTGGTTGTAAATAAGAAAAGAGTTTTATCACCAGAGGCAGAGATGGAATGTAGGAATGTGGCCTTACAATTGCAGATTAGGTAGAACTGAATGCAGGAATGTGACTTAACGATTACTAATTGGGGAAAAGGCAGAAGTGTTAAACTTTTTCAAAGAAGGTCTTTGGCAGGCAGAGAAAAGCAGATTTTACACTGGCAGAAATATAATCACTAGAGACAGGAAGGGAGAATTCTGTGATTTTTAATATAGGAATAAAAAAGGTCTTTTGTAGGTCTGGGTTCTCTACATCTGAGCTTTCAGACTTAGGCTGGAGACCAACCTCAGGGAACTTCTCTCTCACCAGAATGTGCACTTTGGAATATTATAAGCATGGTATTTATGTGGTGCCTGGTTGTGCGCATCCATACACAACCAGGCACCACATAGCCACACAAAACCAGGCACCACATAGATACTGTACATGCTAAAGTTGCCAAAATTTTGGAGGTGGAAGAAGATTGAATGAACATTTTGAAATGAGGGAGGGAGGGATGGAGGGAGGGAGAAAAAGAAAGAAAGAAAGAAAGAAAGAAAGAAAGAAAGAAAGAAAGAAAGAAAGAATTGAAATAAAAATTCAGGAAACCTATTGTTATTATTATACATAACAACACAAAATCACAGTGTTAAGGGTATCATGGTGAGCTGTTCCAATAAAAACTGCCTTTTGCAATTGATTGATGGTGATTTTGGCAGTGCCAATGGTGTTCAAATGATGATCCAGTTTTTTGGGGATTGCACCCAAGGCACCTATTACTATTGGTACTATCAATGTTTTCTTTTGCCACAGTCATTTTAAGTCTATTTGCAGGTCTGCACATTTTATGATTTTTCCAGTTATTTCTCTTCTGTTCTGCTGTCTTCAAGTATCACAATATCCACTATTCAAACTTTTTTTTGTCTTTCTTATCAATCATTGTTAAGTCTGGGATTTTGTGTAGCAGATGTTTGTAATATAGATGCTATGATTTTCACAAATATAAGTATATTCATCATAAGGGGCTTGGTTAAGCCTTCCATGTTTAACCACAGGGAAATTGTAAATGACTATATTGGGTATGAAAGATAGGGTAGTCACTTGCCCCTTTGACCACTTCATTATTAAGAATAGGGCCACAATCAATACCCTTGAAATAGATCATAACATTATCATTTGTCTTCTGTTGAAAACAAACCATGAAAGCAAATGTGTTTTTTGTAAAAATCAAAAGAAAGGCATTGAAAGAATTCAATGTGCTGGTGGTAGGGTTGCCAATCTAGACAGCAAAAATAAGGGCGCCTATTAGATGGCAGGAAATAATTTGAATTGTGCCATCTAGCGATCATTTGGACTTTGGAAACTTGGGTCTGGCAGCCTGTTTGTAGAAATTCATGTGTGTTCCTAGTTAGAGAATATATGCTTATATTCTATATGCTAAAGCTTGTAAGCCGCCCTGAGTCTTCGGAGAAGGGTGGGATATAAATTGAATTAAAATAAAAAATAAATAAAAAATAGGGATATAGATTAGCTAGAATCTAGAATAGAATAGAGATGGAAGGGAATTTGGAAGTCTTCTAGCACAGCAGGAGAACCTATACCATCTCAGACAAATAACTGTCCAGTCTCTTCTTAAAAACCTCCAGTGATGGAGCACCCACAATTTCTGAAGGCAAGCTGTTCCATTAGTTCAGACATGTCAAACACAAGGCCCGGGGGCTGGATGCGGCCCGCAAAGTGGTTTCATGTGGCCCACGAAGCCATCCTGGAAACAGTAAGGGAACAGCCCCTGCTGTCTTGGCCCCGGCCCAGGCTGGCCAGGAGCCAATGTACAATTTTGTGGTGGTCACCTATGCTGAAATACATTCAGTCTTAGCTCCACAAGGCCATCTGGAAACAGCGAGGGACCAGCCCGTGCCATGTCAGCACTGCCCCCTCGGCGCATGCTAGGGAGGTATCACCCTTTGTGAGGAATGAAGAAATGCACCATCGCTTGGAAGTGGCCAGCACATGGCCCTGCCTACTTCGGGCAGGCTAGGGGTTGGGCAGCGTTGTGCTTCTCTTCAGATTCATGCCACCTGGCTCAACCTCTTGGCACTGTGAGTAGAGCACCCTGCTACCTGCCAAAACCGGGCAGGCTAGGGGCTGGGCAGCATTGCGCAGGTAACATCAACTCTCACGCTGCTCATGGCATCCCCTCCCATAGAGCCCACCAAGCTGGATATGTGAATGGCAATGGTGCATTTCTTCATTCCTCACGAAGGATGACACTTCCCCAGCTGTGTTTCTTGCCTGTTTTTCTCCCTCCCTCATCTGAAATATTTTCCCACCACTCTGTTCTTTGGAAGGAAGGAAGGGAGGTCTGAGGGAAGTCCTACCTTAGTCCTGCCCTGCTGCCCTTTCACCATGCCCTTGCCCCCTCCTCCTGACCTATCCTGGGGGGTCTCCCTATTGCTAAGGAAGCTTTGGATACAAAGCCAGGTCTCACATGGAGAGGGAATGGGCCTCCCTCTTGATTTTGCCCTCGTACCCATCATGAACAACCTGGCTAAGGAGAGCAAGCATAGCAGCAGCAGCTTTGAGGAGGAGGTAAATGCAGCTGGGCACCCCCTTGGGGAAGTGGGGCTGGGCTTAGGGCCATGGGTGCTTGAGGGCTAGGCTAGGCATTTTACCTCCACGCCACCATCCAGTCCCCCCCATGGCCTGAGAGGAACAGTGAGGCTCCTCTGGTGGACCATGCCTTGGCACTTCCCTGGTCCCATCTCCTTCTGCCAGAGACCCTCAGATCTGTACCACTCCTGCCCAGGCCCACATAGGCACCCCTGACACAAATGATGTAGAGCTGGCCATGCCCACCCACTAGGCTATATGCACTCCAGCCACACCCACCCTGGCCACACCCACCCGGTCCCCCAAGGGCAACCACAATGCTGATGCGGCCCTCAATGAAATTGAGTTTGACACCCCTGCACTAGTTAATTGTCCTCATGGTTAGGAAGTTTCTCTTAATTGCAGGTTGCTTTTCTTTTTGATCAGTTTCCAACCATTGTTTCTCGTCCTTCCCTCTGGTGCTTTGGAGAATAGTTTGACTCTCTCTTCTTTATGGCAGCCCTTAAATACTGGAATACTGCTATCATTTCTTCTTTTCTTTAGACTAGCTCTAGTGCTTGAGTTGTTTTCTGTACCTCCCATATCAGAAATCCTTTATTTATCTCTCCATTTTAAAGAAAATTCCTCTGTATTTCATGTTTCAGAGGAACCCTGGCAGTTACGTTTGCATGGGCTTCCCAAAACTTGCTTTTGAACGGTGACACAATGCATTTTCAAGGCAACTGCGACCATTCTAAATCACTCCAACTGGCCTCTAAAATGTGTTTTAGCTAATCCTTCTTCCAACTGCTATCTTACAAATATTTGAATGTGAAAAAGGAAGCAGAGTTTCAACATTAGCCCGATGTTCTCTTTCAGGGTTTCCAAAGATGCCTTTCAGTAATGAAAACCCATCCTCATGTTCATTTCATTACGTGCTCTGCATGTAATGTGCTGCGGAAATATGCGGTTTCAAACTGATCTTTTGACCACTTCACATTGTTGATACTGTATTAAGAAAAAAAAAGCTGATACAAATGAATATGTCACAAAAAATACAGGCTCTCGCTGGCTGCTATTAATATTTAAAAGCAATGTGTGTGGTTTTATTAACTTGAATAACTCCTCTTCTCTTTCTCCCTCTCTTTCTTCTTTTTTTTTAAAAAAAAAACTTCATTTGCATAAATTAAATATTCCCATGCTGTTATACAGATGTATTTCCTTTCTCTGCTTCAGTGCTCTGATTAAAGGGAGGGAAGGAACTAGGGGAGGGGCTGGAGAAAATAGATGCAGATGAATTGTAATAGACTTTTGAGATATATAGCATCTTGTTAAAAATTCATGCAAACCAGAATACTAGAAGGTCAGAAAATGTCTTTGAAATCCTGCCAAGGCTCTTTTTGATAATTCATACAGGATTTAAAAGGGAAATTCCTCATTAGATAGGACCTAATGCTTATTAATTTATACTCCTAAGGCAGAAGCTGCATATTAAGTGGTAGACTCTGCTAATCCGTTTATTAAATTTCAAAGACCATATGTTTTCACCCAGGATTCTTGGGTCTTGATTAATGACCTTAGACCAATACCGATAAAAAGCAGAAGAAGTTATTTCAAAAGTAAGTCCCCGACCTCAGTTAGCTCTAGCCCACTCTCTTGGGAAAGATAAATCACATCTTTGTGGGAAGGTCACATGCTCCCTCCTGTTCATAGGGTCATAGTGTTTTGAAGGTCATCTCTAAGCAATTGTGATGGTATGTGGGAATGGGTAGAGGACAATCTTCAGCCTAGGCAAAGTTCTGATAAGAGGCAGTTGAGTCCACAAATGGAGGAAAAGGATGGGAAGACTTTCAGAAGGGACCCATCCTAGTTCTCCAGAGACTAAAAAGAGGAGAGGAGAGAAATGTGTTCAGTCTTACTATACATGATTCTGTTTTCATGTAATAAAAATGTGGTTGATATCCATGTTAGTACTTCTTATCTGGACTACCTTGAGGGGCTAGCATAAATCTTGCAGGTCTTCCTCCTATATCCCCAAACCATTTGCACATACCATCACAACAGTTACAAGGGGACTGGAATGTGCAAATCTGAAGGGAAACATGTGTCCTGTTAAATGTCTATGGAGATTCTCAGTCATCCAGGTCATGGTTGTCCCAAAGGTGCTTTTTCTCATGAGGCAACTGGACTTTCTTGTTTTTCTTTGAAGACGTTTCACTTCTCATCCAAGAAGCTTCTTCAGCTTTGACTGGATGGTGGGGAATGGCAGAACCTATACTCCTTGCAGACAGCTGGTCGTTTGCATTCTTTTAGCAAGTCATTGAACCCCTTGGAGGCTTATCTGTGTCATCAGGGTCACCTGAGTAGTGCAAATAGGTGTGGAGCCTTCTTGGAATTGTTGAAAGGACTGGCCATGAACAGTTCTGTACATTGGGGAAACAAAAAAACCACTTCATAAACACATGGCACAACATAGGAGAACAAACCCATGAGGACAAGATTCAGCAGTCCATCTGCATTTAAAAGACAAAGTCCACTTTTTCAGAGATAGCAGTTTGGTCAGAGAGGACCGCTGGTTTCAAAGAGGGGTCAAAGAGGCCATCCATGTCAAAACTGAACAGCCCTCTATCAACAGAGAGGCAGAGATAGGATATCATTTATCTCCAGTCTACCACACAGTCCTTTCAGCAGTTCCAAAAAGGCTCCAATGGGTATTTGATTACTGAGGTGACCCTAATGACACAAATAAACCTCCAGGTGGCCTCAACAATTCTCTGAAAGAACGCAAATGACCAGCTGTCTGCAAGGAATATAAATCCTTCCATTTCCCCACCATCCAGTCAGCTTCTTAGATGAAAAGTGAAACATCTTTAAAAAACCAAAAAAAAACCCCAACACAGTCCAGTTGCCTCGTGAAAAAGCATTTTTGGGAGGAAAAGAATGGAAAGCCTTTCAGAAGGGACCTGTCCTAGTTTTCCAGAGAGTAAAAAATGGGGAGGAGAGAAATGTGTTCAGTCTTACATAATTCTGTTTTCATGTAACCTTACATAAAGATGTGGTGGATATCCCTATTAGTGCTTCTTATCTGGGCTACCTTGAGGGGCTAGCATCAATCTTGCAGGTCTTCCTCCTATATCCCAAGGCCATTTGCACATACCATCACAACAGTTACAAGGGGACTGGGATGCACAAATCTGAAGGGAAACGTGTGTCCTGTTAAAACTCTGAAAGCAACTACCCAAAAATAGACAGCACCCCCAATTTTAATCTTTAAGTTTGCTATGGAAAATGAATGAAAGGCATGATAGTTGATTCATTACTTTTATCTGATAACAGATAACCCATTCCTTGTTGGTTCATTGTTTCAGAGATATTTGCTTACCTAAACAGAGAAACAAAATGCCCATGGCTGGGCAAAAAAGCAGTGGTAACAGGAGTGACTTCCAACTTCATGCTGGCTTCCCCACTGAATTTCCTTATGGGAAGCAGGCAGGGAGTGTCGGAAATCTGGCCTTTGCCTTTGCCTTCCAGCAAGCAGGTAAGTGGCTACTGCTGGTTGGAGGAGGGAGCAAGGGATTGTGAGACTGGCTGGGAAACTGTCACTTAATATTGAAAATGGGATCACATGACCTCAACAGCATTCCAGCACCACAGCAGCAGGCAATAGCCAGTAACAGCCACAAATCTTTCAAATTTCATTCCCTCAACAGTCATGGGTCTCTGATTTTGGACCTTAGCCCATTTGATTTAACTTGGTTCAAAAACTTTTGCCTTATGATACACCTTTTGTCTAGTTAATCATAGTGAAATGAGTTTTAATAGTATATAGTTAGATAAAATTAAATGCAATTTAAATTAATTAACAATTGAATAACATTAGATAGCATTTTATCCCGATCTTACCTACTGCTTTATCTGTTCCCTAAGCAATTCCTGTACTATGACCTTCGTTGCTCCATTGAAAAGCCAACAAAAGATGCATCTCTGAACTATCACATTCCTCTCAGGGGAAAATCTAGTTCAGTGATGGCGAACCTTTTAGAGACCAAGTGCCCAAACCGCAACCCCAAACCCACTTATTTATCCCAAAGTGCCAGGGCAGCATCAGCATTGTAGTTCCGTTCAGGGGGCAGGGAGGCATCTCTGAGTGTCGCCTCTGGCATGCAAAAAACAGGGGCGCAAAAGTGGCCCACCGTGCTGCAAGGCGCAAAAATGGCCACCGCCATGCCACTGGGTGCCGATACAAGGTGCTGCACCACAAAAGAACACACAAGGGCTAGTGAGTATCACACAGGCACTAGCCCCACCCCATTTTCAGCACATGTGTGCTTGTGGCCCTGGGTGTGCATGCACGCATGTAAAATGCTTCCCCCTCCCTTTTCTTCCAGTCCACCAATCGACAATGGTCAGTGACATCTGCTCTACCACCTCTACTCGAGCTTGCTAATTGGCTGCTTTGCCTCCTTTGTACTGGGTGGGGGTTCTGCTCCGGGTGGCCTGATGGACTTGCTGCTAGAAGTGGTGGCACGTGTGCCAACAGAGAGGGCTCTGAGTGCCGCCTCTGGCATGCGTGCCGTAGGTTCGCCACCACTGATCTAGTTGTTACTAAAATATCTCATTTAAAAAAAAAATGCTTTCCATTTCTCAAGAATTTTCTTGTCTCCATGAAATTTATTTTACCTTTGGCTGAATTGTGTTTTCCTGCATTTTATTGAATTTGCTTCTTTTTTTAAATGATCCTTGTGTGAACTATTTGAAAAGTCCTTTTGTGGACTGCACATTGTGTATCCACAATGTTGCTTTCCAAACTACTCTTGTTACAGATGTGAACTTAATTTGATGACCTATTTCCAGAAGAGATGTTTGTATTCAATGTCTTTGTGAAATCACTCTCAGAAATCAATGACCTGTGGTAATTACCAATAATGCATCTCTAGCAGTTTATTTTTTATTGTTTTTTCCCTTTAAATGATTAAAGGTGGAGGTGGACATTTACCTCATCTTTCTCCAACTACAACTGTCCCCACTAAATATCTCTCCCCTTGGTTATCTCTATAGGCATTTTTCTAATTCTACCGAGTTTGCAATGAAGAAAGGAGGGATACACCTTGATAGCCCCACATATTGGATTAGCTAGACCAGGCATGTCAAAGTCATGATGTCATGTGACGTTGCGCGACGTATCGTAGCTTTTCCCCCATTGCCGGCAATGGGGTGGGCACGTTTTCCTGATGACGTGTCCAGCCCGTGAGCCGGCAGTTTGACACCCCTGAGCTAGACCAAAAGCAGAATCTCTCTTAAAATATGTTTAATATATGTAAACATCTTGAAAATATCCCTTGGGAGTTTATACCTCCATTTTATTTTATTTATTTCTCCCCCTTAATTTTGACCTTTAAATTGACTCTCTTGTCTGACAGTACAATACATTGTTATGTATTTGGATGCCATTCTTTTGCTTTCATTATGGGTCATTAGCGCTTGTGAGGCATCCAGAAATACTCAACTAATAAAAAAAGGATGATTTGTGTACTGGAGAGCTTTTTTTTATTGGATAGGCTGTGTTAGGTAAAAAAGAAAAAGGAATTATTTCTGTCAGTGAAGGTCATTGCTTCGGCTCCTTTATCCAGGAAACGAAATCAGTTATGATGGTCCTATTTCCTTATCCTTCATGAGACTATGAACATCAGTGCTTCATCTCTTTTTCATTTTTTTATTTTATACTTACAGTTGTGAAAACTGAATTTTGGTGACCATTTTGGTAAATGTTGAAAGTTGCAGACTAATTTTGTGAATATCCCAAACTAAACACTGTTTGTAGTCAATATTGGCAGTCACTGGAATGTGAGTATCAAATGAGGATATTCTCAGAATTAAGTGGGAAATATTAGCACTTGTGATATCAGCATGCATGGATATACTAAGAGTTACCCGAAGAGGGACATAATCCCTGGAAAGTACATAGCTGCTTTAAAGAATTGTAGACAGTTGGTGTGCAATCCTTCCCTGCATACAGGTAGTCCTCGAATTATGACCACAGCTGAGTCCAAAATTTCTGTCGGTTGAGGGAAACATTTGTTAAGTGAGTTTGTCCCATTTTGTGACTTTCTTGCCACAGCTGTTAAGTGAATCGCTGGAGTTGTTAAATGAGTCAAACTGTTGCTAAGTGAATCTATCTTCCCCATTGACTTTATCTGTCAGAAGGTCACCAAAGGGGATTGAGTGATCCTCCGAGACACTGCAACCGTCCTAAATATGAGTCAATTTCCAAGCATCTGAATTTTGATCACATGACCATGGGGAATGCTACAATGGTCGTCAGTGTGAAAACTGGTCATAAGTTTCTTTTTTTAGTGCCGTTGTAACTTTGAACGGTCACTAAATGAGCTGTTGTAAGCCGAGGTCTACCTGCATTTGAAAGTACCTTTTCCAAATTGTTTTTAGCTTACTATACTACCTAGGTCTTTACCTTGTTTATGCTAAATGACATGTTCATCTATATGTTTTGGGAGAATTATGACAAAGGAATATTTTAGACAGCATGAATCTGAAACCTTTCTGCTGAGTCCCTCTTTCTTAACATCTTTAAGGGGTCTCTCTCTCTCTCCAGCTCCACTGCTGATCACTAAATAATCTATCAAGACCCTCTGACATATCTGTCTTACATTCATAAAAAATGTTTCTTTCCCTTCTCCCCCGTTCCTAAGAATTTACATCCAGATTTATGTCAAAAACCCCATTGTATATTTCCCCCCCTTCCTTATTGGTTTCCAGGCCAATATGACACAATGCAATGTTTTCTCTCGAGGCTGTTAAGAGCCTCTTTGCTAACAGTGTCTGTTACATTTAGTGCAAAATGTATTTAGGAAACACCAGCTGATTCTGGCATGTTGAATCTCTGAAATTAATAAGGCATCTTCTGGCTTCCTAAATAACATTTGCATCTAGGCTTTTCATGCACCCTGGGGAAACAATAGTGAGCAAGCCCCGAGGAATACAACACAAACTGAACGAATTACTGATGAACAATGCCAGGCTGGCTCTCATCCCATACAATCTATTTTGATGTCAGCTTGGCTATTGAATCTTTATGATAATAAGCTGAGCCCTCCCTGAAAACATACCAGAATCATGCAGAGCAAAATCAGCAATGCTCCTTGACTGCCTGTTTATGTAGAGGCATTAACTACCATGAACATGTGTGACTTAATGCCTAGATGCTGAGCAATTTGAAATGCTACAACACCCCATTCTGCAGCAATTATTTCCCTGGAGGACTTATTATCTCCTCATGTTATGATTTCTGCAGAATATACCCACCCACTCTGGTTGCTGTTTATTTATCGAAGCACAATCCTACACAACTTTTCATGGGAGAGATTTTTTCCGTCTGAGAAGTTTCATCTTTTGTTCATCTTGCCCAAACCCTAAAGTCTGGGAAGGAATACATCAGCAGAGCCCTGCAAATGTTTCATTTTAATCCTTGGTTTTTTCCCTTGCCATATAAAATTTAGTGTCAGTTTGTTCAGGTTCCCGAAAATTTTTTGATCTAATTGTATAGGAATATTTTGGAACAAGAATAGGATTTTAGGTAGTACATTCATTTTTACGACAGCAATTCTCCCTAACAGTGAAAGACTCAAGTTTCCCCATCTTTCCAGGTCTTCTTTTATTTGTTTCACCATTTTATCGTAATCGTCTTCTTTGATTGAAGTACATCTGGCCATCATAATAATTCCTAGATATTTTATCTTCTTAACTATTTGTATATCCATAATCCTAGCCAAATTTTCTTTCTGTTTATTCGTCATATTTTTAACAATCATTTTAGTTTTACCCTTATTTATTTTCAGCCCAGTGGCTTCACCGTATTTATCTAGTTCTTCCAACAGTTTCGGTCCCAATTGTTGTGGATCCTCCATAATAAAGACCAAATCATCCGCGAATGCTTGAAGTTTAAAAATTTCTTTTTTAATTTCTAATCCTTTTTTGTATATATTTTATTGGTATTTTTTTAACATAACATAAAATCACTCAGTAATTTGTAAACATTATGTTGTCTGGGTAACATTTATAAGACAATCTTTAACAATTGATTTCTATAATCTATATTCCATATGTTAATTTCATTTGATTTCCCCTTTCCCCAAAGTATCTTTCTTTGCAAAACACTAGATTAATACAATTCTCATTATTTTGATTAACAACAATTAAGTATATAGTTTTTCCAATGATCCTATTTGTCATTTTAGTTGCCTTATCGTAAATCCTGTTACCGTGCTAATTTGAGCTTATTTCTCCCCCCAAAATCTAAATATTCTTACTAGTGACAATTTTTTCAACAATTAACTATTTTATATTGGTGGATTTAATTCTATTTTTTCCACATAAGCCCTCTCATGCTTTTATATTTCTTAATCAATAAGTAAAAAAAGTAGAAAGAGAAAGGAAAAGAGGAGAGAGACAAAAAAAGAGGAACAAAAAGAAGAAAGAAAAAAGAAAAAAACACTGAGATACAAAAAATAACATATAACTTAAAATATGTATCCCTCCTAATTTAATATATATTTATTCCCTCAATTTCTTATTCTTTTTTACCACTGATAATGTATTTAATTTATTTAAACTTTAAACATTCCATACAGTAAATCTAATCATTTAATCCTTTAACTCTCATTCAAAATACATTTTAATGCTTTTCTTATTGTCTCATTTAAATAACTAAAATGTTTGCTTTATTTAAATCATTTCAACTTTTTTTCTTTTTACAGAAAAGAAAAGGAAAAAAAACCAAATTGTATTAATTAAAAAAATCATCCCTCTAAGAGTAATATAGTTCAATTTTTTCCCATTTCTTTAGCTATATTCAAACAATTTCTAAGAACTTTGAGGGTCAGAGAAAAAAGAATCCTCACCCACCAGTAGGTGTCAGCATTTGCTCATTTTTCAGGTCTTTCTAGTCTTTTTTCTCTCTCTAAAGGGTAAGTTTCACCGCTTCTGATAACCAAAAGGAGAGAGTAAAATCCCCCTCCTTTTTTTTTTCCAGAGATCTCTTATTTTTGGGACTTTCTTCTTCAGGAAAATAGGTAGGATAGAGAAAATCAATATTCTTACCCAGATTCAAGCATGCTATTTTAAATCTGCTTAGTTTAAAAGCTTGTGACTTCCATTGTCTCCAACTATGACTGGACATGGAGTCAGCCAGCCTTTTCTTCTGTTGGTTTCTGGGAGGCTTCTCCAGGACCATTCGGGGAGACCGCTGTCTCACCTAAGTCCCTGGGATTTCCCTTCATTCCACCCTTTCAGGGTGGGTTCTGGCCCCTTATGGTCCCCAACAAAAACAAATTTCAGCCGAAGAGTTCGGCATACCAAAATCTCAGACTGCTCACTGGAAAACAGGAACTGGAAGTCCATTTCTAAACCTTTTATATGCGGTTCATTTCTAATTATCCTTGTTAGAACCTCTAGCATCATTATGAATAATAATAGGGATAGAGGGCATCCTTGTTGTGTTCCTTTTTGTATTTGAAATTTCCTGGTTACTTCCCCATTTATTATTATTTCGGCTTCCTGATTAGAATATATTGCCCTAATTATATTTATAAATTTTTCACCCATATCCATATACCTAAGTTGTTGATATATAAATGACCACTTAACATTATCAAATGCCTTCTGAGCGTCTAAAAATAGTAACGCAATTTGTTGTCTATAACTTTGGATTGATGTATGGTCCGTTATCTTTTGGGATCAGGACAATATTCACCTCTGACCATGACTTTGGAATTTTTGCTTCATCCAGGACCACGTTGAACACACTCAATAAAGGTTGTCCTAAGATGTTTTATTGTTCCTTGTAAATTTCTGTTGGAAGACCATCAGGACCCGGTGCTTTATTATTTTTTGTTTATTAATGGCCGTAATCATCTCTGTCATCCTAATTTCTTCATTCAACATATTTTTGATTTCATCCGTAACTTTTGGTAGTATTGGTTTTTTGAAACATTCCTCCGCTTTCTCTTCATTTTCCTGGTTATCTTCCTTGTATAATTTCTCATAGAATTCCTGGGCTATATTTTTTTTCTCCTCTTCTTGATAGTGTATTCTCCCTTTGTCGTCCCTTAATTTACTAATCCAACTTCTCTCTTTTGTTTTTTCAATTTGTGTGCAAGCCATCAACCAGGTTTGTTTGCATTTTTGAAGAAATTTTGTTTTATACGTCTTATCTGTTGTGCTAATTTTTCTTTTTCTAAAATGTTAAGTTTATGTTTAATTAAGTCCATTTGTCATTTTACATTCTTTTTTTCTGGTTTTTGTTGGAGTATTGTTTCTAATCTTTTATATTCCCCTTCTAACATTTTCTGTTGTTGTTTTTTCTCCTTATTCTTTTTAGCCATATATGCTATAGCTACTCCTCTCATAATTGCCTTAGCAGTGTCCCAATGATTTTGGACAGAGGTGTCTTCAGCTTTATTTTCTTTAAAAAAGAAGTTCAATTCCCTCTCCATCTTTAGTCTAAAGTCATCTTCTTTTAATATTGATCTTTGTATAGTCCATCTACATGTTTTTTTTTATCATATCCAGCTAAATTTCACAGGATTGTGATCTGCCCAGGTGCTTGTCTCTATACACACATCTTCAGAGTTAATTTCCTTTGACATCCACACCATGTCGATCCTGGACCATGAGCTATGTCGATTAGAGTAGTATGTATACTGCCTTGTCTCACGATTCCTTTCTCTCCATATATCCTGAATGTTTAGTTCTTTGGCCAATTTGAAAAAGGATCTTGGTAGTGTGCTTCTTTTCCTTTTCCTAGTCTTATTACCCTTGTAATCCAAATTATTATCACTAATAGCATTGAAGTCTCCTAGCACACAGATCTCATCATAATCTATATCACGTATGTAACATTTTAAAAAACTGTTCTTGATTTCCATTCGGGGCATATATTTCTACTATCACTACTTTCCTATGGTTTATTTCTACCTCTACTATCAATATTCTACCTTCTCCATCTTTATAAAGTTGTTTAGCTACCAGTTTTTCATTCACATATAATAACACCCCCCTCTTTTTTTGTTGATCTAATGATACAAATATATACTGCTCAAAAAAATAAAGGGAACACTTAAACAACACACTGTACTGTATTTAATAGTAGGATGTCTTATCTTATGTTTCCTTTATTTTTTTGAGCAGTATATTTCCTAGTTTTGGCTGATGTAACAGATGTTTTTGTTGTTCTTTTATATGAACTTCCTGAATTGCTATTATATCTAGTTTTTCACGAATAAGTTTATTAAAAATTTTCCGTCTTTTCATTGGTGAATTTAAACCATTGATATTCAGTGACAGAATCCTGCATTCTTCTCCCTTTATTTTACTTATATCTGGGTCTTGTGCTTCTCATTGTGCGGATCTCTTTTGTTTCTTTGTTTCTGCCTTCATATTTCTCTGTCGTCTCTCCAGATTTATTTCCACTATCCTCTGTTCCCAGTACCTTCCCTTCTATAGCCATCTGTCTTGCATCCCTTTCTCTTATTTCCCCTCCATCTTGGTCTTCTACTTCATCTTCATTATTAAAATGGAGCTTATAAAAATCTTCTGCCTTGTCTATAAAATCTAATCTTTACCTTCTATCTTGCCACATGACTAGGGTGCCTTCTGGAGATAGCCGTCTAAAGTTCACATTGTATCTAATCAATTTTCGATGTCAAAAATTGGTAACCTCGTCTCAAGTCTCTCATTCTTTTAGGTATTTGTTAGAGAATTGTTATTCATTATCCTCCATAATCTAGCGGCTCCTCTCTTGATCTATGTAGTAGTTCATCCCGGGTTGATTTTTTAACCAATCTCACATGTACTTCTTTCGGAAGATTATGTCTCCTCACATAATTAGTTTGAACACTATACATTTCATCTATTTCTGCCAATATTTCATCTTTTCCTATGCCTAGTGCTTTCGCCAATAAGTCCGCCATCATGTCTGGCAAGTCTTCACCTTTTTTTTCCTTAACATTTTGAAAGCGCAGATGTGGGTGGCTTTCTCTGCTTCCAGGAAGATTACTGTTGTTTCAAGCTCTCTGTTTGCCGGGTTAAAGTTTCACTTAAGTCCTCTGCTTTCTTCTCCTCCTTCTCCATTCTTACTTCCATTTCCTGTAGTCTTTGCTCATTTTTTATTGATTGTTGCTGAATCACCTCAAATTTATCGTCAATCACTTGTATTTTTTCCTTGAGCTCAGCAGTATCATTTCTCACTTGGCCTATCTCTTTCTTCATCTCTTCATGGTTCCTAGTCATAGCTTTTTGCATATTTTGCAAAAGTGCTTGCAGATCTTTAAGGGAGTTCGACCTTTCCCTTTGTAGCGTGTCGTCAATGGACTTCTGACTAGAGGGGCTTGAAGACATTCCTAACCCCTGTGGCACTGCCCTCTTTCCTATGCTTATCTTTGTTAAGTTTGGTATGCTTGTCATATTTAACCAGATTTTTATAACAATACTCTTTATGAGGTATTTCCACCTTCTTTTCTCCCCTCTATCTCCCTCCACAACAAGCTCCTTATCTATTTCCTAATTCGGGGGAGATATGTCAAAATCAACAGCCACCCTATCCTCTATGTCTACTCTATTGTAACTCGTATACTATTGATAAATTCAGCCAAAACCCTAAGACATTGCTCAGTTGATATCACTCTTTACAAATACATAATTCCTTACATAATTCCTTTAACCTTAAATAACCCTTTATATCAATTAAATTATCTATCTATCTATCTATCTATCTATCTATCTATCTATCTATCTATCTATCTATCTATCTACCTACCTACCTACAGTATCTATCTATCTATCTATCTATCTATCTATCTATCTATCTATCTATCTATCTATCTATCTATCTATCTATCTATCTATCCATCCATCCATCCATCCATCTATCCATCTATCTATCTATCTATCTATCTATCTATCTATCTATCTATCTATCTATCTATCTATCTATCTATCTATCTATCTATCTATCTATCCATCCATCCATCCATCCATCCATCCATCTATCTATCTATCTATCTATCTATCTATCTATCTATCTATCTATCTATCTATCTAATCTTTAACAATCAAGTGATTAATTAATTAGCTATTTAATTATTTCAATTCTATTAATTTATCCAATTATAGCAGTCAACAATCGCAGCAATATAGTTGTTTCACGAATATAGCAAGCAGTCAGTCTACATATTTATATTTATGTGTGTCTTTTTATCTATATTTATATATCATCTTTATCTTCCTGTCCATCAAAGCCACTTTCCTTTTTGATTATAAATTTCCAACTCTGGATTTGTAGCTCCTTTTATATCTTCTTCTTCAGCCAATGGCCAGTAATAGTCTCACTATCCGAACTGCAGTCCTAAAGTTGCTGTGTCACTTTCTCCATCTTGGATCCATTATACTCCCATGTCTTATAACTCAAAAGTTTAAAGTCTGTCCAAACAATTCACTTTCCTTCTAATTATAGTCTACACTCATTTTTCCAAAAGCTCAGTCTTCAAGACTCAAAAAACTGTCTTTTCCCGTTACCTTTCTGTCCATTCGCCTGGTCTCATGGCTAGTTTACGATCTTCTAACTTCCTGGCTTCCTCTTCTTCTCACTCTCCCCTGCCACCTTATCCCTTGTCGCTTCTCTCGCCGCTTACTCCCTCTTGGTAAGGCACCCTCTTCAAGCCAGCAACTATTTCAAAAGCTCTCCCTTTCACTTTAAAGATATAAAATCTTAGAATTACTTTTCATCAGATCCGATACACTGTTGTTCCACTAGGTCAATGCTAGTTCCGTCCCTCTGTCAGATCTTCCTGTCGGCCATTATTGGCCTCCTTCTCCCCGGTCTGCTTGCATCAGGTTTTCTCCAGATCTCCAACATGGGCCACCGCTCATGTAGGTTCTCCGGGATTCCCGCAACTTTGGCTGTCTCTCCAGGACCTCCTATGGCTCTGAGGAGCCCCTGAGGACACTGGGTGAGAGGCTGTGTGATACAGAGAAGCCCATTCACACAGCCACCTGCTCTGACAGGTGGCCCCACCTCCAACATGGCAACTCTTTAAAGCATCTGCATGTTTAGAGTAAAGAACATGGCAACTGTTTAAAGCAGCTGCATATTTAGAGTAAAGAACATGACAACTCTTTAAAGCAGCTGCATATTTATACTAAAGAAACGGCTGGATTTTTAGAGTAAAAAACATCTGGATTTTTAGAGTAAAAAAAAGCATCTGGATTTTTAGAGTAAAAAACACAGTAACTCTTTAAAGCAACAGCATATTTCCCAAGATTGAACAGCTGCCCATTGAATATTTCTTGAGATAAAACTTGTTTAATCTCCATTAACTCATTGCTCTTAGGTTTCTTTGCCATTGGAAAGCACGTGTCAGAGTGTGATATCCTGAGTCAAAGCTAAGAATATGGCAAAGAACATACCAAATACGCTTTTCTTTCATAGATTATTAGTTTTAGGCTTTTCAAAATTCATTCAAGTAAATTGGGGCAGCTAAATGAGCATTTGCCTTGAGGACAAATTGGAAGATGTCATGAAATTTGCAACTCCGGTAAGTTATGAAAGATCAGTATTAAGTCCTATGTTATTGACAAGTTATTAAATGGATTAAATTATTGAGATTTTCACATTGCAATAATCAGATATATTTTCATTGAATTTTTAATAAAGTGCATGGAGTGTGCATTTCAAGTTTGTTAAAATTTAACCTTAGTGAACATAATTCCAATAGCTGGAAATGTTCTGATAACTTTTTTTTTTTAAATTGAAGCACATCTGGTTTCAAACTCTTTTGAAATTTGAGTTTAAATGAATTTAGTCCCTGGATCCCATTAAAATAAAGAGAGAAAGCTATCGTACAAGATTTTTTGTAAAAAGCTGTACTTCTTAAGATACAAAAAGTCAAATGCAGCATTTGTCTTAAATTATTCAATTTTTAAACTTACATTGAACTCAGAATGCTGTAGGGACATCACCAGAATGAGCACTGTAGTTTCAACTCCCAAGGGCAGTGATAAGTCTTCAAAACAAAACCAAAAGGTATGTTAAGCTTAGCTGTGGTCGAATACATCTGTATTCTTAGTTAAATCAAGCAAAATTATATTTCTGAATTTTACCTTTCTTTTTTCTTTTTGTTTTTTTTCAGAATATTGATCTTGCAATCTAGGGAGGCATGGTGCACCTTTAAATAAATAAATAAAAATAAACAACTGACAACTTGCATGGTCTGCAGCATTATCATCTTTCTCTCTCATATTCTTTTTCTTTTATGTGTCTGTCTATCTATCTATCTACCTACCTACCTACCTACCTACCTACCTACCTATCTATCTATCTATCTATCTATCTATCTATCTATCTATCTATCTATCTATCTATCTATCTATCTATCTATCTATCTATCTATCTATCTATCATCTCTATCTATCTATCTATCTATCTATCTATCTATCTATCTATCTATCTATCTATCTATCTATCTATCATCTCTATCTATCTATCTATCTATCTATCTATCTATCTATCTATCTATCTATCTATCTATCTATCTATCTATCTATCTATCTATCTATCATCTCTCTCTCTCTCTCTCTCTCTCTCTCTCTCTCTCTCTCTCTCCTTTCTATAACTATCAATCCATTTACCTACCCATTCTATATCTACCTCTTTATCCTCTATCTGAGAGCCAGTTTGGTGTAATGCTTCAGGCACCAGGCTAGAAATTGGGAGACCATGAGTTCCAGTTCTTCCATAGGCACAAAACTAGCTGGATGACTTTGAGACAGTTAGCCTCTCTCAGTCCTAGGAACAAGGCAATGTCAAAGCATTTCCAAAATGTTGCCAATAAAACTACAGGAACCTGTTCAGGCAGTCACTGGAAATCAAGAATCACTCAAAGGACCAAGCAAATACAGGCAGTCCTTGACTTACAACAGTTGATTTAGTGATTGTCCAAAGTTGTAACAACACTGAAAAATGTAACTTATGACTATTTTTCACACTTACTGTATGATCTTTGCAGTATCCCCATGGCTGCATGACCAAAATTCAGATGCTTGGCAATTGACTCATATTTATGATGGGTGCTGGGGTCATGTGATCCCCTTTTATAATCTTCCGACAAGCAAAGTCAACGGGGAAGCCAGATTCAGTTAACAACCATATTACTAACTTAACAAGCAGAGATTCACTTAACAACTGTGGCAAGAAAGATCATAAAATGGGACAAAATTCACTTAACAACAGTCTTATTTAGCAACAGAAATTTTGGGCTCAATCATGATTGATAGTCGAGGACTAACTATCCTTCCTTCACTCTGTCTGACCAGGTCTTGTGGTAAGCATGATCTGCTTTCCCTTGGCAATTTGGAAGTCTTAAAGAATTGGCTATTTGTGGTATGTGTTTACAGAATGATAGAATATTTGTGGTATATGTGTGTACGTGCCCTATAAAAAATAATGAGGCTGAGAATAGTGCAGTAAATATTTGCCATAGAATATATTGTAGGGGAAATACCTTCAGAGTTTTCTGTCTTACCCACATTTGGCTTGTATGGGAAACAATGTCATGTGTCTTTGGTTATGTAATTAATCGTACCTCGTTGGGTTCTAGTGAATTAGGAATGCCAGATCTGAGATTCAAAAATCCAGACAACCACTAGACCAGAGTTCCCCAAACTTTCCAGCTTGGTGGCGAGGAAGAAAAGGGAGCAGCAGGGAAATGTGCATGTGCATGGCCCCTTGCACACAAGCACAAATGGATGCATGCACGATGGCAGCTCTAGCATGCATGCACATGCACAAGTGGGCCACGTGTATCCATGGCACGTGCACTGACGCCCACGTGCATGTGCAAACAGGCAGCCAGTACCCGTGTGATGCTGGTGGCAGTGCTAGCATCCCCGTGCATGTGCAAATGAGGTTGGTGGTGCTACCACGAGTGGGGTGGGGCTTGCCAGCTATTCCCAGGGACCAGTGGCCACTAGATGGCAGAAAGGAAGTAGAACTCATAGCCCATGTAAGTTAGTGAGACAGACGTTTGCATAGAATATAATAGTTCTCAGAGACAGGATGCCTTAAGAATCACCAAAATGTGAGATTCTCTACCTAATACCATTGAAAGAATACTTGATTCCAACATTTGTTATGAAGGAGATTCAGATCAAATAACTATCAGATAGACTTGATAGATTCAGCTATTCATTCAAACTTTTATATCATATCTCCAAAGTGATATGTAGCAATAAATTGAATTGGATGCCTCCAACTTAATGGAAAAAGATTCAAATCCAGTTCAGAGCTTTGAATGACTTTGTATATTTTCTGTATTGATTCAATGCCTAAATCAAATGTGTTAACTTTTTTATTTTTTTTGGGGGGGGGGAATTTTGAAGTCCAAATTAATTTGGAAGCCTGAACTCAACCAATTAAACATTTTGAATCAATTCAGAAAATTAAATTAAATCTAGACTAATTTGCATGTCCATAATACTTAATCAGTTTTCTCTTTTAATTGGTTTTTAAAATTGATTTTCAGCTTCGACTATAGCTATCTTTATCTGGATGCTTGTATAATTTGCAGCATCAAAATATTCTACTTCATTTATTATTAATTGTTCCACTCTGGTCATAACGGTGTAATGGTCCAATTGTTGTCATTTTGTTCTTATTTTTTAGCTTTGTCTTCACTCATTAGTACTATTTTCCCATTAAGATAGCAAAAGTTGTTTTCTGTATTTTTCCTGTGCCTTTTTGAGTGTTCTTTTTAGGCATTCCTGTCCAGTGTGAACAACCAGACACATATGAGTAGAGTACAAACTACTTCCTTTATTGTTGTCTGCCTGTGATACAGGAATTTCTCCAGACTGGCAGCTTTTACCCGGGAAAGAACAGGTAAGGCTCAAAGGCATTTGGGAGGGGGAGAGTGTCAGATCTGACCTTCTTGTACAGTATTTACCTCACAAATCTAGGCTAATTCACCATTTGAGCCCTCCTCCCAACAGAGATGGTTGCTCTCCAACAATTCCAACTAAATAGATAATTGTTATTGGGGCAAAGAAAAGTTTGTACTAAAAAGAACAGACTTGTATAGAAGAAAAATTGTAATAATTTATAGGAATAGTAATGCATTAAAACTATTCCTTTTCATACATAGGATAAATTTCTCTATATACACAGTAAAGCAAATTTGCATAATCCCAAACTGCAAGGACATGTATACAAATACAAGTTGTGCAGACATTAAGGGTATGTATATTATGGACAATGCACATATTATACTTAACAGCATATTATACTGTATACATATCTCAAGAATGATTTGTCTACGGAGATTCTCTGTGATCCAGGTCATGGTTGTCCCAAAGACGCTTTTTCAAAAGGCAATTGGACTTTCTTTGTTCTTTACCTTGAAGACATTTTGCTTTTCATTAAAATAAACTTCTTCAGTTCTGAAGAAGCTTCTTCAGTCAGAACAGATTAATCTTCTTGGATAAGAAGTGAAAAGTCTTCAAACAAAAACAAAGGAAGTCCAATTGCCTCTTGAAAACACACCTTTGGGACAACCATGTCTTGGATGACTGATAAACTCCATAGACATTTCCAGTATTGGCCCCTGCCATGGTTGGCTTGAATTCAGTTGAGCATTGTCCAGTTTTCCCTTGGAGATCAAACTCAAAAAGGCATTGTACTGTATCAGATACTAAATTAAACAGATCTTTATTTATATAAAGTTGGAAGGGACCTTGGAGGTCATCTAGTCCAACCTGCTCAGGAAGAAAATCCCATAGCATTTCAGACAAATGGCTGTCCAGTCTTTTCTTAAAAACTTCCAGTGTTGGAGCATTCACAGCTTCTGGAGGCAGGTTGTTCCACTGGTTAATTGTTCTAACTGTTAGGAAGTTTCTCCTTAGTTCTAGGTTGCTTCTCTCTCTGGTTAGTTTCCATCCATTGCAACTTGTCCTGCCTTTAGGTGCTTTGGAGAATAGCTTGACTCCCTCTTCTTTGTGGCAGCTCCCAAGATATTGGAACACTGCTATCATGTCAACCCTTACCCTTCTCTTCATTAAACTACACATACCCAATTCCAGCAACTGTTCCTTATATGTTTTAGCCTCCAGTCCCCTGATCATCCTGTTGCTCTTCTGTGTGCTATTTCTAGAGTCTCAACATCTTTTTTACATCATGGTGGCCAAAACTGGATGCAGTATTCCAAGTGCGGCCTTACCAAGGCATTGTAAAGTGGTATTTACACTTCATGTGATCTTGATTCTATCCCTCTGTTAATGCAGCCTAGCACTGTATTGGCTTTTTTGGCAGCTGTAGCACACTGCTGGCTGATATTTAAGTGATTGTCCACTAGGACACCGTGATCCCTTTCACAGTTACTACTTATTGAGCAAGGTACCATCTATACTATACCTGTACATTTGGTTTTTCTTGCCTAAATGTAGAACCTTACTTTTTTCACCATTGAATTTCATTTTGTTAGATAGCGCCCGGTGTTCGAGTCTGTCCAGATCCTTCTGCATCTTAAGCCTGTCTTCTGGAGTGTTGGCTATTCCTGCCAGCTTGGCGTCATCTGCAAATGTTATGAGTTCCCCATCTATCCCCTTGTCCAAATCTGAGTTAGAACTTCTTGCAGATCTTGCAGTAAGATGCTCACTTTCATAGCAGACTTTTCTTTCCTTCTGTCTTCTTCTGTCAATTGTTGGCATGGAAGAAACCCTTCTTAAGATTCATGTGGGGTTATTCATCTAATTATAACATTTGGAATATTGAAACACAGAACTATGCTTTATGTTTAGATACAAATGAAAGATGGAGAGGCAAACGGGAAAGGCAAGCTTGGTTATTTTATGTGCACTGTTAAACATTGTATCAGAAGGCAGATGATTTGTACTGTATTAAAAAAAATATCCCTGAGTTTCTTATTATCCCTCTCTGAAAATGGAAGGAAATAAATAAAAATACAACAATAAAAATGTACCTGAGAACTGATCTAATGGCTCCAGAGAGATCATTAATTTTGATCATGTCTATAAATTTAGATTGCATTTAGTAGATAGGTTCTTTATGGGAGGGCATTTAATTACCTGATAGGCTTTAATGGCTTTTTTGCATCAATAATCAAGTCAATAATCTTCATTTTTTAACTCCCTAAATACGCATTGGCATAATAGATTGTATCAGTCCTGAGACTTCTTTGGTCTACTGAACCATGCATGAAAATTCATTTTTAAGGTCACTAGATATATTTTCAACATGATAGAATGTAAATTAATCTATAACAGTTTATTGATGCATAGTTGTTGTTTAAATATCTTATGAGATGGTGATTTATTGCTCTGAATGCAGTTCTAGAAGCTGCATATTGTATAGCAGCAAGGCACCATTTAGTAGAAGTGAAGGTCATTTCGGATCATGTGTTCTGATTTCTCAGGAGTCCAGTTAAGTGGATTCCAGATCCTTCATCCTGAGCAATTGCTAGAAATGAAATAGACTGCATGTACCAGCATGTATGCCAGCATCAGAGAGTCATATTATTTCTACAAGTGTGTGATAGCCTTGATAAAAAAGTGCTATTGCTGCTATTATAAATAAAACAGTCAGGTGATAAGGTATATGTGAACCATCATTTCAGAGATTTAATTCAAAGGAAATTCAATTCAATTTCCCAATCAATTTTTCAGAACGCACAATTCTTAAAGAGTCCTATGACGTTAAAAAGGGTCTTTTCTAAAAAAGTTGAATGTTTATGAGAAGTGAGTCGTTAGTAACTGGAACAGCGTATAGTCCTAGCAAACAAACGATAATTGATTGATATGATAACGGAAGCCAAGTATTAGAATGGAAAAAATGTGGCCACTTGTTAAATCTGTTCCAGATTTATCTCAAAGAATGATCATCAGTCAATGGCAATTTGTTCTATTTCCTTGTTGAGCTGCTTTATGAAAGTTTCCTTTGTTTTTATTTTTTTTGAAATATTATTGATTTATGAATTGTATTTGTATCACATCAAAGAATAAATCATAGTTAAAATTTCTGGGGAATAATCTATTAACCTAACAGTCTTAAGGAGAAACAATAATAATATGCAACATTAAGCAAAACCCATGGTAATAATGTAAAAATGGGAAATAAAAGGATAAAGATGGCAGCATCAAGTCAGGGAAGAGGTTTTCAAAAAAGCTCGGTTTTCAGAACTTTTTCCAGTATCAGAAAAGAGGAGGCCAGTTTAAACTAGTCTCCAAATCACAACCAGCTAGGCAGAGTGAAGTTGAAACACCTACACACTGCAGGCCTGCATGTTTGTTAAATCATTTCATCATCCCAAATGAAAAAGGAAATGTTAGTAAGCAAAAGCATTGCATTCAAAGAATACTTCAGGCAATAGTCTACTGTAGATCAGGGGTGTCAAACTCGCCGTGTCACGTGACGTGTTGTGATGTATCACAACTTTTTTCCCCTTGCTGGAGCTGGGGTGGGTGCAGCTTCCGCATGACACATCCAGCCTGTGGGCTGGCATTGACATTCCTGATCTAGATAGTTTGAGGGGGCAGATGCAGGAACCACAGAATATGGCTTAGGAAGCTCAGAGAAGGATTGGGGCACAAGTCTTCTTTTTCCATTAGCTAACAACAGGAAGATTTATTCAACCGTTTATGTCTTCCAAAGAAGGATTGCAAACCTTTTTCAACCCAATGACTAAAAACCCTTAAGACAGCAGCATAACACAACAAAACCATAACTTCTGCAAGCAGCCATTCAAGGAGTAGGAGCAGAAATTAGATTAAGCACAAATCATGTTCACAAAACTGATAAAACAGGTACTGTTTAAAAAGTTGGGAGAATAGAAATATATCTGGTAGGAGAACCTCTAATTCCAGAGTTTGAAGGCCGACGCTGACCCAGAAAGCTATCACCTCTTGAATTAGGCCTGTAAAAATGTTTTTAAAAGATAGGTATCTTTCAGTAGAGTGGGAATGTAAGACACTTAACTAACCAATGAAGGAGAATATTTGTAGCTCGGGGTTGACACGAGCGGTCCTTGATGCTCTCAGAGCTTGGTTTTTTCCTTGCAGACATTTCATTACCTAATTAGAACTAACGATGTTACCTTCTTAGATAAGACCAGAGTGCACCAAAGAGCCTTTACTTATCTAGCCCTCTAAATCTGGTTGATCTTCATTGTTTTTCATTCTTCATTTTATCTTTCAGAATGGTTAGTCCTATACCTACTACAAGAGACAAGGAGAAAACCTCAAGTCATGAAAGTAAGAGGCAGCAGCAGCTCTGAGAAGAAGCATTAAGTCACACTATTTCTTGCTCATTTGTGTTACCTAGAAGTCTCTTTTGATCGAAATAATATGGAAGCATTTTGGTGCTTGCACTAAAGAGAGATGAGTAGACCCTAATTTGTTATCTATGCTGCAGTTGTAGGACATGTATAAGTCCATCACTGGGGGATATAATTATTTTGACATAAAATCATTTTTACTTTCATTCCTGTCTGCTTCATTCTCATACAACATATTTTTTTCTTGAGGACAGATTTAATCCATAGCCACTACATTTCTTATTCCTATATAGTATTCAAGACTTCTTTCTCACCACTAAGCTGTTAGTAAAACCCAGCATGGATTAATCGTAAAAAAATAGCATGTTACTGTAAGCTAAGAAAAGGATTTTCAAAACATTGTGTTAGTAGCTGATAAAGGATTTGTGAGATTACAAATCTTGTACCACTTATGTAATACATGAGAAGTAGTAAGATAGGACAGCATGCCATTCTGAGTATATACGTACTATGAATTTATTGAGCAAAGATATGGAATTGAAAAGATGGAGACATCTTGGAATTACAAACATCTAAAATTATTCCTCTGCGACTAAATACAAACGGGTGGTTGAGAATATTAATTCAAATGAATTATTACAAACCCTAGTTTGTACCAGAATTGGATAACATATTATTTCACTTATAGCGAAGAGCACTGAAGACTTCAAACAATATAAGAAAAAATACAAAAACTTTGACTCACGTGGCAAGAATTAAAAGAAAGAAAGAAATGGAATTGCTTTGAACATAAATGTTCAACTATAAGCAAAATTTATACTGATTGATGATTATGGCAGAGATGTTGGGGTGGAATTTAATTTACAGGGGCCTAAGATTTTGACACCAGGAATTAATGTCCCAATATAAGCATTTTATTTAAAAGATTGATGGATAAACTATCTGTCAGGCACAAGCAACCAAACTTACATGTGTAACATTCAAACTCACTACTTCATTATATTCTGCCAGTTATACAGGAATCTTCCCAGACTGCCAGCCTTATCCTGGGAACAGATATATAAGGTTCTGTGGAGCTTAAGCTTAAGACCTCAGTTCTAGATGTCTTGTGGCTGTGCAAGGACTTTAAAAAATCTTAAGATTTTCTTGACTTAAGGGGGAATTTGGAGCTTGTCAGTGTATGAAGATATAAAAATAATGACTGAAAAGAATATAGGCACAGCTAGTCCTTGACTTACAACACAATTAACAAAGGTAAGATTCTCTTAACAATTGAAGTGATTTGCTTCACAACAATGACAAAAAAAGATTGTAAAATCTATTGTGACTCAGTTAACAAACACTTTGCTTAGCAATGGAACTTCTGGTTCCAGTTGTATCATAGCTTGAAGACTACCTGTACTTCTTCATCAACTGCAATGAAGACAGGAAAGGCTACACACACACACACACACACACACACACACACACACACACACACATACGTACACACACAAAGACATGCATGTACACACCAAAACAGAAACAGGCATAGACACAGAAGAATATTTTCTTATCTGTAACTTATTACAAACAATTTAAATCTCTTTTTTTTTACCATGCAGAATGCCTTTAGAACGGGAGACAACATTTCTGAAGAATGGTTGATCATAGCTTCCAGTTTATTTATTTATTTATTTATTATGGTATATGATTACTTTATTGAGTATGTGTTTCTTTTATTGTGAACACCATTGGCATATGGCTACATTCATAGCAGAAGAACAATGAAACAAATAAACAAAAAAACCCCATAAAGTCAACACTAAAAATGAAAACATAAATGAGAGATCAAAAGAAATACTAGACACTCTACAATATGGGATAGCCTTTCTAACCATGCATGCTCCACAAGTCTAGGGAAAGTGGGCAGGCTTTACCTCTTTCTGAAATGATAGGCCTTCTTTACAAGGCATGTGTGTGCCTTCAGGTCAGTGTTGACTCTTGATGGCTACCTGGATTAGTCCATGCTGTTTTCTTGGAAAAGATTTCAGAAGTGGTTTGTCATTGTCTCCCTTTTTAGGGCTGAAGGTAAACAACTGGCCCAAAATCACCAAACTGGCTTTCAGGACTAAGGCTGGAATAAAACTTATGGTCTCCCAGTTTCTAGTGATGCCTTAAACACTACACCAAATCAGCTGCCATATCTTTTCAATGTACATATTATAACTGGGAGGCTGTGAGAGACAGACACTAACAAGCAATGTGGCTACATGGCTGTTATGTTCTTGTCTTAAAAAAATATTGTACAGCAAGAAAGGACAGTTTGTCTTTTCAGGTCTCTCAACTGCCTTTTTCATGCTCCCCATGACTACACACACACATACACACCACTATCCTTCCAAAATCAGGATACTTAAATTTAGCAGCAACCATTCGCAGGAAGCCAAGGTTTCATCAAAATGGCAAAATGGCATCACACAAACTTTTCTATTTATATATTTTGGATTGTGAGCCATATCCAGATTTGGTTATAAGATGGGCAACTACATAAATAGCCATAGCAATAGCACTTAGACTTATATACCACTTCACAGTGCTTTACAGCCCTCTCTATGCGGTTTACAGAGTCAGCTTATCGCCCCCAACAAGCTGGGTCCTCATTTCACTGACCTTGGAACGATGGAAGGCTGAGTCAACTTCAAGCCGATCAGGATTGAACAGCTGACAATTGGCAGAGTTAGCTGACTGCGATACTGCATTCTAACCACTGCATCACCATGGCTCTTTATTTAAATGTTATAAATAAATAAATAAGTAATAAATTTCCGTGCAACATTGTGACACAAGTCCAAAAGGGGCCAATTTTGAATTGTGACCATACAGTGCCTGTTTCATCACCTAGTTCCCTTGGATTCCCTAGAAGATAGTCATGAAATCACAATATAACAACAATGTGATTTTATGCTGATTTTCTAAACAAATTGTAAGCGAACAGAAGGGTATGCACATATGTTTAGGCATGTGTGTTAAGTTTCTATTTTATTTTTATTTTTTTAGAAAACTCAATCCCTATGTCAATATATATGGATGGGACTTGAGTCACACTAATTCATCTGAGTTTTTGCCAGGAATGCTCTTATATGGCTCCTTGGTCTCTTGGCTACCAACAAAATATAATTTAAAAAAAGTCAACCCCAGCATTGTGCAGGACAGGCACTCTGTCCTTCTTTTCCAACCATGGTATACTCAATTGGGAATAATGATACATATGTCCCTGCTGCATTTTTGTCCAGAAAATGCAGCTCAAATCTGCAGATCTCTTTGCTGTACAATTTATTATGACAAGACTTAACAAAAATTCATACATTGTATGTGAGCCAGCCAGGTTTTTGGGTTAATAGGCAGATTGGAAAGTAGTTATTCTTCAACAAAAGCAAAAGGGTATGATCTGTCAAAACAGGCTTCATCCCATAGTTCACTAACATCTATCATTCTCCATTAAAAAATCTGAACAAAAATATATATATTCTCGAGAACAGTGTGTAAAAAAGAAAGCAAGGAAAAGAAATGAGAAGAAGATGTTTTTGAGACGTATAGCTATGTATCTGTGGATCTGAATGTGAGACAGAGCTAGTCCTTGCTTAATGACTCCCCTGTTTAGAGATCATTTAAACTTACAACTTCATTGAAAAAAGTAACTTTATGACTGGTCTTAACATTCCTACTTTATAGATAATAGGTCTTGATCGTCTTTCTTGGGATGTTCTTTCAATAACTACCATCTATGGGTAAGCCAAGGGGGTTGAGTTGGTGAACTTAATAGTTGGAATAACTTTGATATTGGTCCCAGTGGAAGCATGAATTCCAAGTAAAGTTAGCCTTACATTCAGAACAAACAGAAAGAATGAAGCTAAGTACTGTATAACTCACAATAGAGGTAATGATAAGAATAGCTTCTCGACATTCATGGGAGTCTTCCAAATTATAAAATCAATCCCAAATGAAGATAAGCATAAACAATTTCTGTTCTATTGCTAAGGAAACCATACGGACATGACAGAAACATTAGACAGGTTGGTATATCAGATGATGAGACTATCAAGTTGATAGCCTCTCTTCTAGCTGTTGGGCTAATGTTACACTTACAAGAGTATGTATTGAATGAGATGAGGACATGATCAGACCAATAATTAAAATTAAATCTTATCCTGGATGTTTTCCCCCATTTTTTAACAAAGAAACAAAACTGGAATGTGAGAAATATAAATCAAGAAAGCTGAAATTGTCAGAATTGAAATGTTTTAGGATTTAATAGATTATTAGATTAGGAATTAGCAAGTATCTTTTAAACCACAAACATGCATATCTTCTGCAGATAAAATTATAGGCGTTGCTGAGGAATTCTACTACCAATTTCAAGAGGTGCTAAATGCAACATCAAGAAAGAAGATATAGTGGTTGGAATGCAAAGTTGGAAACCTGGAATTATACTGTAGGAAGATTTGGAGTGGATGAACACAATAATGCAGGGAATAGGTTAATAGAGCTTTATAAAGACAATTCTCTTTTTTATTGCAAACACCTGCTTCAAGGAACACATGGACACCACCAGATGGACAATGTGACAATTAAATTAAATACAGAGCAGGAAACAGAAATTGAGAAGTTGAATCTCTTTATTTTAGAGACTTCAACAGAGACATCCATGAAGAGGATTCTTCCACATGAAGAGGAAGGTTTCAAAGAAAGCCAAAGGAGTTATGATGGAGAAACCAAGACAATGAACAGCATTGCCCCATGAGCCATTGCTAGGACTTGGGTGGTATATAAATTTAAATACTAACAATAGGTAGAGAAAAAAATGCTGCTACCGCATCAGCAGCATCATCATCAGCAACAACAACAACAACAACAACAACAACAACAACAACAACAACAACAATAATAATAATAATAATAATAATAATAATAATAATAATAATAATAATAATAATAATAATAATAATATAGTTGTCAATATGAATGACAAAAAATTCTGGAGAATGGATGTGGCTGCTGGAGTTCTTCTCTTCTCCTCTGGAAACAGCAGAGGAGAAGAGAGAGAGAGCTGGAGAAAAATCACAAAATACAAAGACCTTCAAACAGAAGTAGAACAACTGTGGCAAAAGAAAGCAAAGATAATACCAATAGTACTATACACTCTGGGTGCAGTTTCAAAACATCTGGAGCACTACTTGAACCCCATTGCAACTGCAAAAAGTACTTTTTGGAACAGCTTACATCCTGCAACAATACTTTTAACAACATCAAACAACATTTGCTTGTCCCAGGTCGTTGAGAAGGACTCAATAAGTGGATAAATATGCTAAATCCAGCCTAAATATTTGACTGTGCAATCAATAATCTTAAGACAATGTACATCATGGCAAAATGTGAAATATATTCAATACTGTATATAATGAGCATGGAGGAATACTTGATTATCCTGTTGACACTTTACAAATCACAAAAGCCTAACATAAGGTTCCATCCAAAAAAGGTGTCGGAACTCCGTTCTGAGCATTCAATGACAAAAAAAGCCCTGCAGATGCTACTGAAGACAGCTCAGGACAGGAACATGAAGACCCTAGAACAGGGGTGTCAAACTCACAATGTCACGTGATGTGTCGTGATGTATCACGGCTTTTTTCCCATTGCCGGCAATGGGGTGGGCGCAGTGGTGGGATTCAAATACCGGTTCTCTGTGTGGATGCTGCTTCCAGAAGTCCATTCTTGGCCTGGGCAACAAAAAGTAGCTACTGGTTCTGCCGAAGTGGTACGAACTGTCTGAATCCCACCACTGGGTGGGTGTGGTTTCGGCAACCCGCGGGATGGCAGTTTGACATCCTTGCCCTAGAGCCTGACTCAGTGGCACTTGTAACAAACTAATTTATTAACTAGCTAATCGTATTTCTTCTCAGCCTTCTTATCTCAAGGCTAAACCTCCCTTTTATTCCCCCTCCAGTCTTTTTTCTTAGGACTCAGATTGTGTACCCCTGGTGGTGCAGTGGTTAGAGTGCAGTATTGCAGGCTAATTCTGCCCACAATCTGAAATTCAATCCTGACAATGTTGAATGTTGACTCAGCTTTCCGTTCTTCCAAGGTCAGTAAAATGAGGACCCAGATTTTTGGCGACAATATCTGACATTGTAAACTGCCCAGAGTGTGTTGTAAAACACAATGAGGCAATATATATATCTAAGTGCTATTGCTATTGCTATTAGTTTCTACTTCCCATTTTAATAATAATAATAAAGTTCGAAGTACCTTGGAGGTCATCTAGTCCAATCCCCTGCTCAGGCAGGAAACTCTATACCATTTCAGACAAATGGCTGTCCAGTCTCTTTTATATATTTTTTTTCCTTTCTCTAAATCTGGTTCATTTCCCTGGATCCTTATTATAGTATGAGGGCTAAAACTGAAGATAACAATGAATTGTGGTCTGGGTACAGAATAAATGTTACCTTATTATACTCTGCAAAACAATGCAGGGAAACCTCTTTCAATTGAATTAAATAGAGCAGACTTTGTCAAAGCCACACCTATTAATTTGGGAATGTGGCTTGTTGTTAAAAGCAAAACACAACACTTGCATTTGCAAAAGAGCCAAGGATCCTTGGAGGCAAAAGGGTTCAAACCAGCACAAAACTTCTACTGCATGCCCCAAAGGTCATGATTAGCATATTGATGTTGAGTCTGTAGTACAGAGTGAGTCAGGGTATCATATAAAACTCCGTGAAGCACCCTACAAGGGTCTAAAAAGTTTTAAGATTTCCCTTGACCAGTTGTGACCCACTCAAGGGGATGGTGATCATTGCTGGTTCTCAGCTGAGAGAGCTTGCATAGTATAAGAGACACTTCTATCATCATGGCGACAGCATGAAAGTACAGAATGCAATAACCTTTCCCATTGAAGCAGTACCTATTTATCTACTCACATTTGTATGCTTTTGAACTGCTAGGTTGGCAGGAGCTCACCCCATCATGCAGCGCTCGGGTCTCAAACCTAGGCTGTCAGCTTTCCAGCATCTTAACCACTGAGCCATTGCCCAAGGGCCTAGGACTCAGCTTCTAAAGTCAGTTGAGAAGGATATCAAGTTTACTGGTACTGAAGACTAACTGACAGGTCAAACAAGGACAGAATGGTTGCACTTCCTCTATGCTGATCTCCACAATTTAGCCACCATAGCATCACTGTGGTTTCAACAGATAATGATCTAATATCATTACATCTGATCTGGGAAGTGGTGATTTGTGAACTCTTGATTGAGGACAAGCCAAGATCAAACTCTGTTTTCAGATTCTTGCCTGGAATTTCATTCTAAACAATATGTGGGCAACTTTTGATACATTTTGGAAAGAAACAAAGGGGAGAATAAACCATCAAGGATATCAACATCACACAGGGAAAATCAACAGACTGAGGATTGACCAATTTTCTCTGTTTTGAGTTGAATGGAACATTTCTTTGCTTTTAAAGAATGTTATTCCTGTTTGAAGGTTTGCTCTATAATTTTCCTGTGATTCCTGCCTCATGATGTATAGAAGCTATGATATCAATTTCTGGCAATTCAACTCAGTGGGTGAACATAAAAATGGGCCTTTGGCTTCATGTTGCCCAGTCTTGTATGAAGCAAACCATAGTTTCTGAATTCTGGTATAATGAAGATCTGTGCTATTATTTTTTTAAAAAAATAAAATAAAATAAAAAACAAAACAGGAGTTTTGCTCTTCACCTTGTGCTTGCAGATGAAGACGAGTGTGATTCTGGCAGGGTTGCCTCATCTTTTAGGCAGTGTAAGGCAGTGAGTCTCAAGTAGCTGATTTTATGTGTCATAAAGGGGCATAAATCTATCATTACCTGAACTTTATTGCGAGCGAGTGAGAGAGATAAATTTGTGGGATTTTTCTGGGTCAGGTGCCATGATTAATTGACCAGCCTTGGGAACTCAGGAAATGATGAGTCCCGATCTCATCATTAGCGAACCCAACCTTAACTTCAAAGCTCATGAAGGCTTCTGTGCTAAGCTTTCTCATTTTGTCAGGTAGGGGCTACTGTCTGGGTGTGGACAGGGAAACAAATTATGCTACATTGCAAGCACTTCAGTCTAGTTTCTGTCCTACTTATCAAAAATGACTTGCATTGACATCCAGTAAGCATCCGTATCAGGACTCTGAATCGTTTGAGGATGACACAGAGCAGGAGACGAGGCTGCTCCTGATGACAGCTGGGAGTTAAATAGGAACAGACATGTTTCTGAAGATCCAGCTATAATTCCTAATAATGCCTGCAACTCAGCTCAGCTTATTAAACCAAATCAAGTGTGCATGATGAACATCAAATCAATTACAGCACCTTAATGTGTAAAATAACAGAGGGAACCAAGCTGTTTCAAGTTGTACGCAGCGTTCATCATAGGTAATAATAACCCCTTAGCCTCAAGATCCAAAATTAAATAATTCCGGTAAACTCTGGGGGAGGGTTTTAATCGAAAACATTTTTAATGCTTTCCCAAGGGCTCACGAGACCCATTTAAATGCAACTTGGGTAAGCAACCACACACAATGTGTTCATTTCTAAATCGCCCTGCTGGGTATACTACTCTCCAGAGGTTTGGTCCTGGTGTTTTTAGTTATGTAAATAAGCCCTGGGATTTCAGTCAGATCATTTGCATCAATAAAAACTTATCATGGAAAAATGAATACAAATTGGACAGGATTAGGAAGAAGCAAAACACTTCTGCTTTCTCCCCATGCTATGGATTTTAAAAGGAAAGAAAGAGCTGGTAGACAAACCTGATGAATACAGAGGATCTGAATGACAGAGGTCTAAGGAAAATACATGGTGCTCTTGGCTTTCTGGAACTCTTTTTTTTTAAATACAAATATTTATTTATTAGAGACATCACCCTGTCAACAAAGGTGCGTATAGTCAAGGCTATGGTCTTCCCAGTTGCAATGTATGGCAGTGAAAGCTGGACCATAAGAAAGGCTGAGTGCCAAAGAATTGAGGCCTTTGAACTGTGGTGCTGGAGAAGACTCCTGCGAGTCCCTTGGACTGCAAGGCGATCAAACCGGTCAGTCCTAGAGGAGATCAATCCTGACTGCTCTTTAGAAGGCCAGATCCTGAAGCTAAAACTCAAATACTTTGGCCACCTAATGAGAAGGAAGGACTCACTGGAGAAGAGCCTAATGCTGGGAAAGGTTGAGGGCAAGAGAAGAAGAGGACGACAGAGAATGAAGTGGCTGGATGGAGTCACTGAAGCAGTAGGTGTGAGCTTAAATGGACTCCAGAAGATGGTAGAGGACAGGAAAGCCTGGAGGAACGTTGTCCATAGGGTCGCCATGGGTCGGACACGACTTCGCAACTAACAACAACAAAATTTATTTATTGCATATATAATCTCCCTGTCCCTTGGTGCTCAAAGCAACCTTTTCCAGTCTTATCCTCCTAAGAGGGATTTAGAAGAGAATAGAGCTGGAAGGGACTTTGGAGGTCTTCTAGTCCAGCCCCTTGCTCAAGCAGGACAGCCTATAACCATTTCAGACAAGTGATTGTCCAGTCTCTTCTTAAAAACCTCCAGTGATGGAGCGCCCACGATTTCTGGAGGCAAGCTGTTCCACTAGTTAGCTGTCCTAACTGTCAGGAAGTCTCTCCTTAATTCCAGGTTGCTTCTCTGTTTGATCAGTTTCCAACCATTGTTTCTTGTCTTGTCCTCTGGTACTTTGGAGAATAATTTGACCCACTCTTCTTTGTGGCAGCCCCTCAAATACTGGAATACTGCTATCATGTCTCCCCTATTTCTTCTTTTCTTTAGACTAGTCACTAGCCAAACCCAAGTCTTGCAGTCGTTCTTTGTATGATTTAGTCTCCTGACTTCGATCATCTTAGTTGCTCTTCTCTGAACTTTTTCCAAAGTCTCAACATCTTTTTTGTAGCATGGTGACCAAAATTGGCTCCAGTATTCTAGGTGTAGTCTTACTTACTTTTATAAAGCAGTACTAATATTTTGCATGATTTTGATTCTTTGCCTCTGTTTATACAATCCAGGATTGTATTAGCTTTTTTTGGCTGCTGCTGCACACTGCTGACTCATATTCAAGTGATAGTCCACTAGGACTCCAAGGTCCCTCTCACAGTTACTGTTTTTGAGCCAGGATGTTGGGGTTCAGCAGAATGAGCTTGAAAGAATTCTTCCTCATGGTTCGTTAATGAGAAAGCACAAAAGTACAGTGTGTCAGCATACTTAGCATTAGCCTCATGGCTGAGGCCAGCTGGTATTGTCACACATTTAATGAAAGATAACTTCAAAAAAGGAGGGGTATTTATTTATTACAGAACCTGACTTTCTCTAGTTTCTCTTGCTCCTCACCATATTTCTTGTTACTCCTCCCATTGCTCCCTCTAGTAAAAGGAGTGTAGGAGTAGCTATTTTCCAGTCATCTGATACCACATATTTCTTCTCCATTTCTTCTGCCAGCCTTCTTGACCTGTTGCACATTTCTGACAAGTTTCTGACATTGTCCTTTACTTTAATGAACTTGAGGAATAGGAATAAGAGCTACTACCCAAGACAATAATCAGATAAAGGAAACCTGAATCCAGGACAGAACTGTAACCTTTAAAAGAGTCTTAGAAAGATTCTCCCTAGTTTTCATAAAGAGAAAGGGGGGGGAAGCACATTCAGATTTACAATACTCTAGTACCACTATGGTGGGAAGATAACACTGTTCCATGCGCCTTTGGTGTCTAGTCATGCTGGCCACATGACCACGGAGACGTCCTCGGACAAGCACTGGCTCCTCGGCTTTGAAACGGAGATGAGCACCGGCCCCTAGAGTCGGAAATGACTAGCACTCATGTGCGGGGGAACCTTTACCTTTACCTTTACCTGACTTTGGTTTCCTAGTCTGATTTATGTCAAAGGACTGAAAGACAGTCCCCACTTCATATGACAAGTTTCATAAGCTGGTTCTTTCACAAACTTGGTTCTTCTAGTCAATTCCAACACCTTAACTACTGTTTCTTACCCAGTTGGGCAATGAAACATCTGCAATCAGCCAACCAAGCTCAGAGAG
This sequence comes from Vipera ursinii, assembly GCF_947247035.1. Classification (NCBI taxonomy): domain Eukaryota; kingdom Metazoa; phylum Chordata; class Lepidosauria; order Squamata; family Viperidae; genus Vipera; species Vipera ursinii. The sequence continues at coordinate 12,916,407 of NC_139518.1, forward strand.
CACAAAGGACTCTATCTTAAACCACTGTACTACGTTGGTCTTCAGTACAACTTATACACATCCATGGAGCATATCTATAAATTTGGTACATGCCACTGGGGTTTCAGTCAAGGACAAAGTCTTCCCCCCAGAAATATAAAGAATATTAATTGGCAGTGTCATTTGTGGTTAGTATTTGGAATTTTATCCCCACTTCACAGGTGTGGCTGGTAGGTAAAAACCTGCTATGCTGTATTACCAAGACTTAAGAAAGAAACTTGCACAAACTTGACTGCATTCAAAGGCAGGCACAATCTCTGCAAGAAAAAAAAAGCAACTGGCTACTTCTATCTCTTGGACTGCTTTTTTTTGTTATGCATATAAAAAAAAATTCTATCATGGAAACTGCTAGGAGCAAAATTCTTCTCCCCCCCCCTCTCAACTAACAATAGATCCTAGCTTAGCATAAAAGTTATGGGAATAATGTCTGGAGATTCATCTTTCCCTGAAAAGGGGAAAAGAAAAAGAAAAATGAAAAAGTACGCAGTGCTCAAAGTTCTTAGCCTCCTCTCCCACCACCTTTTTGTAAAAAAACAATAACAAAAAACATAAACATAAATACTACACTATGGCTTTACAGCAGGGCATTCAGAGGCTGTTCCTTTCAAGCAACACTTCTTGGAATGATCCTGTGAATGCATTAATGTCATGTTGTGCCTTTTGTATAGCCTCCACCCTTTTGGTCTTTCCAGAAACTGAGAAGGGAATGGATGCAATGGATGAAAGGCATGATTCATTTTCATTATTTTTGTGAATCTTCCTATCTAGAGCTCTGAATTCTGCTTGAGTGGAGTCCGCTATTTCAGCTGTGTATCCAATCACTGAAACTGCCCCAGAGTTAATTGCCTTGATGATACTTCTTCTTCTTCTTCTTCTTCTTCTTCTTCTTCTTCTTCTTCTTCTTCTTCTTCTTCTTCTTCTTCTTCTTCTTCTTCTTCTTCTTCTTCTTATTATTATTATTATTATTATTATTATTATTATTATTATTATTATTATCATCATCATCATCATCATCATCATCATCATCATCATCATCATCATCATCATTGTTTGTTGCACAGTCAGCCAGATGTCTTGACTGGATTTGGCATTTTTATCCACCTATCAATTCCTTCCCAAGGACATAGGATAGGCAGAAGTGGAAGTTTGATAGTGTTAAAGTGTTAAAGGTATCATTGTAGGATGTAAGCCAGGCAGGTCAAACTCATGATGTCATGTGACAACACATGATATATCGTGACTTTCTCCCCATTGCCGGCAATGGGGTGCGTGTGGTTTTGGCATGACGCATCTGGCCCATGGGCCGGCAGTTTGACATGCCTGATGTAAGCTGTTCCAAGGAAAGCTGACTTGTGCAATTGACCAATGGGGATTTTGTCAATGCCAATGGTGTTCAAGTGGTGCTCCAGTGGTTTTGGGATTGCACCCAAGGCACCTATTACTTTTGTTACTACTTTTGCTTTTTTTTGCTACAGGTGTTCTATTTTTATTTGCATTTTTATTATTACTATTATGGTTGGCCAGCCAGACAGTTAGACTGGACTTGGCATTTTTATGCACCTATTATCATTAATTATTTTTATACCACCCAATACATAAAAACAACATTTCCAAGCATGTCATATTTTTTAAAAAACTCAAACTTACACATGCCCCAATAGTCTCAAAGATTTTCTCTAGATATTTATACGTAATTAAACAATCAGCTTAAAAAACTGAGATAATTAAAATCAATCAATTAATTACAATTGGCTAATGAACTAAAGATTAATTGCAATTAATTACAATTTGAGATAAAAACCTTTGGAATAAAAATTTGCCTTCCACGGTGTAGATGTATGGCTTATTTCAATCTGTATATCTTTATCCATTTTTTTTCCTTTTAGGAAGCAGACTTGGAAGTGGGATTTAGAAGCTTTGTAATCTTTTGAGAATAACATGAGCTAGATCAGGGGTCCCCAACCCCTGGGCCATGGACCAGTATCGGGCCACAGCATGCCAGCAACTGGGCTGCACAAACAAGCAAAGCCCCATCCGTGGGATGCAGGTAGCACACAAAAACGCGCACCCTCCAGTCCATGGAAAAACCTCTCTCCATGGAACTGGTCCCTGGTGCCCAAAAGGTTGGGGACCTCTGAACTAGATATTTTGGGTTCTGAATTCTGAGGGGTCCTTAGTGCTCTCTGAGCTTGGTTATTTTCTTGCAGATTACCCAAACTAGGTAACAACATGCCAATTTTACCTAGCTGGGACAATGAAACATCGGCAAGAAAACAACCAAGCTCAGAGAGTACTAAGGACCCTTCATTTCAACCCTGAGCTATTCTTCTTTACTGGAGAAAGTATACTGTACCTATGCACGTGTGTTTGTGCACATACACAAATATACAGGTAAAGGAAAATAAATAAAGGTTATTCTTTTATAAATTGTATAAAATGTAACACCAATGAATTGTATAAAATGTAACACTAAGATGTGGGGCTATCTATTTCCTGCTTAGACAGAGAATTCACAAATGGTAATCAACAAATTCTTTTCAAATGTTAAAAAGCTTCCGAGAGACAGGAACATCGGCCCAAGGTGGAAATTACAACCAAGGTGGAAATTACAACCAAGGTGGAAATTACAAGTAAACGAGATAAGATCTAGATAAAATCATAACGGATAGATGGAAATGGTCAGAAGGACTCCTTTAGAAATAGGAAACAACTTCAAAGAATGACTTAAGCTTCTTAGGAATGGCATGTATCGTGAAAGAGTATAAAATGCCTACTTTGAAACTTGCTCAGCGCGCTCTTTGAACCCAATCCAACTTGGGAAGAGTCTAAGAGGCCCCGTTTGCAAACGCTTTCTTTCTTCTTTATTTTCTTTATTATTTTCAATTTTCTTTTCAATAAATCTTTGCCTTTGTTAACCAGACTTGTCTTCGAGTTGTGAGTATCAGATTTGGGGCTTTTAAATCTCACACAGGCTCATACCATACTCTACGCTGAATATAACTGCACAAAAATCAGATCTTATGCATGGTTATAGGAGAAGACAGATCTAAATCTGCAACTGTTCCTTACTAATGAATGGCATGAGCTATGTAAATGAGGCTTCATATATGGCCCCATGTAAACTATCCAGCTCACACAATGTCTAATATGCATCATGGGAAGAAGCTAATGAAAAAGTAGACCATACTTCACAAGTGGGTGAAGGAACTCACTAAATTCCAAAGTAATCACAGTGATGTAAAGCTCAAGCAGAAGGAGGCCTAAGAGAAACAATGTTGGACCAAGGGAGTTTGTGCTTTTATGTTGGTTTGGCAAATCAAGAAACCATCAAAGAGTTTAAAAGAAAAGCCTCCACAGACAATTGCAGGAAATAGAGATCTATCCTTCTTTGTTCCTCTACTGCTTTAGAATACTTGTGAAATGAATACAGAATGGCAGGAAATAGAACAGAAGCTCTAGCTAGGGAATAAACAAACAATGTAAAGCAACTGAATTGTCCTGAGCAGTTTGGAAAAACAGTTGATGCCAGACCCACTGATGCAACAAAATTTAAATGCCTCATCAGTATTGATAGTGCTATATTCTGTTGTGTTTTTTCTTTATTTTTTTAAAAAAATAGGCTCTTTTTCAGCTAGAAATAAACAAAGTAGGTATTAAATAAAATGACAAAAAGATTTAGATTTATATTTAGATTTTATTTAATTTGTATACCGCCCTTCTCCCTAGGGACTCAGGGCGGTTCACAGGGCATATATAAATTACGATGCAAAAGTTAAAATAAGATTAAACCAATGCCCAGTTAAAAAACAATAATACAATTCTAAAAACAACAATTTTAAAAGCTCATGTTCCCCCATCAGGCCAGACCAGCTAATTCAAATAAGTGGGTCTTCAGGCCGCGACGGAAGGTTCGGAGGTCTGATGTCATCCGGAGCTCCACCGGCAGTTGATTCCATAGTGCCGGAGCGCCCACAGAGAAGGCCCTCCCCCTGGGGGCCGCCAGTCGGCATTCCCTTACCGGAGGCACCCTGAGGAGGCCCTCTCTGTGGGAACACACAGGGCGGAGGGGAGTTGACGCCGGCAGCAGGTGGTCCCTGAGGTAACCCGGACCCATGCCATGTAAGGACTTAAAGATCATAACCAAGCACATGAAGTTCCCAAGGGAAAAAAAAATATATAATACAAGGATAATTAAAACAAAAGGGAAGAATCAATAGCAATGCTAAATAAAACTTGGAAATAGCAAAAGTCACCATCTGTTCATATTTAAAGCCATCGTGGAAAGATAATTTTGGAAATGTTTAGGGTCCAAAATATAATTGCTGGATTTACAGCTTCCGTGGCCTCCAATAAAAAATTAACCTTTTTAACATTTTAAAGGCCAGAACATTAGTTTGGGTGCACTCTTCTAAAGCAGGTCTCCCATATTTTTCCCAAGAGTGGACCCACTTGGTATTTTAAGAACTTGTAATAGGAAATCTTTTTAAATGGTGGCCATGAACACTATAGCCAGAAGGCACAAGGGTGGAATTGTACAACTATCTCAATCTATCTCCAAACACCCAAAATATCTTTACCAAAATAACTCACCTTGGTTTTCTATCTATTACATTATAGTAGAAACTGACCGTCTGCTTTGTACAATGCTAGCTTCCCAATTCTTATTAGAAGAATGAGAATTGAGAAGTAAACACTTCTTACCATTGAAATTACAATGGAACTGAAAAAAGTGATTTACAATCGGTCCTTGCGCTTATGAGTGTCGTAGCATCCCACCAGTCACGTGACCAAAATTTGGGTGCTTGGCAACCGACAGATATTTATGGTCATAAAACTAAGCATGACTCACTTAACAACCATCTTGCTTAGCAATGGGAATTATACTCCCAATTGTGATCTTAAATCAAGGACTAACTTCAAAGTAGACTTAAACATTGCTTATTACAGAACTGCTACAATGGATATATTCCTCCTATTACAAAAGGGGTCTCCAAACTTGGCAACTTTAAGACTTGTAGACTTCAACTCCCAGAATTCCTCAGGCAACCATGCTTGCCAAGTTTGGAGACCCCTGTATTAGAACAATGTGAGCAAAAGCAGTTTTGTCTAGAACAGGCGTCTTCAAACTTGGCCCTTTTATGACTTGTGGACCAACTCCCAGAATTCCTCAGCCAGTGCTGGCTGAGGAATTCTGGGATTTGAAGTCCACAAGTCATAAAAGGGCCAAGTTTGAAGGCCTCTGGTTAGAGCCAGCTTCTGACTTTCCTGCTGAATCTAGAAACATTCCTGAATTCTACTCAGGGCTAATATTGTTGCAACCAAAACAAGTTCGAATCCAACATCTAGCTCTCTTTCCTGACAGTCCGTGACCATTTTCACTTTGCTAGAAAAAGGAAGAAAGATGAAAATATATGTATATTCCTAACACAGTGTCATCACATAGGAACATATTCTGCATTGCTGTGGGAATAGATATGTAAAACAAATCCACTATAGATTTTAATGAGTGCAAATTTGGGACAATCTGCTAAATGAACTCTGCAGAAGCCAGATAGCACTAATAAATGGAACTCATTAGCATCTGTCATTGTTTTGCTGAAAAAAGGGGAATCTCTCTTTAAAAAATAATTTCTGAAATGCATGTCTGAAGTAGCATATATTTGAAGAGACTGCTAGCAAAAATCCATAATATTTGAATTGTTTATGTTTAAAAAAGAATAGGGCAAGGCTCTTATAATAAAAATATGGTTTCATTTGCATTAAAAAGCATACAGCAGAACAAAATACATTACATTAAAAATAAATTGGGGAAATTTATGTAAACTGTATATTAAGGAAAGTCTTGTATAAAAGCTCTGCATATTGGGAAATGACAAATTGATGTAGCAGATTTTCATATGCCCATTAATGGAAATAATATCAAGAAGCAGTTTCACAGTTGATATGAACCAGATTTAGGGCTCTTCCAGATGGCTGAGCTAAAGTGATATTCACTAACCCTTAAGCTGGCAGAAAAATAAATGGAAAGCTGGTGAGACTGTTTTACACCCTGCTGGTAACACCACACTTGGAATAATACATCCAGTTCTGGTCATGTCAATAGAAAAAAAAAAGATGTTGAGACCGTGGAAAGTGCAGTTAACAGCAACAAAGATAAGAGGTCTGGAGGCTAAATCATATGACAAACAGTTGAGGGACAAAGATACGTCTAGTCTATTGAAGAAAAGGATTCGGGGTGGGGGGGGGAAGAGAAGATAAGTATCTTTTAGTACTTGAGAGAGTATTACAAAGAAGAGAGGATTAACTTATTCTTCAAAGCACTAGAGGGCAGGACAAGAAGTAATGGCTGGAAACATGTTAAAGAGAGTTACAACCTAGATGTAAGGAGAAACTTTCTGACAGTGAGAACAATTAATCAATGGAATTGCTTGTATCCTGTGTTTGTGGGCGCTCCATCACTGGAGGTTTTCAAAAGAATAGACTCGACAACCAATTGACTAGGATTGTATAAGGCAGGGGTAGGCAACCTTGGCTCTTTTATGACTCATTGAAGTCCATGAGTCATAAAAGAGCCAAAGTTGCCTATCCCTGGTATACATCACCTGCCTTGAGTAGAAGGTTGGACTAGAAGACTTCTGAGGTCTCTTTCTGCCCTATGATTCTGTGTTCTAAATATGGTAGCTAAATTGTGCTGCTTCCATTGCCAGTTCTGCCACTACTATGAGGTTGGCAAATAGTGCCGTCCTTGTTTACTACAGCCCAAATTAGGGAAAGGGACTTGGAATTGTCCCAGTTTTATTTCCCTTCCCACCAAGCATAACCTTCTCATCAGAAAAAGCAACCACTAATTGCTCACTTAATAAGGGACAGGTATGAACTGGGTTGACTTTCAATAAATGGATGAAGGATGAGTTCAACTATCTGTCAAGTTGCTCAACTAACAAGTGGCAGTCTTCCTGAAGGGATATGGTTTCAAGTGAAATGGAGTTTGTGGGCTGTTTCCTGACACCACTGGATGACATCGCCAGGGCTCGTTGCCTTGGAAGAGTGAGAAAGATTCTCAGGGATGACTCACACCCTGGACGGTATCTCTTTACTTTCCTACCATCCGGTAGGAGATATAGGAATATAGCCAGCCGTACCAACAGGCTGAAAAATAGCTTTTATCCGTGGGCTGTTAGGCTTTTAAATGGGACATAATCTTATGCAGAATTGACTTGGGAGGCCGGTGTGTGGTGTAGTTGGTTAACATAGTGTGGTGGGATGGAGGGTTTGTTGTCACTGTGTGTTGGGGGGAGAGAGCACGGGGGGAGGCTCAGCTAATCTCAATGTACACATGTTGTACTTTGACAATAAAGGTTTATTATTATTATTTTATTTTTCTCCTATTCATCAAAGAAATGCCTCCCCATTTGCTTACGTGTAACCTGACTTGTCAATTGAGCTATATTTGACTATGCTACTAGCTCTAGTCTAAAAGAGTACTCAACTTGTATTCAGTATACTAAGAAGTAAAAAGAATAAAGGGGAAGAATATGTACACGGAGCTACCAGTAAGTAGTTGAGCTCATTCCTTAAGTAGTGCTGTGAGAAAATTGGCATTCTTAAATGAGGCTTGTGTGGAATGGTAGGGTCTCCTGTTTCTGCAAGAGGTTGGACTAGAAGACCTCCAAGGTCTCTTCCAACTCTGTTATTTTGTTATTTGGAGACACAACTGAAAATCTAGGCTTTCTGGACACAGAAGCCTTTAGTCTGCATCTGACGTACTTAGCAATAGCTTCCTGGCACGATTCAGCTTCTGCAGATGATTTATTGCAGGTACGAATGAAGCCAGCTACAACACATTTGCCTATTGCAATATGCAAAATCAGACCCTATATAAAAGTCTTTATCCCAGGATTAAAATTTTCTCTCCTTCCTGTTAGTGGATATTTGTCTGTTCTCTTCAAGAGAATAGGAAACAGGTAGGATTTGCTGACATCATTGTTCTGATTAGTTCAGTGATGGCTGATTCAGTTTGATTCCTAACGAAAATGTCAATTCTTGCAGCCACTGACCAAGGTGTCTAGTTCTGACCTAAAAGAGAGAGAAATCCCTGTCTCTTTAAATTGAGTCATTTATGTGATCAACTCATTTTATGACTGTCACAGCTTATAACCTAATGCATAGATTCTATTGTGGTTGTATGTTGAGGGCTGCTTGTACTTTAGAAGTCTCCCAAAGAATGAACTCACTTCAAAAGGATTGTACCTCACATGTTAATATTTTTGACACAAACTGTCACCCCCTTCTAATACAGTTCATTTTTATTTTTTCCTCCAAACTCATAACAGGACTTAGAGACTGCATTTGTAGAACTAAAGAAGCTTTCTGGGTGAAAAGTGAAACATCTTCAAGGAAAAACAAAGAAAGTTCAGTTGCCTCTTGGAAAAGCACCTTTGGGACAACCATGACCTGGATGACAGAATCTCCATAAACATGTATTTGCTTTTCTTTCAATATACAAAAAGCTCTTCCAATTGATTTTTATTTTTTATTATTTTAAAAAACCCTCTGATATTAACACAATGGCTTTATTACGGTAGGAAACATTCCTTTAAAAAAAACACACTCAAGGATTTCTTGCTATGACCATGTGAAATACAATCTTGAAGCTTGGTAGAGCAGTGGGCTAATGCCTCCTTAAGTAACACCAGCTGCCTGCAATTAGTGCAGGTTCGCATTCCACCAGGTTCAAGGTTGACTCAGCCTTCCATCCTTCCGAGGTAGGTAAAATTAGGACCCAGATTGTTGGGGGCAATAAGCTGACTTTGTAATAATGCCGCTTGGGCTCCCCGAAAGCCCTAATAAGCAGGCATATACATAGAATGAAGGCTATTGCTAAGCACATTGATTTGTGCTTTAGATTGTAAGCCGCCCTGAGTCTTCGGAGAAGGGCGGGATATAAATGGGATTAAAAAAATGTTTCACTGAAGAATTTATACAAGATCTTCAAAATCCTCTACTGTTCACTTTGTGGACAGATTTCATTGATGTTATTGTTGAGATAAAAGACTTGGTCTCTGGACTGAATAAATGCTTTTCTTAGCCTTTATCTTCTCATAAGTGAAGCAGCTAAAATTCTGAATATCAGGACACTACATTTTCTAGTATATATCACTTAAGTACCCCATTCTCTTCAGTATTACATCATCAAGGAACATCCTTGTCAAATACTACATCTTTTCTTCAGGTGCTGTAAAACATTTATTGCTGTGGGATTTTTATAGCAAAATTGGCTGTTACTGACAATGGATTTCACACGGAGGACAGAAATGAAGTTGTCCATTTTTATTGATTTTCTTTTTCAAAAATATTCTACTCTCATACTTCACGTTCCATAGAATGTGCCAGCATTTCTACAGTAGACTCTCTGTGTGTGTCTGTCTGTCTGTATGCAAGTATCTTTAAAAAGGGAATTAAGAAAATCAGCCAGGCTGAAACTTATTAAATAGGTCTCTTTTTTTCTCCTTAATTAATTAAATTTACCTTGCCAACCAAAATATAACCAAAAACATTTCCCATAATATATAAATTGCTTTATAGTCCCACTTCAGCTAATAAGAATTTAATCTAACTCTCATTTTGTTTTAACATTTATATTACTTTAAAATGAGCCATTCATACAGGATGCAGGTGGGCCTGTATGATAAGTAGACTTCAATAAGTGGTCATGAATAGTAAAGGGAAACAGATCAACTTCAAGGGAAGGAAATGTTTTATGGCACCTAGAGGTGATCTAAAGTGGGTTAAAGTTGACTTTGAATCGGTTTCTCAACACTTCAAAATTCTAACACGAAAGGAGCAGTGGAAATATGCAGGAAAATGAGGAGAGGAAATCTGAAATCCAATGTCTAATAGCAGAGTACTGACCTAAGCTACCTGTAATGGTAACATAGGCCAATTTACATAAAATACATAAGTACATGTTACCACACTATTCCCTTACAAGATAAGCAACTTCATGCAAAGTGCAGAGAGGAATAAGAAATAGTAAGCCAAAGAAATTAAAGACATGAGGTAAGAAAAGGAAGTAGAGCTAAATCTAGTTTATATTAACACTATTCATTAAACTTCTCATTCACTATGAACCTCTATAAATTCACTGAACAACAAGACTTTACATCTAGTTCTCTCACTCTTTGCTTAGTCTTTCATCATATTTCATCATATTCTCCTATGGTTACTAATATACAACTCTAGCTATGCATAAACAGTTCCACAATTTGAGCCTCTTCACTTTATTGTATATTTCTCTAAACCAGGAAAAAGACAATGCACTTTCTTTCTCAAAAAGCAAAACGGGATCATCATGTTCTTGGCCAGTATAAAACTACTATAAGTTTCTTAAATTTTGCTCATTGCCATCTCTCATACCATTTCAGACAAAATTCTGCCAAATACCTTGTTAGTTTTTGCATTCATCACATAAAACAGAGGGCCCTAACCCCTAATCCATGGACCAGCACTGGGCCGCAGCATGTCAGAAACTGGGCCACACAAACAAGCAAATCCCATCCATGGGATGCAGGAAGCATGCAAAGCCACACCCCCTCCAGTTCGTAGAAAAACCTCTCTCCATGGAACTGGTCCCTGGTGCTCAAAAGGCTGGGGGCCACTGACATACAGGGTTTCATATGGTTTCTCACTAACTCCCCCTTAAATACCCAAACATACAAACACTCACCCATTTCCTTCTTTCCTTAGTTCTTTTCACTTCACTTCTACTCTGGCGCTTGGAAGAAGCCAGGGACAATCTTTTTGACAATTTTCCAATAAAACGCATGCACACACTTATAAGACCCACATAAGGACACTGATATAGATAGTCCTATGCAAAAGCCATAATAAAGCCATAATTCTCATTTGATTTGCTCCACCATATTTCTTGAGAGTAGGGAGTATGAGAAAACAGAAAAATTTGTGCACTTAGTGCACCTAGCACATATTACAGCAGCAGAACAAAAGTTGCTTACTGAAGAATCAGACATTTCTAATATGGAATCTATAAGGATGGCACCAAAGCCTTGCTGTTATATATGCTAAGCTGTAAGGAAGCACAGATTTATATCAATGTACTTAGAGGAAGGACATTAATGCAGATATTAATATCAGGAAAAGCTGCTAATCTACTGTACATCTTCTCTATCTTACTAAAAAGTGTAACATGCATAAAACATCACAATTAAAGCAGCATTTAATGCCTACATGTTAAATTGTAAACAGGTATTGGTAGCAGCAGCTAAACAACTGTTGCTACTATTAAAAAAATAATGATGAGTGGGCTTGGGTATGGTAATACTTGGATAGCTAATGACCAGAGCTTTTGGAAAAGATTGGGAGATTTATTACATATGCTGGAAAAAGATATTGCCGAAGTAGTTCATATTGTTGCCAAGAAAACAACATAGATAAACCATAGCTATGAAATCACCAGGAGTTGAACTGAACCAGAGAAATACTTTTATTATTGTATTGTTATCAACATGCAGCTATACCACTTATTTGTCCTCCTGGGAAAGGTATAATTGCTCAGTGTTAAAAAAGGAAAAGCAGTAGCCTAATAAAACATGCCTGTTGTTTTCTGCCTGAAAGTGTTATAAGAAGCACTTGCAAAAATTGGGAAAAAGAGGACCAATTATTTGTAAGACAAAATTGGAAATAAGAAAAAAAAATGCACTGCAAGTCAAGTGAAAAAACCCCCCAATAAAAATCTCCTGATATATAAAGGGGAATGAAATTGTCAATTGGAATAAACTAGATGAAGAACTTGCCCTGTAGCAGAATATATGAGAAAACCTAATAACAAAACAATGTAATATTGCTACAAAATTAAATGAGACCCCATCAGGTTTCATATGAAGTCTTTGCAGGCATAGAGGAATGAAAACAATGTCAAGAAGCAAGAATAAAGGTCACAGATTCAGAAATTGTAAATACGGAGTAAAGCTTTTGAGAATGAAGTGTTCAATCTCTGAGACAGACTTGTATGCCTCCTCCTCCTCCTCCTCCTCCTCCTCCTCCTCCTCCTCCTCCTCCTCCTCCTCCTCCTCCTTCTCCTCCTCCTTCTCCTTCTCCTTCTCCTTCTCCTTCTCCTTCTCCTTCTCCTTCTCCTTCTCCTTCTCCTTCTCCTTCTCCTTCTCCTTCTCCTTCTCCTTCTCCTTCTTCTTCTTCTTCTTCTTCTTCTTCTTCTTCTTCTTCTTCTTCTTCTTCTTCTTCTTCTTCTTCATGGTTGCCAGATGTTTTAGAGTGTACTTGGTATTTTTTTGACATACCAAGTCCTTTTCAAGGACTTGGGATAGGCAGATGTTGTGTGATGGTGTTAAATCCATCATCACAGGATGTAACATTTACAAATTTCAAATAGTTTGAATAAAAATATGAGGGCAAGATGGGAAGAAACAGCAAAGCATGTGGTTGTCTGTAGTTCCAAGTGGTGGATTCTCTACCAATTCTCACATCATTTGATGAACGCTAGTTTTGAAATTTCTTCAAAGAACAAGATAATCCCTGAAGGATGAAATATGATGTTCTTGCTTATAAGAGCATGTGTGAATCTTCTGAATTCTGAATACAACCATCTAAGCTGGTCTCTACCCTTCTTGGATTACTCCAACTCTGAAAGAAGACCTCAAGAAAGTACTTGAACTTCCTTGGGCTCACAGAAAAGCATAGAGCCACGCACTGGTTAGCACTTAAAAGCACTTTCCCCGACTTTTAATTAGCATTGCTTTTTAATTCATCCTTGCCTTTTTAATTTTTATAACCTGTTTTTAGTTTTAATGTTTGATATTTTATTAAAATAAAATATAGAATTCCCTCTGTGAAGGAGATGGGCCGTTTCCAATTTGATAAATAAATAATAATTAAACAAGTAATTTTTCCAACGGGACATTTTCAATAGCACTGTAATTGTTATCACTGCCCTAAAAGAAGGTTCTCCTTCCTCTTGAGAAATAGGGAGAAATTTCCCAGTCAGTTTTCCTACCTATGCATTTGTTGAAGAATTTTTGAAAGTCCTTTTGTATCCAGCCAGAGTATGTAAAAGTGGTGAATAATCTATTCTTTGACCTTTGGAGAAAAAGAAAAGTGATGTAAAGGGAACTTGAAAGCAGGACAGAAATTAATGGGAAAGCATTAAAGAATTCAGTCATTTGAAACAAATGACTCAGAAGTATTGTGAGAAAAACAAAGACAGCTTTTTTGTCCATTAAAGATCCACCTAACCCAGCATTCATTTTTGTTAGCAACCAGGCTTGAAAGATATCTCTTTAACCTTCTTCACTTTTGCCCTGGTAGACATAGCCTTAAAATCAAATGTTATCTGGCTTTTTAAATGTCTCCTTTTGTTTTTGTTGTTTTCACAATAATTCACTGTAGTGTGTAGTATGACTGAAAAGCCTTGATTAAAGCTGATTGTTGAAAGCAGGAAGTAAATTAAAGAAAGAAACAGACAAATTAAGTGACATCTTTCAGGCCTGATTGATACAAAAATGAATGCTGGGTTTCAAATTTAATGTAATGTAATTAATAAAAATAATACAAAGTAATATATTAATAAATTCAATAATAAAAAATAATACAAAGTAAACTTAGACAAAAAAGAGTAAAGAGTTCAAATAAAAAAGATGTTTTGGCATTCCAAATTGATCTGAACCCTTAATTCATTTATAATTTTCTTGATTCAAAATTATATTAGTTTTTTGCCATTTATTCATAAATTATATTTTTTTTGTTCAGGAAGAAAGATAGACTTACCAGGTAGTTTTTCCAAACTTGTTGTTCTGAAGATCTCTAATAGCTTTAACATAGTTAAATAAGCAATTGCCAAAAGATTGGAAGCAAAGTTAGCAAACATAGTGTTTTTTGAAAAAGTTATGCCGTGGTTGTAGGCTTGATGGTTGATCCCTTTATCTTCTGGCCCCCAAATCAGTAGAAGACACTACTGCAGCCATCTGGAGCACACGTGGGAGATCTTCCATCCTTTCCTGATCTGGAGAGGTTCTGAAGAACCACTCTATACACAGTTCTTTGGTCTTTGCTCTTCCCAAGTCATATTTATCTTGGTATACCTTCATAGAAGTCTCTGATTCATCATGCATTCTGTGGTGAAATGTAGAAAGCAGATGTTCATTGATTCTATATTATCACTGGCAGATGTTCTTGGAACATCTTCAATAAAAGATTTATTGAAAAATATTGTGACTGAAAACAAGTCTTTCTAATTTTAGAAAATGTAATTTAATCTATATGTAGGTTTAAATACATTTTTTGCAGGTTTTCACTTTAGTTTTCGTTGCCAAGAAACTTAAAATGATTGGAGAGCCTCTTCCACTCATTCTTTTGTTCTTTATTTCAATGCCCATGTCCTCTGCCTGCTCAGATATCCCAAGCCATGCATGTAATGAAACTTTATCAAACAATAGCAAATTTTTGCATTCCTCGATAATTAAAAGCCACCAAAATATCCAGTTAAACCCATTTTATGCATTTGCTGGGTTTTTAATATGGGTTCAGCATGGGTTCACTCTGTTTGTGAAAACAGTAAGAGTTGATTAAGTTGTTTTTTCTCCATCTCAAAAAAAAGGGTGTGTGTCTATTTTTCTACGTTAGGGTGATTTAGAATTTATCTACAATTTATTTTGATGGAGCTTTTGAATTTATTATTGTGAACCAGCGGATGTTGTAGAGGCTGTAGCTTTGTTATATATTTCTCTGTGATTTTGCAGACACCTCTGTGCAGGCTACCTAGGCAGAAAAAAAAAATCCTAATATTATTTTTTTTTCTATAGAAATTTAATTCAAGTTTGGAAATCTGGGTGGCGTCAGCCCCCAAGGAATATGGTACACAATCAACATTTTTCTTCTTTTGTCCAACTGAAGTGAACATCACTTGCTATATTTTTTTTAAACTCGACCTATAATTAAGATATATTTAAAATGTGTACCTTGATTGGACCTTATGATAGATAGATACAGAGAGAAAGATGAAAACCTTTCCCAACTTAGTTCTCTTCAAATGTATTGGGAATCAATATCCAAAATCCTCAGTAGGTCACACATCTTTAAGCTAAAGATGATTTTTTTGGAGGGTGCCAATAGCAAGATGATGAACTGTACCTTCTTTTACCCTCACAGGGTTGTTTTCATTGTTCAACAGTTATAATTTTTTGTTTGTTGTTAGTGCTTTCAAATCAGTCTTGATTGCTGGTGATTGCCTGGACAGGTCTCTGCAAACAGACAGATTTTTGCAAAGTTTTTCAGTAATTTGCTATTGCATCAGTCCTTCCTAATGCTGAGAGAGACAGACTGGCCCAAAGTCTGGCTTTGTGCCTAAGGCAGGACTAGAACTCCCAGTTTCTAGCCTGCTTAACCATTACTCCAGATGCCTTTCTTGGAGTAGTGGGTAACTTGATGGCAAGTTTCCTAATTCACAGCTTTATTCCTGCTAGTCTCTGTGTTACTTATTTACAAGTGTTCCAGTAAGTTTTTTTTTCTTTTTAGCTTTGAATACGGACTCTTGTATGCTTCTCCTGTTTTCTTTTTCTTGCTGTTGTTATTGTTCTGTTTAAGCACAACAACCAGTTGCCTATAATCCAAGCATCTTATGCAGTCTTTGTTGCAAATAGTGGTTGGTTCTTCAAGCAATGTTTTTTTTTCACCTAGTTATTGTATTAACTTTTACTTTCTCCAACAAGTAAAGAGGATTCCTATAACATCTTATCATTCCAGTTCTCTGTCCCTGATCTGCTTTTCTCCCTCTTATTTTATTTTTCTCGCTGCCTGCTGGGTTAGGGTTGATAGCACTTGATAGCAAGCTTCATCTCACTGTAAAGCTCCCTTCAGCTGCCTGTCTGCTAATCTTTTTCTTGTGCTCCAGTTATCCCTCTTTGTTGTTCCACATTGTTGTCTTCCTCCAACACATGTCTTCTTCCTTGCCTCTAATTGAACACTAGTCTCCCCGTTACATATGCGTTGCAATAACTCCCATTTTCTTGCTTGCCTCCACAACAGTTCTTGTAATTAGCAAGCTGGCTGCCTGGGAAAAAAAAAAGCAACCAGAAAATCCATTGGCTCCTTTAGCAATTGTGAGTTTAGCCAACAGAAGGACTTGTACAATTTGGAACTTCCACATCAACTATCAAAGAAAAGAATCAGAAGGCACGGAGGACATGATATTTTTTCCTAACCTTTTATAGATATGCTGTTCTATAGAAACATATGGAAGTAAAAGTTTGGGTTGGTTTGTGCAGAATTTGCAAATATTCTTAGATATATATTCTCAATCCTTTCTCAGGTTCAGGCTACTAATGACAAGAACACTTTTTAATTCATGAAAGATCATGTTCTAAGAATATGTGACAGGCTGTGGCAGGCAGTGTCTATGTTCTCCATTCTGTCACAATTCTCATCTGTGGATAGGAAAAAAAAGTGGACAGTTATAACTTTTTCCATAACAGGAAAGGTGCCAGAAAAAAGAATTTATGTCTTCAGTTGCCAAAACTGAACATTCCTGTGTCTTTTAAAAGGATAACAAGATATTATTAAAAGTAGCATTTTCATAAAGACTTCCTTAGCAAGAAATGTAAATAAAATAAGTTATTCTAGGGGCTTTTATATACCACAGCAAGAATTGTTTAAAAAAATATAATTGGCATTTAATAGAGCCTGCATTAGGAACCTGGAATGAATGGAAGAAAGGAAAATTGTAAATGTTCATAACTCAAAATAAAGTGAACGTTTAAAAGTCAGAATTCATTTCAGTCCTGATGCTCTACACCAGGGCTTTTCAACCTTTTCACCCATTGTACCACTTTTAGGTTATGGCAACATCCGAGTACCACCAGTTGCCCAGCAAGGTGTCAAAGCCTGATGACCAAAAAAAAAAGGGGGGGGATTGTTAAAGTACAGGTAGTCCTCGAGTTACAACAGTCCGCTTAGTGACTGTTTGAAGTTACAATGGCACTGAAAAAAGTGCCCCCCAAGCCACAGCCAAGCAAGACACCTGCCTGCCCGCGCAGCAGCACTCTTTCTCCTGTCTGAGGTTTTCATTGTTGTGAGCATTTCTGCTGAGGATTGGCAGCGGGGGTGGGGTGAGGGGTGTTTGGTTTTTATCCCCCCCCGCTGGGTGGTTGCAGCAGGTTTTGGTCACTTCACATGACCCTGGGACACTGTGACTGTCATAAACCAGGAACCATAAACCAGGAACCATAAACCAGGTGGTTCCGCCCCAGGCGCCTAATGGACCCGGACCGGTTCCAGAGGGCGCTTGGGCCTATACCTATCACCCTTACCCACAGCCCAGTCGATGCCCTGGTGGAGGCCTGGGAAACGGCTGCCACCAGGGCACTCGACTGCGTTGTACCCATGCGACCTCTGACCCGTCGCAGATCCCGCTGGGCCCCATGGTTCTCTGTGGAGCTCCGGGAGATGAAGCGTCAGAGACGAGGTCTAGAGAGCGGTTGGAGGTCCAGCCGATCTGAATCCGACCGATTGCAGTTAAGAACCTTTATAAGGTCTTATCTTGCGGCGATAAGGACGGCGAAGTCTAACTACTTTGCCGCCCTTATCGCGTCCGCAGATAATTGCCCGGCCGCCCTGTTTAGGGTGACTCACTCCCTCCTTAACCAGGAGGTGAGAGAGGACCCCTTGCAGGGACGAGCCGAGGAGTTTAGTCATCATCTGGTGGACAAAATCGCTCGGATCCGGACCGGCTTGGACTCTGACTGGGCAGAGACTGATGTGGAGGAACCAGGCGGTCTTGAGCACGTTATCTGGACTGAGTTCGATCCTGTTTCCCCTGATGATGTGGACAGGATCATGGGGAGGCTGAGCACCACCACCTGTTTGTTGGATCCGTGCCCCTCCTGGCTAGCTTATGCGGCTCGGGAGGAAACACGAGGCTGGTTCCATGCAGTAATAACTGCTTCCTTGAAGGAGGGTGTCTTTCCTGCCGCCTTGAAGGAGGCGGTGGTGAGACCCCTTCTCAAGAAGCCTGCTTTGGACCCAGCTGTTTTAAACAACTATCATCCAGTCTCCAACCTTCGCTTTCTGGCGAAGGTTGTTGAGAATGTGGTGGCGCACCAGCTCCCTCTGTTCCTGGAGGAAACTGATTATCCGGACCCGTACCAATCGGGCTTCAGGCCCAGACACAGCACGGAGATGGCATTGGTCACGCTGGTGAATGATCTCTGGAGGGCTAGGGACAGGGGTTGTTCCTCTGTCCTGGTCCTATTAGATCTCTCAGCGGCGTTTGATACCATCGACCATGGTATCCTGCTGCGGCGTCTCAGGGGGTTAGGAGTGGGAGGCACCGTTCTACGGTGGTTCTCCTCCTACCTCCGGGGACGCTCGCAGTCGGTGTTGGCAGGAGGGCAGAGGTCCGCCCCGAGGTCTCTCATTTGTGGAGTTCCTCAGGGGTCGGTTCTCTCGCCCCTCCTGTTCAACATCTATATGAAGCCGCTGGGCAAGATCATTCGTGGTTTTGGGGTGGGGTATCACCAGTATGCTGATGATACCCAACTTTTTCTTTCCACCCCGAACCAACCCAGTGATGCCCTCTCCGTGATGTCCCGGTGCCTGGAGGCGGTTCAGGTCTGGATGGGGAGAAACAGGCTTCGTCTCAATCCCGCCAAGACTGAGTGGCTGTGCATACCGGCGTCTCGGGTTAACCAAGTTATTCCATCCTTAATGATGGGGGGTGAGGTGTTACCCCCCCATTGATAGGGCTCGCAACTTGGGCATCCTCCTGGATTCACGGCTCAATTTTGAAGACCATATAGGAGCCGTGACCAGGGGGGCTTTTGCACAGGTTTGCCTGGTGCGCCAGTTGCGTCCCTATCTGGACCGGGACGCCCTACGCACAGTTACTCATGCGCTTGTGACCTCCCGTTTGGACTACTGTAACGCTCTCTACATGGGGCTGCCCTTGAAGACCACTCGGAGGCTTCAACTGGTGCAGAATGCGGCCACGCGAGTTGTAATGGGGGTTTCCCGATACTCCCATGTAACACCTCTACTCCGTGAGCTGCATTGGCTTCCGGTTGCCCTCCGGGTGAAATTCAAGGTGCTGGTTATCACCTATAAAGCCCTACATGGCCTGGGTCTGGGTTATTTGAGGGAACACCTGCTGCCGGCATCAAACGCCCTTCGCCCAGTGCGCTTCCACAGGGAGGGTCTGCTCAGGGTTCCGCCGGTGAGAGATTGCCGGCGGGTGACACCCAGGGATAGGGCCTTCTCAGTGGGAGCGCCGGCCCTCTGGAACCAGCTGCCAGTGGAGCTGAGAACTGCCCCTGACCTCCGATCATTCCGCCGGGTCCTGAAGACCTGGCTCTTTGAGCTTTCGGGCCCAGGCTGAGGAGAAATTTTAATTGGGGTTTTTAAGTCTACAGGGTTAATTTAATATTTTTTAATTCAGTTTTTAATTTTTGTATGTTGGATTTTTTAACTCCCTGTAAACCGCCCTGAGTCCTCAGGGAAAGGGCGGTATATAAATCTAACTAAATAAATAAATAAATATGAATCATTTGCCAAGCATCTGAATGTAAATCACAAGACCCTGGAGATGCTGCAACATTCCAGCTGATCTGCACTTATTCTGGGCTCAGAAGCACCGGGATCAGTGCCGAGCTCCAGCTGGATCCTGGCGCTGATCCTGGCGCTTCTGCTGAGCCCTGACAGCCCTGCAGCTCCAGCCGTCCCTTGCTCAGGCTTGTGCAGTGCTGCCACCGGTTCAGCTCATCCCCCTCCCCTGCTACCACTTTTCTAGGATGGTCGTGTACCACCTGCCAGGTGCCAATGTACCACAGGTGGTACCCGTACCACTGGTTGAAAAGCCCTGCTCTACAGTTCCGCCAGTTTTCAATCAATCAATCAATCAGAATAGAGCTGGAATGGACATTCAAGTCCAACTCCTGCTCAAGCAGGAGACCCTATACCATTTCAGGCAGGTGGCTGTCCAGTCTCTTCCTAAAAACCTCCAGTGATGAAGCATCCACAACTTCTGAAGGCAAGCCGTTCCACTGATTAATTGTCCTCACTTTTAGAAAGTTTCTCCTTAATTCCACGTTGCTTCTCTCCTTGATTAGTTTCCATATTGTTTCTTATCTTCTGGTACTTTGGAAAATAAGTTGACCCCCCTCTTCTTTGTGGCAGTCTCTCAAAAACTAGAATACTTTTTTCTTGGCAAGTTTTCAAAAGTGGCTTATTACTGCCTGCTTTTCAGGGCTGTGCCTGCGCCAGGATCACCCAGCTGGCTTCATGCCTAAGATGAAACCCAACTTGCACTCTCTTTGTGCTAAAAATAAACTATTGCAGATTAGGCCATATGTGTCAGCCTTACTACATAGACCAGATAGGAGACGTGACCAGAGGAACTAATTCTACTTTATTGTAAATCTACATTAACATCTTGCAAGTCTGAAGGTACAGTTCTTCCCTCGTCTCTTTTACTGGCTGAGAAACTAGGAAGGGCCCTTTTGAGCCTTTCTCTCTCTTTCCCCTCCCCCATTATCCAGCCATTACCTATCTATCTATCTATCTATCTATCTATCTATCTATCTATCTATCTATCTATCTATCATCTATCTATCCATCCATCCATCCATCCATCCATCCATCCATCCATCTATCCATCTATCTATCTATCTATCTATCTATCTATCTATCTATCTATCTATCTATCTATCTATCTATCTATCTATCTATCTAGCTATCTAGCTATCTAGCTATCTAGCTATCTAGCTATCTAGCTATCTAGCTATCTAGCTATCTAGCTATTTTCTAGCTATCTCTTATCTGACTCTTCCCTAGGCAGAACCTCTGGGTCAGTCTCCCAAGGTCTTTCCCATATACCATTACAAAATAATTGTTGTAGTTGGAATGAACCCCATTTAAATGAATATTTGATAAATTCATAAATGAATGTCAGTGGAAAAAATAAATGAATAGCAGATGAGCCTAAATGCTAAGTGGCAAAAATTAAATGAATAATTCTCTTAAATGAATAAATCTGCCATGCTTTAGTTTGTCCATACTCTGCACAGATTAAATCCTTTTCAGACGGAGACTGGGAAAGGTGAATGCTGAAGAAACTGCATTGCACCAAATGTTATGTAAGCTCACAGTTTATCAGTGTGATGAGAAACAAACACCAAAGGGGTCTTCTTGCTGTGACCTTATGATGCACAGACACGTTGTCAGCGTTGCTATTATTATTTGACTAACACCCATTTTTTATACTTTGTGCGTTCTTCAACAACGTGCAGAT
Organism: Vipera ursinii; assembly: GCF_947247035.1. NCBI lineage: Eukaryota > Metazoa > Chordata > Lepidosauria > Squamata > Viperidae > Vipera > Vipera ursinii. The sequence continues at coordinate 12,937,753 of NC_139518.1, forward strand.
GGTTTAAGTTCTTTCACAGCTGAAGATGGAGGCATGCAAGAACTTGCAGCATAATTTGTCAAGTTCCTTTTCAGAAAGAAAAGTACAGCACAGTGAAATTCGCCTTTTTTATTCCAATTCTCATTTGACATCATGAAAGAGCAATTGCTTTAGAATTCCTTCAAAGAGAACAGGGTTTCAGAGACATTCGCCTGGGTTGAATGTAGCATCTTTACACTTGTTTAATAGGGCTATGTAGCAGTAGGGAGTCTAAACCAAAAAGGGGCTTTAGAGCATGCAGCCCACAAACATAACATTTTTCTACAAGCCAAACACGATTTTTCCTCATGCTGTCCTAGGGATAGTCATGTCTGTCTATTTAAAGAGCTATGGTTATATCCTCCATGCTATAAAGTCCTGTCATACCGTGACAAACTCAGATAAACACACAGAGGCCACTTCTGGTTGGAAAAACATCTTTATTTATAAAAGAGCCAATTATAAAATGTTTGTTGATTCATGTCAGAAGGATCACAATTAAAATAAGACATACTATGTGACATAAAACTTAAAATATAAAATACAAGATTAAAATATATACAGATGAAACAGATCTTGCCCAGAAACTAGCCACATTAATTGCATTCTGTCATGCTGCCTTGAGGTCCTCAAGTGTACACTGATCAGGACACAAAGGGCAGGTATACATAGGTGTTGTTGTCTGCATGTCACCACAACGGCAAACAACAGAAGCCATCAAATAGCTCCATTCGTTTGGAATGTCTCTGGATCTTGTTGTACCCGTGTGCAATATATTGAGTTATTTTCATACTTTGCAGCTTTTGTCAGACCAGTTGCCAGATCCTCCATTGATTCCATCCAGTCTTGGTTCTTTGTAGCTTTCAATAGATCTACTATTATTATCCACTATTATGGTACACTATTATAAAATTAATGAGGGTGGAAGTTTGTTTGAGCTTATGGGTTGGTTACTGAACCTTTCATTACCAGGCTAGGTAACATCTTCAGTGGAATTTAGGGAATGGCAGTGTCAGTGTTCTTCTGTTTATCTAGGCTTTGTGTGGTCAGTAGGTCTTGTGATGAGAAGGTCATGTCAGGTGAGGGTCTTATTATGAATCTAGTGATAGGTATTGTGGTGGTCAGCTGTGGGTCATGTAAAAGGAGGGTCACAAGACCCACTTAATTAGCAGAAATTAAGGAAGTGTGTTTCAAAATATTTGATCTGGAAAGATAAGACCAAGCCAACTATTCTGTCTCTTTTTTTAAAGCTAGCCTTTAATTCAAACTAAAGGTTGCTGAATCCAAATGCAGTGCCAAGACTGAACAGAAGCAGACTCTAGGGGCCGGTGCTCATCTCTGTTTCAAAGCCGAAGAGCCAGCGTTTGTCCGAGGACGTCTCCGTGGTCATGTGGCCGGCATGACTAGACGCCAAAGGCGCACGGAACGCTGTTACCTTCCCACTGTAGTGGTCCCTATTTTTCTACTTACATTTTTACGTGCTTTTGAACTGCTAGGTTGGCAGAAGCTGGGACGAGTAACAGGCGCTCACTCTGTTACACGGCACTCGGGATTCGACCTGCCAAACTGCCGACCTTCTGATCGACAAGCTCAGCGTCCTAACCCACTGAGCCACCACGTCCCCCCCCCTCTCTCTCTCTCTCTCTCTCTCTATATATATATATATATATATATATATATGTGTGTGTGTGTGTGTGTGTGTGTGTGTGTGTGTGTGTGTGTATGTATATATATATATATGTGTATATATATATATATGTATATATGTATATATATATATATATATATATATATATATATATATATATATATGTGTTTGTGTGTGTGTGTGTATGTATATATATATATATATATATATGTATATATGTGTGTGTATATATATATATATATATATACATATATATATATACATATATATATATACATATATATATATATATATATATATATATATATATATATATATATATATATATACATATTTTGAAAACAAAATATGTGAAAATGTGAATGAACACAAAGATGACTTTTCAAAGATGAAGTGGTTGTTTAAGAAATACCAAGCGGGGAATTAAAATTGGTTTTATGATAACCAAATATAGGCTATTTTGTCAGAGGGGAATAATACTGCACACTCTTAAGCAGGTTGTACATTATGTATCAGACTAGTGGCTTTATATTTTTCATAAATATGGAGTGGGGGAAAATGTGCTTGAGCAAGATGAAACTTAAGGGACTGCTTCATGAAAAAAAATGTGCTCTCTATTTTATTAACTTGCTTATCTTTTATATGCAGGACAGAGTTTTTCTAGCAGACATCCCAGAAGAACTAACATCAAAATAGGGACATAGAGGGGATCATATGAACCATTTGCAATGCTAGAATAAAGAAAACATGAACAAAATCAATATGCATTAGGGGGAAAGAAATAAACCTCTTACTTTCTGCTAAAGTTTCTTGACTATAAAAAATAGATAGATTTTGAATAGAGAAAGATAGTTGTCTCTCTTTTTTCAATAGTTCACATTTCAAACCTAGATTGTAGAGCCTGACAATGGCTGGCATGTATATCATCCTGAATCTTGAAAAGGGGATTTGCTTTCATTTATTTTTTTTCCTTTCTGGATTTTTCTTTGGATTTCACAGTTCCTTTGTCTTTTCTTTCCATATTTTATGCAGAAAAATGTCTTATGGATTTTTATTCTTTTAAGATTTACCTAAGGAAAATGCAACATAGGCAGTCTTGATGAGATAATATTTAAATGACCTAGTACTCATATAATAAAACACTCCACAAAAAGACTCATAGTTCTTCATGAACTACGTAGTTCTTCATGAAAGATGAAGGAATTATTCTGTTTTATTATACTGTATCAAGATTGAACATATATAATGTTGAGGAAGGGAAATTAATGCAAATGAACTGTAAGCTAACTCAAAGAGTAAATATTCCCATTCCATACATAATTAAATATAATCAGATAGATCACTTCTCAAGTTGTTCTTGCAGAACCACCTTCTGGATCACAGGATAAAGAAAATGCTCTAAGTGATAGCCATAACTGAGGTAATGATTCTTCATTAGGATACCTCATGAGATGAATCTCTGGGTCACAAGACCTGAAGCCTTTTTGATTTTATCCCTTGTGCGGAAGGTTCTTATTTAAAACCCTTGACTGAAGTCTACATTGTGACTTTATTTATTTATACACTGACAAGAAGACCTTGATTATTGGTAAAAACAAAAACAAAAAACCAAAGACACAACAGAGAAAAAATCGAATTAAAAAAATAGATAAAACAAGTAGAATTTGTGATAACCCTATTGTGGGATGGGCTCTCTCTGAACAGGAGTGTAGTAAGTGCTTTCCCAGACCTGTCTTGCATTTCTCCTCAGCCCTCAGATTTCTATAAGCACTGAAATTGACCAGTCCTGTTTGGGCTGTTTTTTTTTTTGAAAAGAGAAAGCATTACAGTCCTTGTTTTCATTAAATTTGTAGTATTTCTGTAAATGTTGTGCAGCTGCCCTTTCAGCCACGCGTGAGTGAATATAGCCTGAAAACTCTCCATAGAAAGAATGATTGTGAGGGAATGTAGTGAGGAGATGGATCCCCATGAGGGTGGGTGTGCTTTCAAGAGAACTAAGAGGCAACTCAGCCCAGATGTTAAGTGTGAGAGAAAGAGGGTGAAGACAGCCCCGCCCTAATAGTTAACAGAGTATATTTTAAATGCAGGTAAAAGAGTCATCAGTCTGGCAAGATTTTGTTTATAGGTGTGAAATAATAAAGAACTCAGGTTGGAAGAATTGCCACCTGTGATTCTTGGTTTCGGGCATGACATCAATCTAAATTGTGAAAATTGGCAAAAATGTGTCCAGATTGCTCAGTGAAAAAAATCTTGCCTCTATAAAAAGCCACATCTATTAAAAGCCAATTATTTCATTCAAGATGATGATGATTCAGGCTTGTATTCTTTCTGGTCAAATGTATTCCCAGAATTTTCTGTGGTCTTGAGCTATAAACTGGGTTCTGGTAGAAATATTTATTGTGCAGCATTCTCATGTTCTTGTCCAGTGAAGTTTAATAAATTCAGTAACACTAAAGAAGCAGAGAAATACATATCAAGAATATATAATTAAAGCAGTGAAATGAAAAAGAAAGAGTAAGCAATGCAGGAGATTAAAATACAAGTGCTAAGTAATGAATTAAGCGTTTACAATAAAAATAAACTTGATCAAAATATAGGAATATGCCAACAACTATTGATTAGGAGAATCTAAAGCACAACTCTTATACATATTTTGTTCATGTAAACAGCATAATTCAGAAATTATTCTCATTTCATGTTAACTTTAAGTACATTCATGCTAAATAAAATCTTAAAGATCATCATTTAGCTTTTTGCAAATACAGTCTGGGTGCTATAATTCTGTCACAGGTTCTTTCAGTATATTCAAGTTAGTGGACTCCAAAACCCAAGAGAGCCAACACAACCACACAGGTCCCTAAGCAACACACACACACACACACACACACACACACACACACACACAAACACACACACACTCAAAATCTAGTACTCCCTGTTCAGCTTTTATGGCCAACAATTGCTGTTTTGGCTAGGGAGAGGACTTGAAGGGACAGGACAACCGCTGTTCTCTCACAAGTTCCTACTTGCTTGATTCCTACAAGCTTAATTTGCAGAATAGTCCTTGTGAGCGCCTGTTACTCGTCCCAGCTTCTGCCAACCTAGCAGTTCGAAAGCACATAAAAGTGCAAGTAGAAAAATAGGGACCACTACGGTGGGAAGGTAACAGCGTCTAGTCATGCCGGCCACATGACCACGGAGACGTCCTCAAACAAGTGCTGGCTCTTCGGCTTTGAAACGGAGATGAGCACCGGCCCCTAGAGTCGGAAACGACTAGCACACATGTGCAGGGGAACCTTTACCTTTTACCTAACATTGTTGTAATGATGGATGTAGGCATTTCTTAGGTCTATCTTAAATGTAGAAGCATCTTTTGGGAGGAAATACCTGCTTCTTTAGTATTTGATGTTCTATAAAATGTGCTTGTCAATTTTCTTTCTTTCTTTCTTTCTTTCTTTCTTTCTTTCTTTCTTTCTTTCTTTCTTTCTTTCTTCCTTCCTTCCTTCCTTCCTTCCTTCCTTCCTTCCTTCCTTCCTTCCTTCCTTCCTTCCTTTCCCCCCATATCGCAACAGGCAACTCTTTTGATTTGCTTAGGGTCACTGACATCTGGGCACTAAGAATGTAGCAATACCATCTTCTCAGGACTAAAAGAGTCAAACCAAATTGGAAGGAGAGCTTCTGAAGTCAGTCCATTTTTACCTTTCAACTCCAGTTCTGTGTGGAGCTATCCAGTGCTTTGAACGCTCCATGGTGTTCTGCATGTCTTCATAAGCATTCTTCTTTGTCCCACTTGTTTCTTGGAAACCTTTTAATTAAAACAGTCAGTTCCAAGACATGGTAATATTTTAAAATCACTCATCAAAGCATCTTTTTATTTATCCTCCTCTAGACTTTGAATATAATTTGGTAATTTATGATCCCTTACACAGGACACCAGGAAATCCCAAAATTGCAGACTACAAGGAAGTTAGAAAACCTAGATGGTAGTAGCAAACCACTTCGAATAAGACTTGAACTTGGTTTGAAGGAATATTTACCTCTTTAAGTCTAGCAGAGGCTTAAGGCATATTTAATTATTTAGAGAAAATGCACTGATCTAAATTGGTGGCTTCCAACCAGGTAGTGGCAATGGGCATGTAGATGTTCTAGGGGGTCACCAAAATAAAGAGACACAGAGGTTGGGAACCTGCAGTGTGTGATAGCTTCCAGAATCCCCATCTCAAGTAAAATGTTATTTAGCAATGGAGAATGAATCTTGGGTTGATTTTGAAATATGGCCAAGTATGCAGCCCAATGCTATATGTATGTTTTCAAAACCCAGTTCACTGTATTTGTGCAGATGGATGAGAAGGCAGCTGATTCATGCTAAATCTTAGAAGTCTGCACTAATCACATTAGAAGATGTCTATGTACCTAGGAAATTTTATTTATGCTTCTTTTATCATTTTATTTACTAGCTGCTTGTAGTGGTGGTAATAAAAGCAGCCAAGATATATCTGGTCTTGCCAGAATTTCTACTAGCAATTGTTCCTGTATCATTCAAAGCAATCTCCTCTGCAGATATGAGATCTGCTGCTTAAGATACTGCTTGATAATCTTAGAAGAGGTTCTCTATCTTCATTGAGCATTTATATCAAATATAAATGATATTTTACATATGTTGATGGCAGCGAGATTACTTTCTGCACAAAAATGGAAGGACACTTTGATTCCCACAGTGTATGAATGGCCAGTGGCGTAGCGTGGGGGGTGCAGGGGGGGCCGGCCGCACCGGGTGCAACATCTGGGGGGGCGTGCTCGCACTGAGCTGCTCGGTAGCCACTGAGGCTCTGTGTCATTTCTGTCCGCGCCGCGGGCTGCGAAGAGGCGGGGTGGGGCCAGGCCGCCGACATACACGCCGCCCAGTGACAGGCGGCGCATGCGGGCCCAACCAGGAGAAGCCCCCTGCTGCAGAGGCCCTCCCCCTCTCCCGGCCCCCGCCCCCTCCTGTGTCTCCTTCATCCGCTCCGGGAGAGCGAGCCAGAAAGGGTAGTGGATGGACGGACGGGCGTGCGGGAGGGCGGCGGCAGGGTGACTTTGGATTCCAGTTCCGCGAAGGAAGAAACTGGGGTCCCTTCTTTCTCAACGCACCGGACTGCTCCAGAATAAGAGCCTTCCTTAAAAGTCGCCCGGTTCGGCTCTGTGATAGCCGGCGATGGAAAATATCTGGTCCAAACCCAAAACCCGAAGTGAACAAGTGCACGCGGTCTCACGCCTGCGCTTCCTGCTTGGAGAGCGCCGCGGGACTCTGCGCGGACTCTTCTTGGAAAGTCTACGCCGCTGCGGGGCGCGTCTTTTCAGCAGTGCCGTGACGTCACCGCCCGCCCGCCCCTCTATTTCCGCTTCCGGTTGCCTTGCCCTGCCCCGGGTGCTGACAACCCACGCTACGCCACTGTGAATGGCTGCAAAAGTTGATGGAATTAGCAGAGATGGGCAAATTGACTGTGCTGATCAAAGAAAAGAACACAATTACTTTTGTTTCTACTTGGAAACCACTTCCGGACTTTGTGTGTGAGATGGGGGGGGGATTTTGATTTTTGGGTTTTGCCAATTAGATAGATTTATTGTTATATAAATGCTAGTTTATATTATTATATAAAAATAAAAAGTTGAAGTTTGATGCTTTTATCTTATACTACTGCACCAAAAGGAGTTGGAAGTCAAAGTTTTTCTTTTTCTTTTCCCTTTTGCCATACACTTTTCTCTTCCCTTTTTTCCACCCTTATTTTACCATTATTTAAAAGAGGAAGAATGGACCTATAGTCCTTTCATAGTTTGTAATCTAAAATCAACAGTAGGGAGAAATGTTTGTGATCTTATTTTTGCATTTCAGCTTCATCTCTTCCACCTTTATCAGCCCAACAGTTGAGAAAATAGCTGAAGGTTGGTAAAATGTAATGCTATCTAGATAGAAAATAATGAAATTGCAGGCCTCAGAAGATGAGTCCCCATTGAAATAAATAACAACAAACCAAATTGTTTATTCATTCACTCATTCTCTATTTTTATATGGTGTCCAGCTCCCAGTGGTCCACTAAAATTAAGTTAAAAGAATGTGGTTTTAAAAGAGACCAGGAAAAATTAAAGAATGTTTTCGTCATTTTGACCCCCAAATTCATCTTTGAAAGCACAGGACTAAAGAATCTTCTCAGCTGAATTATCAAACCAAATCAGATCAAATTATTAGAATTTTCAACAGCCTTTTAAATTAGGTATTTCCATATCTTGCCATATACCTAAGTTGAGTTCCTTTCACCTTATTTCCATCTGTAAATATGAGCATCTGCACACACACACACACACACACACACATAGGTAGTCCTCAATTTACCACCACAACTGAGCCCAAAATTTCTGTTGCTAACAAGACAGTTGTTAAGTGAGTTTTGCCCCATTTTTCAGCCTTGCTTGCCACAGCTGTTAAGTGAACCACTGCAGTTGATAAGTTAGTAACATGGTTAAGTGGCTTTGACTTCCCCATTGACTTTCCTTGTCAGAAGGTCGCCGAAGGGAATCACATGACTCAGGACACTGCAGTGGTCATAAGTATGAGTCAATTGCTAAGCATCTGAATTTTGATCACATGATCATGGGGATGGTGCAAAAGACGTAACTGAAAAATGGTCATCAGTCACATTTTTCAGTGCCTTTTGAACAGTTACTAACCGAACTGTTGTAAGTCAAGGACTATCTTTATGTAATTTTAATAGTCAGACTATACTCATCTACCATTAAATTGTTTGATGCTTTATGTTTACAATTTTTAGAGCTAATTACGTTAGATTAATTTGTTAGTGTTAAAATCATATAATAATAATAATAATAATAATAATAATAATAATAATAATAATAATAATAATAATAATAATAATAAACCTTTATTGTCAAAGTACAACAATATTCTCATACCCCAATCTAGGAATCCACTAGCAACTATATCCTAACACTAAAAATAGTGTGGTGCTATGATTTAAGCAAATATTTTGCTAGTCTTTTAAAAAAAAACATGTTGATATTTCCTCCTATTCATTAGTAGTGAAATCCAAAAATCAAACATGAATTTTAATTCCTTAGTATAAGTTTTGGTTCTTAAACATTTCTCTTGATAGCTGTCTCAAAGTGTTTCAATGGCTTGCAAAGACTATCGCTTCTCAGGTTGAAATGGTCCTCTGGTTATTTACAGTGATCTTTTTAATGGGCGTTCTCTCACTGATCATCAGAGGTTCAGCATTTTGAATTTAATGTAGAGGCTAAGAAAACTCAGCCTCTCATACTCAACCACAGTTCTACTCTGCAGCAGAAACTTCCCAGTGTAAACATGTTTCATTGATGATATGTTCAAACAGGAAAGTAATAGGCTAACTGCTTTGTAAGAACAAAGATTAATAATGTAGTAACAAGGTAAGGAGGATGGTAATGTAAGATGAAAATCATAGTTTGATTTTAAACTTCAAGAGAGCCTGCCTACTGAGAAGAATTTTTCAAGGTAAGAAAAATGTTAGAAAGAGGAAAAATAAAAGGTTCAGTAGGAGAAGAGGTCTGAAATACCAATTATGACCTGGGTATTAGTGCTGAAGTTTCTATAGAAGTCTGCTGGACTTGCAATTTTCTAGATGAATGTCTCAAGAAATTAAATACTGTAGAGAGAATAATAAAATGCTGACTCAGAAACTGTCAACAGATATTTTTTTTAAAAAAAGCAAACAAAAGGCAGAATCTCCATGAACTAAGTACTCTTGCTACTCCTACAGGTTGAATTAGGAATATTCAACCTATCTGGATGGTTGGATATTGCAATCCCTGAACGTAAAAGCAGATGAAGCTATCCAAGTCCTATACCACTTTACATCGGGGAGGACTGTGTAGAGAGAGTTTCCTCCTTTAAATTTCTGGGAGTCTACCTCTGTGAAGATCTGACCTGGAAAGTTAACACAACCCAGGTGGCTAGAAAGGCCCAACAGAGGCTTCACTTTCTTAGGGTCTTGTGGAAGAACAGGGTAGAACAACAGCTAATGACCCTCTTTTACCGGTCTACTATAGAGAGCGTCCTCTCGTATGGTATTGTGGTTTGGTATGCTGGTCTGACAGCCGCGGACAGGAAAGTATTACAGAGGGTAGTGAGCACAGCACAAGACATTGTGGGCTGTTCCGTGACACCACTGGATGACATCGCCAGGGCTCGTTGCATTGGAAGAGTGAGGAAGATTCTCAGGGATGACTCACACCCTGGACGGTATCTCTTTACTCTCCTACCATCCGGTAGGAGATATAGGAGTATAGCCAGCCATACCAACAGGTTGAAAAATCGCTTTTATCCGTGGGCTGTTAGGCTTTTAAATGGGATATAATCTCTGTGAATTTATGCAGAATTGACTTGGGAGGCCGGTGTGTGGTGTAGTTGGTTCACGAGGTGTGGTAGGATGGAGGGTTTGTTGTCACTGTGTGTTGGGGGGAGAGAGCACAGGGGGAGGCTCAGCTAATCTCAATGTACACATGTTGTACTTTGACAATACAGGTTTATTATTATTATATCAGTGGATCTATTAATAAAATTTTAGATTCAGCACTATCATTCTTTTTGTTAGTCCTTTTATTTCTCCTTTTTTGTTTTAAATTATTTCTTCTAGGCAAGTGTATGTACTATCCTTAGGTGTCTCTCATGAGATTTTCAATAATAGAACATAGACTATAAAACACAGAATAATAGGAAGGGACCTTGGAGGTCTTCCTGTCCAATCCCCTGCTCAAGCAGGAAACAAATAGGTGTCCAGTCAGTTCTTGAAAGGCTACAGTGACAGAACCTTGGGGTACCCCACTACATGCTTCCCTCCATGTAGATGCAGTTCCATTGACGGCTACCCGCTGAGTGTGGTTGGTCAGCCAACTGCAAATCTATCTGCTAGCGGTCCAGTCTATCCCACATTGTTCTATCTTACCAAGAAGTAGTACTATATAATATTGAAGATGTGTACAGCCTTAACTATGCACTGAGGATTTTGACAAAGTAAAGCTGCAATAGCTCATTCGCATTTTCAAGAAATCGCTTGATTAGCGATGCACATAGGCTCCAACTGCCTGTTTAATCTCTACACTGATGTAAAACCCCCCACTAGACCACACTCAAAATAGCTTCCAGCACTCCTCTGAAAATATGTGAAGGAGGTCCAAGTGTTTATCAGGAAAGTTCAAAAAATCTAACCAAACATCAGTCAGATGTTTTGATGGGGATGTCTCCTGTTTAAAGAACTCTTTTTCAAAGTTCCCTTCTGCCCCTTCTCATTTTAACTACGCAAATAATTCAGTATTGGCTGCAAATATGACACATGGTTTCTTATTCATATTTCTCATTCATTATATTTTTTAAAAAAATATGCCAGTACAGAAGTTGAGTGGGTAGATGGTTGTGTGTGTGTGTGTGCCGATGTGTGTTTGTGTTTTGTCTCTGTTCTCTGCAGTTATAATATACCAGGATGCTACTTCTTTCTGACAATTAGTTTTCTCATGGGCTTGTGTTGCATAAAATTGACAAAACATTTTTGAAATCTCTGCATTCATAGGCATCTATGGAACCATTAATCAATCTTTTAATCAAACCATATTAATTATGTAATATAGCAATAACTTTTCACCAACACTTTGAGGATGCCAAATATATTACATGGATATTTTTCCCAAAAAAGGAAGTCTAAAAATACTGAAGCAAAGATTGATAAGAGACAATATTCATATTGGTATCCTTCTGAAGAATAATTGCGTTATTATATAATTAGTCCTCGGCTTATGGCCACAAATGGGACCAGAATTCCTGTTGCTAAGCAAGACAGTTGTTAAGTGAGTCATATCTGATTTGACAATCTTTTTTGCCATGGTTGTTAAGGAAATCATGCAGTTGTTATGCAAATCTAGCTTCCCCCATTGACTTTCCCTCGTCAGAAGCCAGCTGGGAAGATTACAAATGGTAATCACATCATTTTCAGGATTGTGAGGCACAGAGAATCAGGATTATATGGTAGCTTGCAGCATAGAAGATTTATTTAAGCCTCTGCATAAGAATCTAGTCAACTGAAGTTCAACATTAAACTGGTGCCAGATAAGGGTCAACGGAATTCAGGAGAGGTTGTGGGAAGGCAACATCTCTAAGCATCCTCAACTCTACCAGCACTTCTCCTAAAGGATTATGCAACCATCATAAATGCATCCCATTTGCCAGATGCCCACATTTTGATCATGTGATGCTGCAATGGTTGTAAGTGCAGGAATGATGGTAAGTCACTTTTTTCAGTATTGCTGTGCGGGACCCTATTGTTAATAGTATTATCCTATTATGCATGCCTAGGCTGTGTTAAGTTTAAAACTCTACAACTGGGAATTCTTAGTTGTGAAACTAGGCCCGTATCAGTACTAACCATCAGAAGTACAAGTGACTGAGTGCACCGTGTTCTGGCAAAACCTTTAAATTTTTACCAAAAATAATTTTTTACATTTGATTAACATCACAGTATATGCAATTCCAGTCTTTAAAACCCATGATTTATTACTTGTATGTGCATTTTATGTTATCATAGACTATAAATTAACAAAGCCACATCTCCGTCAGTCAGGATAGTACATAAATGTCAGCAGAAATTAGAAGTCCTTATGCCAAGAAAGCAACTTGCCGGTCAATTTGTTTATAACTCTGACTGGAAGCTAAGTTGTGACAGATGATGATATAGAGGCTGTTCCCATGCTGTGATTAATACAGCATTTGCAGACAGTGCTAGGACCTGAAGAATGTATGGACTCAAGAAATGGTAAGAATTAACAAAGATAAATGAATGTCTCCTGGTTGTTGTTGTTTTTCCTCCCAAGAGTGCTGTATGCGTATGCGTATTCATTAATTTGCTTTAGTAGTTAAGTTAGCTCTTATTCCAAAAGTACAACATAGTTTTACAACAACTTTATTTGCTACTGGTATAGATGTGGATGCAAATTTATAAATGCAGAGCCTTCTTGTCTTTACATGAGAAAAAAATGTTTTTATCTGTGTTAGTATACTATTTTCCCTTCCATTGGGCATAATGATCTGGTTTAATTTTTCCCCCCTCTTCTTATCTAAGATAGTAGAATCCCAACCAAATTTAAGGATTTTAAACAATGGTTCTGTCCTCTATGCGTCTCACAATGTTAAAATAAAATGAAATGAAATGTCATAAATCAATGTAAATAATATACCTTAGGATTCTAAGAATGGAAATTTTGAAAATTCATGGTGACAGAACAAATTATTCACATAAAACAGTCTTTTTAGAAGCTCTTTTATTCAATTAGAGATGGAAACTTTTATATCGCATTTTAATCTCTTGGTAGCTTTCCTGATTTGGACTGTGGTTGCTCAAAACAAAATTAACTCTGTTAGTCCTGTGGAAGCTTTCATATTCATTGTTTCAGAAGATTATCCCAAAAAGATGGAATACAAAAAGTAAGGATGAAAAATGGTCTTTGTGCAGACTACCCCTATTCTAATACCATGAAGACATAAGGAGGTAAGATCAGTGGTGGGATTCAAATATGTGAACAACTGGTTCTCTGTGTGGATGCCCCTTCCGGAAGTCTGTTCAGGGCCTGGGCAACAAAAAATTAGCTACCGGTTCTGCCGAAATGGTGTGAACCGCTTGAATCCCACCACTGGGTTGGATAATATATATCCTTCATTCCTTTCAAAGCATAACCGCTTTGTGGAACCGATTGCTGGTTGAGCTCCAGATGGCCCCCGACCTTCGCTCTAAAAACTTACTTATTTGACCAATCCGGCCTGGTTTGATGGGTTTGGGGTTGGGTTTTTAACATGGTTTTATTCTTGTATATATCAGGCATAATTATTTAATTGTTTTTTAACTTTTGTACTTTGTTTTTTAATATTTATTGCCCTGTACACTGCCCTGAGTCCTTCGGGAGAAGGGCGGTATAAAAATTTAATAAATATAAATATAAATATAACCTGTACAATCAATTAACCATTGCTAGATATAGATTAGGGATGCGGTGCCTCAGTGGGTTAGGATGCTGAGCTTGTCGATCAGGAAATCAGCAGTTTGGCAGGTTGAATCCCAAGTGCCGCATAGCAGAGTGAGTGCCTGTTACTTGTCCCAGCTTCTGCCACACACACACACACACACACACATTTAAACTTTACATGGGAGTGAAGGTTAAAGGGAAAATACGCTTATAAAAACGTCAGAAAATGAACCAAGAAACCAACCAAAAAAGCATCTAAGTAGCATCACAAAGACATGCGATGGTTTAAATCTACTAGTCTCTCCCCTTGTTTCCCAATGTGAGTCTCATTGGATTTGAAGCTGTGAATCTTTTTTTTCCCCTGAAGTGATATGTGATAACGATTTTGTTCTCACCTTTGAATGTAATTCTGAATTTTCCACCTAAAATGATCCACTTCCGCCGATCATTCTGCTACCAGTTTCTATTCCCACCTGATTAAGGAGATCTTTAATTGTTTGCTCATGTCCGCAGGTGGTAGCAGACCCAATTTGCTGTAGCTCTGGTGTCTCCAAATACTTTGTAAACATCTGCAAAAATCTATCATATTAATCCCTGGGGTGCTCCTTTAGCTCATTGACTGCACATAGTGATTTTGCAGTAGTCGGGCTTGAAGGGGTAAAGTATTTTGACAGCCTCCAAAAGATGGACTTTAGGATCTTGATGTTCTTCATGAGTGGAAATGGATTTTGGTCACTGGCTTCCTTTTTTTTCCTTTTTTTTTTTGCAGTCTATGCCCTTGTTTCATGTTACTCCATAAAAGGCAATATGCCTAGAATACAATATCCAATTCTCTACCGAATTTCTCTGATTGACAAGAAAGTGGAGACTAATTTCTAATTTCTCCATATCAAAGGTTCTTAACTCAGGCAATTGCAACCTCTTCTTTTTTTCTGTCACTCTTACTACTCTTATTCCAAAAGACAATCTCCGTGTTTTTGTAGGATCCTCTAGCAATTCCAAACTCATTTTTCACTCACAATTTCTTCTAGATGTTTCTAAAGTAGCATTCCCCGGGGGTTGATTCGGAATGCTTTTGCTGCATGGTCACTAAGCTGTTGACTTTCCCTGACTATCTCGTGATGAAATCATTGCAAATGTGATCTCCATTTTATGTATGGGAATTCTGACCACTTTTTGTTTTTGTGGTCTGTTTCATTAACTGCACAAACTGACTCAGAGGTCCTAACAGCTACTGTACTTCAAATCAAATTCTTAGTGACAAACCAACAGTTCATTGCTGTATTTTGCTTTTTCTCTTGATGGTTGCAAAAGCCAGGAAGGCTACGGTCTTACAAAGGGATGTTGTCACTGTTATCAGAATTACTAATGGAAGTGTTACCATTCTCATCACTAAAAATCAGCTCATTATCTAATAAGAACTTTCCTTCCGTATGTTTGGCAGGGTTTGATTTCTCTATTTTATATTCTTCTCCAGCATTTCTAAGCCTGGAAATGGAAGTGCTCCTTCTCCATAAGGAAATTGCCATTCTGCTCAGAATGCAGCTTTCTCTATTAATTTGTGTCTTCTCCGGAATAGTGCTGGATATGGGATACGCTGCTGCTATTTAACAGCTAAGTCAAAAGCATTTATTTTAAATGGAGAGAAAAAAGGAAGATGGTGTTGAAACAAAATTGCAAGCCTGTGCTTGCATTTAAAATAACAGGCCTTTGTCTTAGAGAAACTTTGTTTTAGCTCAGTTGGATTATTTGCTTGGCTGCTGAATGTTTAGCAGGTGGTTCTCAGGTTAGGATCACTTTATGGGTGAAAGAGATGTCTCATTAAAGAGACATCCAACCCGGAACTAAGGAGAAATCTCTTAACAGTGAGAACCATTAACCAATGAAACAGCTTATCTTCCAGAGTTGTGGATGCTCCATGGCTGGAAGATTTCAAGGAAGGATTGGACAGCCATTTGTCTGGGATGATATGAGGTCTCCTGCCACGGGCAGGGGGTTTACCTCCTTAACCAGTCCTAGGATTCTATTATTCTGTGATTCTAAAAGGGACTTAGTAAGCAGTCCTTAGAGTTTCCGCCATCACATCCTTGCATTCATATGATTGTGATTTCTGACATTTCCACCAGTTTCCCACAAGCAAAGAGGAAGCCTGCAGGAAGTTGGAAATCATGGTTTTTTAAGGTCCTCACTTAATGACCTACTCAGTCCTTGCTTAGCAGTGACATCCAGGATTGCCCAAACTGTTATTGCTCAATAGTAGTAACTGTGAGAGGGATCTCAGAGTCCTAGTGGACAATCACTTAAATATGAGCCAGCAGTGTGCTGCAGCTGCCAAAAAAGCCAACACAGTGCTAGGCTGCATTAACAGAGGGATATAATCAAGATCACGTGAAGTACTAATACCACTTTACAATGCCTTGGTAAGGCCACACTTGGAATACTGCATGCAGTTTTGGTCACCACAATGTAAAAAAGATGTTGAGACTCTAGAAAGAGTACAGAGAAGAGTAACAAAGATGATTGGGGGACCAGAGGCTAAAACATATAGGGAACGGTTGCTGGAATTGGGTATGTGTAGTTTAATGAAGAGAAGGGTGAGGGGTGACATGATAGCAGTGTTCCAATATCTCAGGGGCTGCCACAAAGAAGAGGGAGTCAAGCTATTCTCCAAACCACCCGAAGGCAGGACAAGAAGCAACGGATGGAAACTAATCAAGGAGAGAAGCAACCTAGAACTAAGGAGAAACTTCCTTACAGTTAGAACAATTAACCAGTGGAACAACCTGCCTTCAGAAGCTGTGAATGCTCCAACACTGGAAGTTTTTAAGAAGAGACTGGACAGCCATTTGTCCGAAATGGTATAGGGTTTCCTGCGTGAGCAGACGGTTGGACTAGATGACCTCCAAAGTCCCTTCCAACTTTATTATTATTATTATTATTATTATTATTATTATTATTATTATTATTATTATTATTATTATTATTATTATTATTATTGCACTTTATTGCACTTTATGACTGCATCATTTTGTGAGAGCAATTCCAACACAACCCAAGAACTACCTGTGTTGACTAGACATGGCAAGTCCACATCCATGATGGTAGCAATGTTTTTGTTATAATTTGTCTCCCTTGGTTGCAGTCTCCATTTGCTCTTACCCAACACTCACCTATTTCTGACATAAACACTATCAATATATAACTTATAACAAGAGAGTTTATTTATTAGCTGGCTTGTTGCAGAGCTCACTTTTACTTGTCCTCAAGCTCCCCTTGTCTAACTTCATTGGACTTCATGTTCAGCTTCATGTTCCAGCTTGATAAAAAATTTACCCCAACAAGTTTCTGCTTGACAATATAGTATTCTACACAGTTATCACTTGTTCTTTCCTCCTTACTTTCCCTTTTCCTCTGAAAGCTAAACAATTCAAAATCTTCCTGAAGTTGAATGAGGTAAGCCCCAGAACAACATTTTAGCTGGAAGAGTTGGACTAAGGCCATTTTGTTTTCTCATACCTTCATTTTCTTATGACTGAATCAGGTCTTGCTCATAGGTAATTTAGCTGGATAAAAGAAAAGGTCATAGTGCTGATGCATAGAAAGAATTCATAATTTCCATGGCCCAGGACACAGACAGTGACTCTGAAGATTAAATGCCATATGCCACCCTGAGTTAGTATATATGCATTCAGCAGCTATATATTTTTGTTTAATAACATGAAGAAAGCAAAAGCTGTTCCAGCTGAACCGGGAGTGTCAGCCTCAGGAAACAATAAGCTGAGAATTACAGATAACATCAAAACAGCTGGAGCAGTTAGAAGATGAGATATAGCTCCCAGGCTCTTGATCTTGGTGAGAAGAGTGGAGAGCAGAAGAAAGATGCTCAGTCAGGCTCCTTGCCAACTGAGGAAGTAACTAAACAAATTAAGATAGCTGGCTTCAGTCTAATTTAAGAAGCAGTCCTGACCTAAGTTTCCCTGTTGGAAACAACTGCTTGATCTGTTCCAGTAAGTCATTCTTGTGAATCCTGCTCACAAAACCCTTACCTTGGACTGGTAACAACCTGACTTGGCTCCCTGAACTTTGGACTGAATTTTGACTCCTCTTCTGCACACTCCTGTTTTACCCAGGCAAGCTTTCTTTCTGAGAGATGTTGTTGATTTACATTCCTTCCCTTGTCTGCTGTTAACTGCTCAGCCTTAAGTACATTTCTATTCTTACCTATGTGTGAATGTGTACAATGTTTGAAGCCTGAAACAGGACTAAAAATGTGGCTAGTACATCTTCTCTGCAGCAGAATATACAGGTTTGAAAAAAAAGGGGGGGAAATGATTGAATTGTGATAATGTATTTAAGTTTTGAATAGCCAGATGCTTTCACTGGACTTACTCTCTGAGTCTGTCCAAATCTTACTCAGTGCTAAAGCCCTTTATTTCATCTCTTAGTGATCAGACCAAAGGCAAAACCAGGTAATCCATCTTGTAATCCCTAATTGAGCAAAAAAGCTGAAATAGACTGCTTTTCTGAAAGTGTGTTACACCTATGTCAAAAATAGGCTGACTCTTCCTTACTGGTTATTTGTCAATTGGCATAGTTCTAAACTTGAGTCTAATGTTCCTCTGAAGGAATGCTAAACACTCCTGCTTCAATATGCAACACTTCCCTCTGATTTGGACCTGCCAACTGCCAGAATATTTCTGAGCTTGGGTCTAGTGTTCTTCTGTGAGTCTGCTAAAAAGATTTTAAAATAACACACAAATTATAGCATGGAGGAAAGACAAAGGCTGAAGTAGGAAGTTACAGTTAATAATGAAAAAAAACCTCATTAACTGGTGGTACAAAAGAGTCCCAATGATGGCAAGTGCTGAAGAAGTCCAACTTCTTTGGACTGGTAGAATTCCAAAGTAGCCATTGGATGGCAATGGAGAATATACAATTAGATTGGCCCATGCATAATAAACAACAATAATTTTCATAGTACCTAGTGGTATTAAAACTAGAATGTGTAGGCAAAATGGCATTGTTTCCTCCTCAAAGTAATAAAAGCAATAAACTCTTCGTTGGTTGACACATAATTATGTTTTGTGTAGCACAGAACTAGCAGTCTTTCAAGAGTATTAAGCTCTACTTTTTCTCCAAACAAATGTGGATTTAGTACTCTTCTGAAAGAACACTAATCTTATACTTATTAGAAGCTCACATAAAGCCTAACAAGTGAAAATAGCAGTCAGGCATTGTGCAGACAGATGGATCTGTAGAAGTAAGATATCTGTAGTACAGCCACATATGGCTACACAGGACAGATCCCAGCAACTGGAGGGAAGGAGGTGGGGCCTCAGCAGCCAAGAGTACCCAATAAGAACTGAGCAGATTCCAATGTCTGAGTATTTTATCAGCTACATTGTTAGAGAAATGGGCCTGGTCATGTACATAGCAAAAACTATGTTTTGAAATGAGGGAGACATTACTGTGACACTGGAACAATTAAGGACAATTTTAAGCCGTCTCTTTTTAGGATAATAATGAGGTAAAAAGCAAGTCATAATATAGGAGATACTATGTCATGTTTGTACTAAAGTTAGGAATCCATGAATTTCAGCAATGGGTTGAAGCTTCTGAGAGGAAGATCCAGCCTGAAAATAAAGAGGAATTTTCTCACAGTGAGAACTACAAAACAGTGGAACAGCTTGCCTCTTGGAGTTGTGGGTGGTCCAGCATTGGAGGTTTTCAAGAAAAGAGTGGTCAACCATTTGTCCCAGATGGTATGAGGACTTTTGCCTTGGGCAGGGGATTGGAGTAAAAAACCTTCAAGGAGTCTCACAACTCTATGACCCTATGATTCTAGGATGACTTTAGAAATTAAAATCCTTGGAAACTGAAGCTCCTTCAAGTTTTCAAGAGCCTTATAATGTTTAGTAATTAGGTAAAGCCACAGGAGAAGAAGCGGGCTCAGAGGCAGAAGTTTCCTTGGAAGATAAGCTTTGCTAATCGCCCAATTATTTAAATCTCTGACCTTGGAGATGTCCTTCCACATTTCTCCTCTCTGCTTCTCTTTGATCAGTCATAAATGAATATGCTGATTCCAGTTATGTGTTCTTGAAGTGCTTATATTTAATTTCCCCTAAAATGATAAGCAAGTACATAAAGGAAAACACTGATGAGCAATTTGCTGTAAAAATGTCAGGTCATGGCATGAACTCAGAAGGAAGGGAGGAGATGTGTATCTGCAAAGCCTGCATAACAAAGACAAAGGAAGAGGGAGTGTGGACAGGTGAGGCCCCTTTCAATGTATAAAACAAGAGCTCACTGTCAGGAATATCATATAAGACATATTGCTATGATAAAAAAGATAAAGATAAAGATAAAGATTCCCCCGCACATGTGTGCTAGTCATTTCCAACTCTAGGGGCCGGTGCTCATCTCTGTTTCAAAGCCGAAGAGCCAGCGCTTGTCCGAGGGCATCTCCGTGGTCATGTGGCTGGCATGACTAGATGCCAAAGGTGCACGGAATGCTGTTACCTTCCCACCGGAGTGGTCCCTATTTTTCTACTTGCATTTTTACGTGCTTTCGAACTGCTAGGTTGGCAGAAGCTGGGACGAGTAACAGGCACTCACTCTGTTACGCGGCACTCGGGATTCGACCCGCCAAACTGCCGATCTTCTTATCGACAAGCTCAGAATAAGACAGAGCCAATAGAAGACTGGCTAAATGCCTTCAAGGGTGCCTACTAGTTAACTTTTAGGAATAGGGCTGAAGTCAAGCTAATAGAATACCTGTTATATAACTTTTGAAGTGTTTATTAGTTAAGGCTTAGAAATAGGGGCGTGGACCCTTTTGATAACTTTCAAAAAACCTATTAGACAATGTTCCTTTATCCGGTCTTGAAAAAACTCTACAAAAGGTGATTGAAGTGTATTTACATTACTAGGTATCGGAGAAAATTGTGTAAAGGGAAAGGAGGTTATGTAGAAATATGAAAATGAGAAACTTTAATTTTAATATCAATGTAAAATTAAAGCTGGAAAAATATGCAAGATGTTTGATGTCTTAAAGACGGAATGTTAAAATATAAAATATACCAAAGTATTGACAAATGTAAGAAAACTACAGTATTAAATGACTGATGGATAGCAATGAGAAATATGTTAATTTAGATAAGAGATAATAAGTATTAAAGGAAACAAGAGAGAGGAAATATTGGTTACAACAATTTGGAAATTTGTATTAATATGTATTTGTCTGAACTGGAACTATTGTAACCCAGACACCACGTTGCTTTTTAAAGATACTATTATAATATTGGAAAATTAATTAATTAAAAAAAGAAAAGAAAGAAAGCTCATTAAATCCTTTGTTCTGGGTCCCAGCATTTTGCTGGCTGGGACCCCTTTTGCTGAAGCACTTCAATAAAAGGAAATGAAACCTGCACCTTGTGTCTGGTGTTTTTCATTGGCCTCAGCACCAGGCTCAGACCCAAACTGGGGACAACAACACGTTTGGAGAGAAGATATAAGTTGCAGTATATAAACCTATATCACATCTAAATAACTTGAACTTTTTGTATAAATTAACCTTAATAAAGCTTCTCAAATTAAAATGTGAACTGGAGCATGGTATCCTTCAGTTTTTACCCCTGCCCACATTTTATAACACTATTGACCAGTTTCCAAAATGCATACTTGGAGGGGGAAATATGACTGGAAAAATGTGTATGTTCATGCTTACACAGGTGCTCAAGAACATGTATGTAAAGATTTGTGTGGAGTTTAAGAAAGCATATGTGAATTGATGCTGAAGCAGGATGGAACAAAGTTGTGTTTAAAAAAAAGGGATTTACAGAAAACAGACCTATGCCATTTCTATTCACATGCTGCAATTTATAATATTTGAAATGTGGATATTTATTGCAATGAAATTGAGCAGAGAAGGTAGTAATAAAAGGCTATGGAGATGATTTGCACATTAATCACAGAGTTAATTTCCTTTTTTGCTTAATCTCGCCATCCTGCAATAAGTCATAATTGCCATAGTTACCAAGAACCCATGGGAAAGATGCATCACTTCAACTTATCTCTGTGTCAATGCTGCTAACATTGGATGTTTTTGCATTGACAACAGATGGAAATGTAGCCATTTTCTACCTTTTGCTTTTAGACCTAGATGATGCTGGGAAGGGGGGATGTGAATAAGAGTCCTGCCAGACATAACAACACTGTGCTTAGCGAGAGAATCAAGGTTATTGAAATCAGAGCTGATAAAGAATTGGCGGGCCAGAGAGCTGGAGTGGAAGCCTGCACTTCAGGTTAATTGGGGAATGTGATTTATGACTGTAAATTGGAGGAGGGAATTGTGCTTTGATACTATGTATCCAGGGGAGGGGAATTCAGTTTTTGGCTTTGATTATGTTAGTGTCGATGCTATGCTACTTGAATAAAGATTCTTTAAGGTTAACAGGGCCTCAAAGTTCTTTGAAGAGTTTCATCTGTCAGAACCATGACACTCTGTGGATGTAAACAAAGTTACATTACATGACCCAACTAAGTTACATCACCAGTGATAGAAGGGAGCAGGATTTGCTTTTTTATATATACTAGTGACACTGCCCTGTCAGTGTTGGTGGGAACCAACCAAATGTCTTAGGCATTTGTGCATAATGATGTTATCTAGTTTACCAATGAAACATCTGCAAAAATACAACCAAACTCAGAGAGCACCAAGGATCCCACAGATAAAAGTCTGTTGAACTGTGGCTTGATTCAAAGATAATTCAAAGCCATCTTAATTATGATGGCCAAAACAACCAAGCAGCCAACACTGTGTGCATTCTGTGTGATTTAGGCCACATTCACTGAAATAATTAATTACAACTTCTTGTTTCTTTGTATTTGTGGAACACAGGAGGAAGGAAAACAGCCTGTGCCTCCTTAATGCAAGCTATTTACTGGTATTTCAGTTATTTACTTTTTGTTCTTCCTGCTATTTTCACAAGCAAATTGTCCATGTTGGAGATCAAAGATTCTTTTGAAAGAAAAATAACAAAACAACAGCCAGACGTCTGCTTTGTTCATACAGTACCATTGAACACACCATTGAGGCTACAAACTAAAAATATTAAACACAAGTTTCCAAATAAGTCTCAGCAAAGAGAGTTGTCTAAAAATGTCATTCTGGGAACATAGGTTAGTCCCTCACATTTTCTTTATTTCTGAGCAGGAATTTGTGGCATTTTGTTTTCATCCTAAATGCCAATTATAGGGAGGTTTTTAAGCCTTTATCCTGTTGTAGCTTTGATATGGATTGGTTGTCTGTGCTAGCAATCTGTATTTCTCAGAAGGATGGATGAAAGTACATGAGCACAGAAGGTGTGATGGAATGTAAACTTGGAAGAGCAGAGGGGGAACTTTGGCAACCCAGAGCTTTCCCACAGAGAGATATGGTTTGGACACTAAGCAGTCCTGAGCTATTTAGGGGAAAAGGGAGGAAGTTCAGGGTAGCTACATCATAGAATGCATCTGGCTATGTCTAGTAAGTTAGAAGATTTTAGCTTTAGTTTGGCAAGATTCTCTCCATTAGGTTTAGCAAATAAAGGATTGAACTCAATTGGACTTGTCTCTGGCCTTGGGGTTGATGGATAATCCACCTTCATCTCTTTGACACTGCATCAGGTAGCAGTTCTGAATTTTAGAAAGGAGTCCTGCATTATCTTTTTCCAATCTAGGAGCAACATCTGACACCCTTTGTGAGTAAAGTATTATTATATTTTGAAATCTATAACTTCCTCTCAAACCTACCCAAACAATTTTTTCTGTATGCAACCAGATATAAATGACGGTCTATGAAACCATCCAAAAAGAATTAGTCACAAAACTAAATTACCAGCTGTTTGAAACATCTGTCCTGTAAAGGTATTACAGTATCGTCAAAATAAAACAAAAAATCTAAGTCAAACAGCAGTTTATACACATACAGAGTTGCAATAAGATTTCTTGTCCAGAGTTTAGGAATGGCATTAAGGTACAGCAAAATAGTTTCCTTCATTAATATTCCTATTTGGTATTAAATGAACAGTACAGTGAGTGTTTGTATAGACTCACAGAAGAGTTGGAAGATGTGACAATAATCTAATCCAACTCTCCATAATGTGTAATGAGAAGTGACCTTCCAGACTTTTCTTAAAAATCTCCAGAGATGAACAATTAATAAATTCCATAGGTAGACTCATCCATTATTATATAGATTTATCAGGGATTTCATAAAGAGCTGGAAGGAGTCACTTCATGCTAGTTGATAAGATCGAATATTACTTTCACATATGTTATGTTCAGAAAAATAAATCACATTGTGGCTTAATGTGATCATCTGTTCTTTTAATATTCAAGACATTCACTTATTGCTCTTCAGTTTTGAATTTTTATATGTCTTGTTTTCTTTTTAATTAGTAAGTTGCCCAGAGTAGGCAAGGAATCAACCCCCCTTGAAAATTGATAAATTAAAAGCATTGTTTTTTGTTTTTTTGTTTTTAAAAATCACAATACCAAGTAACAACATACAAATAAGTGCTTCAGATCAGATGTTTCCCAGACCCGGGGAGGAAAAAAAAAGATCATGAGGGCCTTTGAAATAGCTGGCAGGTTGGGGTTAATGAAATCTCAGGAGATGTTGTTCTAAACAAGGATAAGAGCAGGAATAGATAAATAAATCGAGGCAGCTTTACCCAAGCATGATGAAAACAGAACTGGGGACTATCTCTTCAGTTTCCACACTGTGTACCATAACATATGAACCCAAAGCTTCTGGAGCAATATTTATTATTTGCACACAGGAGATCACATATCATGAGGAAGAGGGACCATTGGAAGGAAGAAGGACCTTAGAACCTGGTCATGACATTGTATGATCACGTCTTCGTGTGTTTATGGTGGTGATAGTAGTGGTTAATTCATTATGTATTTGAATCTGCTCTGCAATCATGAAATGTCTTAAACCTTGAAAGGCCTTGGTTTTTATTGATACCTTGAATTATATTGGAAGATGCGATTCCGAGCATCTTTTCTGAATTAGTTATTTTAACATGTTATTTGACTTTAACTCTAAACTGTGCCTTTAAAATAATAGAAATAAAATAACTCCAAAGAACTGTATGAAGGAAGACTATAGTCCAGACTGTTATGTATCCAGGTGAAGAAAACACATACACACTTAGCAGTCACCACTAGGGGGCGTTGAACTGTAACTGTTTTGGCGGGAACCCAGTTTCGGTGGGAAACAGAGGTTCAAACCAATTGGCTGCCTGCTCACCTGGCCAGGTATAAAAAGAGGACAGGTAACCCCTATTCCCCAGTACAGTCACTTCCACTGAATAAAGATCTGCCATGCTGTACTCATCGTCTCGGCGTCCTTCCTGCGCTACAGAACCCACTACACAACACAGACTTTCAGCTGTCTTATTTTGAAACTACTGTACCATCTTTATTTTGCACTTTCCTGTGGACTGATCTATTTGTGAGGCTGTTTTTAGATTCACTGTGCTTATATGTGCGCATGTGTGTGTGTGTTTATGTCAAATTCCATATGGTTAGAAGTGAAGATGAATTTGTTGTCTAAGTTCCTTTCTCTGGCAGGCAAGAAACTGAATCATTTTATTTCAACTGACCTTGTCTTGTTGATAGATGATTCAATGGATCAAGTTATAAATGGTATATCATGAAAAAGTGATTTATGCTGGCTCAGTTCAGTTTTGATGTATTTCCTAGGATCTACTTTCCTGCTTGAAAGAAGAAGAAGAAAAAAACTCCTTGTCTTTTTAAGAATTTTAAGATACTCTTAGTTGGTAAAACAAACAAACAAAAAGGATAGTTGTGTCATATCCATATCACAAAAGAATGTCTGCTGAAAACATTGCACTGATTGATTCTTTCATACTAGAAAAATTTTTGTAATGCAATGTGTTGTGTTGTGTTGCATAGTGCTTTGATTTGAAGATGAATGTGGATTTCAGAGTGTGCCAAAATCTGACTCTAGCTTATTAAAATAGCTGCATCTTTCTATAAAAATTCTCAGACATCCAGGTCAGGGTTGTTCCAAAGGTGCTTTTTCTTTGTTTTTCTTTGAAGATGTTTCACTTCTCATCCGAGAAGCTTCTTTGGAACTGAAGTTTCCTGGAGAAGAAGTTAAATGTCTTCAAGGAAAAACAAAGAAAGTCCAGCTGCCTTTTGAAAAAGCACCTTTGTGACAGCTGCATCTTTCCTGGGAATGAAGTAGCCATCTGATGCAATCTCAGGAAAAAGCAGGATTGATTTAAAAAGTTGAAGTTAGTTTTCCACAGGGAAACTGTGATAAAATGATAAAATATTGGTCACTACTCAAAGGCTGAAATTTACAAATTTGCATCATGACTCAAATATGATGGCCATAATTTGTGTGACAACTTTACTGTGTGTGTCATTACAGTTTGCTGTGAATGTTTCTGGCAATGCCCAGGATGCATGGATTTTAAAGTACCTTTTTGCCTTTAAATCTAAATAATCATAGAGCTGTAATATAATGTCCTACTACATAATTACCTTTCAAATTCCATTAAAGTGAAATAGGTCATTATAAAAAAAAAATTAACAGCTGCTTCTTCCTTAAACTTCCCTGAGATTATAAAACATATGGATCAACTTACTTTTTTAAAAATCATGATATTCCCTTTTTAACTTTAAATGTGAAGAAGGATAGGATCTAGATTTCTGCCCAGCCTGGATGGTTTTCTGCATTACTTCTAGAAACCCCAGGGAAATATTTTCCTTTCAAATTTAGGAGGCTGAATCTCTTGGAAACAAATGTCTTATAGTCTGAACCAGCTGTTAAAAGTTCCATATTCCCATTTTAAGAGGACTGGAGAATATTGTTTCAGGGGGGAAATGTCATATTTCATTGATTTTATTTTTCTATTTGATTTTAAACAAAAGATGTTGAACTTTGATATATTGTAACTGCAAATTTGACAAAGCTCTTCAGGTAGAAAAGACATATTAAGACACTAGAACTGACAGGAGACCTTTTACACCAGCAAACTTTTCCATATCACCTGTCCATCATTTAGCCTACTTGAAATGCCTTGCCCTCTGCATTGTGGGAATGAAGATTTAATGGTAGACTTTGGCAAATTGAACTTGTCTCCATGCTCCTGAGAGACCTGAGACACTAACCCACTTGTTCCTTCAATGTCTGTGGTCGAATCTCCAGGTAGATTTGAGGGAGGTATTAAAAGGCGTTAAGCTTGGAGTCCTTGCACTGCAGAAAGTGGCACAGGCCTGACCTCCTCCAGAATCCCTGAAGCCTTATTTGACTGTTTTCAAGGGACTGTAGTCAGTCTGGTGAGATCCTGATGGCACATTGGTTAAGCTGCAGCAATTCAGGCAAACTCTGCCCCAGCCTGGAATTTGATCCTGATGGGGCTTAAGATTGACTCAGCCTTTCATCCTTCCAAGGTGGGTAAAATGAGGAACCAGATGGTTGGGAACAATATGCAAATAATGCTTAAATTGTAAACTGCCCAGAGAGTGCTGTAAAGCAGAGGTCCCCAACCTTTCTAGGTTGGTGGCCCAGAGAGAAAAGGAAGGGGCAGACATGGGGCTGTGCGCAACACAAACAGGGGCTGTGCAATTACACATGCAATGCAAACAGGGTGGGGCTAGTGCCCATGTGATGCTGGGGGCAGGGCTAGTACCTGTGTGACCCTGGGGATGGTGCTAGAGCCCATGTGATGCTGGGGGCATGGCTAGTGTCCACGTGACATTGGGAGCAGCCCAAATGTCCGTGTGATGCTGGGGGCAGCATGAGTGTGAGTGAGGGTGAGTGCGTGCATGCACTAGCCAACCATTCACATGGCCTGGTGGCCAAGTGGCCACGGCCCACTACTGGACCATGGCCCACAGGTTGAAGACCCCTGTTGTAAAGTATTATGGAGTGGCATATATGCCTAAAATGCTATGTAATGCTATGCTAACTTTGTAACATAAGTAACTAAAACTAAAGCTTCTGCTTGTGACTATCCATGAGTAGTTCTGGTTCTTTGCACCTGACAATGCCTTTTCTCTAGTAGTTTTCCCTTTATCATTATTACCCTGCCAACATACTGTAAATCCCTTCTACCTTGAGAACAATATTTTTGTTCCTGTCTCTCAGAACAGATCCTTAACACCACCAGGAAAGGGACAAAATTTCCCTCACCTACCATTGTTCTATACAGGAGCCTACTCTCTGGTTGGTTTGAAGAACCAGGATGCAAAAATATTGTCTTGGTATGAACTGTATAATTACCACTTGAATCTAGGTAGCAGAATCTTGAATGACCTCAAAGAGCTAGGCAAAGGTTTGGCCTGATGGGTACTTGGTTGAGAGAGTACTATGAGATCTCAGGATTGTGACTTCCGGTCTTGGGCAGTAGTGCAGCAGCCAAGGGATTTGGGGGCTCCATGCCTTTTGGCTGAATTTCTTCCTGTTAGGGGACCCTAAATGGGCCAGAAGCCACCCTGAAGAGGAGGCAAAGAAGGAAGGAAGTCCCATGGACCATGGAGAGATGGTGGTCTACCTGATTGGTCTAGGAGAAGCCTTCCAGAAACCAACAGAAGAAAGGCTAGCCTAACTTCAGAGTCTAGCCCAAGCGACAAGCAACCAAAGTCAAAAAGCACTATTTGAAGCTGATTGTAAATTGCATGTTTGAATCTGGGTAAGATCATCAATTTTCTCTATCCTACTTATTAACTTTCCTGGAAAAAATATTCCCAAGAAGCAAAAAAAAACACCTCCAAACGTGAAGAAGGGGGATTTTTGCCCCACCCTTTTACTAACAGAAGCGGCAAATTAAACCTTTTATAGAGGACCAAAATATACAGAAATGAAATGAAATGAATATAAAACCTAAATCTGGATAAGTTTGGAATTGTTGAATGGTTAAGATTCTCATTTTAAAAACAATTTTCTATTATGATAATTAGAAAAATAAACTGGTGCAGACATCTAGTGGTGGATAAAGACTATGACAACTATGGCTTTCATACAGGACTTGGCAAAATCTGGAAAAAAACTAACTGTGCTTGTGACCTTCAAAGCTATAACAATAGAGAACAGCTGTGACAAATAAAGAAAACAATTTGGGTTGCAGACAAAGAGAGGATTATAAACTTCAGGAAAACTTTTTAAACGTTTTTGGATTATAAATATCTACTAAACTGTGACTCTAAAGCTATTTGCAGAGAAAAGAAAACCTTGATTCTTGACCACTATGGAAAATCAGAGACTTGCAAAACGAACTTATCAAGAAAAAATAAATACCTTTCAAGAGGAGACATATGAGATGCTGCAACTAATTCAAGCAACAATGACTTCAAACCACAAAGAAATCCAAAATAATTTTGAAAACATAAACCAATTCATCTCCAATTTAACTTTACAACAACACAGAATTCCAGAAAATGACAATAGAGGAGGAGCAGATAAAACAGATAACTGAACACAAATTCAAGGATAGAGACTCAAAGATGGAACTTAACACAGCAACTAAGTATGATTTAACCCAAGTGGGGGAAAAAATACAAGAAATACTGGTTTTGGAAAAGGCAACTTATACTTTAAGACCACAAGACAAATTTGAGGATAAGAAAAAGAAAAAAAAACCCTGGTTAAAAATGGATTGCAGAGACGTCAGGAACATCACTAGAACTGGAGAGACAAAAAGCGATAAGAGATACAGAGAGAAAAAGAAAGAAAAAGATTTTCAACAAACATGAAAGACCAAATGCCTTTTTCAAAAATATTGTACTTGACTTATTTTTTTATATCTACAGTGACACCTACAAGAATATGGAAAGACTCTTTGATTCAGCAGAATATATTGATTAAAGATATTGGCAAAAGAAGAAGGCCAAAGTGAAAATTAAGAAAATAGATGATGGGATTTATCAGAGAGAATATTTTAAAAATAAACACCTGTTTGAATATGGTCAAAGTAATAGAAATATTTTGGATATGAATTATACTTTAAGAGGGAGAAGTCCCTCAAATAACATAGTACTTTCTCTTTCTTCTCTTTTCTTCTCTTATTTCTTGATATAAGTAATATATATAATATAATATATATAAAAGTTAGAATGGCTTATATATAAGGACATATTTTAGATATTGAAATGTGATTGAGTTTAAGAAAACTACAATGGATTTTAAAAAATGTTTTGAATAAGAGTTAAAATACCAGATGACTAGATTTATTAAATGGAATATTTAAAGATTAAATATATTCTTAATTATGGTAAAAAAAGAATGGAAAATTTTTAGAAATAAGAATGTTTTAGCTTAGGGGAAACAAGGACTTTCAGTAGTATACTATCTTTTTACCTTTCTTTTCTCTTGTTCTTTTTTTCACAGACCCTAGATTGTGAGGAGAGAGCTCCACCTCTAGGGCACCACACTGCTCCACTCTGGGCAGTTTACAAACAATAAAAAAAACAAATATAGACACAATTAAAATTACTAGAATTATGGGGATTCTACATGGCATAAGAATGAGATCTTCTTCTTACCTCATCAACCATTTTCAATAGTGAGCACCCCCTCAGGGTCCCAAGCCAACTGGAAATACCAGCTTTGGATACCCTTCCAAAAGTCCAGAAGGGTTTCTCACTTCCAGTCATAATTCGAGGACCACCTGCATTGCAGTGGTACCTTGGTACACAAGTGTTTTGAAAGTCATTGAATTTGGTACTCGACACACTTGGGTATCAACATTTTGTCCCAGCACTCATTGTTTGTTTGGTACTTGACACACAATCTAGAACTTGTCAGTGTTAGCTTCCTTGTGACTCACTACATTTGTCCATATGGGAAAATTTTGTTTGGTATTCATTATTTTTGACACTCGTTGCACATTCCAGAACCAATTAACAATGAGTACCCAGGTACCACTGTATTTCTTAATATATATTAAGTTCTAGGAATGCTACAAAGTGGTATCTAGATGAAAAATGCTTTTCCTGTGTCATTGGTACTTGACTGCCTTTCAAAGGTTAAGATTTAGAGCTTTGTTTGCAGCAATGGACTCTGCTCCCATAGTCATCTATTCCCAATCATGGTACTATCAAATGATGAAATGTTATCCATTATATCACAATGTAAAGCCTGCCCTTTTGTACTTCACCATGTCTCATTCGAATATGTAAGGGGCAAAATTTATATTCTGATTTGTCATTGAGCCCATCTTCTGTCTGATGGATGCTATGCCTGCTATTCTCTCTCAGTGCCTCTACTTATGTGCTTAAATACGCAGTACTAAGTAGGCAGTTCATAATCCATGACAATCAGATCAAAGAACTTCTAAGCCTTGTGTGAAATCAACAGCATAGCCTAAGTGTAATAGCATTCTTCAATCTTTATTCCATAGCAACTGATATTCACAAGTATATATCCAAGCTATTCAAAATTGCATTCTGCAGGATCTGTACTCAGAATTATGTTTCCTAGCTACTGGTATTCAGAGGAACCTCCTTAATAAGTAGTATTCAGATGCATTCTTGTTGTTAAGAGCAAATTCCATTTTGTATTTTACTGCTTGAAAAGTGGCCTTGCGTTGCAACAGCAGAATTCATATCATTCCCCTTCTTGAAGTCAGATTTATTTTCCTTTACTAAGGAACGAAATTTGCTGGAGCACATTGTTGCACAGTGAACTTCATTGTATACATTGTCTTGCATTTGTCAGAGAGGACATGTATACAGCAGTACTGCCTGTGTTTATGCAAAGAATGGAAGAAACTGTTCAATGCAGTTGAGGCCTCAGGTAGAGTTACTGTAGCCTTAAATTCAACACGAGCCAAACCGGCACGCTTAAAATACAGTTATACAGTTTTGAATTACAGGTTGTCCTCAACGTACGACCACAGTTGTATCCAAAATTTCCATTGCTATGTAAGACAGTTGTTAAATGAGCTTTGCCCCATTTTACGACCTTTCTTGCCACAATTGTTAAGTGAATCACTGCAGTTGTTAAGCTAGCAACATGGTTGTTAAGTCAACCTGGATTTCTCCATTGACTTTGCTTGTCAGAAGGTTGCAAAAGGTGTTCCCATGACCCCAGGATACTGCAACTGTCATAAGTACATGCCAGTTGCCAAGTGACCAAATTTTAATCACATGACCATGTGGATGCTGCAATGATCGTATGAATTAATGGTTATAAGTCACTCTTATGACCATTAATTATCTTTGAATGGTCACTAAGTGAATGGTTGTAAATCAAGGACTGCATAAACCTCCTCATTTGAGTTGCATTCAGACCTCCATGGCCAATGCAAGGTTTATTAACCTTCACCAGGAACATATATTATATTTAGCAATGGTCACATTTGACACTATTTTTCTCTCTCTCTTTTTCTCTATTTTTTCTTCTTCTTCATTGCTTAAACTATACCACTGTCAAGAATGATCAAGGACTAGATAACCCCCTTTAATTAGTGTAATTAACTGGAATCTCTGCAATGCTCATTTGTCTTATAATATTCAAGCAATTTAAAACCACTCTTCCTCTAGATGGAAGTTATAATTGCCCTTCTGGTTTTGTTTTTGATAAAGCAAAATGGAGCCCTATCCCCAGATAGCATAAAAAAGCCAGATCAACTCATTACAACACACTGATGAATGAGGGAAGTGAATAAATAAACCCCCATTGGCATCATTGTTGTGTACAGGTAGTTTGAAATTACAACTTCAAACTTCAAGTGATAAAATGGAGTCACTGTTTTGCTCAACAACGAAAACTTCCTATACTTAAAATCCAAGTGTTGATTCCCAGTCAGACCCTTGATTTTTAATCTAGGAGATGCTTAACAATTTGTTCCTGAGAATTTCTTCTTTTTATAACCTCCAGGAGACTAACAGCAAAAACAACTAGAGCCAGCAAAGGAAATGTGTACATTGAAGCTGAGGATGTCTGAATTTGGCACTGGACTCTAGATTTAAGGACCCTACATTAGTGTCTGGTGTAGGCATATTAATAGCCATAATGACAAAGAAGTGGAACAGAAATGTAATAAATAAATGTCTAAAGCTGGATGAAGTGAATGCTTCTGACCTATTGTAGATTGTCAGATGAGACTATGGCCAGATAAAATGTCATACTAATCATGATTTATTTGAACCACAATTTATTGAATAAGCCAAGAAGACTGAGTTTACATATTATGTGAAGCCCAATCTGAGCATTATATCTGATGTGATATGTGGACCCTCCTCATGAATTGCAGAATCTGAAGATCCTACGTTATTCCAGTCCCGAATATGTGTGCTTGTGTGCTTTTAATCCCTTTTCACTGACTACCACTTATATTCTAGCAAGGTTGAATTGAATCAATTGGTCTTTAATTTCATTAGCAGAGAATGCAGTAGGACTTTTTTTTCCCCTTGTATAATACTTGAGAGCTAAATTGACAGCCGGCAGCTTTCAGGGCAGAGATGCCAGTTCCGTCAACATGCAACATCTGTTTTGTCTTTAGAGTCTTCAAGTGCAGGGCAAAAATGGAATTGAAATGTAAAATAGAAAAAGCAATCAGTATAACCTGTCATGGGTGCATGGGGGAAACTACACTTTCATGCTGACAGAGGACACTCAGCCATTCAGTGGGGCTTCATAAGAACCCTATCCAGCTGCATCATGTCATTTTAGAGGCTGTTTTGCCAAGTCTAAGCCAAGAAAGAGGGAATGAGATTTACCATCTCAATAAAGGAGAATATTTGTAACTCAAGGTTGAAATAAGGGGACCTTGGTGCTTTCTGAGCTTGGTTGTTTTCTTGCAGACGTTTCATTACCCAAACTAGGTAACATCCACAGCACTGATGGCATTACCTAGTTTGGGTAATGAAATGTCTACAAAAAAGCAACCAAGGTCAGAGAGCACCAAGGACCCTTGATTTACCATCTAGACCTGGAGTGGGTGCCTGAAAATGGAAAATTAGCACGAAATTAATGAATTAATTAATAATTAACAATTAGTAATCCCCTTTATGGATTACTGCCTTGTTGTGGCGAAGGGGCTTGCATAATTCAATGAAGCTATGAGCTATACTGTGCAGGGCCACCCAAGACGGAAAGGTCATAGCAGAGAGTTCTGACAAAACGTGATCCACTGGAGAAGGAAATGGCAACCCACTCCAGTATCTTTGCCATGAAAACCCTATGGACAGTACCAAAAGGCAAAACGATATGATGCTGGAAGATGAGCCCCTCAGGTCGGAAGGCGTCCAATATGATACTGGGGAAGAGCAGAGGCTAGTACTAGTAGCGCAAGAAAGAATGAAGCAACTGGGCCAAAGCCAAAAGGACGCTCAGCTGTGGATGTATCTGGTGGTGAAAGGAAAGTCCAATGCTGTAAAGATTTTTTTTCTCCATAGGAACCTGGAATGTAAGATCCATGAATCAAGGAAAGCTGGATGTGGTCAAACAAGAGATGACAAGACTGAACATCGACATCTTAGGAATCAGTGAACTAAAATGGACAGGAATGGGTGAATTTAATTCAGATGACCATCAGGTATACTACTGTGGGCAAGAATCCCTCAGAAGAAATGGAGTAGCCTTCATAGTCAATAAAAGAGTAGGAAAAGCAATACTGGGATACAATCCCCAAAATAACAGAATGATCTCAGTGCAAATTCAAGGCAAACCATTCAATATCACATTAGTCCAGGTCTATGCCACAACCACTGGTGATAAAGAAGATGAAATTGACCGGTTCTATGAAGCCCTACAGCACCTTATAGAATTAACACCAAAAAATAATGTCCTTATCATCATGGGGGATTGGAATGCTAAAGTAGGAAGCCAAAAGATAACCAGAATAACAGGCAAGTTTGGCCTTGGAGTACAAAATGAAGCAGGGTACATACAGGCTGATAGAATTTTGTCAAGAGAATACGATGGTCATAGCTACACTCAATTTCCCAGCAAAACTCAACAGTGGCCACAGGATTGGAAAAGATCAGTTTACATTCTAATTCCAAAGAAAGGCAGTGCCAAAGAATGTTTAAACTATCGCACCATTGCACTCATTTCACATGTTAGTAAAGTTATGCTTAAAATCCTACAAGCTAGACTCCAGCAGTATGTGGATCGAGAACTACCAGAAGTACAGGCAGGATTTCGAAGAGGCAGAGGAACTAGAGATCAAATTGCCAACATACGCTGGATCCTACAGAAAGCTAGGGAGTTCCACAAAAACATCTATTTCTGCTTCATTGACAATGCTAAAGCCTTTGATGTGTGGATAACAACAAATTGTTGTTAAATGGACTTTAGAAGATGGTAGAGGACAGGAAGGCCTAGAGGAATGTTGTCCATGGGGTTGCGATGGGTCGGACACAACTCCATACTTAACAACAACAACTACGATGATGATGATGACAACGATGTTGAATGATGATGATGATGGTGATCATATCCATTCAATTGTGTCCAACTCTTGGTGATTCAATAGACCAGGTCTTTCCACATCTTCTCATCTTGCACTTCTTCTTTGAGTTGTTCAGTGTTCTGGCTGGTGTCAGCTTTAATGGTGAGCTCAAAATGAAAAAGAGCCAACATCTTCAGAAATTTAAAATACAATTTATTGATAAGCAGTTTGTTAAAATAACACATTTTTCAGCATATAAATCAATGCAGCATACATTATATTGAAATCATTATGTCAGTTTATTTTCTTGAAGGAAGAAAAGTATAATTCAGGACAGAACTAATAATTACAATCAACATTGCTGTCATTTCATTTTCTAACATTCCAGTTCTTAATATTTGCATTTGGGTGTGTAATAAGCATCACTGAAATATAAAATAGAAGATATACACTTTTTAATCAAAATATTGAATGTATAAACTATTTCAATAGATCAGTTTTATATTCTATTTTATAAAAAATATAGAAAGTAATACCAAGAAAATATTTTTTTAAAAAAAAATGATCTCCAGATTCTAAAAAGACATTTTAAGTAGTTATAAAAATTAAATTTCCATTGCACATTGCAAAATCTCTTTGTTCATTAGATTCACTGTATTCAGTATATAATTTCTATAACAAAACCATATTTTTAATTTTAAAATGGCTTGTTTATTCACTTGAGGGTGTAGTACAAGACATAAGATATATCAGTGTTTTATTGTAATAGTTCTTCACAGAAATATGTATAATACAAATGAATCATAAGCAAGTACTACTACTCAACTTCTTTGTGTAAACTTCCATATCATGTGAATGATTTATAGTCATCTTATTCAACCCAGCACCTAGCATCTGATTGCAGGTAAAATATAGGTAGTTCTCATTTACAGTAACAACCCCTTGTTCTGTGATTTTTTTAAAACTTGCAACAGCACTGAACAGGTGGTAATTATGACCAGTACTTCAATTTCCAGCTGTTGCAACATCCCTGCAATCATACAATTACAATATTGTAGCAAACCACAGTTATGTAATTGCAATTTCCAACATTTCTTGCTGGTATCCCGCAAGCAAAGTCAATGGGGAAGCCAGCAGGAAATCGGGAGACCTATTCACATGAAGTCCTCATCTAATGACTGCAACCAAGACTGTTGGAACTGCCATCACTAAGTGGCATGGTTATGTGACATTGCACTTTACAACCAGATTGTTAACAACAGCAATTTCAGTCCTATTTTCCATCATACTGTAAACTGAGCATTACCTGTATTAAGATCTTCATGTATTGGTATCAGTATATTTACATGGGATAAAATATTGTGAACAAACTTAGGAGCATGTTTCAAATTTCAGGTAAAGGGAGAAGAAACTATGTTAGCATATGGGATAAAAGGTAAATCTCTTAGCAAAATTCAAGGAAAGCTGATCCCTAATTTTCATAAGTGGCCTTCTTTCTCAACTCTATACAATATTTTGATGTATTTAGTGCAACCTAGATTGAAGGTCTGCACATAATGTGATGTATTGGGAAGTTGAACCAATTGTCATTGCACTGTAGCAGTTGTCATACCCAAGTGGGGTAAAGTAGGCATTTTTCTGGAGGCGAGACAGAATCAAAGTGGAAAAGCTTCTGGGTTTTGTGGAACTTCTGTGCTGTCAGCCCCATTGTAGCAATTGCAATATTATGGTTAGAGGATACTGTATATGAGAATGCTTCCAAGTTCATTAAGTAGCTTTCATTTGTAGCTGTGTATATGAATAGACAAACTAGGAAAACAATGATAAAAAATAAGGATGAAAGTGATGTGCTCATAGTTTCTTGGCCACGCCGATTTAACTGAATGAAAGTAGTGTTCTTCAGTGTTCTCAAGTAGTGCTGTTTTGCATAAAGGTTTCAAGCTGTATATCTTTCCCTCTCTGTTCAAGACAAATCTTGAGGCTTTCTCAGGGAACAGCATGAATTATTCCTGCAGCCCACTGCAGGATACCAGTTATATAGCACATGGATTGAAATTATGCATTGACTTTCAAGATGGAAAACATATACATGGGAAAAAAACCATTTTTAATTTTATTCCATTTTCAACGCGAAGGGAAGAGAGGGGACAAGCAAGAAAGCATCATTTTCTTATTGCCCCTCTAATCATATCCATCAAGGCAATCAACTTATTTTGCTTGATTTCAGAAAGGTTGCAGAGGAATATAATCAGCTACCATCCATCTTTCTGATACTTTGCCCTTACCTTAGCTGCTCTCCTGCCAGCGAGACACTTGGAATTCATGGTGAGGATTGTGAATGCTAGTAATCTGTTGTGTATGGATAATTACAATTAAATATGAAGTAAGGTAATCATCTCTTGAAACTTAGTGTAATGTCATGTACACATACATATGTGTGTGTGTGTGTGTAAATTTTAGATTGCTAACAAAGAATTAAAGGGAGACTGATATGCATTTCAAACTTATTTGTTTTCATCAGTCAGCCATACCCTTCTGAGATTCGAACCTGGGCTGATTGCACATTAGGCAGTTGTTTTAACCTCTAGGCCACAAGTTCTATCTCACTTTGTTAGCTGAGAAGCAAGGGAGATATGTGTTAAATGCTTGCTAACTATTTAGATTACCTTGCTAGGCCCCAAACATGGGACAAATCTCTATTTCCTGTTTCGGCCTAACACATATATAGCCTTCCTTCCTTCCTTCCTTCCTTCCTTCCTTCCTTCCTTCCTTCCTTCCTTCCTTCCTTCCTTCCATCCCACTATACTGCAGTAATGCTCTGAAAACACAAAGACAGGGAACAAGAGTTTCCAGAATAATTGAAGACTTGGTTTGTAATATAGACGGAGGCATAAGCAGGATCCAAAACCTCTATCAAAATTTTGAGTCACAATATATTTCTGAGGTTTTTGCGGGTGTTCATATGTGGATCTTTGGTTATTCGGGTTTTTCCCCGCGTAGAACTAAAGGTGTAGGAGCGACGTTTCGACGGAATCCCATCCGTCATCATCAGGCTGGTGGCTTCTGCTTCCTTCTTCTGGGAGAAGCATGTGGCTGTTTGTTCCTCTTTTTTTTAAACTGCCAGTGGGTGGAGGTGTGCTCTGATTGGGTGGGAGTTTAAGTGTGTTCTGATTGGGTGGGAGTGTGTTTTGAATGGTGGGTGTGTTCTGATTGGATGGAGGTGTGTTTTGAGTGTATGGGCTGGTCTCAGCTGCCAGCCTTAGACCTGAGCTGGTGAGTTGTGCTGCTTTTGTTTGGCTTTGTGTTTGTGGTGGTACCATGTTTTTATAGTGGGTGTCAGTTTGCTTATGGTGTGGTTTGTAGGGGTTTAAAGTGGCTGATGTTGCAGCTGTAGTTAGGTTTCTGTTTTGTGGTTGTGCCTCGTTATCATTGTGGGTTCGGATTTGCTTTTTGAATGGTTGTGTGGTGTCCTGAGTCCTACCAAGGAGAAGGGCGGTATATAAATCAAATAAATAATAATAATAATAATAATAATGTCATGTGGTGTTATCATGAGTTTGGGTCTGGTATCATTCTTGGTGGTTGGGACTCGTCTGTCAATCAAGGCGGGTTTCCAAATGGTTGGTAGGCGAGAGGTATCATCTCGTTTGTTTATGCTGTGGGGGCGTTTTTCTATCTCAATGGCTTCTCTGATTATTCTGTTGTTAAAATGTTCAATTTTGGCGATAGTTTTGGTTTTTTTAAAATCAATTTCATGTCCCGTGGCTTCAAAGTGTTGGACCAGGGATGAAGTTTGTTCTCCCTTTCTGAGTGAGTTTTTGTGCTCTTCAATGCGTGTACTTATTCTTCTGTTGGTCTGTCCGATGTATGTGGTGGGGCAGGTGGTGCATGGGATTTCGTATACTCCTTGGTTTTCTAAGCCAATTATGTCCTTGGGGTTTCTTAGGATGGTGGATATTTTTCTGTCTGTGTAGAATGCTGTTTTGATGTTGTGTTTTTGGAGGACCTTGCTGATTCTGTCACTTAAACTCCCACCCAATCAGAGCACACCCCCACCCACTGGCAGTTTAAAAAAGAGGAACAAACAGCCACATGCTTCTCCCAGAAGAAGGAAGCAGAAGCCAC
Organism: Vipera ursinii; assembly: GCF_947247035.1. Taxonomy (NCBI): domain Eukaryota; kingdom Metazoa; phylum Chordata; class Lepidosauria; order Squamata; family Viperidae; genus Vipera; species Vipera ursinii. The sequence goes on from NC_139518.1 coordinate 12,977,002, forward strand.
CAGCCTGATGATGACGGATGGGATTCCGTCGAAACGTCGCTCCTACACCTTTAGTTCTACGCGGGGAAAAACCCGAATAACCAAAGATCCATATATATATATATGTTACCATCAATATATGAAATTAGGCAATTTTATAGAATGCCTAGGAAATCTATAGAGTGCCAAAAATGGGACGTCAAAGTATGAAATGCTTAATATTTCACATATTTCCTAAGTATTCTATGGAAAGCCAAAAGGCAAACTGACAAAATATAAAATACTCCCGCTAAAATGCCATTTTAGCCTTCCTTGTTGCAACAAGTAGGTCAATACTGGTATTTTTCTGTTGTTGTTTTTTCAGTAAGTCCTGCCCTTTTTTGCATTTCTTCCTTCATTTTCATAAATGTCTTTTCAATAAAGAGATAGAGTTAGGGTCAGGGTCAGGGTTAGAGTTACCCTAACCCTAACCCTTTTCCTGACTTTGTTTTCATACTTTGCCTAAATAGTTTTTTGCTATTCTGCATAATGCCTATGTATTATATACAATGCCTAGGGAAAGTGCATATAAAATAATACAGACATGTCATACTTTACCTAAAAATGTCACACATTCTATGGATTTCCTGGGCATTTTATCCAATGCCAGCTTTTCACACTGGTAACATATACCAAAGTGGCAGAACGGGCCTAATACCCCTCCCATTGAAACCCCCATTTCTATATGTGCCTGTACAGCAGGTGTAAGTAAAAAAGGAGTAGGCAAATGAGATGAAACCAACTAAGATTTGATGACCTTCAAAAACAACCTATAATATCTCTCCCAAGCCTCTCTCATAAAGAAAGGGAAAATGGGGCTATGTGATTCTATGCATTGTCAACTGGCAGCATTATGGAGTACACATGGTCATCTTCATTTTTTCACTTTTCAAGAAGACATCTGGGAGAGCAACTCAAATGTAAATTCAAACATTGATACTCATCTTTTAGTCTTAGAAAGCTGAAAACCTATTACACACCTCTTGTTTCAGTAGGAATATACCAATGTCTTCATGGCACAGTCAAGGCCAAGTTAGAAGTGATCGCAAGTGCTCATATTTAAAACTACGCTTCAACTATTTCCTTCCATTTTGTAGAAAGGACCAGAGACCTTTTGAATACAACAAAGGAGAATTTTCTTTGCCATGTTGTTTTCCTACTAAAATCTTTTCCTGGTAACTCCCACTGTCTCTCAAGAGACTGTTTACTGCAAAAGCTGTCTTTGAGGGCAAAGAACATCTGAGAAACATTTTAGCCAAGAAATAAAAGGAGAGGAAGATTCATTCCCTTCTTCTCTAGTTTCTGATTTGCAATGTTTTTCTCCCTATGCAATTCCATTTTTCTTTTTGGTGGGGGGAGGATGGAAAGTGGAAGGAGTATGTCAATCAGCTCCTAATGTGGTTTAAGCACTGTTTGCCTCAAATCCTGCCTTGCATTCATCTTGAGAGTTGTGAATAGAGAAGTAAATTCTTTGGCTCTAACAGGAGTTTCTATATCCATGGAAGCTGTGATACCCAATCTACTTCTTTACATAATATTGAAGCAGCAAATGTTAACATAAAAATCATGTCAAAAGCTACCAGTCTCCTCTCTACCCCTTACACAGATCCAGATTTTGTAAAACCTTTTGTGTTTTCGAAGAAGTGGAGCAAACATCTCTGAATCAACCAGTGATTCTGATAGAACTTTGGAAACAACTAAGCAGATTTATTGCACCTTTGGAATATAAATACAAAAAACTCATTCTACTCCTTCCACTTAATAGTGAGGTGGATAATAAAGAGGCAATAAAGGAAATAATCCCATTGCATTATATGACATGTACTTTAAAGTCAGGAAAAAAAATGCTCCCAGAGATAGGGATTAACTCTGTATACTACCATCTTTCATTTTTCCTGATCAAGATAGGATCATATTATTAGACCTTACACAATAGCCTCATCTCCAGTAAGATTTGAAGTTAATGTACAATTTAGAGTGGTGAACCTTACATTCTTTCACTCTGCACAAGGATTATCATCTAGGATAATCCTAGTGCAGGAGCCGTGGTGGCACAGTGGTTAGAATGCAATATTGCAGGCTAAATCACAGCCCACAGCCTGGAACTTGATCGTGACCAGCTCGAAGTTGACTCAGCCTCCCATCCTTCCGAAGTCAGTAAAAGGAGGGCCCAGATTGTTGAGGGCAATATACTGACTCTGTAAACCGCTTAGAGAGGGCTGTAAAGCACTGTGAAGCAGTATATACGTCTAAGTCTATTGCCAGGGCTTTTTTTCTCATAGAACGCTCAGAACGGAGTTCCGGCACCTTTTTTGGATGGAACCTTGTAGGGTAGGCAAGGCGGGTTGTATGACATGTGTGAGTTCCGGCACCTTTTTCTTTTACAAAAAAAGCACTATCTATTGCTATCTATAGTAGCATTTCTGATGTTGGCTGGGAGGCCTAGATGTGAATACAATAAGGCAGAGGTCCCCAACCTTTTGAGCACAAGGGACTAGTTCTGTGGAGAGAGGTTTTTTTGTGGATCAGAGGGTGATTGGTTTTGTATGCTGTCTGCATCTCACGGATGGGGCTTTGCTTGTTTGTGCAGACTGTTTGCTGGCATGCCGCAGCCTGGTACTGATCCACGGACCGGGGATTGGGGACCCCTGCACTAAGAGCTTTTAAGCTGAAATTGCATCACTCGTTTCCTTGCATATTTTGCATACTACATTGCATTGCGTTAACAAACAATCTCTCCTGGAGAGTGAAAGAAATGTAAATGGCAACTACACGCAACTATCCAAGATGTGGCCACTGCTATTTACTTCCACTCCAGTGTTGTTGTTTTTTTATTCAGGCTCAGCAGTGAAGGGCCCATTTTAGGCTATATAAGGTTATTTGTGAATAAGTGCCCTTAGAAGTAACTCAGGCTGAAATTGGAGATACTCATCTCTCGGGAAATATGCACAGAATTGCATAATAAATCTATTGGTAAGCAAGATGGCCAGATTTGGAGCCTGGATGTTAAAGCATACAGTTATCTAAAATCTCTTTGAGATTTATGCAGTTAAATTGTCAGTAATCCTTTCTCCTTGTTATTATTTTTTATTCTCATATTTTCCTTTGCCCTATACAAGCGGTAGGCAACCTTGGCTCTTTTATGACTTGTGGACTTCAACTCCCAGAATTCCTGAGCCAAGGATGCCTACCCCTGCCCTATACCATATATGATAATAATTATAAGTAAAAATTAGATGGATTAGTTTTCCAGGATCTCTCTCTCTAATCCTCCCCCCTCCAGTTCTAGATTTCCTGAAGTTTCCAAATTCAAGTACTTTGCAAGCCCAATCAGCTTTTTTTGAGATCTAAGTTAGCTAGGTGGTATTACTGCTGAGACTTACTCCATACAGTCCAAAGTAAAAGGCTCCTGAGGTCGCCAAATCACCAAACCCTGACATCAACAAAAGTCAAGATGAACTGGAATGAGAATTTATCTTTTTATAGGAAAATATATAATTCAGACTCATTTAAATGCATAATCAACAACTCAGAAAATCAAGTAATCAGAAGAAATTAAAAGACAATTAGGAAGCGCAGTAAGTTTTGTCCAGGATAGAGATATTTTTATAGTACAATCCTATATATGTCTATTCCATCCTTCAGAGGTTGGTAAAATGAGGACCCAGATTGTTGTGGGCAATATGTTGACTCTGTAAACTTCTTAGAGAGAGTTGCAAAGCACTGTGAAGTGGTATATAAGTCTAAGTGCTTTTGCTACTGCTACTCCATACAAATTCCCATTGCCTGTCATATGGTGGTAAGCTTAATGAATTATCAAATGCCTTCTTAAAGGCAAATTGTGGAGTCACTGTAGGGAAGATTGTATTTTACAGGGCACTGTGATAGATGCACTGGACTTGAAAATCTATACCAATTTATCAGTGCAAACAGTAAGTCCACAATCCCCAAATGGTGAATCATCTACATACAGAGAAAACAGCTCTATCTGTGCTAGAAGCCCAAAATCACTACACTTGCCATTTTGCACATTTTCACCTTCCTTGTGGTGAACATGTGTGGCAGCCAGCAGCTGAATAAATCCTGTTTTCTCAGGTACATATGAAGTCTGTTACTTATGTTTTATCCTGACCTGAACCATAAAGGAAAGTCAGCGCTGACTCCCCAAACCAACTTAAGCCATTCGGGTTTCAAAGCAAAAAAAAATATTTTTCTAGGCCGCAATTATCTGCTGTTATGGTCAGCTTTGATCACTGCAACAGTGTGATGGAATCTCTGCCTGTTTTTTTTATGTACAGGAAAATAAGCAATAAATAATTAGGCACTAGGAATACTCTGAATCTTACATTTGGTTAAGTTAATCAAAGTGCTAACTGCAAGTATACAAACTAGGCCAAGAAAGGATTAAGTTTTAACTTGAGGTTTTTAGGGGAAGGCAACGTGAACAGACTAATCTCAGATGTAGTTTCCTTGACCCATTGTTTTTCAAAAGTAGCTTGTATAAAAATCCATTACACAACTGTCCTGACCTATTTTCCACATCCATTAATGCACACATGCTGAAACACAATCCGTGAATCAAAGCCAAATTAATTGTACTTAATTTGCAAACGTTTATAAAAAAGGGGTTGCAATGCCTCCTCTCTTGAGGTCTGTCTTTGCTTCCAGTACTGATCAATAAAGCAATTCTTACTTCAGTGAAGGTTTGCTGGTCCCTAGCTTAAACAGAGTCACCTATGATGGGTGGCTAGGTGGATAAACATGCCTTTTCCTTATGTTTTAGAATGAAGAAGAGAGAGCAAGAGAGAGCTGTTTTTATGATTGTTGTGGCATATAAACATTAGATTTTAATTTTTCCCCTTAAGTTGTTCAAAACAATTTATAATCTATCATACATACAGTATTACTTGTCTGATTTAATTGTAGGGTTTTTTTTTTAATTTCCCTCTAAAACAGGGGTGTCAAACTCAATTTCATTGAGGGCCACATCAGCATTGCGGTTGCCCTCAGGGGGACGGGTGGGTGTGGCCAGAGTGCGTATGGCCTACTGGGTGGGCATGGCCAGCTCTACATTGTTCCCATCAAGGGTGCCTGTGGGGGCCTGGGCAGGAGTGGGACAGATCTGAGGGTCTCTGGCAGGAGGAGGGTCTCTGGGCCAGGGCCAAGGCAGTGGGGGCTGTTCCCTCACTGTTTCCAGGATGGCTTCACGGGCTGCATGAAACCACTTTGTGGGCCGGATCTGGCCCCCGGGCCTTGTGTTTGACATGTCTGCTCTAAAATATGCACTAAAGTTCCAAAGATGTCCATATTATATCAATTCTAGACCATGATTTATGTGTATTTGAATAAAATGTAATAAAGAATGCCTCAGGAATCTGGATGACGTATTATTTTAAGAGAAATTTGAATCTATATTTGAGTCAGTACCAAAATGAAATCAAATGACATTACCTAATATGATTTAGTTGCATCCTGCAGTATTGATGCCACCCCAATAGCCTCAGAAGAGATTTCATTCAAAGCATGCAAGCTTACTTAGGATGCTTACTTAGCTGAAAATATCATCAAAATCAATGGAAATTTGCTTCTAAATACCCATGGTTATGAATAGTGCTCAAAAGCAAAGGAAAAGGTACATAATTCTTTTCTGAGTTAAGTGTGCCATTTGATGTATGTGTAGCATGTGGAAGAGCAGGACTAAAAAAATAAGTTTAACTTTATCTCATTTATATTTAAATGGAGCTTCCTAGTTAGAATTCTGAAGGATCCTACCTCACTGAAAATGAAACAAAGATTTTTCCTTTAAATTTTATTACAAAGAATGAGGATGTGTTGCTGACTGATTTTCTGCTTCTCTCTCTCCCTCCCTCTCCCTCCCTCTCTCCCCCTCTCTCTCTTCCTGGATTATTGAACAGGAGTCTCTGGAAAACCTGTTTCCCCATCAACATCAATCACATATGCAGTTCATGGCAAGTTAAGTGAACTTTCTGGGGATAGGCTACACGTACCTGAAAACTGTGCTATAGATTTATGCAATCTTTCATTAAACTTAATGAAACTGAAACTCATCTTTCCTGGATCTGAAAGAGGAAAAGCAGAACATTTTCCTTTCAAACCAGACAGCTGCATAAACCTAATGCTTAACTCTGAATTAATAAGGGCATTGGAATGCAATATTACCTGTCACACAATAAAGAAAGTTTTGTTTTTTTTTGCTTTCAGGATATGCATAGTGAAAGCTATGGCTTTGATGGGAAAGCATATGTCTTGATGTCTATGTGGCTCTGGTTTCAAAAACAGCATGGAGAGGCTATTATATTTTCAGTTGCATCCTTTTGAGTAGTTGAGTGCCTTGACTCTTTTTACCCATTCCTTACTTTTTTCTTGGAGATTTTCAGCAAATTGCTGTCAAGACACATTTTGATTTCAGTTTTCTGATCTATGCAACTTATTTTTCATTTATAGTTGTCCAGGATATCTCAAAGGGCAGTTATTCTCAGGGAACCCGTGTGTGTGTGTGTGTGTGTGTGTGTGTGCGCACACACACACAATGTCATCACAGGAGGTCTGTGAATATTTGATACAGTCTAAATCTTAAATCTTGAATTAAATTTTGGTGCTCGGTGGCCATGGTCTGTAGCCACAAAAAGTATTTAAAGGGTGTCTGTGGTGAAGAAAACGTTGAGAACCAGGCATGGTCCTATCTGGGTGTAGTTAGGGATCATTGCGTCTTTCACAATGGCTGGTCTCTAATTTTCTTTCAGACCTATGTATGGTGGTATGACCATTGTGCATAAATCATAAATAATAATAATAATAACTTCTTTTGTTTCCTGTTGGATAATGCCACTAATGCTTCATTTTTCTCTCTGTTTCATCTTGAATCTTCCACAAGAGGTCCAGTTCAATTAAAGTTCACTTGTGAATCAACAATCAGGTGTTGTTGAATCGGGTGTTCTATGAAATCTGAAAACATCCATGGTCAACCACATACTGTATTATAAGATTTCGTGGCTCCTGTTCACAAATGGGTGGGATTTTTTTTGCTATCTCCAGTGCCAAATGTTTCACAAATGGTTTTTGCTGCACAATGAAAACATTAGGCAAATGCTAGTCAATGCACTTGCATGTTGGCTTTATATTGAAAAACCTGGTAGCCACAGCTGACAAATAATTGCAAATAAGTGAGCAGATGGAAGCTCAGATATTCCATATAGGAAGAGAATGGAAATGGAAAGGATTATTTCATCTCTTTTCTATGGGCAATCAGAAATGCAGTAGGCTATTACAGGAAAGATAAGAGCGCCTTAATTTCTTCTTCCAGTTTGGATCAACCGTGTGGAATTATTTTCTAGTTATCCAGTTACAAATCTTCCTCATTTAATTCTTGATCTATCAACACATACAGCTACCCATGCCCACCTATTCCAAAAATAGAAATATGTAATAAATTCTCAACAGTGCAAAAGGCTGCTTTAGCATTATCTAGGGCTACAATAAAGTACCTTGAAACAAGGATTACTTTTTTAAAGTTGAGAAAGAAAAAAAAAAGATTTCAACCATGTATCATTTCAAGCCCAATCCAAAGTCTTCCTCTGGAAAATGTAAACAAGGTTTTTAGTGGCGTGTGTGCAGATGCCCAAAAGCCAAGTTTGTCATTGGTTTCCCACTGAGGTGGCCTCAAAGACCTCAAGTCCTGCTTTGAAACAAACCTGAGCTGAGTTGAAACTGTTGAACACTTTTGACAAGATAGCTTGTAGAGTCTCATTGGACTGATGTAACTTCCGGTGCTCTGCTGCCTCCAGGAGTACTGAAAACTGCTGTGTCCTGTCATCTAGTCGATAAAGGATGTTTCTGAAAATAAAGAACAACCAAGAAAAAAAGTAAATGATTGCCTTAAATAGATGGAAACAGGCATATAAAGATCCACCTGAATTCATCAGCGATGCTCTTGGGTGGCAGCCATAATTTCCAAATTACAAATATTGTCTACTGCTAGTACTAAACCTTGGCAAGCTCAAAAATTGAATGTGTACATTTTGTCTGATTTCCCAGAAATTTGCTCATTGTTTGCTCTGTGAATATAAGTCTACAAGCATCATCAAGGAGGATGAACTATAAATCACAACATCAGCTCATGCTATCCCTTTTGTAGCTAGGAATGTTTTGTCCTTGAGAAGAGTATCCCCATCCTAACCTCTATATAGACCTTACTCTTCACTAGGATGTCTTTTTGCCCTTTGTGCAATTTTACTATGCTATTTCAGAGCGATTCAGCAATTATTATTATTTTAAAATAGTTTTTGAAAAAAATGTTGCCTCCTAAAGAAGAAACACATGCCTGGGACAGTGCAACACCTATATTTTCCATAATGGAATCATATTAACTTTTTGCATAGATTAATATTTTAATATTTTCACCATAGCTGTTTGTTTTATAAATATCCTATTCAAATCAAAAGACAGTTCTTGAAACATTTTGCTCTTCAGATTTTTTTTTCCATTCACGAAGAGAAGTCTCTAATCAGTCTGTAATTTCACATGCTAACATGTAAATGTTCCAATGATCCGTGCAAACAGCAAGCTTTTATACAATGTCAGACTGATGTGTCTCATCCTTTGTTCTGTTTAACAAATGGAGCATTTTGAGCACTGAACAACCAGCCTGCATTTACAGCAGTTTGCAACATGTCGCAGTCACATGACTACATTTTATGACACTTTAGCTGGCAACCAGCATTTACTAGGGGCAAAATCAGCCCATACCAAACAATGGGCTCCCTTATTGACCACCGCAAAAAAAGTCATAAAATCTTTTGGACAGCTAGACAAGTGGCATATAAATAAATAAATAAATAAAATGGGTCAGTCACATAGGTGACCTGTGTTATGATGATTGTGTCTTACAAACATGATGGGTAGGCTCCATTACAGTCATAAGTCAAGGACTACATTGTGTGTCAACATTGTTTATTATTTATTCAAACTATTTGTGAGCCATTTTGAAAATCAAGCTAACCTGGACGAGTTTCACCTGGGTGGACTTCAGCTTTTAGAGTTCTCAGTAATAATCAAATTGTCTGAGCAAAATCAATTAGTGTTAAGATTAGACAGCTGTTGGGGGTTTAAAAATATGTTCATGAAGCAACTCTTCCATGGTATTCTACCTAGCTGTTTTCTGTATTATAAAATGTCCCAGGCAAGCAATTCCATAATTAATACTTTAAGCAACATTATTTAAAGAACTGAAAAATTAAACATCTTTTCAAAAGCAACCTCTGCTATATGCAGGTTTGCACCAATCATTGTGCTTCTGGTTGGCAGCAAGTAATAAATATTATCTTAAAGCAGGTGTAATCATTACTCTAATTAAAGCAGTAGGTAAATATCACATAAATCTCTACCCAGAGGCATTTTTGATTGTGAACCAAAGAGTGTGAATTTGGAAAACAATTAAAACACACCTAAAAAGGGGCTGGGGAGCGGTCACAGGTAGAATTTTATCTTCAAACTTATGAAAAGAGATTTCATAAAAAGAATGACAAGGGAAGAAAAAAAATGAAAACAAAAGAAAGCAGCTCAACCAAGGCAGTCCATTAGTAACTTAATTACAGACAAGCCCAGTGGCAACTGCAAATTAGTAATAAAACTGCCAGTGATAGTCACCCAGAAGACTACAAGAGAGTATTTTCTGCAGATCACTATCAGAGCTATCTAATTACCATTTAAAGAGAGAAGGGTTGGCTAACAACGTCAAGAGAAAATGCAAGATAAATGGCAACTTGGTAAGTGCTCTTTGAAATGGTTCTTTTGTAGCTGCAAAAACAGAAAGACTTTGGGACTTTCAGAACTTAAACAGCTTTTAAGCATTTAAAGCTGCTGCTGCTTCAAAACTCCTTTTGTATCTCAATGCATCACTGTACCAAGATGAGAGAAAAAGTTCTGAATAGAAGTACTGTATGGCCAATTCAAATAGGGACACGGTGGCTCAGTGGGTTAGGACGCTGAGCTTGTTGATCAGAAGGTCAGCAGTTTGGCGGGTCGAATCCTGAGTGCCGCGTAACAGAGTGAGTGCCTGTTACTCGTCCCAGCTTCTGCCAACCTAGCAGTTCGAAAGCATGTAAAAATGCAAGTAGAAAAATAGGGAGCACTACGGTGGGAAGGTAACAGCATTCCGTGTGCCTTTGGTGTCTAGTCATGCCGGCCACATGACCACGGAGACGTCCTCGGACAAGCGCTGGCTCTTCGGCTTTAAAACGGAGATGAGCAACAGCCCCTAGAGTCGGAAACGATTAGCACGCATGTGCGGGGGAACCTTTACCTTTACCTTTACCTATGGCCAATTCAACAGATCTTTATTTATTAATTAAAATTTATATACCATCCTTCTCACCGATAGGGCGACTATGGGCAGCTTACAAATGATAAAAAGATAAGTATAGAAACAATTACTATTACAATGCTATTTGCTTGATTATTCATGTCAGAAGCATTCACAATTAAAATAAGGCATACTATATGACATAAAAATTAAAATATAAAATACAAGATTAAAATAGGTAAACAGATCTCGCCCACAAACTAGCAACATTGTGTTCTGTCATGCTGCCATGAGTTCTTCAGTGTACACTGATTGGAGCACAAAGGACAGGTATACATTTGTGTTGTTGTCTGCATGTCACCACAATCACAAAGAGCAGATGCAACCAGATAGCCTCATTTGTTCATTTGTCTCTGGATCTTGTTTATATATGTGGCAATATATTCAATGATTTCCACACTTCCCAGCTTTTGTCAGACCCAGGTGCCAGCTTCTCTGTTGGTTCCATCCAGCATTGGTCCTTTGTACCTTTCCATAGATCCACTCTGCTTTCAAATTCTTCAAAATCTTCCAAGGAGATGGATGGCTTGGGGATAGATCTTTTTACCCTGTTAACCCTGCCAAGGGTGAAGCCTCTTGAGGCCCCAAGCCCCAAAGCTTTTGAGACCCTTCCAGAAACTCAGAAGGATGGGAGCAGTTCTCACTTCCGGTGGTAGAATGTTCCACAGGACCAGGTCCACAGCATAAGTTGACTTGGGAGGCCGGTGTGTGGTGTAGTTGGTTCACATAGTGTGGTGGGATGGAGGGTTTGTTGTCACTGTGTGTTGGGGGGAGAGAGCACAGGGGGAGGCTCAGCTAATCTCAATGTACACATGTTGTACTTTGACAATAAAGGTTTATTATTAAAAAGGCTCTTCTCTTTGATCCCATCAGGCAAAATTCCTTGGTTGATGGGATCTGCAGCAGGTCCCTTCCACTGGAGCGAGTGAGATGAGTTAGTCCCATTGGGTAAGATGGTGCCTCAGCTTGAATTCATGCCATACAGGTATTATTATTATTATTATTATTATTATTATTATTATTATTATTATTATTATTATTATTATTATTATTATTTTATTATTATTATTATCATCATCATCATCATCATCATTTATGGTTTGGAAGAAATTTGTTCCATATGAATTTTAATACAGACTTTTCCCTTGTGCAGTTCTGGATTCAAAGCCAGAACTGAAACATGCAATTGTTTAATGGGAATATCCAAATGCTAGAATTGAGTTATTCCATAAGTATGTGTCCAGAGATATGTACACATTGCAAAACTATCTACCAAATTGCGCGTATTAATACAAATGGTTTACAAAACATATTATAGCAGAGAACACGAAAGGCAAACTTGTACATCTCAAGAGAATTATGTAGCTTAAAAGAAATCATATACCTTAAGAAAAATCCATATAAACAAGCACACATATATATTTAATGTGCATGTTTATCTTTAAAACAAATTGCATATTTATGTGCAAATTTAAGACTGGAAAAAGCAATCTCATAAAACCAACTGTCCATGAGGAAAGTAAATTCCTGTAAATAATCCAAATGGATTGGCAAAACACTAGAGAGCATCTTTCTCCATCCCAACTATGGAAAACAAACCAGCTTGGGACACATTGGAACAATTCTGCACCAAAAAGAACTCTGCCCCAATGCCTCAACTTTGCTCCTCATTCCTCAGAAATTGCCATTTCATTTTCTAAGCCAGGGGGACCAAGTCTATTCCTGGTTCTTCAAAGTTCTGTTTAATGTACAGGGGGTGGCTATTTTTATTTTTATTTTTTAATGTCACAAAGTTAGATGTTCATGAGAGATAAACACAATGTTACTTAAGACATAGAGTTAGTCCTCGACTTACTTCCATAATGGAGCTCGGAACTTCTGTTGTACCAAGTCTATTCTTGGTTCTTCAAAGTTCTGTTTAATGTACAGGGGGTGGCTATTTTTATTTTTATTTTTTAATGTCACAAAGTTAGATGTTCATGAGAGATAAACACAATGTTACTTAAGACATAGAGTTAGTCCTTGACTTACTTCCATAATGGAGCTCGGAACTTCTGTTGTACGTTATGATGGTTGTAAGTCATACCCACATGACTGCTCCAATTTTACAACTTTTTTTGTGGTGCTTATTAGACAGATATGGCTGTTGTTAAGTGAACCCATTGACTGAAATGGGCTTCTTTATTTTTGTTGGAAACCAGAAGTAAATGCTAGTTTCTGGCAACAACAAGAAACCCTCATAAATTGTGGACATAGGATTGTGGGATGCTGCAAATGACTGTAAATGTGGTCCAGATGTTGAGCACCCAACATGCAATTGTTAATTCTACAATGAACCTGGGTGAAGCCATCTTGTTCATTCTAGGTTGCCATCAGCATGGGAAGAGGGAAGTGGAGGGTTTTTGTTTTTTTTGATGGCCTAAACAATTCTTTGCCCTGTGGGAACCAAAGTCATTTCAAATGGTCGGATTAGAGGGTTGGGTTTTCTGTTAGAAAGCCTGCCAAACTATTCTATTGGGAAATGTAGCTGATTGCCTAGTATTGGGGTGGGAAGTTTAACTTTGTAATAGTGTAACTGTCAACTGTCAATGCTGCAAACATTGACAGTAACTCTTTGGAGGAAATTTAAGACTTGGGTTCACTTTTGACCATGCCAATATTTTGTATCCAATAAACATGTTCTTTCAGGAAACTTCTAGCCTCAGAGTTCTATTTTTTTTTGGCTTTATCTATCAGAACCATGACATCAATCACATGACACAGAGGGGGAATTCATTGTAACATCAAATCCTGATTGTAAGTTCCTTTTCATAGATCTGGGGTAACTGAATGGTTGCTAATTGGCTACTTTTATGAGAAATTCTGAATATGGTTATTGTAAACATTTTTTTTACATACAGTAACTAACAATGTGCTATAAAAGAGTTAGAATTTATAGAAAAAGTTGTTGTTTTGGCTTTGGCTATAATTTCTAATTATGGGACATGTTTTCTAAAATCTTCAGAAAGAAGGCTATACTATAAAATAAAATCCTGCAAGGGAAAACACAATATTTGCTACAGTATCTGATATAATGTATGTCAGGTCTGCCATCATAAATACTTCAGCCTTGCTTCACCTTGCTGGCATCCTGCCATAAAATGTGGGAGGAGAGAGGAAAGGAATGTGTGGGGAAAGGAAATGATAGAATGACAGGAACCAGAGGTGCCAATTCAAAACAGAACCACACATTCAAGGATGTGAACATGAGAATGGAATGCGAAACTACACCAAAGAGGCACCAAACCTGAAAGCTGCTACCAAAACACCAAATTCGAATACCATTGGACACTTATGAACTGGTCAAGGGAAGACGTGTTTCGGAAATGGAAAATAGGCAGGTTTTCAGTGGAAATATTCAGATACAGCTTTGCTTACGCTGTAATCACTTGGCTTTAGTAAAAGTATACCTTTCACTACAAATAGAGTCGAGGGCCTTTCTTTCCTAAATACCCAAGCTGGGACAAGCCTGACACTGTACTTTCTAGTGGTAGAGTTGATGAATTTGTACATGAAAGATAAGCAGAAATCTTCTTTAAATATCAGTGACTCCTCAAGACCTTTCAAAGTGGTCATTTTTAGAATTGTTCTTTAGGGTTCTTTTAAGTGGAGATGCAAAAAGTAAGTATTTGCTCTTTTGCATCACATGATAAATGAGGTACAGGTAGTTCAGTTTGGATACCTGGAGTGAGTAGATGTCTGTACTCTAGATTTTTCATAATTGTCATCTCCTAGAACAGTGCACAAACCATCGGGGTCAAGGGGGCACATGCTGAAACACCCTAAAGCATTAAGCTTGTGTAACTCAGCCTATTTCACCTTGATGAGGTCTTTGCCTCTTGTTGAGTGTGATGAACTGTTTTCAAGTGGTTGTGTGACCCTCTGTTGTGTGGTCAGGATGGGGCAATGAGGCGTTTCATTTTGATATGAGAATTCTGCTCGGCTTTAGTGTATACAACCAGTGTGATACTTGGTTTTGCTTCGAAGAGATGCTTTGCTACAGCCATTGAAAAAGTGAAATTTAGTAAATATAGTGCAGCCCTTCTAAGAATAGAATAGAATAGAATAGAATAGAATAGAATAGAATAGAATAGAATAGAATAGAATAGAATAGAATAGAATAGAATAGAATAACAGAGTTGGAAGGGACCTTAGAGGTCTTCTAGTCCAACCCCCTGCTTAAGCAGGAAACCCTATAACATTTCAGACAAATGGCTGTCCAGTTTCTTCTTAAAATCTTCCAGTGTTGGAGCACTCACCACTTCTGGAGGCAAGTTGTTCCACTGATCAATTGTTCTAAATGTCAGGAAATTTTCCTTTAGTTCTAGGTTGCTTCTCTTCTTGATTAGCTTCCATCCATTGCTTCTTGTCCTGCCCTCAGGTGCTTTGGAGAATAGCTTGATTCTCTCTTCTTTGTGCTAATTGTCACATGCTAATTGTCAAGTAACCACATTTTAATCACATGACCATGATGACAATAAGCATAAGGAATGGTTGGAAGTCCATTTTTTCAGTGCCTTTATAAATTCAAATGCTCACTAAATGAATAGCTGTAAGCCAAGAATTACCTCTATAGCAGGGGTGTCAAGCTGCCAGCCTGTGGGCCGTATCTGTCATGGCAAAACCGCACCCGCCCCATTGCTGGCAATGGAAAAAAAGTCACGATATGTCACAACACGTCATGTGACGTTGCAAGTTTGACACCCTTGCTCTATAGCAAGCTTTTATTTTCAGGACAATCCAACTTTCAGATTTAACCCTAAAAAATAATTCAGTCTGCCAGAAAGTAATCAATAATTCTTTTTGTTGACCATATTCATTGGATATAGCACTATAAGGTAGATTCAATATGGATACTAGAAGTGTAAAAAAAAAAGTACCGAGAAAATAATTCTCCAAATAACACGGAGTTGGGGGAAAGAAGTAAATAGTAAAATATACTTGGCAATATTAATGAAAGCTGCTCTCTTATATTTCTTAACCCAGTAATATGCAGCACTGTGATTTACCTATGCTTCTCATACTGTACAAAATGGACATATCTGAACATCAAATGTGGATTTTGAAAGAAAGATAAATTTACAATTTCTATCATTTATCATATATAATTTTTAACTAAGAATTTCAATTATAATAGTAAAATCTAAGCTAAGAAATGAGCATAAAAAGAAAAAAGAAAAGAGCAAAAGAGAAAAGTAAGAATACAACAAAGAAAAAACAAAACAAAGATATAAAGAAGTTATTTCCAAGTTTTATCCCAAGTATAAACAGATTTAGTAACCCTCTCATGAGAACTATTTGTACTTTATCATTAATCTTAAAAAGTTTCAATATTCCAAATTTATCTGGATGCTTAGAATGTTTATAATGTTCTGAGATCAAAATCTTAGTTACTTTTTGGGTGTTTATTTCAGGTGCTTCAATTTTGTAAGCTTATAATTAAAACTTTCTTTCATTCAGGATTGAAGGTAACTTGCCCAGCATTTCCAAACTTGTACATCCAAAGGTCTCTAATAGCTTAGTAGTAGTTAATGAGCAATTTCCCAAAGTGATTACAAAATGAAATTTGCAAACTGAGTGTCTTTTAAAACTCTCTCCCACTGCTATGAGCAAGAGGGCTAATTCCTTTGTTTTTCAGTGCTTAGACCTGCAGTAAAGCATTATCTTGTGGTCTCCTCATGAGAAACAGCCATCCAGAAAACATGTGGCCAATATCATATCTACTCTGTCTGGAGAGCTTTCAAGGAACCATCTACTCATAATTTCCTTGATCTTTGTCCTGGTTGTTGGTTCCACTTTCATAGAGCCTTCTGTACTGTAGTTTGACATACCACCCCGGAAGTTCTCAAATAGGTTTACATTTCCACCTTCAAGAACTATCAGATGCAGAATTTTCTTATAGCAAAGATGAAAAAAATAGCTAGCAAGGAAGATGGAGCACCACGTAATCAAAGATATTGATCTCAATGTCAATGGGATGATTCATGTCTTCAAAACAAGGGTGCAAATTTCTCCTTCATACCTACATACCTACAAACCATGTATAGCTTTGTATGCAAAATAAGATCATATGTGTGGGATGGGATTATGATTTGTGTAGAAAATACTATGTGGCAAGTTTATATCAGGCTCTCCAAATGATACATGGACTATTGCAAACACCATAATTTTTTCATTATGTTATTAAAATGACATCAATCCAGTTCCAGTTGACTAATTACTTCATAATATTTCTCTTCAACCTTAACTATTTTGATCACGTAAATATAATTTCCAGTCACTATAATCTATTCAGAAAGATTCTTAAAAGGTAAGTGCAATGCATTATTGATGGCACTAATGAAATTACTATATCTATCACTCATTCTTAATGGGTTCGTTTTAGTGACACCATGGAAAGTACATCATCAAACCAGGAAAATAATATCTCCAGACAGCAATTCTGAAGAAGATAAAACCTTTTTTCAGGACTGACAACTCAGGCTGAAAAAAATATGAAGGGAAAGCAACATACAAAAGGAATTTTATTAAAAGAAGAAAAGTAATTATGAGTAATTTATGTGACTGAAAAATATTATTATGGAAGACCAAAATAATAATTCTCAAAATATTAATCTTCAAAATGCAATCTTCAAAATAGCAATGCTATGTTTTTCAAAATATCCTAAGTACAATATTCCATAAGAAATAATTTTACTTTGGTCACAATAATGAGCTATTTTGGAGATTGAACCCAAGCATCTGCATATTGTTTTTCAGGAGAGAGCAAACTTAGCACTGACCTTTATACAATAAGTAGATATTACACTGAAAATGCACTGAGTTTCTGCAAAAACAAAAACACTTCAAGATCCCAGATTCTAGATTCTTAAATCATTGGACCAGACCAACAGATTCAGTTTCACCCAACAAACTAATTTACTTCAGGGGGACCCATTGTAAATAATTCCCCTATGCCCTCACATAACTGATGGGATAGACAAACAACAGACTTTAGGAGTATGTATAGCACAGAAGTCAACCAGATGAACAGTACTGATTGCCATGAAGATAATGGTGGACAAAGATTCAACATTGAGCATGTCTAACCAGCAACCCAGTGAACTTGACACCAGATGTTTTTGCTGACACCAAGCAAAACCATAGGTACTAAAGGTCTACATGGATACACATTTAGTACTGTACCTCAGGTGGTGATCCTTTGCAATGAAAAATCTTTTGGCTCTGAAAAACAACAATAATACTATCCCTTCACAGGGTCTACGACAACTCATCATGGCCAACTTACCACAGCCAATTTGCCTCAGCCAATTTTCCATGGCCAACTCGCCATAGGACAATGTGTTGTGGGATAAGAGTTACATTAATTTTGAAGAAATAATGGAATAGAATCATTAAAGAAAGGTTGCCAGAGGAGTGACAAAATGAAATCCGAATGACAACAATTAAAATATTTTTGCAATTGTTTTAAATAATTGAACTGAATTGTTGAATTGTCTTACAGTGAGTTGTCTGGTAGTGAGCTGGCCATGGCAAGTTGTCCCAGTGAGTTGGCCGTGGTGAGTGGCTGTGACAAGTCCCATTCTGCCCTCCACATATGAAAGACCAAAAGAGTCACAAGACCTGTAGATGGGGCTAAAGGATTGATGATAGTGTGCTTTTTGCCCTGCCTGATTTCAAATTGAATTCAACTCAGGACCTAACATGGATAAGCTCTATAACATCTTAGCTACAAGGTGTTTTTTTTTTAGAGATTTCTCTCTATTTTAAGTTTTGTACTTGTGTTTTTAGGTCTGGAACCATAAATAAATATTCTGATTTGATTAAGAGATAAATACTCCTCAAACCCAGTATTTAGGTACAAACCTTCTCTCGTGAAGCTTCTGATCCTGCCTCCCCATTAAGTGATTTCATGAATGAAGTCTGCTGAAAACATATCACTTGAGTAGTGTGGCTCTGGATCATGTTCCAGCAGCTATCATACTTCAAAGCTGATGTTTAAACCAGGCTGCAGGCAGAATTCAATAAGCTTAAATAACTAAATCTAAATTAGTTAGGATATCTAAATAATTAAGTAGACTTAGTTGGATATAAGAATTCACTAGGATGATTTAAAAGGAATGGAAAGGTTAGGGTTTTAGATTCCAAAAGCTACTTGCTGAAATATTTTTCCCCTCTTCCATTCAGAGACATTTGTATATAAATGATAAACAAAATCAATAAATTGCAAATTACTGTAGTACTTTATAGACAATGATTGGACACTGAAATATAGGCTTGCCAATTACAAGGCAAGCAGCATTGACATAAACTGTATTTGCTCATTTTCAATTTTTTTAAAATCCCTCTCCCTCTCTTGCATCTTTACTCACTTAGTTTAATAAAACAAATCAAGTGCCCAAATGCAAGGTTATTAAGACTGTATAATCAGCTTTTTGCTAAATATATATTTGAATACTAACACAAGGCATAAATTGAATGGTTGTTTGCTAGGCTAATGGCTCTTAGCATATTCTTTGCATTTTATGCCATCGGGGAGAAAGGAAAGAGTATTAAACTATTAAATAGAAAGAGCAAAGAGACTGCAAACATCTATCCTTATCTGCATGAACTATTTCAGTTGCTCTGTGAACAGGACAGGGAACTTCAGATTTTCCTTCTGATTACTTAGCTGCTTGAATTTCCTATTAGCATTCAACACACTAATTGTTTTTAAGAAGAGACTGGACAGCCATTTGTCTGAAATGGTATAGGGTTTCCTGCCTGAGCAAGGGGTTGGACTAGATGACCTCCAAGGTCTCTTCCAACTTTATTATTATTATTATTATTATTATTATTATTATTATTATTATTATTATTATTATTATTATTATTATTATTTGTTATACAATTGATGCTTCCTACCTTACCTACAAATAGTTGGTGCAATGATAAAGTTTCTTTAGTGGAGAATATTTTCACACCTGAATCTCAAGCATCACATACTGTATATCAAAAACATAGATGAAAAGAAATAGATACTTCAATATCTCTGTGTGGGGTTTTTGGTTGTTGTTTGATTGTCTGTGTGCATATGTTTTAAAGACGCATTGGCTCAGCAGTTAAGAAGCTAAGTTTGTCAGCTGGAAATTTGATAGCCCAAATTCAAAACCCGAGCACCATGCTATGGGGCGAGCTCCCGTTCTTGCTCCAGCTCCTGCATACCTATCAGTTTGAAAGCATGGAAATGGAGTAGAAAAATAGGTGCCACTTTGGTGGGAAGATAACAATGTTCCATGTTTTGCTGCATGTTCTGCACTGTAGCATGATGTCATGCTGGCCACATGACCACAGAAAGGTCTTTGGACAATGCTGGCTTCCTTGGTTAAGAAACGGAGATGAACACTATCCCCTAGAGTTAGACATGACTGGATAGGGAAAACATTTACTAGATAAATGACAGATAAATAGATAGATAGATAGATAGATAGATAGATAGATAGATAGATAGATAGATAGATAGATAGATAGACAGACAGACAGACAGACAGACAGACAGACAGACAGACAGACAGACAGTATATACAATGTAACATACGAAGACCATTTCTACAGCTGTCTAGGTCAGGAACAAAAGAAAGACTATATCATTCATACATGGCAATTAATATATTTCTTCTTTGCCACATTCATGGCTAATGGAGAGAATTTGGGATCTTCTTTATTTCACAGTAAAGCAAACAATTTCATATTTTCAAATTTTATTTAATTGAATATAATTGAAATTAATCTGTGCATTGAAATATAGGGATTTTTCAGAGGGTGGGACTTGTCTGAAGTTTGCAGTGCTGTTCTTGGCCGAACAAGAATGCATTGTTTCATGTAAAGTGTTAATGACATAGCTATGATTGTGCCAATACTTTGTAGCAATAAATATGTTCTTAAAGGAAACCTCTTGCCTTGGAGTTCTTTTTTTTTAAACTGGTCTCATCTATTAGAACCATGACAGTGTATGTTATAGAAAATTGCACAATTTGTGTTTTTGCTCTTTAAAATGCAGACTGATTAGGAAATTAAATAGAATATATTTATGACAGAATGAAATGAAAATGACACTGACTTCATTCATCTTTTTTTTACTTCATTTCATAATTCCACATTGCAACAACAGATTTACCAAGAGGCACAGAATCCCATTTTCTTGAGTTTCTTCACTTTATTCTTTTGTTAAAATTCTAGCAGCAGAGAAAACATGTCACTGTTCAACAGCTGGTGATCTACAAAACCTCAACAACCTAACAGGAAAAGTTGCTGGTAATTGCCCTATAACATTGCATACATACTTGAAAGTAAGTGTCTGCTAAAATCTCAAAACAAGTTATGCAGATAACTGAAAACCGAAGAAAATGAGTATATGAGTCAAGGATGAAACTTTGGAAGCTATGTGCCTCTGCATTTCAACTTGCCTTTAGATTAAGGGGGGGGAGTGTTAATTTCAAGTGGGTTAGATTCAGCTGATGACTGTGAGAGCCTGAAACCTTTTGAAGGACACCACAACAGGTGTGGATTTGAAGCAGACAGTTCCCATAACAAAGTGAACTTATTTTATGTGGACTATGTAAGACATTGGGGGTTTGACTGGGGAAATCATTGTTTAAGTCTATGAATTGGTATTGGAACCTCAGAGTTAGTTTTGCTTCAACATAACTATGCAGTGTATTCAATAAACAGTAAGATTTTCAGAGACGGAAAAAGTCTCTGGAGTTTTATTTTGGATTTTCAACCTGGATTTTGACAATACGGTTTTCCTAAAGCAATTGCAATGGCTTCCAATTAGCATTCAAGATAAGTTTAGGACTGTGTCAGCTAGTGCTGATTGATTGATAAATTTATCAGAGAAGGTAAATTCTGAGATTGACAAAGTGTTATCTCACAGTCATAGAGAAACTTCTCTATGGTGGAATCTTAACTCTATAGTGGAATCTTAACTCTGGAATGCTTTTCTTCATCCTAGAATCACAAGTTGCTTATGAAAACCTTATGAAGATGCAAAAATCTGTAAGAATTACTTTCTAGGTGAAGGAGCTGAAACATTTTTTTAATGGCCTGAGAAACAGATAATAGGGAGACAGCTCCTAGATTCCCTGGAGAATAAGTCTGGGAGAGGTACAACACCATCAGATTACAACATGTTGCTAACAGCTAATCTTAATAAAAGTAATTCTAATCTCCCTGAAGATCTATCTGATGGGGCTGTTATTTAGGTACCTGGTGAAGTCTCATTACTTTACCAAGAACATTCCTGCATGAATATTGAGCAAATGGTTTCTGTTTTGTTATTGTTTCCATTCTCTCCCTTTTAATGAATGTGTTGTGAGTCTGTGCCAGCCTGTGGACCCAACAGCTGAGTCTGGGGAATCAGAGAAGGAGGAGGAGGGGTTTGGAGAGCCATCAGAGTCAGAGGGAGGCTCTGATGAGTTGCAAGACTCACAATCAGAGGAAGAGCCTGGCCCCTTCAATCGTGTTCAGGATGAGACTCAGCTGTGTAGGGAAGATGAGTCAGACTCTGAGGACTCACAGCTGGACGTCATTATAGACGCTCATGAAAGAAGACAGTTAACTAGAGCAGGTCAGAGAGAGACAATAAAACAACTCCAAGGGAGGAGGAGAAGGCATTGAGAAGCCATGCCTTGGGGCTGCTTAATAAAAAGGGAAGGTGTGGGTGGCGCTGGTTGCTGAAGGCAACCGTTTGTAAAGAACTTCAAGGGAATCATGGTCTGTTTGTTTTACCGGTGAAATTCTTTTTTTAAATTCCTGCTCTGTTTTGCTTTTTGAACCAATTATTCATTGGAAAAGTATTCTGTTGTTTTTGTTTTGAGGAAATAATTATCAGGACTGTATATGAAATAAAAAGGGTTGGTTTTTCCAGCCTACTGATAAAAAAAAGGAGTTGTTCTTGTGACACAACAAGGACGGTCGTAGGCTGGGACATAACAGAATGTTTTAATTCATTGATTAAGGTTTATTTTTTGTATTTTATAATTTGACTATAAAACACTCCATGATGCCTCTATATGGGAATTGATACAAGGGATATATTTAATAACCTAATGCATACTGTGAATAGTGGTTTTATGGACCCTTAGATGCAATTTTAGAAAGGTGTTTTGAAATATGAAGAAGCCATGAGATCTAAGAAAAAAGCTACTGTAGAGTCACGTGGACAGAAATGAAATTCTTGATCTAACACACCCCAAAACCCCTTTTTGGAGTCAAATCTAAAAGATTGCATAGACCTAAGAAATAGCTGCAGTGTGAATTGCTCCTTGTTAGTCAAGCCTCTTTCCAAATTTTTCATCCCATTTCTTTCTTTCCTACGACTTGTTCCCAAACACCAAAGGATATAGGCAGTCTGTATTTCATCTTCACAGGACATATTCAATCTTTCTTGGTCAATTCTCCCCAGGAGTTTCCTCTTAGAAACATGCAAATAATGCAACATTTTAAGTTTTCCCAAACCTTCTCATACCATATCTTTATATTATTTCTGGTTGGATAAGCAATTTGCCTTCACATCCGAACTTCAAAAATAAGGCAATGGTAACATCTTCAGAAATGGAGAGAGGAGGAGGAAGGATCATTGTAATATGTAAGTCTGGTAAATTTCTCCATATTTAGCAACATGAAAGACCATTCTGCATGGTTTCCAGCTGTTTATTAAACTAACTTTAGAAATTCCAGTCCATATTGTAAGAGATTGCCAACAGGACCAAACAAGGGTTCAATACCGACTATGGACACCAAAACACTTGACTCATGGTTCTCCTGCTTCTTGTTCAGCACTTCTTGTTCAGTTTGATTCCAGCCTGTATCACCCTACCAAGGTCTGCCTTTTACTTTCCAATTAGCCATTAACTTTAAGTGAACCTTGATTTATTTTGTTTGTAGACTTCTAGAGTTTCTCATTTTAATAATTCAGCTTGACTTCTGGGAGTCTACTGCATTTAGAAGTGATAGACAAAAAACATATCAAAAGTGATTTGTTGGGAAAGATTGTATATTACAGTCTATGCTTGTTTTATTATGTTGTGTTTGTATGTTTATAATAATAGCTGTAGTCAAACTTCTGTAAATTGCCCTAGGATATTTTGGCTCAGAAATATTTTTTTTAATAAAGAAATAGATGCATAACTTAAAGAAAGCTGCTGTGCAAAATTTAAGTCCTGTTTAAATAGGAATTAGGTCATTGTTTCATCCCAATTTACATTTCCTCATACATATTAATTATTAATTTATATTTCATGAGACAAAACCTCAGAAACAGACATAGCCTTCAAACCTCATTTTGCAGCGGTTGTGAATCTGAATTTTGTTGACAACACGTCAACAATATCTCCATGTAAATGCCAACACTAGAATGTGCTTAAAGACAGTTTGATTTTTTTCCATTTTATTATTCATCACTGTTGCCAGAAACAAATTCAGTGCAAGGTCCCTAAGTAATAATGACTAATTTGATAATGTTCTTACAAATGTGTGCTCTGGTTTTGCTCTTTCCTCATTATTCCTAATCATGCTGAATCATACCCTCGCTTAATAAATTTTAGGAAGAAAAAAAAAAAAGCTGAGTGTTAAGTTAGTTACGATAACCCAGATTTTATACCTGAAGCAGATGCTGAGAGAAAAGAGATGAAACTTTTTATGGGAAATATGTTTATGAGAAAGAAGAAAAAATCCCCAGCTACCTTATTTCTGGACTAGAAAACTGTCATGAAATGACATGTGATGAGAATGACAGGTAGAGCTCAACTTATGTCCACAACGGGGGTCAGAAATCCAGTCATAATTTATTGTGATTGAAGGTTAAGGCACACAGGTGACCAGACCCATTTTCCCACTTTATCCATTTAAAGGCTGCTGTTAAGTGAATCATCCTGGCAATTAAGCAAATTATATAGTTGATAAGTGAACAGTGCAGTTGTTAAACAAACCCAATCTTCCAAATGGGCAGTTTTTATTGCAAACTGGCAAAAAAAAAAAAACACCTATGGAAACCACAAAAAACATTGCAGATCACAGTCACATTACTGAGGGATTCTGCAACTAGTCATTAATATCAGCTGGTTGCCAAGCACTTGAAAATATAGCCCCGGTAACTGCAGGAAGGTGTGACATTTTACAATGGCTGGAAGAACCTTATGGATAATAAAAACACCCATTTTGAGTCTGAACAAAGACTTACCCATAAACTGATTTTGTGTTTTCATGATTTCTTCTTCACAAATTTACATTACAAAGAGTAATGGTAGTAATAGTTATTTTATTTATTTGTTTGCTTATATGTTTACAAATAACTCAAGGTGGTGAGCATATCCAACACACCTTCCTCCTCCTATTTTTCCCACCACAACAATCCTGTGAGCTGGATTCAGTTTGGGTTGAGAGAGAGTGAATGACCTAAAGTCATTCACAGTTGGTCCTCATGGCTATTGCAGGATTTGAACTCACGGTCTTATGCTTGCTAGTCTGGTGTCCTAACCACTAGATCCGGGGTCTTCAGACTTGGCCCTTTTATGACTTATGGACTTCAACTCCCAGAATTCCTCAGACAGCGTGCCTGGCTGAGGAATTCTGGGAGTTGAAGTCCACAAGTCGTAAAAGGGCCAAGTTTGAAGATCCCTGCACTACACCAAACTGGCTCTTAAAACTCCCATTGATGTTCTAAATCAGAGATGTCAAACTCGCAACATCATGTGACATCACGCAACGTATCTGGAGAGTTCTGCCATTGCTGGAAATGGGGTGGGAGTGGCTTCTGAATGATGCATCCAGCCTGCAGGCTGGTGGTTTGATATCCCTGTTCTAGATCTTCTGCATCAGAGGAAGGAAGGATTCCCTGACCATGGTGAGCCAGATACTTTTGCTCCAACCAAGTTCTAAACAGCTGTTAGTTAATGAACACTGATATTCTTTAATCTAGAACTCACTGAAGAAGATGAAGTCTGAAAGCCAGAAGAGTATTGAAATCTTGGTGTCTATTTCTAAAGGTTGTTAATAAATTAGAAACAAAATCTGTTGAGAAAATCATTCCAACTTTTGAATTATGTTCAGAAGTTCTGTGAATTCTGAGCTCCTGTTTTCTTTTCCCTCAGAAATTCTGTGCTTGAATCTGGGATCTTAACCTGGCTTAGCTTAAACTGATATTTCACCCCTTTTCTAAGCCACTTTTGACTATCAATTATAGATTTCTTAAATACATTAAATTATTGAAATAATAATTTTGCTTTTTTTAAAGTAAGAATCTTATAAGCATTGTAAATATAATAAAGATATTGAAAACTTAAAATGAATCAGTATTATTAAAGCTAAGCAGAAAAAAAATGGTATAAGAGTGAAAAAAATTGCAAAGTTTTGAGTATTCAGGTTTGAAAAAATAGTTCACCAAATATTTATTTAACATATATTTTTAAACTTCAATTCTCCAATGATAACTAAGCATGCTCACCTATCTGCATTCCTCACTGAAGGAATGCAGAGTTTTTTCTGATGTTTGGGAATATGCCATAGTGGAAATATAACAAATAAAAAAAAAATCTGGGCTTTTGTAAACTGAAGTAATCCACGCAGCAGCTATTGGTTGGGCTGTGCAAGGCTTTGGACTGTGTGAAGGCATCAATGTTTCATATTTGTTCAGGTCTTTAAAGCAGCTGCATCTTTTCCTGAGATTACATGGCAGGCTCTGAAACTCATCTATGTGATCTAAAACAAAGATTCTGATACTTTAAGATGTATAGGCAGGTACAATGCTCGTCATACATTCTGTCTATCTGTCTGTCTGTCTGTCTGTCTGTCTGTCTGTCTGTCTGTCTGTCTCTCTCTCTCTCTCTCTCTCTCTCTCTCTCTCTCTCTCTCTCTCTCTCTCTCTCTCTCTAATTTCTATTTTGCATATCATACCTGCCAGTCTCTGGGCACTTTGCAGATAAAACAGTAAAATAATATAAAAGTTATAGGTAAAAACAAGTTATAAACCAGATTAAAACAAAATTTAAAAATGACAGTTACAAAATTTTGATTATCTGGCAAACATTTTAACTCAAATTGTTCAGAACAATCTTCATTTAGGAGCCTGTGAAGATAGCAGAGAAGCAGGACGATGTTTTGACTCAGTCCTAACTAGAACACACATTGTATTTTCCTGCAGATATATTTAACTGGAAAAATCAGTCACCGTGGACAAATTACCTTTCACAGAAGCTTGTTTGTAGTTACTGATCTTATCATTGAGATATTGGTTATTGATTGTTCCTAAATTTAACAGCTCTATATCACCACTTATATCTAGCTATTGTAATTAAAATATTTGTAGTGAGATATTGTCTTTCAGGTCAAATGAGTTACTTGGAGATCTAAAGTTATAAATATTTTAAACTATTAATTTTCAAAGAGTCAGCATCCTGGCAGAAAGGGTTATCTATCTGAAATAGCAAAATGATGTTTAAACAATTAAATTCTCAAGTTGAAGTTCCCTAGTGCAGGTGTCCTCAACCTTGGCAACTTTAAGACTTGTGGACTTTAACTCCCAGACGTTTGCTGGCCGAGGAATTCTGGGAGTTGAAGTCCACAAGTCTTAAAGTTGCTAAGGTGGAGGACCCCTGCCCTAGTGTTTCCATAATGTTTGCCAGCAGAAATTAAACCAACCCCAAACCCTACAACCTTTCTTTAATATATATTGAAGAAATTATATACCGTATATTATGTATATACGCCAGCCATATAGTCTCAGGCTACAGAGTTTGGAAGGCCATCATGTATGAAGACTAGGAAGTCAGCGTTTGGCACATACAGAACCTTTGCCAGACTTATCAGGAGATTTTACACCAGAATAAAGGATGACAAAAGCTCTCAACTGACTATGCAGCCAAGGTCTGGAGCCAAGTGAGCAGAACACAAAAGGAGAAAGAAAACACCTGGATAAAGTGTTCTCCAGGGAATTATTCTCCAAATCTAAGAAATTTCCACGCTTATGTATAGTAGAGAAAATGATGTAATAGTTTTTCATGTCTCACAGAATGATAAGTATAATGTGACAAAAACAATTGAAACTTGATGGGATGGAATAGGAGGATGAGGCAGTCTCCTTTGGAAGACTGCAGAGAAATAGGCCCAGCATAAAGTTTGAGGGTATCACTAATATGACTTAAAAAAAAAAAACTTTACTATTGGCCAATGAACTACATGGATAGTTTCAGTCAAACTCAACTCTAATAACTATTTAACCAGATAGCAGAATGCTATGGCAAGAAAGGGTTATTTTACATATGAACATGCATACATACAAACACAGAGAGAGAGAGAGAGAGAGAGAGAGAGAGAGAGAGAGAGAGAGAGAGAGAGAGAGAGAGAGAGAGAGAGAGAGAGAGAGAGAAATGCATTATAATTTCATCAGAGAGAGATTTTTCATCAATCAGAACATGGACATCCTGTTGAAAATGCTTGGGTAAGAAAAACGAAAGAAAGAAGAGTAATAATGACTTAGTCCTAAGGTAGAAGAAAGAACAAGGGTTCTGCTACCTGGATATGATCTTCCCAAATAGAGTAAAATCACTGAAGAAATGAAAGTGACCAGAACCTGGGGAAAAGCAATCATGTTATCCTTGAACTTATAACAGCCAGGTGATGAGGTACTGAGAAGAGTCAGGTCTTAATACTGGGTTTTAGAAGAGTGGGCTTTAATGAATGTTAGAAACAAAAGGAAAGTCAAACAGAGCACAAGCCATTACAAGAAGAAAGTGGGTGACCTGATAATACAGTAGAAACCTACTAAAAAGGTAAAGGTTGCCCCGCACATGCATGCTAGTCGTTTCCGACTCTAGGGGCCAGTGCTCATCTCCGTTTCAAAGCCGAAGAGCCAGCGCTTGTCCGAGGACGTCTCCATGGTCATGTGGCTGGCATCACTAGACGCCAAAGGCGCACGGAACGCTGTTACCTTCCCACCGGAGTGGTCCCTATTTTTCTACTTGCATTTTTACGTGCTTTCGAACTGCTAGGTTGGCAGAAGCTGGGACGAGTAACAGGCGCTCACTCTGTTACACGGCACTTTGGATTTGACCCGCCAAACTGCCGATCTTTTGATCGACAAGCTCAGCGTCCTAACCCACTGAGCCACCACGTCCCTAGAAACCTACTACTCTGCTGCAAATTATCCCAAGTGCTGTAAGAGGAAAGCAGAGCTAAATACAATCAAGCACAATAAATTACCTAGTCCTGGCACCAATTAGCTGGGCTAGATCCTAAATTTAACATCTCCCCAAAGTTCTCTCCCAGCCTGGGTTTGGAGTCCTTTATGGAAGCTGTTTCACAGGACAGATGCCACTATTTTAATCTCCCAGATCTCAGGTGTTAAACTCGATCGTGTCATGTGATGTATCGTGACGTACCGTGATGTTTTTGCCTTTGAGGAGCCGGGGAGGACATGGCCTGCATGTGACCCATTTGGCCTGTGGGTTGCCAGTTTGAAACCCCTGTCCCAGATGGAATATGACGTTAGTAGAGCTCTACTCGTCAACATAATGCTATAGTGCAGGAGGAAACTGAAGCTTAGGATGGATAGAGAAGGAATAACATATAACTTAGCCAAGTTAAATAAATTCAGCTCTCCAAGGCCAGGTGGATTGTTAGTGTACTCTAAGAATTAGCAGAGGTGGTCACAGAATCATTCATAGTCATCTTTGATAACTCCTGGACCAGTGATGATGCCCTAAAAAGCAGGAAGAGACCAAATGATATTTCCATCTTCAAAGAGGGAACAAAGACTAAGGTAACTATAAATCTGTTAGCTTGATATCTATTCTGAGAAAGGTCCTCAAGCCTATTATTTAACAGCATATTTGTGAGTTCCTGGAGAAACATGCCACAATTACTAGGAGCCAGTGTGGATTAAATGCAGACAACTCAGATCAAACTAATCCTTTTTGGGAAAGTAACTAGTAGAGAAGGGAAACGCCCTATACATAGTATGCCTATGCAAAGGCTGTTCTAGATGATTTTATTGCTAGATGAACTCACAAGTGGTTGATGGCACCAAAAGAATACTCATTAATAGTATATAGAATTCATTACTGAATCAGCCTCTTTGCTATATATCTGTGTGAGAGTGTTTCATCTGGATGCCTATATTTAGTTTTGCACAATTGCTATTTTATACCAGTAACAAGAGTTTTACAATTCATATTAGCAGAAATACATGGGAAAAAATATCTAGGAAAAAAAAAAAGAAAGAACTATTTGCTTATCAATGCAGATGTTCCACATAGGTATGTACAGTATATTCAACATAATTTGATTAGTGTTCCATACTAATTTAATTAATGTCTTGCTTAAAAAAATACAATCCATTAAAAAATCTATACCTATTTCTATCTGCCGCTTTCAGCATATGTTGCTTTTCTAAGAAACTTCCACTATGCATAGTTTTAGCATAAATTCCCAACGGTACAAATCTTTAACATAAAATACTCAGATGCCATTCCTTATTACAGATACTTGCCTCCAATAGGTTTTAAAAAGTAATTTATCTTATGCAAAGCTGATTGAAAATGCAATGACCTACTGTATTTTTGCAAGTAACTTTGAGAAATATATTTTTGTTTGTTACAAACAAATGGATTTGGGGGTATCCTTTTGAATGGAGAAAGAAGTCACTTCCTAGACAATCTTTTTGCAGGATTTTATTGAAGGAACTTAAACCACATGGTTCACCAGATGTAGCTGTGTGCTTATTGTCCCTTTGGTAATGGATACATAAGCAGCAGGGGAGGGCGGGGTAAGACACACATTATTGAGTCTTACTCCTCATTTAGTATATTCCAATCAGTAAGCACACAATCTAGGAATGATATTAATGAGTTGGAAAGGATTAAAGTGTGTGAGGATAGATAATAAAGCATTTAGAAAATGCCAACATATTTTGTTTAGAGAAAAGACAAATAAAGGATACAGGAGATATCTGTTATAGGGATACTAAAGATAAAATAGGAATGACAATTCATTTCAGCCCAGTGAACACTGGGGGAACTTGCTGGAAAATGGGTTTAGTTTCAACATACAGAAGAAAGTCCTACTTCTGAGATCAATCCAAAAATGAAGATATTGAGTGCCAGAATTATATGTTAGGTCAGGGATGGAGTCCCAAGTTCAGACATATTTTTCCCATTCTACCTCTTCCTAATAGTTCTTCACAGAGGTAGCACTTAGTCATCAAGACTATTGCAAATTACACTGAGTGGTTTCTTGTTCCTTACCCCAAATATTTCAAGCTAATCAGTCAAGTGCTGCTGGGGAATTCTGTAAGTTGAACATTCCACACATTGACCATTGTGACAAACACTGTAATAGGTTCTTGTGTAACCATTCTCAAGGTCATCTCACCCACAATGTTTAATTCTGGAAAAAGACTTTAGAAGATAAGTTAGGCCACTTCTATTTATGTGTTGCAATATCATGGTTAAATGAGAACTACTCATTGTGATTTTGTGAAACCAGAGATGATTTTGATCTTGTATTAGATTACAATAACAGAGTTGGAAGGGATCTTGAAGGTCTTTTAATCCAGCCCCCTGCTGATGCAGGAAACTCTATACCATTTCAAACAAATGGTTGTCCAATCACTTCTTAAAATCGTCCAGTGTTAGAGCATTCACAATTTCTAGAGTCAAGTTGTTCCACTGATTGTTAATTAAATGTTCTACCTAAAATTTCTTCTTAGTTCAAGGTTGCTTCTCTCCTTGATTAGTTTCCTTCCATTGCTTCTTGTCCTGCCTTCAGGTGCTTTGGAGAATAGCTTGACTCCCTCTTCTTTGTGGCAACCCCTGTGATATTGGAACATTGCTATCATGTCACCCCTAGTCCTTCTGTTCATTAAACTAGACATACCCAATTTCAGCCACCATACCCAATTCCAGGAACCCTAACCCTAACCCTAACCCCCCCACACACACACTTCTCTTCAGCAAGCTGGATTATGCAGAATATGGAGCTTTGGCAAAACATCTGCCAAATACAAGTAGTCCTTAATTTATAGCCATTCATTTAATGACAGTTCAGAATTATGATGGCCTTGGCAAATGTGACTTATAACTAGTTCTTGAAGTTCTTGAAGTTATGACCATCACACCAGCAGTTGTGTGATCACAATTTGAGTACTTAGCAATCAGCTCACCTTTATGATGGTTGCAGTGTCTTGCAGTCACATAAACATAATTTATAACCTGTAATCCAAGTCAGTTGGGGAAGCCATATTCACTTGCAACTCCAGTAAAAATGGTCATAACATCAGGTCCAGTTGTGCGATGACCATTTCATTTAGTTACCAAAATTCCAGTCCCGATTGTGGTCATACATTCAGGGCTACCTGTACCCAATCAATACCTCAGGGTTGATCTCCCAAAGTCCAGAGAGCTCAGCTAAGTAGAGAAAAATGGTGCTTAACCTACAGTGTTCTTCTTTGACTGCTATTAAAGCAAGATTCTATTCCAGGAACCATGGAAGGATTTCTTGCACAAGTTATTTGCTTACAAAAGGACAAACAAGCTGCTGGTGCAAACTTTCTCTCAGTTACAATGTGTAGACTATTATTATGAGCAGAACTTCAGTTGCTTGGCTGCAGACAAGAGAATGATGTTTACTGTTTGCACTTCATAATTTTGCTATAGATCAAATCACACTTTTGAGAACAGCCAGTAATATTTTAAACAAGATGTCCTTCACCATTCAATTTCTTACTAATAGCTTTTTCAAGTATTGTTGTAGTCACAGAATACAATGTGCTGAATTTCATGAAAAATGTGATATTAATGTTGTAATTTTACACTCTGGAGCTATTGAATGTATATACCGAAGACATGATGAAGTATAAAGAGCTGTAATAATACATACAGTAATGGTTATCACTTCTTGGTTCGTTGCTAAGAATAATGCCTTGTGTAGCATTTGAATTTGAATTTCAGGCTTTAGTCATAGTTTTGCTCAGCGGTAACTGGTGTTCATTGGAGAAATTGAAAAAGACAGTTTGTGGAACCACAAACTAAGGCATGCAAATTCAAAACAAGAAATGGTTGGGTTCAGACAATCCTCTTAACCAAGTCAATGACAGGCATAGCAGATCTATACTAAGCTAGGTTAGTGTTAATGTTGGTCTGACTTTATATAGCTAGGTATACTGTGAGAACCCAAACTCTTGGGTTGGTTTATGGTACAATGGATTGTGTGAAAACATACAGTGAATTAGCTTGGTATGGTAGAGGGAGTTGTATCTTGATTGATATGTATATGAGATTAAACTGTATTGGAATCCCATTTATCGATGGCTAAAACAATTGACCATACTGAAAGGACTGTGCTTAATTTTGTCTAATAATTTTGCAATTACTTTTCCATCTCATTTTCCACATCTTTTTTTCCATTTTGTTTCAAATGTCATTTATGGTATTTCTTTAGTGTTGCGAGAAAACAGAGGATGCTGTTGCTGGGTTGTTGTTGTTTTGTTTTGTTTTTCCTATTCCATCTCTCTCTAATCCTGCTGTAGCCTTCCTGGCTCCTTAGGGCTACTGATTTTTTTTTCTGATTTGAAAAAGACCCACGGCAGGAATGTCTTCATGATGTTTTCTTCTGGGGCTTAATCACAGTATGGAAGGCCAGAAAAAGACACAGAATACTCATACACTTGGCTACCTCCTAATGAAGACCAGTGCAAGAACCAAAACTCAGCATCTGGAAGCTTTCTACCAAAAGGAACAAGATGTTCTAGTTCAAGATCATTTTTAATAAGCAATGTCTGGCATAGCACTGGTGAAAGGTCTTTGTTTTAATCCACAATCTAGTGCCCTGTAGTTTAATAATAATAATAATAATAATAATAATAATAATAATAATAATAATAATAATAATAATAATAATATTAACCTAATTAGTTATTAGAACCTGCAATTAGTGCAGGTTCGAGTCCCACCAGGCTCAAGGTTGACTCAGCCTTCCATCCTTCCGAGGTAGGTAAAATGAGGACCCAGATTGTTGGGGGCAATCAGCTGACTTTGTAATAATGCCGCTTGTGGGGGGGGGGCAAAAGCCCTAATAAGCAGGCATCTACATAGAATGAAGGCTATTGCTAAGCACATTGATTTGTGCTTTATATTGTAAGCCGCCCTGAGTCTTTGGAGAAGGGTGGGATATAAATGGGATTAAAATAATAATAATAATAATAATAATAATAATAATAATAATAATAATAATAATAATAATAATAATAATAATAATAATAAATAATAATAATAATAATAATAATAATAATAATAATAATAATAATAATAATAATAATAATAATAATGGCTTTTTTTCTCATAGAACGCTCAGAACGGAGTTCCGGCACCTTTTTTGGATGGAACCTTGTAGGGTAGGCAAGGCAGGTTGTGTGACGTGTGAGTTCCGGCACCTTTTTCTTTTACAAAAAAAGCCCTGATAATAATAATAATAATAATAATAATAATAATAATAATAATAATAATAATAATAACAACAACAACAACAACAACAACAACAACAACAATGATGTTGGACAGGAACTTGGAGGTCATCTAGTCCAACCCCCTGCTCAGGCAGGAAACCCTATATCATTTCAGACAAATGGCTGCCCAGTCTCTTCTTAAAAACTTCTAGTCATAACCCTATGAATATTCTTATTCATACCTTGTGTCCTTCTGGTGATGCTGTCCTCTGTATCATGTCAACATCTGTTTATATGTCACAAACTGAACCCAGCTAGGTCGGATTACTTAGAGGATCTTGTCTGTTCTCCAAATGATAAGCAACCTTAGTCTCATGTTTGGATGATGGACAACTAGACAAACCGTAAATGCCATTTTTTTTTAGGCTAGATTGATAATGAAAAAAAGAAACCTGGAAAACGTCACCGTTTAGCTGTTCGTCCCCTTAAAGTTAGCAACTAATACTTGAATTTAAGTCACACTCTACTCTAACAAGTCTTTAACCAACAGCAAAATGTTCTGCCAAGAGAGGCTCACTTTAATCCTTCTTTTGGGGAATTTCCCCAGTGGTCTAAGACCTTTTTTTTCTTTTCCTTTAGTATTAATGGTGACAGGTCCCCTCCCATTTTATATCTGAATTGCTGTCTGTTTGTTCCTTTGCCTTTGCTGAAGACTATGTTGCATTATTCTTTTATTTTTCCCTTATGCTCCTAACAGTTTTACTTAAATACTTAAAAATGCCATGCAAATATTTAACTTTATAAAAAAATAGAATAAATTACACCTGCCCCCATGAAATCTAATGGACAGTAGGATATAAATATGATAAATAAATTATTTATGGTAATTCAAGGATAAAATAATAGGCAGTTCTACTGCCACAATAGGAACCCCTTATTCAGAGGCAGCTGAAGTGAAGAACTGAAGAAAAATAAAACAATATAAGCTGTTACCAGATATCTGAAAGGAGGTAGTATACAGACATGTATATATGTGTAAATTAGACCTCTCACTCTCACTTTTCCTCTCCATACATCTTGTTGAATTGAGTGTCAATTGCCAGAATTCATAACCTCCCCATATATCAGTGATTGCATTAGTTACCCATAAATCGTAACTAGGTAGAACAGAACAGAACAGAACAGAGAAAAACAGAACAGAACAGAATAAAATAATAGAGTTGGAAGGAAAGAGGATGGTTCTTTCACAGATCATCTCATCCTATGTTTGGATAGATACACCACATAATATTTGGCAATCTGTTAGAAACAATAATATTGGTTGCTTAATTGGCACATCAAAAATTGTGTCCATTGTACCATCCCAGATGTTGAAAAGTTGATTGGGACAATATGAACATTGCTCATATGTAAGCTATTAGCAATAGCAATAGCACTTAGACTTATATACCGCTTCACAGTGCTTTTTATAGCCCTCTCTGAGTGGTTTACAAATGTCAGCATATTGCCCCCAACAAACTGGGTTCTCATTTTACCAACCTCAGAAGGATGGAAGGCTGAGTCAACCATAAGACTGTGAGAATTGAATTGCCGAACTGCTGGCAGCCAGCAGTCAGCAGAAGTAGCTTGCAGTACTGCATTCTAACCACTGCGCCACCATACAATGATGGCCACGTTGCTTGGGTAATAGATAAAGTAAATCAGCCAGTGAAATATAAAATTATATCTTCTGGCCAGAACTGAAAAACACTAATTTAATATCAGTGCTAAATAGCAAATAATAGCAAATGATAGCAAATTTAATATTAGTGCTAAATCAGCCTTTCCTCCTCCTCCTCCTCCTCCTCCTCCTCCTCCTCCTCCTCCTCCTCCTCCTCCTCCTCCTCCTCTCCTCCTCCTCCTCCTCCTCCTCCTCCTCCTCCTCCTCCTCCTCCTCCTCCTCCTCCTCCTCCTCCTCCTCCTCCTCCTCCTCCTCCTCCTTCTTCTTCTTCTTCTTCTTCTTCTTCTTCTTCTTCTTCTTCTTCTTCTTCTTCTTCTTCTTCTTCTTCCAAGATTCAAAACTCTGGAATCCACAATGCTAGAAGATGTTGATGGCTAATAGCATCTGTGAGCAATCCCTGTACTTTTGTCAAGTACAATGACTAAACTGAATAATGTAAGCCTCAGTGACTAAATAGAAGACAATCATTGTACCGGTTCCACACCACTTGAAGAATATATGCTTTATTATGAAAATATATTCTATCTTCACAAGGCAGTAAATTACACTATTTATGGAATCTTAATGATCTAAGCACAGTTGGAGCCTGAAGGTCAAGGCTGCAAACCACATCCTAAATTTCTGTTTACCAATGAAGCTTTGTATATTTTTTTTTGCTGCTGTAGTTAAAGGTCTGCCAGCATTTCCATTATAAACCACTATTTCAGAGGTTTATAACTCACTCATAAATCTCTGCTCCAGAATGAATGCAGTGCAAAACAAGCTCTTCAGTGTGGGAGTATGGTTTTCCCCCCTTGTCTTTCTTTCTCATTTGCTATATGGAAATACTTATTTTTAAAAATGTAGAAGCCAATATAAAATATTGAAGATGAACAATCAACTCTCACTGGCTTCAATGGAATGTGTGTGTATATATTTATTTATTTTATTTATTTATTTTATTGAGATTTCTATACCGCCCTTCTCCCTAAGGGACTCAGGGCGGTTTACAGGGCATATATAAATAACAGTACAAAAATTAAAAGAAAATTAAACCAATGCCCAATTAAAATACAAGAATGATAAAATAATAAAAACCTATAAAAACCCATATACCCCTATCAGGCCAGACCTGCTAATTCAAATAAATGGGTCTTCAACCCGCGGCGGAAGGATCGAAGGTCCGATGCCATCCGGAGCTCAACCGGCAGTTGGTTCCATAATGCCGGAGCACCCACAGAGAAGGCCCTCCCCCTGGGGGCCACCAGTCGACATTCCTTGACCGGAGGCACCCTGAGGAGGCCCTCTCTGTGGGCACACACAGGGCGGAGGGGAGTTGACGCCGGCAACAGGTGGTCCTCGAGGTATCGCGGACCCATGCCATGTAGGGACTTAAAGATCATAACCAAGACCTTGAACCTTACCCGGAAGACAACTGGTAACCAATGCAGCTCACGGAGCAAAGGTGTAACATGGGAGTACCGGGAAACTCCCAAGACAACTCTCGCGGCTGCATTCTGTACCAGTTGGAGCCTCCGAGTAGTATTCAAGGGAAGCCCCATGTAGAGAGCATTACAATAGTTTAGGCGAGAGGTCATGAGCGCATGAGTGACCATACACAAGGCATCCCGGTCCAGATAGGGCCGCAACTGGCGCACCAGGCGAACCTGGGCAAAAGCACCCCTAGTCACGGCCACTATATGATCATCCAGAGTGAGTCGTGAATCTAGGAGGACTCCCAAGTTGCGAGCCCTATCCACAGGGGGTAAAAGCTCACCCCCCATAGAAAGCAATGGAACATCCCGAGTGTCCTGGGATGCCAGAATGTACAGCCACTCAGTCTTGTGAGGGTTGAGCTGAAGTCTGTTCCTCCCCATCCAGACCCGAACCGCCTCCAGGCAATGGGACATCACAGCGAGGGCATCACTGGGGTGGTTTGGGGTCGAAATAAAAAGTTGGGTATCATCGGCATATTGATGATACCCAACTCCAAAACCACGAATGATCTCACCCAGCGTTTTCATGTAGATGTTGAACAGGAGAGGCGAGAGGACCGATCCCTGAGGAACTCCACAAGCGAGAGTCCTAGGGGTCGACCTCTGCCCCCCCTGCCAACACCGACTGCGAGCGTCCCAGGAGATAGGAGGAGAACCACTGAAAAACTGTGCCTCCCACTCCCAATCCCCTGAGATGCTGCAGCAGGATACCATGGTCGATGGTATCGAAAGCCGCCGAGAGGTCTAATAGGACTAGGACAGAGGAATATCCCCTATCCCGAGCCCTCCAGAGATCATTCACCAGAGCGACCAATGCCGTCTCCGTGCTGTGCCCGGGCCTGAAACCCGATTGGTAAGGGTCCAGATAATCCGCTTCATTCAGGACCAGAGGGAGCTGATGCGCCACCACACTCTCAACAACCTTCGCAAGAAAGCGAAGGTCGGAGACTGGACGAAAGTTGTTCAATACAGCTGGGTCCAAGGCAGGCTTCTTGAAGAGAGGTCTCACCACCGCCTCCTTCAAGACGGTGGGGAAATAACCCTCACTCAAAGAAGCAGATATAACCGCCTGGAGCCAGCCTCGTGTCCTCTCCCTAGCTGCATAAACCAGCCAAGAAGGGCATGGATCCAATAAACATGTGGTGGAACTCAGCTTCCCCATAATCCTGTCCACTTCATCAGGGGTCACAGAATCAAACTCCTCCCAGATAACATTGACAGGACCGCCCGTGTCCTGATCGCCAGACTCTGCCCAGCTGGAGTCCAAACCGGTCCGAATCCGAGCGATTTTATCCGACAGATGTTGACTAAATTCCTCGGCACGACCCTGCAAGGGATCCTCCCTCACCTCCTGATTAAGAAGGGAGCGAGTCACCCTAAACAAGGCGGCCGGGCGATTATCTGCGGACGGGATGAGGGTAGAGAAGTAATTACACCTCGCCACCCTCATCGCTGTGAGATAAGACCTAATGTAGGTTCTTAACCGCAACCGGTCGGATTCAGATCGGCTGGACCTCCAGCAGCTCTCTAGGCCCCGTTTCCGACGCTTCATCTCCCGGAGCTCCGCGGAGAACCATGGAGCTCGCTGGGATCTGCACCGGGTCAGGGGCCGCAAGGGTACAACCCGGTCAAGTGCCTCAGTGGCTGCCCTTTCCCAGGCTTCCACTAAGGCATCCACTGAGTTGTGAGCAATGGAGGCAGGTGGGGACCCCAGCGCCGCTTGGAATCTATCAGGATCCATTAAGCGTCTGGAGCGGTACCATCTAATTGGCTCCGTACCCCCACGGCGGGGGGTGGCAAAATGGAAGACCAGCCGCAGGAGGTGATGATCGGTCCATGACAGGGGCATAATAAATGGAAAGCCCCCACCAAGATCATCCAATCACCGTCCAGATAAAAAAATCAGGTCAAGGGTGTTGCCTCCCTCATGAGTTGGTTCAGAAATTACCTGCGTCAGGTCCATGGCCGTCATGGAAGCCATGAACTCCCGAGCTAGCTCAGATGAGCCTCCCAGGGATGGTAGATTGAAGTCTCCCAAAACTATGAGTTTGGGGAACTCAACCACCAACCCCGAGAGGATATCGAGCAGCTCGGGCAGGGCTGCCGCTGCACGACTAGGCGAAATGTACACCAGCAGCAAGCCCAACTGCGCCCCAGAACCAAATCTCACAAAGAGAGACTCACACCCAACTATCTGAAGAATGGTGGTCTCCCGCGGACATAAGGTCTCCCTAATGATCACCGCCACACCCCCACCCCTACCTTGAGCTCGTGGCTGGTGTAGCACCCGGAAGCCTGGTGGGCAAAGGTCAACCAAAGGGACCCCACCCTCTGGGCCCAACCAAG
This sequence comes from Vipera ursinii, assembly GCF_947247035.1. Classification (NCBI taxonomy): domain Eukaryota; kingdom Metazoa; phylum Chordata; class Lepidosauria; order Squamata; family Viperidae; genus Vipera; species Vipera ursinii. The sequence goes on from NC_139518.1 coordinate 13,016,457, forward strand.
TCTCCGTGATGCAAGCCAGGTCCGCATGCTCACCCTCAACTAAATCCCTAACAAGGGGAGCTTTGTTAACCACGGACCTGGCATTCAGGTACACCAGCCGGAGCTCAGGAGACTTCACATCCTCGCTCCCGGAACCTTGGGGAAGAAGCAGAGGGTCAGAGCGCCTCACCGCTTGCAGATAGCAGAGACGGCCCTCCCGGTAACGATACAGCCCCCTGTCTATCCGCCTGCTGCCATTCCCCGTCGTGGGAATTGGTAATCCCATGACCCACTCATGAGCCCCGGAGACAACGACACCCTGTTCTCCCCCCGTGCGGTCAGACCCAAGTCTGGCCTGAGCCATGGTTGATTGGCCACCCCCCATAGCCTGACAACCCCCATCTCCCACCCCTCTCCCCAACCCCATAAAAAAATTTTGATAAAAAAGTAATCAGGGGCCTCCTATTAAATTTGTGTTGACGGCCCCTGCCCCTGCCCAGCCATCTCTCAGGGTCCCAAGACTCGGGCCCTTCATCGAGGTTAAGAGAATTTAAAGAGGCGGGTCGCACCCAGGCGAGGGGGGCACCCCTGAGGGCGAGCAAGTCCATGCTAGTGTATTGTCGCATGTTGGTCCAGCAAGTCCAGGATAGGCAGTCCCAAAGGTGGTCATGTCCAAAGGAGGATCGAAGGCCGGAAAAGGAAATATCTGGATCCACACCCAACTGCACTGCCACTCAGTTGGGTGCCCCGGTAAACAGGCCACCCCCCGCCCTCTCACGGCAGGTTGCAACTCTGTTCCTGGGAGTGGTCAAAGATATACTCTGGGTAGGCATGCCCCATAGAGCTCCCACCTCTATGGGGCTGCAGATATAAAAGTAAGCCACTCTCCCACCGTGGCTGGTACCCAGGACCGACCAAATCCAAAGGGGAGAGGGGGAGGTAGGCAGAGAGTTAATAGATGTGTGTATTCAAGGCAGAAGGGTAGGCAGGCCAAGATAGCAAAGGTGGTCTGAAAGCGTCATCACCGCCGCTAAAACGGTCCAAAAGCGGTGCAAGGACCACCTGTCGCCATTGCTCCATTGAAATAGCCCGTGGTCGTCTTCTCTGCCGCTGAAACGGTCCGAAGACGCCGTTGCTGACACAAGCGGTCCGAGGCAGCACAGAAAACATCATCGCCGCTGGGATAACTCGCAGTCGCCCTCTCCGCCGCCAAAACGGCCCGAGGACGACAACGTCACCAAAAGCAGCCTGATGCGGCCTGGGGCAAGATGGAAACGTCACCGCCGGCGAGAGGGGCCAAAAGCCCAGAAAACGCCGCAGCCAACCACCGCCCTCCGCAAACGGCCCGAATAGGCCCGAAAACGCTTGTGCCGCCGAAGTGGCCCGAAAACAGATCAAATGTTGCCACTCGGGCCAGAAGGCCCCGGGAATGTCACCGCTTGGTGCTGGTCGCTGAAAACGGCCAAAGCACACCACTGCTGCCGTCGCTGTCGTCGCCGGATGCGGGCCGTCACCGCCGCCGAATGCGGCCCAAAGGACCGCCGCCACCAGCGCCGATGCCCACGCCGTCGCCACCAGCGCCGCCGCCAAGCCGGACCCACAGGCGTCTCTCTCGCCGACCAAAGGCAGCCTGAGAACGTCGAAGGCGGCACGAAACGGCCCGGGGAAGCAGGAAGCGCCGCCGCTGAGCGCGGTCCGAGAAACCGCTGATGCCAGCACCGAGGCCGCCACCCACGCCGCCGCTGCTATCACCGCCGCCAGAACGAACCCTCAGGCGTCCTCCTCGCCGACCGGGAACAGCCTGAGAACGCCGAGGCAGCCCAAGACGTTCCTTAGCAGCAGGGAACAGCAGGGAACGCCGGAGTCGACCACGAACAGCTGAAGATGGTCCGAAGAAGGCAAGCAGCAGAAGGCAAGCAGCAAAAGGCGAACGGATGGAAAAGGCGACAGATGGAGAAGAGCAGGGCCAGCAGACAGACAAGTAGGAATTCAAATGGTTCACTGCCAGTTTTGTCAACCTCTAGCTGCCCCAGTGCCTATAACTATAAACCCCCAATCCCCATCCCAGAGAGCCTAAAGGCTCCTGAGGGGCTCCAAGGGGACGCCTAGTAACTGGAGCTCGCAGAGCTCAGTCAAGCACGTCCGCCATCTTGGGCATGCGTAGTTGATATATATATATATATATCTCCACATGTATTAATGTCAGGATATTATAGACCTTTCCCCCCAGAGTTCTTAACAGAAGCTGCCAGGTGCTTTTTGCTGTTGATATGGGGCTTCTAAAGATCTAAGATACTGAGTGTTAGAATAAGCCATGAATAAGCCATTTCTTTATTTTTAATAACCTGTTTACAAGAATCTCACCAGATTGACTGCATTTCCATATAAACTGTCAGACAAGGTCTTTAAAAGTCCAGCCTATGCCACTTCCTCCTTCACAGCAGCTTTAACTGTTGTCTTTTAGTTGATAATTCCACTACAATGGAACTTGTGAATAATAATTGAAAATATTAGGTGATTGAATGGTTAAATGATGTAGATGGCCTTTCTGTAGTAAAGGAATGGGTCATGTCATCCCTGAGCTCTAATATGAATAAATATATTTGGACATTGTAGCTACACCATCCTGGAAAAGATGCAGCTGCTTTAAAAGGTTGAGAACAGATAACACACAAGCAACTATTTGGTCTCTGAAACATTTTCCCCTCTTTAAATCTAATGCGCTACCATCAGCTTTCATAATGCTTCCAAAACCTTTCTATCATATGAACTGCCATTAATAATAAAAATGATAAATGAAAAACAAAATAAAATAATAAACAATGACATATTGGATTTCTTGGAACATCTACAAAAATTGTAAAGTCCTAGAAATGAAAAAAATAATAATGATGGGAATATTTGGTTGAAAAAGTAGTTGCGAATGAGGTTAAAATAATACAAACTGATAAAGTCTCATCTCATAATATCAGATATAACTGTGATTGAAAAGAATAAAATGTGGATAATAGATGTATCAATACAAAAGACAAGAAATTGAAGAAGATCACAAAGTATCAAGACCTGAAAATTGAAACTGAAATATTATGGCATAAACCAGCTGTGGTGGCCCCAGCAGTTATTAACACACTGGTAAAGGTAAAGGTTCCCCCACACATGTGTGCTAGTCATTTCCAACTCTAGGGGCCAGTGCTCATCTCTGTTTCAAAGCTGAAGAGCCAGCGCTTGTCCGAGGACGTCTCTGTGGTCATGTGGCCGGCATGACTAGACACCAAAGGCGCACGGAACGCTGTTACCTTCCCACCGTAGTGGTCCCTATTTTTCTACTTGCATTTTTATGTGCTTTCGAACTGCTAGGTTGGCAGAAGCTGGGATGAGTAACAGGCGCTCACTCTGCTACGCGGCACTCGGGATTCGACCTGCCAAACTGCCAACCTTCTAATCGACAAGCTCAGCATCCTAACCCACTGAGCCACCGCATCAGCACACTGGGTGCGATACCCAAAAATCTTGGTCAGTCCTTAGAAAATCTGCCCTTTGACGAAATCTCCATCTGTCAATAGCAAAAGTCTACATTGCTTAGATTTGCACATATAGTTCACTGATACATTACAACATCCTATTTTTTGGGGAAGAACTTGATGCTTATGAACTGATAGCTGTGATTTCACATTGTTGCATATATAATAATAATAATAATAATGTTTAATGGCTACAACCTAGTAGGCAGTTTGCTCTCCCCCACAAAAAAGACCAAAATAATCTTCCACTGATTTTCTTTGGTAGCAATACATCTCAATAAGGATGATGTTGCACTGAACTGTTACAAAATCACATGCGAATGATGTTAAAAAATATGGATTTCTTTGTTGTGGGTCACATTTCATTCAGTAGTATCTTGTTGACTGATATACCAGATGCATAGCAAGACAGCTGTAGGAAGGCAAGTAAAATGACCATACAGTCCTAGTTGACATAAAGATGTGAAGTTCTGCTTTTACCTGTAAAACCCTGGTGGAACGCTTGAAACTAAGAAGTTTTTCTCAAGACTCTGCAGTATGTCATTCAACATCCTGATACGGACAGGAGCTCTTTCCTTTGGGTCGTTGGCTGGCCGCATCTCATCTGATTGAAACAGTTCTGCACTCTCCCGCAAAGCATAGGCCACCTTCAGCAAATTGCCAACATTATGAGGGTCATCTGTTAAGAAAGGAATATGATGCAAAAACAGCTTTAGCTTTATTGACCTACTAGGCCACTGATTCATTTCATTATGATAGTTTTACACAACTCAGCAGTGAGTGACTGTTAGTCTGGGAGTTGTCTACATTCCCAGTAGTACACAAAAAAGTTGTCCAGTTGTACACAGTTGGCATTTGGAGCATATGTTGCTTTATTGCAGATAAAGTGTATCTGCAATACCGATTCCAAATTAGTCTAAGCCTATTATCAATGTTTCTCAGCCTTGAAAGGTGGAAGAGGTGAGGAATTCAACTCCCAGAATTCCCCAACCAGCATGCTGATCTAGGCATTCTTTGGAGGACTCCCATCTGAGTATTAAAGGGAGGTGCCGATCTCTCTCTTGACTGGACTATGGGCCATGACTCCAGTAGCTATAGCTGAGTTTATTGAAAGTCTCTTTTAAATCATGTTATAATAATCTGCTTGGAAAATAACAACACATTGAAATGTGATAAATAAGGTTTGATATGTAGATATTTGGAAAGAGTAGTGCAGTTTAAATATATCCACACTCTTATACACTATGTGTGTGAGAGAGCATCTCTCTCTCTCTCTCTCTCTCTCTCTCTCTCTCTCTCTCTCTCTCTCTCTCTCTCTCTCACACACACACACACACACACACACACACACTGTCTCTCTGTCACTCTCTCTCTCTCCCACTACCTCCTTCTCTCTCTCTCTCTCTTTATTAGGATATAAATTGAATTATCATGAGTTGAGGAAATGTCAATCTGTTTTTTTTAAATGTGCAACCTAAAATGTGTAATAATATTCTTTTTGTGTCTGCACTGTGTTATGTACAATTTTGTGAACATTAAATTTGAATATATTTTGTACTCAATTTCCCTGATATTTGTCTTTTTATATGTGGTTCTCCTAAATCAAAATATTTTGTATGACTTTTTCCATCTGTTCTTCAGCTATAACCATTCTTCTAATATTGTTTCTATCAATTTCTCATGAACATAATTTTAGATGTTGGAGAAAAGGAAAGAAAGAAATAATATGTATGTAATGAACAAAAGTATTTTGTATGGAGCTTCGTTCTTATTATAACCAAGTCATTGATCTTACATTTATAATTTCTGGCTTTCATTTGTCTTCCATATTGTAAAACCAATAACAATCAGTCAGGATACAGTTGTCCAATCTTGGATAAAGTGATCTAGATAGATGTAATAGGACAGATTTTTTTTTCCCTCCAAATTTGGAAGCAATTCCTCTATTCCCCACTTTTGTCTATCTAGTCCAGGGGTAGGCAACCTCGGCTCTTGTATGACTCATGGACTTTAACTCCCAGAATTCCTGAGTCAGCTATGCTGAGTCATAAAAGAGCTGAGGTTGCCTACCCCTGATCTAGTCTATTGCCACAATAGGAATCCTGTGAGGTTGGCTGGACTGAGAAAGAGAGCAACTGAATCAAAGTCATCCAGTGAGATTCCACAGTTAGGATTAGAATTCAGGTCTTCTGAGCCTATTTGAGTACCTTGACTACTGAATCCCAACATTTTCTGATTTTTTTTTTTTGAGGAATTGGAGGTTAAATAATATAGCTCCATCTAACTGGGGGATTTTGGGAATCACAGAAGGGATGTTGGACCTCAGCCTAGACTTTTTGCACCGCTGACTTAGAAGACAACTCCATTGACTTGGGAGCTGATTTCAATAGGACTTGCTTTCTACATGCAAGGACTTGAAGACAGACATTTGTGGAACATACTTTAATGTTGAGTGAAAAATCAATCTCTTTTCTTTAAAAATATTTATCAGAGTTGAAGTATTTTGGCATTTCCCCAAACAGATAGACATTGAATTGGTAGATATTAATGTATTAAATAATAAGCTGTTTATGCTAAATTCCCACTTCAAGCTAAAGCAGAAGAACAAAATTAATCAGTATCCCCCATATGATCTTGAGCATGTATCCACCATTTTTGAGAAGAACATCAAGAAATGCTTTGAATTCCCGAACCTCATTGATAGGGAAACAAAACAACTATGGAATGAAATGGTGTAAGTTCTTGATGAATATGAAAGGAGTCAAAAACTAAGAAACAGTAAAGTGAAACTGCTGTCAGCACAGATGGTGGAAATTGCCAAAAAGAGAAGGGAAACTAAAGCAAAGGCCTCAGGGGAAAAAATACAATAAAGCATTTCTAAGATGTGTTATAAGAGAAAAGAAGCAATATTGCAACATCTGTAAAGACATTGACAATGGAAGGGAAGTCTTTGAAAAAATATCTCCAAACTTAGAAAGATGCTCCAATCATGAATTGGATGCTAATAAATAAGTAACGACCTCAGAGAGAGTGCAAACTATTGTATGATGTCATTAATCCACATATTAACTATGCATCATGCAAAACAGATTACAGTAGGTTAGAATTCCTGGAACTTGAGATGTCCGATTTTTAAGCTGGTTTTAAAAGTTGGAAAGGGCCAAGCAACAGTATACATTATTGCTGATGCATGGTAGATAATTGAGAAAACCAGAGAATACAAAAATGAAGTCAATATTGTGCTGCATTGATTGCAGAAAGGCCTTGATTTTGTTGAACATGTAAAGGTGCACAAAAAGCTCAGGAAAAAATTAGAATCCCAGAGCAGTTTTGTCTTAATGAAAAATCTATGCACTGTGCAGAAAACCATTGTTCAGAGGGAATACATTGAAACAGACTAGCTCTTGTTTAGTATAGAAGTAAGCTAAAGCTATATTTATTTTTATTACTATTACTGTTGTTGTTGTTGTTAAATTTACATATCCCTCATCTCACTGTTTGTAGTAACCTTAGACTCCAACTGTACATCCTTTCTATCTATTTATACAAACTATAAAATATATACTAATAGACACTTGACTCCAAGAAGCAGGGATTTAAAACTGGAGGAAGAAATATTAATAACATGTACTATGATACCACTATGTCTGGGAATGCAACTTATCTGCAAACTCTAATAAGGAAGTTAATGAGCACAATAAAAATGGGACTAAAATTAGATATAAAGAAGTTAAAACTATTGACAAGCATAGCAACCAACCTTAGAATTGTCTATGGAGATACTGAAGTTACTATCACTGGTGAAGGGATTCAAGAAGTATGCCACAAATTAGCAACTGGTAGGGTAGCAATGAAGATATGTAGTTTATTCAAATGAGCATTAATTTGGCAAGCAATGATATTCCCTATGACTCTCTATGGAAGCTATATGATACTCTAAGATGCTTTTTAACTCTGGAAAATACCATGGATAGCCAAGAAATCAAATAAATTGAACAAGTCAATCCAGAGTTGTCACTCAAGATACAAATGACTGGGCTCAAATTATCACATTTTGTGTACATTATGCTAAGGTGCATAACAAGAAGTCCATTTTATTGGAAAGGTAGAATGAAAGAAAAGAATAGGACAACAAGCAGCAATGTGTATGTGGATCACAGTAGTAATGGGTATATTATGGCTTGAATTGAAGGGCCTGGTTTGGGCAGTTCATGTTGTTGCTATGATTTAACACGGACCTGATGGCACATAATCAATCAGTCTGGTTTAGATAATGCAGGTGGAAAATATTTCACTTATGATACGGTGACCATAGTTATATTCTAAAAAACAAACCACCTTCACTACGCAGATGCTTGAGGGCAGAAAACATATTTTACAAGTGTTAAAAAAATCCATTGTTGCCCATTATAAGAGAAATGTTACTGCATTCATTCCAAATCTCTAGAATAAATATCCACCCAGCAAAGTAAGAAAAGCTGTCTAAAATCTAGTTACATGCAGCAATTGCAATGAAATATTTGCCATATAATTCAGAAATCAACACCATGTTTTTTTTCCTAGTACCTTTGATTATATTCATTTAACAATTGAATATAAACCAAATGAGATTATCAATCCTCTTAGAGAGACACAGCCTGGGAACTGAAATTGTAGGGTAATGAAAATGGCTTTCTTTTTAGTGAAATATTGTTTGCAAATTCCCCTCATTTTTTTCTCCCTTCAAAGTGTTGCTGAAAGTTGTTTAGGCTGATACTAGAAAGTATTTTATTTTAGCCCCCCCCCGTGACAATTTAAAGTATAATTCAAACTTTCTCCTTTCAATTACAATAGGGCAAAACAAAACCTACTACACTCATGAGATTATTAAAACTATTAAAATTCTACGTCTGACTGCCTTAAATAAGGAAAACTTGTGTTTGATGACTTGAAAGGAAAACACAAGTAAACTGGATGTTTCAATGACCACCATGCTTTGGGTGCAGATCTTTGATTACAGAAGGATAGAGACATGGTTAAGAAATTAGAATAGACCTGAGCTTGATTTAATTAAGATTAGACAACTCAATGGGGTTGGGCTAGGCATGGTTGGAACCACCGGAAAATTTCAGAGATATAAACTATACTAGGTTTTTTTCTTAAAAAAAAAATGGCTAGGGTATCCAAAGACAAATCTTAATTATTATTGAACCACAACATTCATTTACTAACAAAAGTTAAACTCAATTCAGTGTTATTTTTCTGAAAATGAAGATATATAAAAAGATACCATACACTGAAGAAGAAGCAAGAGAGATTCCTGCCTAGGGCTCTTTTACATATACCCAGGTTAAAAAGGTAAAGGTAAAGGTTCCCCCACACATGCGTGCTAGTCGTTTCTGACTCTAGGGGCTGGTGCTCATCTCCATTTCAAAGCCGAAGAGCCAGCGCTTGTCCGAGGATATCTCCATGGTCATGTGGCCAGCATGACTAGATGCCAAAGGCGCACGGAACGCTGTTACCTTCCCACTGTAGTGGTCCCTATTTTTCTACTTGCATTTTATGTGCTTTCAAACTGCTAGGTTGGCAGAAGCTGGGACGAGTAACAGGCGCTCACTCTGTTACGCAGCACTTGGGATTTGACCTGCCAAACTGCCGACCGTCTGATCGACAAGCTCAGCATCCTAACCCACTGAGCCACTGCATCCCTATATACCCAGGTTAGTGGGCTCCAAAACCCAAGAGACCCAAAACAAGCATACCTGGTCTCTAGGCAACACCCCCACAGGTACTCAAAGGCTATGGTTTACTATACCACTCTTCACCTAGTCTACTACTATTCTGGAGAACAATAAGTAAATTTGCCTTAGGCAGATTGAGACATTGTGAATGAATACAAACCAACTTCTCTCTTACTCCCACACTAACACCACAAGTCCAACACCACCACACTCACCCACACATTGTTGAGCTGGCTAGTGACAGGTCTTAAAGGGACAGGCACCAGCAACCCAGGTTCTGACCCTTTTGCAGGCAGCCTGTCTTCTCACACAGCCACAAAGCCTTTCAGTGTGTAATATTGATGTCCAACAGTTCACAGTAGGAAACAATACGAAAGATTGGTCCAGCTCTTATTCTAGAATGTAAGAATTAGATTGGCTTGTTTACAAATATGTGTATTTCCTATGATCCCCACTAGCAGACAACCTGTTTTTAATGCAAATGAAATGTACTTCTGGTGTTTCAGAGGGAAAGTGGGAAATCCCTCTCTGTATGTTACTTATAGAATATATTACTCTATACTGTTTTTGACCAAGCATCTTTATATGTATTGACTTATACATTTCGTAGGATATGCGAGCAAGTTCTAATTTTCAGCTAAAAAAATGAATTTCATTCAGCCAATTATTTTTAAAAATAAATTGCATTGTTTTTCTTTCTGCTTATCACAAAAAAAATGTTTCCGTTGTTAAGTGTATAAACAGCCTTTGTTGACTTGATCTCACAATTTTCCTTACCTCTGATTGGAAGTTCATTAGGTTCAGTCACTTGATTTCAACGAAAGAGAAATGTGTTTTTTTGGGGGGGAGGCTTCTAATACCAATAAAATAAGATTCTTTTGCTCTGCTGTTTCTGCAATTACGTTTAGTGAAATCTCTTACAGATCCTTATATTGCCCATTCTGTCAGTTTTCTATGCAGATTCCTGTTTTGGACAGATTTCACAAAATTTAAATTGTCTTTTTTTATTAGTTTTATTCATTTATAACATAAAATGTGAAAATACAAAAGCAAATAGTAGGGGACAACAGTAGAGAAAGGGAAAACAAAAAAGATGCGAAGAAAGGGAGGGAAAGAAACAGAAGCCATTGACTTCCGACTTTTTCTGTTGCAGTAAAATCAGACATTAAAATCAAATCTCAACTGTTTACTTTTCTATAGTAGTATGCACTGGCTAGCCATTTCTGTATCGACAAATCAGTCTAATTGGTAAAACTCAAAATCATAATATCATTTTTTCCCACCTCAAGCACAAAGTCCAGAAGTGGTTTCCAAGTAGAAACTTATGTACTTATGTACATAACTTATGTACTTATGTCCTTTGTTTTTATCAGGGCAGTCAATTTGCCCATCTCTGCTAATTCCATCAGCTTTTGTAACCATTCATCCATGGTGGGAATCGAGGCATCCTTCCACTTTTGTGCATAGAGCAATCCTGCTGCCGTCACCATATATAAAATCAGAGTTCCATTTTTTCCCCTAGATCTCTTTCCATTAAACCCAGAAGGAAAGGTTCTGGTTTAATCTTTATGTTCACTTTAAGAATTTTCTGCATTAAATTTAAATTGTAAAGTAGTCAGAAGAACATGGGTAGGGTTTTTTTTTGTTCATTATTGACTCTGAAACATATATTCAAGCAATGTGTAGATATGTTACTATCTGGGTGATCACCAAGATTGCATCTTCATTATCACGCAATTTTTAAAAAGTCAAAGCTGAATGCTAGATCATACTTGATGTAGACAGTATTCATGAACACCTATTTTCCTGTATCTATCTGTTTATTATCTTTACCTTGTGCAATTTGCAAAAAAGCAATCAAAAGTAAAGTGAGTTGTTGCCCCAGGCCATTATCTATAATAGAAACAAAATATGTATGTGAAACTAAGACCAAACTAAGAGTAAGAATGGTGCTTCCCATTTAAAATAGAGCCCCCAGTATAACCTATGTACAGAGAAGATAAAAAGTTTATTGGACGGAAAATGCCCTATACATATTCCTTGAATAACAACAACCAGGGCTCATGTCAAACCAAAAAAATACAGAACACTTCCTCAAGGCCAATTAATGAGATGAGCTGTTATACAAAGCAGAAGAGGAATTAAGATCCAGTTTTGTGCAGTGGCTAAGATAGTGGGCTAGAAAGCAAGACAGGGTGATTTCTAGTTTTAACACCTGAATATATTGACTCCTCTGGGTATATTTATTGGTCCATAATCCTTTATTCCTATATAATCCTCTTTTATTCAGAAATCTTTCAGATTTTTTCCCCACAGCAATATGCTTCAAATATATTTACTTTATTTGAAAGAAACCAACATACTGATCTGATATGACTTAATCCTAGCTAATACTAGCTCACCTTAGCTGATATCAGAAGCTAGCAGGGTCAGCCTAAGTTAATAGCTGGAGGAGGACCACATGGGAGATCCAGGGCTGCTGGCTAGTCAAAAAACACAACAAAACAATACAATCTCATCTGGAATGCTGCCAAAAATCCTGCATGAATTCATACAGTCAAGGTTAACTCATTGACTAATTTGGTTGTCTTTATTTAACCCATAGGTGTCAAACTCAGCATGTCACGTGTCATGATGTATCGTGAGATTTTTTGCATAGCCGGAAAAAAACTCACAGCCTCCGCATGATGCAACCAGCCTGCAGGCCAGCAGTTTGACACCCCTGATTTAACCCATGGCAATAAAGTGTTGAATGGTAAGATTGTGGCTCATTTAAATTAGGCTTACAATATCTGTATTGCAAAAGTCTGAATAGCCACTAGATGGCAGCATCAAAATAGTCAAAAGACTTCCATCTAGCAGTCAACTGGATTTTTGTCACAGAATTGGTAGCTCTCATTAAGCCCAGTATGAGTTTTGAATTTACTTCCAAAACTCCACTCCAGCACTCTGAACACACACACACACACACATACACACAGAGGGACATACAATCAGTTGTATTATCCTAGGCCTTGGGCCTCTGTTTGGTTTCCTTGAAGAGGAAAAAAATCTTCCCATTTTTATCCCCCTCTCATCCTAATACCCAGATCAAGGTCATTCACTTCTAACGTAGAGCTTTCAAGAAGGGGACGATAAATCAAGTCGGGCAAATTATTTGGCATTAAATTATCCTGCTTCCTAGTGGCTGTAAGAAGAGAGCAGAGCTGGAGTGATCCGCTGCCAATATGACCTGCTGCAATAAATAAGCAAGATGGCCAGTTTTCAAACTGGGAAAATTACACAGCCTTCAAGAACCATGGAGTTCAATGCCTCATTTTATTTTTCTTCCTATTTGCTGGCTTCCCTGTATGGAAGGGAAGGGTGGTGGGGGAGAACAACCCTGCCTGCAGCCGTTAAAATGGTATTTATCATTTACTGAAATGTTTACAGTAATTATTGCTTAACTGTGTCTATATAAACCATTTATGTTTCTAATAAGTTTGCTAAAAATGATACTTAATTTACCACCAAGGCACAAGCATTGACACAGAGCTAAAAAAAATATTGGGATTAATAAAATAGGCCAGCGTTGTTTGTTTACAGCAGAGAAAAGCAGGAACTTGCCATCTCAAGCAAAGGGAAAGCATTACATTTGCTGAAATTCCTTAGATCACGGCAGAAATTACCTTGTAGGTTCTTCTGAACTTCCAATGCAATATCCAGGGCATTAAAAGGCAGAACCGGCTTGCTAGCAATTTGCAAAATTGCTTCGCCTGTCAACTGGAAAGAAAAAGAAAAGAAAAAAAAGAAAAAAAGAATCAGACACTCAGGTGCATTCTAACATAATCCACTGGGTAACTCTCCACCAAACACTGAGCTCCTAAATAAGCAGTTCCCATTAAGGCATCTGGACGGGCAGATAAGCACTTCAGCTTTAATGATGGATGTGTCACCTGGAATAGCAAGCTAGTTTTGAAGGCCAGATTAAATGGTCTGCAGGGATTACTTTTCAAATGAAGCAAATGGCTGAGGGGACAAAGGGACCATTTATTTCAATGGGAGAGTAGCATAATGTCCCTGCATCTATGCAGACACCTGAGCAAGCAGCACAGAGAATTTCTGGACTATTAAGCAGTATATATCTTTCTATGTACTGCAAGGCGATCAAACCGGTCAGTCCTAAAGGAGATCAACCCTGACTGCTCTTTAGAAGGCCAGATCCTGAAGCTAAAACTCAAATACTTTGGCCACCTAATGAGAAGGAAGGACTCACTGGAGAAGAGCCTAATGCTGGGAAAGATTGAGGGCAAGAGAAGAAGGGGACGACAGAGAATGAGGTGGCTGGATGGAGCCACTGAAGCAGTAGGCGTGAGCTTAAATGGACTCCAGAAGATGGTAGAGGACAGGAAGGCCTGGAGGAACATTGTCCATGGGGTCATGATGGGTCGGACACGACTTCGCACCTAACAACAACATCTCCCTGTAGGTTAGTTAACATATATATATATATATATATATATATATATATATATATATATATATATATATATATATATATATATATATGCTAACTCAAGGTTACTGTGTTAGAATAACAATTAAGTTCTCAGGGCTTCCTGCAAATAAAAATGCATTTGAGAATTTCAAAGGATGCAACTATGAAAGTTTAATATTTTAAAGGATGTCTATTCCTCCTCTCATGCAGATGCATGACATGTACAGTAATTCTTTGGGGATCTTGCTAAATGTGTGCATGTTTCAACCGTCTTGTTTAACATTCTCTACAAGACCTACTGTATGTAACAGTGCGCTCTTGGTCTAATCCTGTTCCAGTTATTGGAGACCAGTGATTCACTGTAAGCTAGTTTTGGAAACTCAACAAACATTTGAATTGTCTCCAGTTGTAGACATTTATTGACTGAATTTTTCCAACACAGGCTGGCATAGATAGCAGGATAAGACATTTTGGTACCAAGACATTGTTCTTGTGTTTCATTTGGTTCAACAGGTCCCCTGGATCAATATAGAACTTTGCTCTTTCAAGTAACCAATGGCGATTGTTACTTATTAGCTGGGCCATGTGTTGAAAGTCTGGTTTGGGCAAATTCGATATCGAGAGGTTTTCATGTCTCCAAAAGATTGGATGAATGGAAGGTAAAAGATGATGTCATTTTGATTTTTAAGAAGTGGGAAGCATTGGCTGTTCATTGGCAGCGATTCAAAATATGCAGCTTATATGAAAAGGTTGAGAAGAGAAAAGAAATGAACATGTCCCCTTGACAATAGGTAAGCATTGATGTAATATCAAGTATTTTTAATAATGGCACTCCATCTTTGGAACATCGTTTCCGGATCCATATGCTAGTGGCTTTTATGAAGTTTAGGGATCAGCTATCCCAAAGGTGCTTTTTCAAAAAGCAGCTGGACTTTCTTTGTTTTTCCTTGAAGAAGCTTCGTGGGGTGAGAAGCAAGACATCTTCAACGGAAAAACAAAGGAAGTCCAGTTGCCTTTTGAAAAAGCAGGATAGTCATTTAGGCATAAGCTAAAACATTTTTTTGGCCCGAGATGTTTGTTATTTTATTTAAAGTTGATTTTGGAAAATCAGTATGTTCTATCAACTGACTTGGTTTTCCCTTTTTCTATTACTGATATATAAAGAAAGGAGAAAAAGGGAAAAAGTAAAATAAAAGGTGTAATATATTGTTTTATCTGTAAATAGTAACTATATATAGAATTGTAACTATTTGCAGCCAGAAGGATAGATCCTTTTTCTTTTCCTTTGGTGTTTTTTTTAAAAAAAACAGAACTACATTTTCCCCCCTTTTCTTTCACAATGCATGTATTTTTTTAAAATCTTTGTGTGCTCCCCCCCATTTCTCTGTCATTATTTTAAAAGCCATAAAAGAATAAATAAAAAGAGAGAGGAAAGAAAGGGAGTGAAGCATAGAATGTATTCTTTTTTTATCTGTAAAGTACTCTGAGGTTACATTAAATATGTTTCATGCACACACACTTTCTCACATATGCACCTCATTGCTAGGGGGGAAAATAAACTAAAACTCACGAGACATTTCAAGTGCCTTTGTTTCACATAAACTGATAAGGAACTATCTTTGGAAGACTCACTTTTGCAAATAACTCTGCATTATCTGATGTTAGAATAGGAATATTTTTTACAAATATGAACAGATGCATCTAAGACAATATGAGACAGTTAAGTTGTATAAAAAGGAGAGATAAAAAAATCTGCAAGAACTCTTTAAACACACACACACACGGAGAATAAATACAATACCAGAGTTGGAAGAGACCTTGGAGGTCATCTAGTCCAACCCCCTGCTCAGGCAGGAAACCCTATACTATTTCAGGCAAATGGCTGTCCAGTCTCTTCTTAAAAACTTCCAGCGTTGGAGCATTCACCACTTCTGGAGGCAGGTTGTTCCACTGGTTAATTGTTCTAACTGTCAGGAAGTTTCTCCTTAGTTCTAGGTTGCTTCTCTCCTTGACTAGTTTCCATCCGTTGCTTCTTGTCCTGCTTTCAGGTGCTTTAGAGAATAGCTTGACTCCCTCTTCTTTGTGGAAACCTCTGAGATATTGGAACACTGCTATCATGTCACCCGTAGTCCTTCTTTTCATTAAACTAAACATTAAACTAAACTAAATATGCTGTTTAAGCAGGCAGATTGGGTTTACTGGAATTTTGCCAAACACCAGTAGTATAAACCTAATGGACAAGGCTTCAGGTAAATTTAAGATCTTAAGCATTGCTGTGATACATAGTTTCCTTTCTTCTCCAAGGAGGTCAAAATCAATGATTCCATGTTAATCTGCTTCTTAAAATGGAAGGTCCATAGTTGCAATCTAAAATGTCCGCCAAAGATAGGCTTCTTCTCTCCAGATGCTGCTGTACTACATTTCCCCTCAGCATGGGATGGAACAAGCTGTCTGAAAACACATGGAAACCATTAGCTAATCCTTAAAATGCCAGCAAGGGTAATTCTATTTGAAAAGACACCAGTACAGTGAGGGGAAAAAATCATTCAATCCCCTGCTGATGTCAATGTAGGGCAAGATACACCCTTGGAGTACAGAGGCAAAGAACATTTTAGAGAGAAGTTCTCTGAGGTTGGGCTCCAGTATGAGTCCAAAAGCTTGGAAGACAAAACCTCATGGTCCCGGCTGACCGACCCAAATTGGATCCTGAAATATTATCCTGGGACATGTATATTCACCTTCATTCAGGAAAGAACATTATAGACTCAGTGAAGGAATTTTTGTGGATAAATTATGATTATAGCTAAATAACATGGAAGATTAGAGAAAAGGCAGGAAGAATCGTCTTCTGTGAAGGAAGTGGTTGAGAAAAACGTTACAGCACAAAGTTAATTCTCTCTGTAGGGCAACTTGAAATTAGATGTTGTAAAAGTAAGAAGCGAGAGAGACATCAGCGTAGAATATTGTATTCTGGCTGAATTTTCATACATCATTTGGTATAATTTACAGTGTTGTTCAGATGTTTCTTAAAGGGTGTTCTGAGATTCCAGCCATTTGTGTTTACATAGTAAATGAAAAAGGCCATGATCTTAAGCTATTATATATCTCAGTTTAAGCATGGATTCTGTGTTTTGCTAATCTGGACAAGAGTCAGCATGGCCTAGTGTATTACGAGTTGGAGTAAGTTTAATCCTTACTCAACAAGGAAGGTCAATTTCATTCAGTCTATCATATTCAGTGGTGGGATTCAGCCAGTTCACACCACTTCAGCAGAACTGATAGCTAATTTTTTGTTGCCCAGACCCAGAATGGACTTCCAGAAGCAGCATCCACACAGAGAACCAGTGTCATGGTTCCAGCAGATGTTACTCTTCAAAGAACTTTGAGGCATTGTTTACCTTAAAGATTCTTTATTCAAATAACATGGCATCGGCACGTACATGGTGGAAGCCAAAATCTGAATTTCCCTTCCCTGAACACATAGTATCAAAGCACAATTCCCTCCTCCAATTGACAGTCATAGATCACATTCTCCAATTATTTTAAAATGCAAACCTTCAGTCCAGTTGTCTAACCCACCATTCCTTATCATCTCTTATTTCAAACAACCTGGAAGAACACTCTACTGCGATGTTGTTATGTCTAACTAATCCCCATACACATTCTTCCCCTTCCCCCTCAGCATCATCTAATTCTAATTCTAAAAGTAACATACAGGTTCAAGAGAAAATAGCTATATTGTCAAAGCAAGAACATCCAATGTTAGCAGTGTTGACAGCCGGTTGTTCACATATAAGAAGTGATAAATGAATCACTGAAATCATCTTTTTTTTTCTTTAAAACAGGTAACTATCTCATTTATTTTTTGCATGGTACGGAGGAGTGAGTATGCTGCAGATGAAGAATATATTATCTGTTGATTATTTTTTCTTATTTTTTAAATTTTATTTTCCACTATGTCATCATTTCATCTATAGCCTGTATTTTTTTCCTGTTCTTCAGTAAACATATGGATTTACACCCACCCAAGTGAGTAGAAGACAAGAATAAAAGATTCACGGGACACCTGCACACTAATTGGAGGTGGTTATATTGTAAAGGACAAACAAGGAAAATATACAGCTAAATCAATAAAAGAAAAAAAATGTAGAGGGACTTTTAGTTAGCATTGAAGAAAATATATTTCCTAAAATCTATTTATAACATTACATAGTCCTTTGACTTCAATTGTTTTTAAACATCATGATCATCATCATCATCATCATCATCATCATTATTATTATTATTATTATTATTATTATTATTATTATTATTATTATTATTATTATCATCATCATCATCATCATCATCATCATCATCATCATCATTGTTTTTTTAAAAAAAACTATAATGGTCAGGGTATATCTTTAGGTTTTAAACAGATAATTTAACAAAACATTGCCTCTCACAGAATGCATTTTGGGTCAGTAGAGGGCTCTCTGACAAAAGACAAGAAAAATTCAAAAGCTATCCTGCTGTAGTAGATAGCTTGGAACATAGTAATCCAGTAAAATTCACTATCTTTCTGAATAACATTGGGTTTGATCATTTTAATATATGCTGGTATATAATAGCAGTTCTTCTCCAAACAGGAAAACCTTGCCTTTAATTTATTCATGACTGAGGAATTATTGATCAGGAAATAAAAATATTAATTGACAAATGTCTCTATGCTTGAATTGTAAAAAGCACCCAGCAATAAGAAACCTTAAAAAAATAAAATAACCTGTTAGGTTTTTAAGGCTTATCATGTAACAGCCTTCAGAAATACACGGGATGAGAACTTAGCTAGGATAGTTTGGAGATAAGATAATCCATAAAAGGAAGAGGAAAGAGATCTGCCTATATAGCTTTGTTCAGAAATTCGATCTGCAGAAGGAATTTTAATTTAAATAGGAGGTATGAAGTCAAGGGTAACACTTCCTTTCCAACCCTTTCATGTTGATCAAGAAGGTAATGTAGGATATTCTTCAGCAGAACATGCAAGCTTTGGTATAAATCTAGCCAAGTGCTTTTGCAAGTCCTCTTCAAATCTTCAACAATGAAACATTTGGGAATAGAGCAGGTGGAGTTCAAGACACTTAAAAAAGGTCAATACTCACAAGATAATGGTATATGCAACAAGGAGAATTTGAAAATGTGGTGATAATGCCAGCTGTAGCAATGCCAGCCCCTTTAAAATGGTTTAATAAATCCTGGAGCACTGGGAAAGTGCCTGAGGATTGGAAAAGGGCTGATGTGGTCCCCATCTTCAAGAAAGGGAAAAAAAAATTGACCCAGTAAACTGCAGACCAATCAGTTTAACATCAATACCTGGGAAGATCCTGGAAACGATAACCAAAAAACAGATCTGTGAACAACTAGAAGCAAACAAAGTCATAACTAGAAGCCAACAAGTAGTCCTCAATGGCACTACATTCACATGGAGAGAAGTAAGCAGTGGGGTACCACAAGGTTCCATCTTAGGCCCACTACTCTTCAATATGTTCATAAATGACTTAGATGAGGGAATTGAAGGGGAACTCATCAAATCTGCAGATGACACCAAACTGGCAGGAGTAGCCAATACCCCAGAACACAGAGTCAGGATCCAAAAAGATCTTGACAAACTTGAACAATGGGCCCTATTCAACAAAATGAGTTTCAATGTGGAGAAAAGCAAAGTCTTACATTTAGGCAGGAAAAACCAAAGGTACAAATACAGATTGGGAGAGACCGGGCTTAAAAACAGTAACTGTGAAAGGGACCTTGGAGTCCTAGTGGATGATCACTTAACCATGAGCCAGCAGTGTACAGCAGCAACCACAAAAGCTAATACAATCCTGGGTTGTATAAACAGAGGCATAGAATCAAGATCATGTGAAGTATTAGTACTACTTTATAAAACCCTAGTAGGACCACACCTGGAATACTGCAGCCAATTTTGGTCACCATATCACGAAAAAGATGTTGAAAGTTTGGAAAAAATTCAGAGAAGAGCAACAAAGATGATCAAAGGCCTGGAGGCTAAAACATATGAACAGGTATGAGACTTGGGTTTACCTAGTCTAAAGAAAAAAAGAAATAGGGGAGACATGATAGCAGTGTTCCAGCATCTGAGGGACTGCCACAAGGCAGATGGGGCCAGGTTGTTCACCAAAGCACCAGAGGGAAAGACAAGAACCAATGGTTGTAAACTGATCAAAGACAGAAGCAACCTAGAATTAAGGAGAAACTTCCTGACAGTGAGGACAAACAACCAGTGGAACAGCTTACCCCCAGAAATCGTGGGTGGTCTATTACTGGACATTTTTAAGAACAGACTGGATATTCACCTGTCTGAGATGTATAGGTTCCCCTGCTTGAGCAGGGGGCTGGATTAGAAGACCTCCAAGGTCCCTTCCAGCTCTATTCTATTCTATTCTATTCTATTCTATTCTATTCTATTCTATTCTATTCTATTCTATTCTATTCTATTCTATTCTATTCTATTCTATTCTATTCTATTCTATTCTATTCTATTCTATTCTATTCTCTCTGTTTGTTATTAAAATTATGAATTAAACAACATTTTGCTAGCTTGCTGGTAGGTAGACATGTTAAATTTGAATGTTTTATTTCCAAGAACCTCTGATAAATTTATTGAATGCTTGATAGCAGAAAATGGATTTAAACCATCTGCCAAATATGTGGAAATTGGAGTGAGGATGAAGCTGACAGCAGGAAATAAATATATATTGGATGGATATATATTGGATCTTAGAAGTAATCTGAAACACAGGATCTGAAGAAACCTCTTCTTTTGCCCCATTTAAGAAGTGCACCTAATCATGTTATGCCTTATAAGCTTTTTTTTTGGAGTAAAAATCTCTTCCCATACTTTGTCCATCCATCCAGTTTTAGAATCATGTTGCCTTGGTTACCATGAACAGATTCTGGAGTGACAGCTATAGTACAATATTTTTAAACCCTAGAAATTATGCATATTATCCTTCCTATCAATCAGGGGGCCATCACAGCAATGCATGCGACATTTTGAATTCTTGCTTTCTTCGTGATCCAAAAATGAGTTATGGAGAAATAACAATAAAGTGTGGGGGGGGAATGAGATGTCAGATCTCTTAAAATATCTACTCTTTATAAGTAAACCATAATTTTTTTTAAAAAAAAAGATAGACGAGGAACATGACAAATTGGCCAAACTAGGATATAGTGTGAGGTTGAAAAGAGCTGTCACAACAGATCCATCTTCCTCCTAGTTTATTTTGGGTCTTCCTCTGGCTATTTGGAGTGTCAGTTTCCAAAAATCAGTAGACCTTTCTTTAAGCTCTATAACCTGAGTGATAGTTGTAAGATGCAATGGAGGGTTTTCAGGAGCATTTGAGGGACACAGGGGGAGGAGCACTTTCTCTTTTGCTTCATCCAGGCCCCTTGTTTTTTCTCTGACTTATCACTCAGCCTGGGAGACGAATCTGGCAGAACTTTGGTCAATTTCAGTCTAACCGCTAAACATCCCAAAGTGGCAAATCCTGGGGGGTGGGAAAACAGCATTGAAAGCAGAGAGTGACTACAGCTAAAATCACCCCAAAGTATCCCCTCAAGAATATAAAATGGTAATAACACACCCCGTGGAAATCATTCAGAGCTCCCGTCCCACACCCCAGCATCAAAAAAAGCTGGCAAAAATAGGAGAAAATTGGCAATGCACTTATTTCAAACACAGCTAGGAAAATCTGGTTGTCTCTCTTAATTTAAGTCAACTTGTCCTCTAATAGCATTGCAATCCTGTTTTTTTTTAAAACAAACAAACAAACAACACAGGTCTACAACTCTTTCAAAAAAAAAAGCACTAGGCATTTTATTTTAAAAAAAAGGTTGAATGTGCTTTCAGAAGTACAGCAGGCCTCTACCTATAGGGAAGCATTCCAAATGAGGCTTGAATTCTATTCTGCAAAGCCCTTGTCACATATTGTAGAAGTAGATGATTCTGTGGAAGCCAGACAGCCAAACTTTCCTGTGTCTCAGACCAAAATCATCATCAAAGGAGGTTTCCAGCATTTAAAGGGGAGGGGGTTTGCTGAAAGAATTCAAAAGTGACCAATGGGAGTGGGCAGATCCAAGCCCGTGTCATTTTCAACTTCATAGAATTCTTGGAGAGCAAAAACAGGCATCAGGAAAAATAAGGGGTGTGTGTGGAAAGGCTTTATAACAAGAAAAATTTAAGCCAGGTCTAATTTGCCTCCGTTATACAGTATCTGGCGATGAGATGAAGGCTGTGTCATGATAGTTCAGATTCATCATTACTACGGTTAAAGGTACACAAACACACAGTTGATAAACGGCTAAAAACTAAACGCCACAGTAAAACATTATTAATACTAATTTTAGATTTGATAAGATTCCATAAGCTGAATAACAATATTTAATGAGATTACTTCAACATTATCAGGCAGCAGATACAGTATTAGAAACAGAAAGAATTTGAATGCCTGGAAATGTAATTATTAATGGAGATATATATTGTGATCTATCAAAGATATCAGATACCTTTATAAAAAATACTGTGTAAGAAGGTATGAGCCCTGGACAAAGCTGATCATTATATGGGATTTCCCTACATTTATATTCTAACACAGCTGATAGTAATACATTAAAACACACTGGCATAGCTCTCCTGACTTGATAAATCCGTCTTGGCAGAGAAAGTTTGCCATTCTTGCCCTTAGTTTTGCTTTGGTCTAATCACAGTCCAAAGCTAATAATCTTTCTTGTGAATATTAGTATTGGTTCAGGCATTGCATAATATAACTTCTCTATTTAGGAATAAAACTATCTATAAAACTCAAGAAACCAAGCCAGCGAAAAGCATATTATTTTGACCAATAATTTAAAATGTTAATCCTTATTTCATTTTCTATCGCAATTATGTCTGCTTCTTGATGCAGAACCATATTTGAGACACCCACGGTTACAGTACATTCCTCAAGAAGATGCATTCAAGCTGCTTTAAAAATAATTGAAATTCAAATGCTACTTAGCACATTTGGATCAGTAAAAAAGCAGAGTTGACTTAGTAGCATTCTTAGTAGCATTCTGTAAGGCACAATTTGAGTATTGGTAGTCTTTGGTATATAGTTGGGAGAAGAATTTTTTGTTACTAAGCAAGGCAATTATTAAATGCACCCAATTTTACAATATTTTTTTGCCACAATTATTAAGTGAATCCCTGCAGTTTGTGGTTGTTAAATGAATCCTGGCACTGTTAAGCAAATCCAGCTTCCTTGTTGACATTTGCTAAAAACTGGCTGGGAATA
The DNA here is from genome assembly GCF_947247035.1 of Vipera ursinii. Classification (NCBI taxonomy): domain Eukaryota; kingdom Metazoa; phylum Chordata; class Lepidosauria; order Squamata; family Viperidae; genus Vipera; species Vipera ursinii. The sequence goes on from NC_139518.1 coordinate 13,039,486, forward strand.
TTACAAATTGTGACCACATTGCTTTCAGATGCTGCGAACATTAAAAATATATGGCAGTTGCCAAGCAACAAAATTTTGATTCCATGACTGTGAAGATGCTGTAACGGTCATATGTGCAAGAACTGGTCATAAGTCCCTTCTTTCAATGCATTGTAATTTCAAACAGTTACTAAAAATGGTTGTAAGTCATTGACTACCTGTATGTCATCATATTGCCAGAGGCATAGAAGATATACAATACCTGAATATGATTTAATTCACGCTCATTGTGTCATGTGGAAATGTCCTCTAAAAACAATTAGCGGGCACTTTCATGGCATAATTAGCAATGACAAACAATGACAAATTGTCTGGAAAAAGCATTTTAGAGCCCGTGACTTCTTTTAGAGTTTATTCTCTTTCCAAATCACTGAAAAGGTGATTTGCAGCTCAAAAGCTACAGATGGAACGCATGGCTACACAATGGCAGCTGCAACTGTGCCACCAAAACCTTGCCCCTTGTTTACACATGTCACATATATAAAACAAGGTGTAAAGGTAAAGGTTCCCACGCACATGTGTGCTAGTCGTTTCCAACTCTAGGGGCCGGTGTTCATCTCCATTTCAAAGCCAAAGAGCCAGCGCTTGTCTGAGGATGTCTCTGTGGTCATGAGGCTGGCATGACTAGACACCAAAGGTGCATGGAACGCTGTTACCTTCCCACCGTAGTGGTCCCTATTTTTCTACTTGCATTTTTACGTGCTTTCGAACTGCTAGGTTGGCAGAAGCTGGGACGAGTAACAGGTGCTCACTCTGTTAAGCGCCAGTCGGGATTCGACCTGGCAAACTGCCGACCTTCTGATCGACAAGCTCAACGTCCTAACCCACTGAGCCACCACGTCCCTAAAACAAGGTGGGGCTTTCATTGTACAACCATGGCTGTCACCATGATTTTTGGTTCCTCTGCAGATGTCCCTATGTAGCTCTAATTCTTTAAACTTACTTAAATGCCACAGGAGTTCACAGTTAATGAGAATTATTAAGACCCTCCACAGTACAAACACATAGAGCACTATATCAAAGTGAAAAACTCCATCATTCGGAGACATTTGCTCCCCTTCAAACCTCTCCAACTGAACCAGATTGATACTCTCCTATCACAGAGAAGATTCAAGCTAATTCTTGATTCAGCACAAGACCATAATGACTGACAAAGCTCCTTAACCTGTATGACTAAGTTTTCCTCCTAATGGTTACTCTATATCAACAATGGTGAGTGATATATGTAAATAGTTGAAGACAACATTAAAGGCCATTTGCCCCTTAAGCATGGAAATGTTCTGAATTCAGGTGGTCTATTAACTTGACAGTGCAGTTTTGGGGGAAAACTCAATTGCTTGTCTTCTATATAGAGGGGGCGTGATGGCTCAGTGGTTAAAGATGCTGAGCTTATCAGCTGGAGAGCTGACAGCCCAGGTTCGAGACCCAAGCTCTGTGCAACAAGGTAAGCTCCCTTTATTTGTCCCAGCTACTACCCACCTATTATATCAGTTAGAAAGCATGCAAATGCAAGTAGATAAAAAGGTACCACTTCAATGGGAAGTGTTCCATGAACCTTTGGAATATAATCATGGTGGCCACGTGACCATGGAAATTGTGTTCAGACAATGTTGACTTCTTTGGCCAAGAAACAGAGATTGCCACTGTGCCCTAGAGTCAGACATGATTGACAGGGAAACTTTTACATTTTACCTCTTCTATAAAGATAATTCTAAACTTATGACCAGAGTGGAGCCCAAAATTTTTGTTGCTAAGTGAGACAATTGAGTTTTGCCTCATTTTACAACCTTTCTTCTCACAGTTAAGTGAAACAATGCAGTTGTTAAGTTAGTAACACAGTTGTAAAGTGAATCCAGCTTCCCCATTAACTTTGCATATCAGAAGGTTACATAAAATGATCACATGACCCAGGACATTGCAACCATCATATTTATGAGCCAGCTGGCAAATCTCTGACTTTTGATCGCTTGACCATGGGGATGTTGCAACAGCTGTAAGTGTGAAATATGGTCACAAGTCATCTTTTCAGATGCTGTTGTAACTTCCTACAGTCACTAAATGACAGGCTGTAAGTCAAGGCCTATCTGTAGCTACTTAGCTACTAATATATCATTTCCACAGATTGGATGGGACAAAGTTCTGTGCATATGACACATACTGACACAGATAATACATTTTGGAGCGTGATTTTGTATTAACCTGAATGAGAGCATGTTGCATTATAATATTGTGCTATGCAAACATTGCATATGAAGATGAGCAATCTTCAAATAACAATCAGAACCAAGAAGCCCTAATTCTCAACAAAGAAGCAACCAAAAATGTATTGACCTCCTTGTACAGTTTAAGGCAAGTAACATTATTTCTAAGACAATGGAGAAATATATTTGCCCATATTTATTTAAAAGAATAGAGGGATTGCATTTCACCCTCAACTGAAGAAGAAAATGTCAAAAAGAAGCTGGCTATAATTTTCAGCAATGTTTTATTCCGAACCAATTCTGAGGTAGGTACAGGGGTTTTTTCCCCCAAAGGCTGTACTATGTGGATGAAGCCAAAGATTTAATGTGAGAAGCTGAGTCTCAGCTTATAATATTTGAAATTGTTAAAGACCAGATGGAAAAAAATGTAGTTTGGTCTGCCTTTTAAGTGCAGTTTAATAAACATTCCCAGATTAATATGAAGATCACAGATCACAAAACAATTTTGTTTCCAAATGACATTAGTTCTCTGCATTTTCTGATCAAAAGGGTATTCATTATCAAAGGATATTGATAATGTTGAATGCTAAATGCATACAATAGGGAAAATTGAGACCACAAATAAGAATAAAATTTATACATTTGTGTAGGTGTTTTAATTTACAGAATGAGGAAGAAACTAGAATGGATTCCTGCTTAAAAATAGGTAAATTGACATGCTCTGTACACCTACAATTGAAATCTTATTTACATCAGCACTGTATTGTTTATGCTATGAAAATTGCATATGCTATTTACTCCTTTTGAAATACTATAGCTGTACATCTAGGTCATGCAATATGTAAAACATACCTTAGATGATTGCTCAGAAGACTGAATAATATAAAATTGCCTTGCCTTTTGATAAGAACTTCTAGGAGAGAAAATCAGATTGTATTTTCATGAATTCTTCCAAAGCCAGTAATGTAAAATATAGTCCTGCATATATCAAAATCATTCATGATCAAAATATACACTGTGCTTAATCATAACAGGGAAACTAACCAAGCTGATAATGGCAAGTTTCTGAAAAAGCTATTAGGATTTGGATGGGAAACCATGAGAAAATCCCAGGGCTATGGATTAGATTGGGAAATTGGAAAAATGTTCTAGAACATAATTCTGGAAGTTATAAATTCACATATCTTCAAGTTGCCAAGGTTGAGAAATACAGTTCTGGAACAGTGCAATGGTGGCTGATTGGAGTACTGTTGGTAAGAAATTAACGTGAATATTTTTATGCAGAAAACGTACAGCTTGAGAGATTATTTTAGGACATTTCTGTAAAAGGCCATGTAAATTAAAATAAATTTAATACCTCTACTTGCATCCCACATTATAAAAAATCTCAATCAAGATATACAGTACTTTTTTCATCAACTTCTCTTTTTTATGTATTAGAATTCTGCTTTGCTAATATGGCTAGTAAAATCAACAAGATCTATACTGGACTATGTATCACTAAATAGTTTCAGTTGCAGATTTCATCTTCTTTGGTTACTATCTTAGTTTTATTGTGGTCTTATAGTTTGTATTTTGTTATAAGCCATCTTTAGAAGCTTTATGCAGACAGTTGGCTTATAAATCTTTGAAAGGAGTAATAGGAAAAACAAACTGTAAAAGACTTTGTGATCAGGTCATATAAAATCACGAATGTCTCTTTGGCACTGAAGGAATCTATAGACAGATCAGCTATCAATAATGCAAAATATTTTCTTGAAATAATGGCAATATTCTAAGGTAGGTGCCACACAATGGAAATTAAGTCTCTTTTAATTGTCAGTCTTACCACCATTAAAGACATTTCACAGAGTATTTCCCTTCTATTCATGCACTTCTTTTTTCATCATTGAAAAATGATAATGTAAAGAACATTTCTTTGATCTCAAAAGGAGAGTTTTCTTTCAGATGAAATTATGGAAATAATTATGTTCACTTTTATTAATTGACAAAGATGTAAACCTGAGTTAAAAAGAGCTAGTGTAGCAGTTTCTACTTACAGTGCCTTAAATAATATTTTCACATTAGAACAGAACAGAACAGAACAGAACAGAACAGAACAGAACAGAACAGAATAGAATAGAATAGAATAGAATAGAATAGAATAGAATAGAATAGAATAGAATAGAATAGAATAGAATAGAATATCAGAGTTGGAAGGGACCTTGGAGGTCTTCGAGTCCAACCCCTGCTCAGGCAGGAAACCCTATACCATTTCTGACAAATGGTTGTCCAATATGCAGCTGTTAAAAAGTAATAAGCCACAAAGTCAAGATTCCCACCAGAGTGTTTTTCTGCATGGCACCACTAAAATGGACATTTTCACTTGCCTCGTGAAAAAGCATCTTTGGGATAATTATGACCTGGATGAATGAGAATGTCCATAGACATATCTGGTAGGAAGTGAAAAAATGTATTTTAATGAAGGGGCAGTGGCTGCAAAAATACCTAATTTCCCAGTTGCTGTTCATCCCAGTTGTGGGACACTTCAGGATTGAAATACCTTTTTTGGGGGGGCAAGGGGGCCGATGCTACCCTGGCAACCCTTATTACTGATGGAATTCCTCAAAGTTGGCAAACTAAACTGGTTATCCTATCAATGTTAGTAATTCTAATTTAGCAGGCTTCTCTGACTGACAGCTAGCAATGACAGAAGAATCAGTACTTATAATTTTCATTCCCAAAGCTTTCTGTTATTAGTTTTCACTCATTATAGGATGATTTAATCTATTAAAAAAATAGAAGAGTATTTTATTAAAAGAGAGAGAGGAGGGGGTCAATCAAATATAAATTTCGTTGAAATTCATCAGGAATTCCCACATTTAGGCAAAAACAGAAATATCTCCAAATGAATTAGCAATAGTAACAGCATTAGACTTGTATACTGCTTCAGAGTGCTTTTCAGCCCACTCTAAGTGGTTTACAGAGTCAGCATATTGCCTCCAACAATGTGGATCCTTCGTAAGGGCCCACTTCAAAACCTCTTCACAAGAAAGCAGAACTCTTAGAATGGAGTCATCCCAAAAGGAACTTTTATTAGGAGAAGCTGACAGCAGGCATAGAAGGCAGGATCTGAGGGTTTCCTGCTCAAATCAATAGGTTAAAGGAGCAAAAAGCAAACCCCACCCCAATAGTTACAAATAAATAAATAAATAAATAAATAAATAAATAAATAAATAAATAAATAAATAAATAAATAAATAAATAAATAGTTCATCTGGTCAGTTCAAATGGGCCAATCCCCAGGTGTTAAGTCCACTGTGGGAATGGGAATGGGGCTGATAAGACTCCATGGGGCTGATAAGACTCCTGATAAGACTCCATTCCCAAGGCTGTGAAAACATTGCTGGGTCTTTGCACCCCTCCTTCCGCAGCAAGAGATAAGCCAGATGGCTGGAGGCACATTCCTTTCTCACCCCAGGCTGGTATCAAGAGGAGACAGTTCAAAGAACAAGCAGATAGAGGAAATGGAGAGGATACATTGTAGTGGCTAAGTGAAAGCAAGAATTCACATGTCAAATCCCCAAAGCTTCCCTTCTCCCCCCAGGAGTATGACAGAACTCACAGAAAGGAAAAGAATAGGTGCAACCAACAAAACTCCCCCTCCCCAGCCAAGGAACAGGTTCTGACATCCTCATTTTACTGACCTTGGAAGGGTGGAAGGCTGAGTTAACCTTGAACCGGTCAGGGTCGAACTTATGGCAGTGAGAATGCAGAATTAGCCTGCAATACTGCATTGTAACCACCACCAAGGCTCTTCAATGCATACATTTAGTCTGAGTTTTGTGATAAGGTCTGTCTGGCATGGGTGACACTTCTGGTGGAATACATTATTTGTAAGGTGCAAGGTAGAACAACTTTGTTAATAGGTAAACACAGTTTATTTACTGTTGATCATCTATATTGCACGAATCTTGCACAGACTGGTTGCATTCCCTTGGGAACCCGTGAATAAGGCTTCACTAGTCTGGTATATGATGTTTCCTCCCACAAAGCAACTCCATGCTGGCCCATTAATTTATTCCCCCTTCTCTGTTTTAGCTTGTGATTCCACCACATTATTGCCACCATAGCTCGCAATTTGGCTTTATGCACATCATGTGTACATCTTTGTATATTACAGGTAGTCCTTGACTTATAGCAATTCATTTACTGACCAAAATTACAACAGCACTGAAAAAAGTGACTTATGACCCTTTTTTCACACTCACCACAATTGCAGCATCCCCATAGCCACCTAATCAAAATTCATATGCTTGACAACTGACTCATATTTATTATAGTTGCAGTATCCCGGGGGTCACGTGATCACATTTTGCAACCTTCTGACAAGCAAAGTGGGGAAGCAAGATTCACTTCACAACCATGGCTGGACTTTGACTGGGCAAAGTCTGACGATCAGGACACGGGTGGTCTTGTCGATATTATCTGGGAGGAGTTTGATTCTGTGACTCCAGAGGAAGTGGATAGGATTATGGGGTGGCTGAGCTCCACCACATGTTTATTGGACCCGTGCCTTTCCTGGATGGTTTATGCGGCCCGGGAGGGGACACGAGGCTGGTTCCAGGCGGTTATATCTGCCTCTTTGAGTGAGGGTAGTTTCCCCGCTGTCTTGAAAGAGGCGGTGGTGAGACCTCTCCTCAAGAAGCCTGCTTGGACCCAGCTGTGTTGAATAACTTCCGTCCGGTCTCCAATCTTCGCTTTCTTGCGAAGGTTGTTGAGAGTGTGGTGGCGCATCAGCTCCCTCTGGTCCTGGATGAAGCGGATTATCTAGACCCATACCAATCGGGTTTCAGGCCTGGGTACAGCACGGAGATGGCATTGGTCACTCTGGTGAATGATCTCTGGAGGGCCCAGGACAGGGGACACTCCTCTGTCCTAGTCCTATTAGACCTCTCAGCGGCGTTCGATACCATCGACCATGGTATCCTGCTGCGGTGTCTCAGGGGATTGGGAGTGGGAGGCACGGTTTGCAGTGGTTCTCCTCCTATCTCCTGGGACGTTCGCAGTCGGTGTTGGCAAGGGGTAGAGGTCAACCTCGAGGTCTCTCGTTTGTGGAGTTCCTCAGGGGTCGGTCCTCTCACCTCTCCTGTTCAACATCTACATGAAACCGCTGGGTGAGATCATGGTTTCGTGGTTTTGGAGTTGGGTATCATCAGTACGCCGATGATACCCAGCTTTTTATTTCGACCCCAAACCACCCCAGTGATGCCCTCGACGTGATGTCCCATTGCCTGGAGGCGGTTCGGGTCTGGATGGGGAGGAACAGACTTCAACTGAACCCTGACAAGACTGAGTGGCTGTGCATACCGGCATACCGGGATATTCAGAACATCCCAACTCTTTCCATGGGGGGTGAACTATTACCCCCCGTAGATAGGGCTCGCAACTTGGGAGTCCTTCTAGATTCACGGCTTACTCTGGAAGACATATAGTAGCTGTGACTAGGGGGGCCTTCGCCCAGGTTTGCCTGGTGCGCCAGTTGCGGCCATATCTAGACCGGAATGCTTTACGTACAGTCACTCACGCACTCGTGACCTCTCGTCTGGACTACTGCAACGCTCTCTACATGGGGCTGCCCTTGAGGACTACTCGTAGGCTCCAACTGGTACAGAATGCAGCCGCAAGAGTTGTGTTGGGAGTCTCCCGATACTCCCATGTTACACCTCTGCTCCGTGAGCTGCATTGGTTACCAGTTGTCTTCCGGGTGAGATTCAAGGTACTGGTAATGGTGTTTATAAGGCCCTACATGGCATGGGTCCGGAGTACCTTAGGGAGCACCTGCCGCCGGCATCAACTTCCCTCTGCCCTGTGCGTTCCCACAGAGAGGGCCTCCTCAGGGTGCCACCGATCAGAGAATGTCGATTGGTGGCCCCCAGGAGGAGGTCCTTCTCTGTGGGCGCCCCGGAGCTATGGAATCGGTTGCCGGTTGAGCTCCGGATGGCGCCTGACCTTCGCTCCTTCCGTCGCGATCTGAAGACATTCTTATTAGAACAAGCCGGCCTGGCCTGAAGGGGGATGGGTTGGGTTTTTATGGTCATTTTTAATATCTGTATTTACTGTTTTTAGCTGGGCATATGTTTAATTTTCTTTTAACTTTTGTATTTTTGTATTTTTATATATCTGCCCTGTTCACCGCCCTGAGTCCTTCGGGAGAAGGGCGGTATATAAATAAAATTATTATTATTATTATTATTATTATTATTATTATTATTATTATTATTATTATTATTATTATTATTATATTTTTTTTTACCAACTTAACAACTGTAGCAATTCAACAACTGTCATAAAAATGGGACAAAATTCACTTAGCAACTGTCTTGCAACATAAATTTTGGGCTCAGTTGTGGTCCTAATTTGAGGACTACCTGTACTTAGACAAAGTTTGATGAATAGTATCCCTTATAAACAGCTTTGTGCAAAAATTTGTCCCTTGTATATTGAAACCCAAAGAGGCTGCTTCACTTTGATGGAAGAAATGGGCTTTCCGGTGGCACTGTGAAATGCTGCTCTCTTATCAAGAGACATGTTAAGAATGCATTAAGGAAAACCAGCCAACCAAATTAGTTGAAAATTCTGCGTGCAGAATTTAGGATGGATGGGATGGGATGGAAAATCTGTGCAAAAATGCATGTAACTAGACAAGATCTATGTCTAAGTGATAAACATGGTAGTGCACCATAATGTGCAAAATAAAAATTGCTATGAAAATGTATATAAACCTTCATGCAGTGCTTTAAGGAACATTTAAGGCTACTAAAATGGGATGAAATTAACTTAGGCTTGGCATTATAAAAAATATAACCAATTTACCCACTTCTTGCATGAATGATTTTTTTTCATTTCAGAGTCTGACAGAGAAACAGAGTTTTTCAATTCCGATTCATTTTCCTTTCCAAAAATATAGAAGCACAATGTGTATAGCTTTCGCTAAGGGGATTATTTTACTAGACATTTGAAATCATGTCTTAAATATGCTCATGTAGTATAACATAGATCTCACGGTCTTAATATTACATAATAACATTAGTTTGTGCATGTTGCCTGAGAGGTAAGGCATTTAATCACAGCAACAATGTTTTTAATCATTCAATTAATTAAGAGAGATGTGTATCAGCTACTTAAGGTCAGGATGCAATGAGGGCTCCAGTTGCCAGAAGGAAAGAGGCATCTGGTAACAACCTGTCAAATGAATACATAGCTATTTCATGCAGAGTTTAAAATTGCAAGTATTGTGTCTCCAAGAGGGAAATAATACCGTAACAAGTTCACTTCAACTGCGTGTTGCTTATTTGCCATATTTGCATGTTCAGATTGCCTTGGATTTTGATGCAATTTTATAGAGAAAACATTTTAACAGGGTATCGTGCATAAGAAAACCCAAGATGGTTTCTTCCAGAATTTATCATAATGGAACCATTTTCACTGTGCATGTAGCTTTCCATCCTTCTAATGGGAATTTCTTGATACATCCTGCAAGCAGCTTCCTATACAATAAATCAGTAGGTTTGTTGTTGTTTTTTAATCAGGTGAGGGGCCCATTTGTTTAAAATATTCACCACTTCAAAAGATGACCCAAATGCCCAAGATTTATCAAAATCCCACTAAGGTCTCAAAAGGTCATCTTCTTGAGAAGCTTTTTATGAAAATTCTGTTGAAATAAAGATGATAGATAGATAGATAGATAGATAGATAGATAGATAGATAGATAGATAGATAGATAGATAGATAGATAGATAAATACAGACAGACAGACAGACAGAAAGACAGACAGACAGACAGACAGAGATGGAAGATAGATATAGCAAGATTATAACTCAGGTTACAGATTGCAAAAGAAAAAGCACGTCAGGGAGTTAAAAAAAATACAACCTGGAGTTTAAGATGTCATGTTTTAGTCAGATCTCCATATTTACAGTATTTAGTGTAGAATCTACACCAAATGTAAAACGTGTTGACATAAGCACTGTGCATTGAATATTTGATGAAAAATTTGTTTGAAGGACCAACTTGGAGAGGAGCATGCAGAGAATCAATGAAGGTCAGGTCTTTATCAATACTAGCACAAGGTCTATGGATCTCTTAGAAGTCCTGCTCCTCTCCCCACTCCTTACAGATTGCTTTAAGAAGAAAGTACAGATATACAATCGTAAAGGCCTGCGTGGCAATCTTAAAAATCACATATTTCTAACAGGGGAAACGGTTGCATATATATATATATATTGCCACGCAGGCCTTTACGATTGTGACTGTGAGTTTTATTGCTTGTCAACTCTTGCTGTTTGTAAATGATTTAAGCTAGCATGATGTTTTTAATGTTTCTTAGCATTTGGTATAATTTTATCCATGATGTTTGATTTATCAGTTAGCAGCCATGGGCAGATTTCAGTGGGAGGGTGTGGGATAAGTAAAAAAAAAATAATAAGTGGCAGGCAAGACAGGAAGAATAGTAAGTGGGTGTTGGCAGCGGGAAATGCCATCCATACAATTGGGACTTGGATATTTCCGCCCTCATTTTTGAGCCAGTTTTAAAATTTATTTTCAAACTGTCTTTTAGTCTTTGCACCATGGGTAGTCTTCGCCTTACATTCATTCAGTCAGTCACTGCAGACACCCAAATGAGCAGCACAGAGAATTTCTGGACTATTAAGCAGTATATGTCTGTATGAAACTCTGAAACAGATGATCAATAGTGCAGGACTTTTTCAATGTTGCTAATGCTGTTAAATCCCTGTAGGTTACCTAACTTGTAGATATGTGAGAAACAACAATATGGCCTATTGATCCTTTACGTGTAATTAGGCCTAGACGAATTTAATTAGGCCCCATGAAAGAGAAATGAACCAAAGTCTCTATTGGGGTGGTTTCACAATATACTGTAAAAAAAACTATTTGTAATTTGCTATGCAATTGCTTTTTGTGTAATATAATTTTGCAAAGTAGACAATTTCATAAGAATATTTGGAACATTAGAAAGTTAGAACTGGGCAACATAGGGAAGTGACAGTAGCAGATGGATGGAGGCTTCAGGTGTACATGGGTATGTATGGAAACTAATGGTCAGCAAGAAAGAACAAGGAACAAGTTTCTTAATGTTGCAAGATGATGACCATCTGTGTGTGGTCATCAAGGAGAAAGCTATATAAGATAGACTTCTAAACTAGCTCTGCAGAAAGAATGTACCAAGAAAAAACAAATACTTTCCAGAAGGAGATCTATGCTATGTTGCATCTAATTCAAACAACAATGATCTCAAACCATGAGTAAATTAAAAATAACCCAATTTAACTTTACAACACAAAAATTCTCAGAAAATAAAAATAGAGAGTGAGCAGAAAAAACAGACAACTGAATACGAGACAGAAGAGAGAGATTTTAAGATGGAATTTAACAACAGAAGGAAGTAGGACTTAACCCAGAAGGAAAAAAAATACTTACAGGAAATACTGGACATGGAAAAGATAACCTACATTCTAAGATTACAAAATAGGTTCGAGGACAAGAAAAAAGATTTGACAAAATTGATTCGGCCAGGAGAACTACAAGAACTTGAGATACAAAAAATGATAAATAAAAACAAGAAAGAAAGGAAGGAAAAGATTCTCAAAGAATGGAAAGGGGTGAAACCTTCCTATAAAAACATCTTACCTGTTTTGCCTTTTGTACTTGCAACAACATTTTCAAGATTATGGGAAGATTCTTTGATTCAGCGAAGCATATTGATCAGGAAAGATGTTTGGCAAAAAATAAATTAAAAAAAATGCTAAAGTGAAAATTAAGAAACTAGATGATGGAATTTACAGAGGAAATATTTAAAAATTAAACATTTGTTTTAATATGGTTAAAGAAATAGAAAGATTTTGGATATAAATGAAGATTAGTTTAAGAGGGATGAAGCCCTCAAGTAACATAGTATTTTTCTTTCTTTTTCTTTTGTGTTTTGCTTTTCGACATGAGAAATATAAAAATGTTGGGATGCTTTATATAAAAGAAATGTTTTCTCTGCTTCTTTTTCTTTTTTTTTAAGATATGAGAAATGTAAAAAGTGTTGGAATGACTTGTATGAGAAAAAAGACTTCAATACCTAATTGTAACTAATTTTGAGAAAATCTTAACCAGTAAGAATGCTTTGAATATTGTGGTGAAAACAAATTAAAATAAGAACTTTGTAAACAGGACCTATGATGAGGTAACCAAGATGATGATCAATCAGAAAAAAAAAACTTTATATTGATATGGTTATTATTTGCAGAAAAATGAGCAAAATGTTTATATTTAATTGTCATTTATTCAATTAATAAGAACTGTATCAATTTAAGGTTGGCAAAAGAGAATATTATTGGAAGAAGACAAAATCAAGCACTGTAGAATTATAGAAATTAATTGTCATTTATTTTTTTAAAAAAATTCTAACCTAGACAACACTGTTTACCAAATATTAAGCTGATTATGTTAAAAATCAATAAAACATATTTTTTTTCAAAAAAGAAACAATGGATGGAAACTAACCAAGGAGAGAAGCAACCTAGAACTTAGGAGAAATTTACTGACAGTTAGAAAAAATTAATCAGTGGGATGGCTTGCCTAGAAGACCTCCAGTGTCCCTTCCAACCCTATTATTATTCTATTCCATTCTAAAACATTTTTTTTGGCCATCTAAATTCTGGAATAAAGCCTACATGATCAGCAGAAACCTGTATAATAACTCCTAGGAAAAGAGGTTTATGAGAATTTGGGCAGGGAAAAAAGAATCTGGGACCAACTGAATTTTATTCCTGAAAAATCCTCGGAAGTGCTATATTGTCCATCTTGGAATATTTGCTATATTTGATATTTTCCAGACAAATTGCAAAAGGTCCGTTTTCCTGCCATCTTTAAACATCTCTTGGTAATCACCACGAGGTACAAGGGAAAAGTAATAATAACAAAGGAATGGAATCTCTCGATATATAACCATCTTAAATATTATTGCCCTCTGTATTTTTGGTGAATTATTCAAACACCCTTAAATGACATAAGGCCAAAGTCATAAAGGAGAAATTATGACAGTGTTCATCAAGCTATCATTGCACAAAATAATGTAGCAAATAAAATCCCATAAAACCTCTTGAGATTTATAGCAGTGCTCTGTGCTTATTAAAAAACAGTGCTCTTTCTCTTGGCTTCAGACCACTGCCTTAACCTTAAACGTTTTGTATGCTACTGAAAAGCTTTGATCAACAGTCTTTCCCCCAATCTTGCTGTTTCCAATGACAAGTCATGCCCCATAGGGTGACGTGGCTGTGGAAAGCAAAATAATTACCCAGCAGAAAGGAACTAATTTGTTTCATGCTGATGTGCCAGATTATATTCTCATAACAGGAACACCACAAGAGGGTACTGAAATATGAATCCATACAGATAACCACTTGACTTCAGAGTTTCAGTCACACACTTTCATGCAATATGTGACACATTGTTCTGGGCCGTGGCAGAATGTGACAGGTGTCATATATTTAGGGGTGGTATGTGGGTTCTTCAGATAGTAAACCACTCAGAAAGCTCAGACTGTCCAAGAAGCTGCTGATTCAGTTCTACAGAGGAGTAATTGAGTCTGTCATTTGTACTTCTATAACTGTCTGGTTTGGCACAGCAACCAAACAGGACACACACAGACTTCAACGGATAGTTAGAACTACAGAAGAAACAGTTGCAATCAGCCTGCCTTCCATTGAGGACCTGTATATTGCATGAGCCAGAAAGAAAGCTGAGAAAATATCTACAGACCCCTTGCACCCTGGACATAAACTCTTTCAACTTTTCCCCTCAAGATGCTGTTATAAAGCATTGCATGTCAAAGCAACTAGACACAAAGACAGTTTTTCCCCCCCGATGTCATCACTAGGCTAAACACCTAATTCCCATAGCACTGTCTTATGTCTAAGGATATCTAACCATGTAGTAGGACTGTATTACCATAATCCTTCTCACACCTTTCCTATTACCTATTCCTCTTGGTATCTTACGGCTATCATTTTGTTGGTTGTATCTCATGATTTATGATTGTATCTTATGATTTATCACTTTGTTACTTATATGTATACTGAGAGTTTATGCACTGGAGACAAATTCCTTGTGTGTTCAATCACACTTGGCTAATAAATAATATTCTATTCTATTCTATTCTATTCTATTCTATTCTATTCTATTCTATTCTATTCTATTCTATTCTATTCTATTCTATTCTATTCTATTCTATTCTATTCTATTCTATTCTATTCTATTCATGTTGCCTATCTTCCCAATCCAATGTGAAGGATTTGTTTTTTTTCTGACAAGCATCACATGTCTTGGGAATGAGCATTATGTGCAGCTGGCCAAGGCAGGAGTAAATAGTTTTGCATGAAACCTGAATTAAACATGGATAAGAACATCTGCTTTCTTTAATCCTTTTTGCAGCCACTGTGGAAGTTCTGTCACCATCTTATTTAGTCTCTTTGCTTTCATACATATGAAATTGGCAGAAGGAGGTTTCCTAGAGAACTGAGCTGATTATTCCAAAGTCTTTTGAAATGAAGCCAAACATATGATGTCAACAAATAAAATGTTGAGCTACCATTAAAAAAACAATTTGGAAACAAAAATTGCCAATATTATGATACAGTTGGTGAGTCTTAACTCATCTATGGGATTGTATGACATTTATAACAAAGACCATTAGAATCTGTTGATCTGGAATCTGACCTTTCCACCATATTTTTTAGAGTCCCTTAAAAATCATTCCAAATCAAGTTTTCTTAAAGCTCATAATGTTTTAATACTCTTATATATTAAAGGTAAAGGTAAAGGTTTCCCCGCACATGCGTGCTAGTTGTTTCCGACTCTAGGGGCTGGTGCTCATCTCCGTTTAAAAGCCGAAGAGCCAGTGCTTGTCCGAGGACGTCTCCATGGTCATGTGGCCAGCATGACTAGATGCCAAAGGTGCACGGAACGCTGTTACCTTCCCACCGTAGTGGTCCCTATTTTTCTACTTGCATTTTTATGTGCTTTCGAACAGCTAGGTTGGCAGAAGCTGGGACGAATAACAGGCACTCACTCTGCTACGCGGCACTCAGGATTCGACCAGCCAAACTGCCGACCTTCGAATCGACAAGCTCAGCGTCCTAACCCACCAATAACAATTCTGCAGATTTTCTGCAAGTTCTGTGAAATACAACTTTAGCCCCAAATTCTACATTCTGGTCGTATTTCACAGTTTGCAACATAGATTCAGTTGCTTCATGTTGTGTGATCTTGCTGTCCAGGTTTAGCAGATCTCAAGAATGGATGAGAGACCCTCTAGCTACCCCATGTTCTGTGGAGTTTCTTAAAATAGGATATATGGTATGCTTATCTGTCTCCAAGATGGATTAGGGCCTTGAAACTACAGTTGATGCCTCAATGATAACATTACTCCAGTGACGAAATAACAATAACAATATCGAGACCACCACTTTTTTCCTTTGCTATTAATATGATACAATGTTTCTAATGTCTGGAAAGTGCAACTGTGATATGCATATACCACAAAACAATGTTAAGCCACATGCTATAGGAAGGGCTAAGGCCAGTTATGGTTGAGTAAAAACTTTCTTAAAGTTTGGCAGTTAACAAAATCTTTGTTTATAGCAAACTGATGCATACGGACAAGGATGCTAAGAAGGATGAACCATGGTAAGGCCATATCCTCCATGTGTTGATTAGAGGATGAGTAATGTGGGAGAGTTGTTTATCAAGACTGCTTTGCAGGTCCCACATCTTCCACAAAAACCAGGTTGAACCACTCTTATAGCAGGCATAATGTTGCTCTTACCCTAATCAGGATTGAGGGACTTGTAAATTCTACCTCTACTTTTCTAGTGCTACCACAATGTGTCAGCACTACTGTTGAAACTTTAAAGCTTCTATTCCCTCATAAAGTCTTTTGGGACTCAACAGTACACAGCTAGCCATGACCCTTCATTCCCAAGACAGGCTGGCTCTACCGTGTGTCACCTTTTATCTTATCTTGTTTATACAGTACTCATTTTCTTATTGTGCATTTCCAAATTCCCACCAAACCTTCCCTCTGTATGTTGATGGATAGGCTATGCAATTATGTCTGTCCCGCTAGTTGTAAGACAAATAGCTAAGTAGGCTATGATCTTTGGGCAAATTGCTCTCAGACAGCACAATATATATCAATGAGTTGTGTCAGCTTCCATATACACACTTGTCAGTTGCATTACTCCAGTGACAAAAGCACAAGTCAAAAGGAGGGCACTGAAGTTGAGGAAAAGAATTCAGTAATGCCAGGAGAAATTAGTGAAGAATAGCTCAGGAAAAACATGTGGTAATTCAGACAAAGTAACTCTGAGGAGGAGCGGCACCACCACAGAAGGCAGAGCAAGTATTACCTACAAACTACAAAGCACTTACTATTTCTTTGGCAGTTGACATTTGCTATAATTAAATAATCTGGGGTTGTTGATTATAGATGACAACTTATTTCTTTCCAAGTGTTTTGATAAGCCCTGTCATGGAGCAATTCAAATCAGCAAGGGCATATTTATTGCATATAACATAATGTTGCTGCAAACTCTCTAGTCATACATGCTGTACCAAACATCACAAATTAAGCATAATATTTATCTCCATGAACTTTTCTTACCTCTCTTGCAAGAAACAACTTCCAGAGGTCCATGATGGGTTTGTTTATTATATGGGCACATAATAATTTGAACCTGCTACTAACTAAGGTGTAGTTGTAACTGACAATAGCACTAATGGCCTGCTTGCTTCATGTCTTGTATGTACAAGCAACAGGAAGAACTTTATCTTACCTGTCAACTAGGTTAAACCAGCCCTATGCAGAGGTTTAATATGTTAGTAACCTACATCAATGAGCTGTGGTGGTGCAGTGGTTAGAATGCAGCACTGCCAGCTAACTCTGCGTTCCACTGCCAGGAGTTCGATTCTGACCAGCTCAAGGTTGACTCAGCCTTCCATCTTTCCGAGGTTGGTAAAATGAGGACTGCACAAATGAACAATGTACCATATGATTTTTCCAATGTTGCACTGATCTTTCTTCTGGCTATCAATTAGAGTTACGATACTACACACCTTCACTAAAATTGCATGAACTGATAGAGGCAACCATTTTTTCTCCCTCTTTGCTTCAATATCAATGAATTTTGGATCTAACATTACCTTAATGTTATATCATGTAGTACCCAAAAGCAATGATTTTGGGCGGAATCCAATTGAAGTAGCATGTCTGTGGTTATTTCCACATGTCTGCTCCTAGTACAGCTGATTTAATGGGCAAATTCAGTCTCCTATTAACTATGATAATCTCCATAGGAGGTAGATGAAAACCTTGTGAGGTAATTGAGATCCAGAAGTACTAGTTCCATCTTTCAAACTACATTAACAAAATACTGCAAATCTGAAAGTATATCTTTTCCCCTTTGCCTTTACAGTCTAAGTAACTAGGAAGGTCCCTTCTGACATGTATGCCAAGCCCCATTCTTTCTGAAAGCTCACGCATCTCTTCTCTGACCAACACCTACCTTGCAGTTCTCCTGTCTTTAAGGTGATCCCCACATAACATTACATCAGCAGAATGTAGAGAGTAAAGAAGATGATCTTGCCAGAGATAGGCCAGATCCAAAACAGCAAGGGATAAACATGGTTAAGTCAAAAATAAGAGGAATACATGCACTTTAGACTCAGACAGAAATCTCCCTAATTCACATCAGTATAACTGGGGATGGGGGAGGGAATTAAGCACAGACAAACTTGCAATATCCTGTTTCTATAACCAATATTAATAAAAGTAGTTTAGCCTTAATGTGGAGCTGATTATTTATTTTGGTCTACATAGTCTCCTAAAAGGGATGTAATTTCTCAATAGATTTTAGCTCCTACTGTTTATGGAAGGTGCTCGTATTGCTTTATCATTGAAATTACAGAGCCTTACCACAGATTGATTTTGTTCTACATTACCAGCCTTAAGTTTGTATCACTAGCAAATTAGCTTATAAACAAACAAAACCAACCAAGAAATGCATCCCTTATTTTCTTGCAAATATTTCTGTGGAAAATAATTTCCATTGGAAATATTTCTGCCACAAATAATGGGAATTTTAAAGCAGTTTACGTTCCGAATGACATTACTATGCATTAACAAGGCAGACTGAAAGAACTGCATTAGTCAAAACGGGATGGGAATAGCTAATTAACTAGATGGTGTTTCAACAAAGAAATGTCCTTTCAACAATTACACTTTAAAGCAATGTTTTAGTTTATTACAATGGCAAGTATATTGCAATGAAACTTCTTCATTAAAAACTGCACCTTAGGGTCAGTTTGTCTGTGTTGTGGGGGAATTAGAGAGTTATTCATTAATTGCTACTTTAAAGTCTGCTTTTAACAAGGCAAAATATCTCTTTTAGGAAACCAAAGTCAGCAAATTGTGTTTTTTTTCCTAGAGTTTAAAAGGCATATATTAGTTTTTTGTACTACAGAAAGCTACGGCACTCTGGTGAACAATTATATTAAGTTCTTATTCATTCAGTTAAGTCATTTATAAACCACTTCCCACATAAAACATATCCTGAAGCACTATACAAGACAGTCAAAGCAATTTTAAAATTACAAAATGTAGAAATTTAAAATAATTCAGCACAAATTGAATCATAGAGATATAAACATATACAAGTACTGTATATATGCAGAAGTACAATCTCACGTACTTTTTTAAAAAATATATCACAAATTGCTTACAGCGGAAAATGGGATGGATTAAATTTAAGACTAGAAGAATTAGAATGTATGCAAAACCAGCAATAGCGAGTAGATCCATCCATTGTGGGCATTTTTATGAGGCAATAATTTCACATGTAAACATTAACACAGGGATAGACTGCTTTATAATGTCTTTCTAATGTACACTTGGAATATTTCATCCAGTATATCGTCACCACGATATAAAAAAGATGCTGAGACTCTGGAAAGAGTGCAGAGAAGACCAACAAAATTGATTAGGAGACTGGACGCTAAAACATATGAAGAATGGTTGCAGGAATTGGGTTTGTCTATCTAGGAAAAAAAAGGACTAGGGGGTGACATAATAGCAGTGTTCCAGTATCTAAGGGGCTGCCATAAAGAAGAGGGGGTCAAGCTATTTTCCAAAGCACCTGAAGGCAAAACAAGAAGCAATGGATGGAAACTAATCAAGGAGAGAAGCAACCCAGAACTAAAGGGAAATTTCCTGGCAGTGAGAACAAAGAACAAGGGGAATGGCTTCAAAAGCTATGGGTGCTCTATCACTGGAGGCTTTTGAGAAGAGACTGGACAGACGTTTGTCTGGAATGGTAATGGGTCTCTTGCTTGGTCATAGGGTTGGAATAGAAGACCTCTAAAGTTGCTTCCAATTCTGTTATTTTATTATTCTGTTTAACAATGAACAATTTTCTATAGATCAGTACAGAAAGTAATAGAAATACTGCCCATATACAAATGTAGAGTCTCTAAGTCTCCATAGAACTAATTTATTAAAAGAGCTTGTTAACATTTTCACAATAAGAAGCAGTCTAAAAGAAATGTGCATAAAACTTTTTAATATAACTAAGAGAGAATCCTAAGAATCCCATAAATAGGTACAGAATGCAGTCCTTGGGTAACCATTCTTACTTTGTTTCATATTTATAAAAAACATACGGAGTTCCATCTTGAGTCTTTTATGCTCTACTATTTTCCTGATGAAAATTACATCCCTATGTTGTAATTTTTTTAATGCACTTGGGAATCTAATAGTTCACCTTCCTTCATTTTTAGAATGTATGGGTGATGGAAATTATTATTTGCAGGAGGGAAGGATCTGATTTTCTTCTTATTATTGCTACACTTCAAAGCATCAA
The DNA here is from genome assembly GCF_947247035.1 of Vipera ursinii. Lineage (NCBI taxonomy): Eukaryota > Metazoa > Chordata > Lepidosauria > Squamata > Viperidae > Vipera > Vipera ursinii. The sequence goes on from NC_139518.1 coordinate 13,059,689, forward strand.
GATGTTGCAGCTAGATTTTTGAATTTCTCTGAGTAGGAGGAGATGAGCACTAATGGATTCTGTATGGCAAGAAGTGAAATATGCTGATCCTGGAAGAATTGATTACTCTTTTCTCCCAGGGTAATGAAGAAATTCATATAATGCAGATCTAATAAATAACCCTAGAGATTCACAGAAAGAAGGGACTGTAAATCTAAAACTTGGCTCCATTTGTTTACAGTGAAGAACCAGCTGCCTTCACCTAAGTAATGACAATGAAAGGATGTTAATTTGGCTCCACGTCTACAGCTCAGTGCTAATGAGTGTGTGTAGTTTTACATATGGCTGCATTTCATTGCTCTCTTTTGAACCACCTTTGTGAAAACCTAGCCACATTCCCTTGCATCTTGAATTATTAGCCAGAATTGTAATTTTCATGGTGACAGATTATGACAGAGATCCAATTTGATTTCTTGATCTTTGAAACTTTACATATGCATCTACAACTCATTAATGATGCAACAATTCTTGTTCCCAGTCTGGTGGCAATTATTATTTTTTTTTAACTAGGGATCATAGTTTGAATGGAAGGAAGAGCCAAGGGACAACAGTAGAGGTGTCTATGGGATTTGATGCTTTCCTCAAAATGATGACTGCAGTGTTGTGGCAATGCACAAGTAACATGCCATTGTTCTGCATTTTGCCTCTCAAGCTCACATAAGATGACATGTATGCAAAAGGGGGAGATTTGCATTACACCATTATATACTTTCAGCATTTGTTTCCCCCCTTTCCCCTACCTCTGAATGCTTCTGGACAATGACCAGAGCTAGTGTGAACTGTTTGCTCAACAATATCAGGAGAGCCTGTTGGAAACTCAGAAGAGGCCGTGCTACCTTTCCGTTTATTCTTTTCATCAAGCTGCCTCTGATTCTTTGAACCAGTAGCCATTAACTGTCCTTTCCTTCTAAACTGATCTGATCTGTTTTGAAAGTCTTTTGAGGACTTTTTGATACATTTTCCTGCAATACATGAATTCCCAAAACCAGAACTACATTTATGGTCCTTTGTCCAGTTTGTTCTTCTCCCTTTGCACCTCAATGGTAGATGAAACTCTGAAAAGTGTTCCTATTCACGTTCAATTGAATGGGACCACAAGCCTTATTGTAATCATGGTCACTGAAAACCTGTCTACTGAAATAAAGAAATCTACTAAATTTCATCCTACTTCATGAAAAACATTTCCATGAAATATCCACAAATGGAGGATGTGCCCTTCAGTTCTGTAAGTCCAACTTTATTGAACTTTGTTGGTATGTCCAAAATTTCTCTTCTATATGGATTAAAATGGAGAAGTCAGTGGACTAAATATGGACTCAAAAAGACCAAGTCTACTGAAAAGCCTACAGCCATCCCATCTCTCTCTCTCTCTCTCTCTCTCTCTCTCTCTCTCTCTCTCTCTCTCTCTCTCTCTCTCTCTCTCTCTCTGTGTGTGTGTGTGTGTGTGTGTGTGTGTGTGTGTTTTGGTGATACTATATTAGCCAGGAGACTACAATGCTAATGCAGAGTGGTGTAGTAGTTTGGCTGCCTAAGATTGCTAACCCTGTTTCTCTTCAGATCATATAAATGTTAGAAGCCATGGAATTAAAGTAATAATACTTTAACACAATGACTGTTCTGGTTACAACAAGGTACTCCAAGAGTGATCCCTTGAAATCCCTCCAGCTCCTTTGAAATTCACTTTGAAACAAGCCTTTTGCAAAGTTTTCAGCTATTAGAATAATTGAACAGTAATTTTTGTCTCCCCCCTATCTCCCCAGCTATCCAAGATTTTTTTAAAAAAAAAATAGCAAACCTCTAATTATGAATAACAGCTTGACTTCTTCCATCAAAGAATCAAAAACCACACATTTATGCAGACAGCATCATACAAGTACAAAAATAGCTTTGAACAATAATATGCAGACTTTCTTCACTTTCTGCCTCTTGCACTAGTAGTCTCTTTAAAGGTGAAACATATTTCAAAGGCACAGTACAGGTAGTCCTTGGCTTACAACCATTTGTTTAGTGACCATGCGAAGTTACAATGACTTATGACTGTTTTTCACACTTGCGGCATTCTCATGGTTACATGATTAAACTTTGAATGCTTGGCAACTGTTTCATATTTATGACAGATGCAGTGTCCCAGGGTCATGTGCTGATCTTTTGCAACCTCCTAATAAGGCCGCAAAAGATGGTCACATGATTATCTGCCTGCCTGCTTGCCTATCTGTCTATCTATCTATCATCTGTCTGTCTGTCTGTCTGTCTGTCTATTTATCTATCTATTTTGCCTTTGCCTTTGCCTTTGCCTTCTATTATCCTGAATCTAGCTGGACCTCTTGGGAAGTATTTCCACTGCCATGGGGATATTTTGTGCTCACTTCTACATAGTTTTAGAAGTGGAGTTTAATCCCAGACTTTTTCATTTGCCTCTCAACATTTGGAGTAAAATCCCTCTCTGTTTGGGGTCCCTAATTCTATTTTCCTTATTGACTTCAAGCAGTCTAACAGCGGACACTTTTTCTCTCCTTTAATCTCCCCACATCTTGCTCTCTCCAGAGATCCTCCTTGATTGCTCCTTGATCCTAGCTTCTTCCTGTTAGAGGCTTTGCATGCCCGCCTAGCAAAATCCTACCAGTTTGCATCAAACTCTTATTTCTTTCATTATTTCTTGACTCCACCGCAATCACCTTGGTTATATTTATAAGCACAAAACAGCAGCAGCAAAGATGGTACAGAAATGTACTGGATCTCAATGTATTAGCAACCATCAAAACAGACGACTAAGGATAAAGAAAATACAGTACAGTATCTTTGGCTAAATAGAGTTAAGTGGAGCTACTGAAAACTTCACCTAAATATATGTGGGGTTTTCAAAGACAAACAATAACCTAAGCAGTTCGAAAGCACCTAAAAATGCAAGTAGAAAAATAGGGACCACTACGGTGGGAAGGTAACAGCATTCCGTGCGCCTTTGGCATCTAGTCATGCCGGCCACATGACCACAGAGACGTCCTCGGACAAGCACTGGCTCTTCGGCTTTGAAACATGAGATGAGCACCGGCCCCTAGAGTCGGAAACGGCTAGCACGCATGTGTGGGGAAACCTTTACCTTTTAACTACAAAAATACATTGCTCTTTACAAATCAATTGGTCCTATGCGTTAACTATTAATGTTAATTAATGCAATGAAAGACAGGACCCTGCCAAGGAAAATTTAATAGCCTGACATTGTCAAGTTAGAACTCTTTAATGTGTGTCTTCCTCTCTTGACCCCTGTAGGATTGGTCCTACTTGTAAACTGGAATGATAGAAGAGTCCATCGTCTACATTCTATACCTTCCATTCTCCCCCTCCCTAACTCAGCTCTGACTGAGATTAATCAGGAGAGTTTTACACTGATTGTCTGAAAGTGGTCTCCAAGTCTTCAGAAAAATTCTAGCCTTATGTAGACCTGGGAGGAAATGTTGTAAATGCAAGCAGGGGTGTCATCTTTCACATAAGGCATCTGCAAGTGATTGATAGTTGTTTTGAACCACAAATATTACCATGGTTAACATTGTAGAGTAATGTGAAATAGTACTGCAGGAAATTGATAGGGATCCACAGTCATCTATTCTATCTCAAAGGGAATTTGGCCTGGCCCTATGTGCATATCCCAGCCTCACTTGAGTTCACTGCACCTTCTGCAAAATTGTATCCCCCTTATCTGACAGTAACTCATGTGTGAAAATATTGCCTTGACATAGGACTCTTAGATAGTGGCTCAAGATATAAACTCTAGCCACCTTATGATTTAATCTAGTGCCCCTAGTAGATATCTATAGTGTTAGTGAAATCAGCAATACATCATGCTGGATGATGTAGCCACAATCCATGTAAGTGCTGAGTAAAATTGGCTATTCAGCTGTAAAGACTGCAGCACATCATTGAAACAACTACCGTGTAAGAGACACATGTCTGTATCTTTTCCAGATGAAGGATTGAGAAAGAATTTTGACTTCCTCATATAGCATATTGTTCCATCTTAGTTTACCCATTCTCCAATCTTTTATATTGCTTTTTGGGTATAATTATAAGTGGTTCTGAATAATAATGACATTTATGGATCAATAATATTGCCCTCCCATGACTGACATAGACTAGCAGATTCTGTTTCAAAGAATGCCATAGGCAAATTTCAGTGTTGATGGAATTGTTATTGAGAGAGAGAGAAATATGAAAGATAGCATCTAATTGCAGATGGTCCCAGTTGCAATGTCACTGCCAATTTTGCATGGAGGTGGAGCATTTGCTGATTCAGACAGTTCTTGAAATGAAGGAGTAAAAACCACTTAACTGTGGTTGGAATTATGTAAAAACATCAAGTTCTCTCTACTTTAATTTTCTGTGGTCAAATAGTAGACTATAATGCAAAGCAATCTATACCCCAGATTACAGATCAATAGGAGGCAGTATATTAAACATTTTGTGCCTAGCGATCATGGGAACTGAAAAAAGACATAAAAATTTGTCATTCAAATTTCTGTGAGCATCATGCAATCTATGCCTGGTTCAGCAAGGAGTAGACAAGCATTGGTCTAATTCAGATAGGCAATGTGATTTGAAATATTAAATTGGTCTAAATGTCCTGGAAAAAGTTCTGTCTTTTGCAATTGACTAATGGTGATGAGAAGAAAGGACTCACTGGAGAAGAGCCTAATGCTGGGAAAGATTGAGGGCAAGAGAAGTGGATGACAGAGAATGAGGTGGCTGGATGGAGTCACTGAAGCAGTAGATGTGAGCTTAAATGGACTCCAGAAGATGGTAGAGGACAGGAAGGCCTGGAGGAACATTGTCAATGGGGTCGCGATGGGTTGAACATGACTTAGCAACTAATAACAACAAAAACAATGGTGATTTTGTCAATGCCGATGATGTTCATGTGGTATTCCACATGTTTTGGAATTGCACCCAAGTTGCCTTGGTACTTGGTACTATCTCTGCTCTTTCTTTCCCCCATAGTCATTTTATTTCTATGTGCAGGTTTGCATTTTGTGATTTTCTCCAGTTAATAATACCTTTTTACAATATTATTAAATCACATCTTAAAGAATCATAATAATTAGTATTAAAATGTGACTGATATTTTTTAATTCCAATTTCACACTGGGAAGTTGTACCTTACTCTGTAAACAAAGAATTTGTTGCAGCAGTTATCTGATCAGTTTTCAACATGCATGTATAAAATAGCATTAGAAGGAAGTGAATTTTATATTAGCAAGCAATGAACTAAGGCACAATCAAAGGACTTTATTTTCCCTTGTATGAAAGAAAGATAAGTCTGCACCCTCTGTTGACAGTTTTCACACCTCCAGCTTTTTTTTCTGGAATGGAAATGTAAAAAAGATAAATGCAGTAAATATACTGAATAGACTGAACTTGTGCTCAAGATTCTCTCTTGCCTCTTCAATTATTCTAACTCCTTTATGAAAACTTTTGAGTGTGATCAAGTACCACTTCCCGTTCTATATATTTAGGTATGTTTTTCATCTTTAAATGTGGATCAAAGTGCTTAACTACTATTCATTGCAGACAATAGGGAGTGAAACTATTTTTATTTCAACTAACACATCTCCAGATAATTTCAACCTTGGGTTCTTGTATCATGTTAATCTATAGAACATTATAACTTGATTTAGTAAGAAACGTAGCAAAAAAAAGTAAACTTAGCCTCTTCTAGATTAGAACATAAAAATAGAGCAAGAGGCAGACCATTTCATGTAGAAATTCACTGTATAGAAAAAAATCCCTTTTTTGCTGTTCATTTTAATTATGCCTTTATGAATGACTGGTAAAGATGTACACTTCTGTAAATAGCCCATTCTGGGATAAAAAATGACATTTCAAACCTCTAGCCAATGAAAACTGTTCTCCATCCCACTCAAGTTTCCTCCTCCTTTTAACACATTTGAGAAATATTCATTTATGAGAAGCTGAATGTGTTTTGCTATCTTATAAAAATATAGGCCCTCCTTTCATGCTGTCATAAATACAAGCTTGTGTATTGCTTGTTTCTCAAAAGGAAAAGAAAGAAACAGTTTATAAAAGAGAAACATAGTTAAAATAAATAAGGGAGGGATGGCTGTACACACTGTACAGAAACACTTGGAATTCCAGAAAGGAAACAAACAAAAAAAAAGCTGAAGCCATTACCCTGTAGATATATTGTCCTGAATGTTTGGTGGTATTTAGACTGTTGATGGAGACAGAATTAGGATGTAGTGTCCTGATTCTCTACTTTTCAACATGAAAGATGAACTTGAATACCTTATCTCATAAACTAGTTGCACAAATCTATTTTTACACAAGAAATATCTGCTGTCTCTGGGTGTGTATTTCTGTTCTCCTCTCATGTTGCATCTCTTTGTTTTGTGTTAGGTTTTTTGTCTCTTGAGAAACCTATATGTGCGCCAAGAAGCAACAGAAGACTCCTGCGGGTCCCTTGAACTACAAGACAATCAAACAGGTCAGTCCTAGAGGAGATCAACCCTGACTGCTATTTAGAAGGCCAGCTAAAACTCAAATACTTTGGCCACCTAATGAGAAGGAAGGACTCACTGGAGAAGAGCCTAATGCTGGGAAAGGTTGAGGGCAAGAGAAGAAGGGGACGACAGAGAATGAGGTGGCTGGATGGAGTCACTGAAGCAGTAGGCATGAGCTTAAATGGACTCCAGAAGATGGTAGAGGACAGGAAAGTCTGGAGGAACGTTGTCCATAGGGTCGCGATGGGTCGGACACGACTTCGCAGCTAACAACAACAAAGGTATATACAGAACTCAGGTCAGGGTTCTCCAAACTTTCAACTTTAAGACATGTAGACTTCAATGCCCAGACTTCCTCAGCCAGTCATGCTGAGAGCTGAAACCCACAAGTCTTAAAGTTGCCATGTTTTGGAGACCCCCTGCTATAGTTCATACAGTTGGGAAGAAAGAGGGAGGCCTCCTTAGAATAAATTCTTCTCCAGATCACTGCTCCATTATGCACAGGGAGATATTTTGGTTTTAGTTTCTCCACAGGATATCCCATTGAATCTGGGCAATTGTTAAATCTGATAATTTTTTTTGGTGGGGGGAGAGAGTTTATTCCATATCAAATTTGGTCCCATCACCCCGATGAAGGCCAAGCCCCTTTGATAATTATTAAATAATTCCTAGCATTCTACTGAGTTGGAAAGAATAAAAAAGCAGTAAGGGTTAGTTTCCTCTTCAAAAGTGTTTGCAAATAGTTAGATAGTTGGAAGGGAGGATATGTATGAATTCCAAGGCTGTTGGCTAGACTGGAGAGATGACAAAATATACTGGCAGAAGACAGTGATGAACCTTGCCAAGCAAACCATATAGACATAGTATATGTGTTAAGAGGTTTTGAGAGTGAGGAAGAGAATTTTGTTTTTTAATTTTAATGGAAAACAGCCTAGATTTTTCCTACGAACAAGCACATGTCTTCAATTTCTGGCCTAAAAATGATAATACCGTAATTATAACAGCCAAAAAATGGGGAAAATATATATGCAACCTACGATCCAAGATGATTTAGACTAATCAACACATCCTAATCAGAAGTTAGAGATCCACAGCCAAACTCCAAAAAGTCAAAAATTAGCCTTCCCATTTGATGGAGAATACAATAAGTTTGCAATCATTGTGCTACCACAATGAATTCATGTATTTAGATTATTACTAGCAGGAACTCATCAGTTAAATTATGCTTTGTGAAGCTGCAAGTTCTGTTGGCATCTCAAATGTTTCTGTTACTGAAGAAATGAAATCAACCTTGCATCTTCCCCATTCTTCATTTCAAGTAAATAAAACTTTACTTGAAAGAGAAAGGGTTGAAAATTTTATTTGTAAGGGGCCATATCCTTCCCTTCTTTTGCATCCAAGGATTCATCTGGCCACCCAAGGAATGTGGCAGCCATTGGACGGCACCAACCTATTAGAAATGAGGCTCCTGATAGGCTGCTGTCACTCACCAAGACACCTTCCTCAGCCTTGCCCCTAACCTGAGGAGTTGACCTGAAGCTTCAACCTGATTACATTCTTAGGTCATGAGCAATACAAAAAGAGGCAGGAGGCCAGATTTTGTGATCCCTACCCTAGGGAATTATAAAATGTGGGCCTGAAGAATTTAGATTATATGAAGTTCTATAGGGAAAAAAAAACACGCTTTCAGATCCAATATGTTCTGTACCAGCCTGCTACTGGCCCTGCAGCAAAAGCAGGGACGACCCCTTTACAAACGGCAAGAGGCTGGAATAAAGCCTGCCAAATTTATTCACATAAAACAAGAGCAAGACAAGACACCAACCATAAAACACGAGCTAAGAAGCAGGAACAATCCAAGTGGTTGCCTTCAGAAAACCAGCCCTCCCACACATTCCCCTTATGTAGAGTTCAGGGAGTGGCTTCTCTGTGCCTCCTTCCGAGGAGCCCCATTGCCTTCCTCTGTTTACTCCTAATTGACTGCCTCCTGCGTCGGGCGTCCTTGAACAGGGCCAGCTGTGGGTCATCTTCATCCACACTGTCAGGCTCACACAGCTGGGTCTCCACCAGGTGGGAGGGGCCTGGCTGGGGGCTCTGCGGAGCCTCAAAGCCATCATCAGCAAGTTCTTCAACACCCCCCCTCCTCCTCCTCTGAGTCATCCGACCCAACTGCCGAACCCACAGGCTGACCCTGAATCACAACACAATAAGAGAAAAACTGAGAGAGGAATGATAATACGGCTCTATGCTCTATGCATTTTGAAAATGACAGAAATGCTTCACACGTGGTATGAGCACAGCACCTTTTTTTCTAGTCATTGAAGATTCCTAATTTAGGGTTGAAAGGTATGTCAACAAGATTACCTGTATGACGGTGGTTAAAATAGCTTTTTCAGGAGCTGAAGGCTCTCCCAGTCTAAAAAAGTTTGAAAAAAGGGGCTGCTTTTATAAGTCGTAAAGAGGTGCAATATACTTTTCCTGCAAAAAACTATTGTAGTTACAAAAACAATGAGATCTTGAAAATATAGCTTGAAGCAGGTCTCCTCCTGAAGCCAAGGAGGAGAGAGTCACATCTGCAATGTCAAAGTCTGGATAACCACGAGACCATTCCAATATCTAAGGGCTGCCACAAGGAAGAGGGGGTCAACCTATTCTCCGAAGCACCTAAAGGTCAGACAGATTGTTTTTATCTGAAAGCACCACCAACCTTCCTTCAGAAAGGAGTAAATTTATGACAATTGCTGATATACCTTCAACAGTACTGAAGCATTTAGATAAAACCTTCAACAATGATAACAACAGTACACATTTTCAGTAAATCCCAAACAGAATTTCAAAGGTGCTTTTTTTCAAAAAGCCACTGGGCTGTTGTTGTTGTTTTTCTTCCTTGAGGAAGACATTCTGCTTCTCATCCAAGAAGCTTCATTGGTTCTGGTGAAGCTTCTTGTATGAGAAGCGAAATATCTTCCTGAGGAAAAGAAACCAGTCCAGTTACATTTTGAAAACAGTCTAGTTACTTTGAGACAACTACGACCTGGATGACTGAGAATCTCCACAGACATCCCAAATGGAAGATATATCAATAGAAAACTTGATGGGATGTCATTTTCCTTGTATTGCCAGGGATCACTCATTTATTCCCAACTGTCGATATTAATTAGCGTTGTGTCAATCAGTCAGGATACTTCAGATCTGTTGAGGATTGGTGGCTTTAATTTATCAGTTTCTCAAAAACATAATTAGGCTTCTATGCTATCAGCTACGTGTATAAGGAATGAAAATTTAATGGCTTACCCATCTCTGTGGGCTTTGCTGGAAAGTTTGTTTGTTTGTCTAGAAAGAGTACAGAGTAGAGCAACAAAGATGATTAGGGGACTGGAGTCTAAAACATATAAAGAACATTGCTGGAATTGGATATATCTAGTTTAATGATGAGAAGGATGAGGGGTGACATCATAGCAGTCTTCCATTCTCTCAGGGCTGCCACAAAGAAGAGGGAGTCAAGGTATTCTCCAAAGCACCTGAAGGCAGGACAAGAAGCAACGGATGGAAACTAACCAAATAGAGAAGCAATCTAGAACTAAGGAGAAATTTTCTGACAGTTAGAAAAAAAAATATCAGTGGAACAACCTGTCTCCAGAAGCGGTGAATGCTCCAACACTGGAAGATTTTAAGAAGAGACTGGAGAACCATTTATCTGAAATGGTATAGGGTTTCCTGTCTGAGCAAGGGGTTGGACTAGAAGACCTCTAAGGTCCCTTCCAACTCTTCTTCTTCTTCTTCTTCTACTACTACTACTACTACTACTACTGTTGTTGTTGTTATTTACTTCTATTAATGTCCTGCAAACTCCTTGGATCAAGATACAACAGAAAGGGTATTTTATTTCTGAGCCTGCAAGCAACAAAACAATGATTGAGCACTGTTAGGTGACAAATTGGATTTTGATGCTAAGGTCCAACAATCCTAAATAAACCATTAAGCAAAATAATAATGTTTTAGGACATAAAGAGAAGTAGGGAAACAGCTATCATGACGTTAACTCTTTTACTACCACATTTAAATATAATTTTCAACACTTACTGAATCTTGATATCTTGTCAATTAAACTTTGATCCTATATTTGGAGCTTCAGTTAGCCTTAATCTGGCCCTGAGGTCCGTGAATGCTTAATTTTATGGAAGCACTCTAATTCAGAAATAAAGGCAAAATCTTGTATTGGAAACTGTGTGCATAATCTGGAATGGTTATTTAAATCAATTACTGTGCAATGATTATTTTAAGGATTTTTCTCAACTTCAAATAGAATTTTACCCCTCTAATTCACAGCAGCATCAATATAATTAACTTAAGCACATTTTGATGGCTTAATCTGAATCAAATCCTTTGGCTGCTTCCAAAAATCCTGAAGGACTTTCATCTCTGATGGAGGCATCGTTTGAAACTAAACCCACATCATATTTATATAGAGAGCTAAGAACTAATTTCAAGGTTGATATTAATAACATTTACAGGTTATGGACTAAAGAACTGAAACATCCTATAATGGAACATTTAATAGTTCCAGGTCTTAAAAAATGTCAAATTAGTTTAATTGGATTTAAGATTAAAACTAATTCATGAAATGATTCTATTTTAAATACACTGGGCTTTCCTTTGAATAGATATTAGTGATATGAAAAAAAATGAGAGGTCATCAACAAATACAATATAGTGCTATTAGTCAATAACATCTTTCTGGAATAAAGTTTTACATATATAATTTAATATAAAGATTTTTTGGGGAAAATTAATGTTAATTAACTTATGTAATGTTAAATTATGTTCTGAAACATTGGAATCTGAACATTTTTGAGAAATACCAGATATTGAGTGTTGCCAAAAAAACCACCAAAACCCTACTTTGAGAAATTGTAAAAGAATTATTCCAGATGGGAATAATTGGAATAAGGACAGGACTCAAGAGATGTATAAATTATCTGTTTTATCTAATAAGGATATTTTATCTAATAATAAACAAATGATGTAATATTCTTTTTCTTTTCTGCATACATTTCATGATATTTCACAATAGGATGTTGTTATTTATTCGTATAATCTCTTTGCTTAATTTGTTACTGTTTTTCTTGCTGGTTTCTGTATTATTTGTGTCTTTTCTTTTTGAAAACATGTTTTGAAACTCATTTTTTTAAATTAAATAAAGAGAGAAATAAAAATTTAACTTCATTTGAATCTTCCACTGCTATTGCTTACACACACACACACACACACACACACATTTAGGATTCATGAAACTGTGATAGCATTTGATTTAGGTTTGATAAAAAATATTTTAAACAGTGAGAAGCATGCAATGTGTTGAAAGATTTGTTTTATTGTTTAGACTAGAGTATAAAACAGTTATTTATTTCTATATGTCATACCACAAACTCTAGGTAGCTTACATTTATGAAACAACACCACAGAACTATAAACTATAAGTTAAAGCTGTATTTTTAAAAATCTGAACCTAACTCTGTAGCCACAAAACATAAACTCTGTTTTCAAAAGTCCTGAGAAAAATGGATTGCCTTAATCTTTTTGTAAAAGGTTACACAGAGCATGACATTTTAGCCTCAGTTGGAAGAGGAGGAGGAAAAGGAGAATTGATTCAATTACAGCTCCATTGGAAGATCTAAAATCCAGGCAGTGACAGATCCCCATGTAGAAAATGTGGTCACTAAGTGTCAACACTGACTTGATGGCACATAATTAAACAACTTGTAATTTATAATTGTTTTTTTGAAAATTCAAGATGGTTTCCAGCCCCTCAGATTAATTAAAAGAGCCTTGGTGGAGCAGTGGGCTAATGCCTCCTTAAGTAACACCAGCTGCCTGTAATTAGTGCATGTTCGAGTCCCACCAGGCTCAAGGTTGACTCAGCCTTCCATCCTTCCGAGGTAGGTAAAATGAGGACCCAGATTGTTGGGGGCAATAAGCTGACTTTGTAATAATGCTGCTGGGGGGGGGGAAAGCCCTAATAAGCAGGCATATACATAGAATGAAGGCTATTGCTAAGCTCATTGGTTTGTGCTTAAATTGTAAGCCGCCCTGAGTCTTCGGAGAAGGGCGGGATATAAATGGGATTAAAATAAATAAAATAAAAATAAATAAATAAAACAGATTAATGGCAATGGACAAACGACAGAGATTAAAAAAAAACTTGAGAAATCTAGATAGTTGTCAATGAAATGTAAAAAGATCAGAGATCAAGGTGTGCTTTAGTCCTTCTGTCTTGAGGCTGGGTGTCCTAGACTCCATCTGTGCAGCACTATCGGAAAACAAAACTTTCATTCCTGAAGACATCCAGGTCCCAGAGTTTCCAACAGTGAGCACAGTTTGTCCAAGGAAGCAAAGAAGTCTCAGAGATGTGATGGGTTCCTCCTCACTGAACATATTCAGGTAGACCCTAATGTATTTGCAGTATTTAATTTGGATCACTTCTCTGACCAAGAGTTGAACTCAGCTGGACTAAATGGCCTTTCCCTCTTTCAGTTTCTGCCATCTTCATATTTCATTCTTCTCCTATTCAATAAGTAACAAACTTCCCCTTTTAAATTCCATTTGGATCCAATCCCCTTGTGTCAACATATAAGCAGACTCCAACTATAATAATCCTGTTCTCCTAATTCCCTCCATCTCATCTTCCTTGGAGGTCCACAATGCCATCCATTTTATTTGCAGCAAGGCTTTCAGCCCTGTCTGCCAAGCGTGAAGTGTGCACATGATGTTGCCACCCTTCTTAGATTGCCAATGCACTTGGGGGGGTGGGGAGAGGAGGAAAATGGAATACAGACTCCAGACAACAAGAAATCCAACCATGTGAACCAAGGACATTTCGACAGGTGTTTACCAACTCACAGAGACTCTTTCTCATAACAAACGTTTGACACATGATTGGACAATGTGATATGCACTAATAGGGGGAGGGAGAATTGTGTGTTTTGATTCTAGCAGTTTGTGTGGTAAATAACCAGAGCTGGTTTTGCTTTCAATCGTGCTGAAATGATGTACTCAATAAAGTTTTGCAGAAAGAGATTAGATCATCTTGTCAGTGCTTACTTGGTTGGGTTCATTAGACGGAACCTTACACTGTTTTTATCATCTCCCCTCTTCACTCATCATTCCTGATACAATACTGTACCTCTTTCAGGTTACTGTAATTTTCTTCCCCAGATCTTTCTCTATTTGATGCCTTTTATCTCTGGAGGATGAAATAAAATAAACAGATTCCTTATCCCCTTCTGCCTTTTATTTCTTCTTCCTTGCAGCTTCTCTCCCTCACCAAAACTCTAAAGCCTTAATTCTGGTTTTCATATCTTGCCTCTTGTTCTTACACCTGGCCTGGCCTGTTCTTGTTCTTACTGCTAAAGCCCTCCTTACACATCTTCCCCCGTCTCCATCCTCACTCCTCTTATCAAAAGAGTGTTAAGTTTTGCTTGGCTCCAGCTTCTTATATCCTGTGCTCTGTTATTGAAAAGAATTGATGCTCTGGATTACTTAGAATGAGTTAAGTTAGCCCTGATTCAAAAAGCTTTGAATATCACAGAGAGAAAAGGGATTTTAAATGCTAGGAATGAATGGGGAAAAATAAGGTACGGTATGTATGTGAGAAGAAGAAGAATGTACAAAGTAAAATAGAAAGCTCTGCACTAACAACACCAGCACTTGTATATCAATTGTTTGGGACTAGAAATTTTTGAATTTGTGTTACTGAGAATAGATGGCTACTTTTGTTTTTAAAAATCTGTTTCAAAAGATTTGCACATTAATTTGCACAATGTTTTAGTCACTTGGTCCTAACAAGTTCACCTTATATTTGGATTGTATTATCTATGTCAAGGGTGTAAAGCCCGATTGCATTGCAGGCCATATTGTATCAGAATTTTCTTTGACTTTGAAGGGCCAGAGTGGGCATGGCCTGCATGGACTGCATCCAGCCCACATGCTGCGTGTTTGACATGCCTGGTCTATGTAATATGTTATTCCACTTGCTTAGCTGCTGAAATTGGGTAGGGAGATCAAGACAGGAGAGGAAGAACAGGGTAAAATAAAAAGCATAGCAAAAAAAATAACATAAATCACTCTAATTTCTAATGTTGATGATGCACTAAATGAAGAAGCCCTGGTGATGCAGTGGTGAAGTGCAGTACTGAACTCTGCCCACAGCCTGGAGTTCAATCCTGACAATATTGACTCAACCTTCCTTTCTTCTGAAGTCAGTAAAATGAAGACTCAGATTCTTGGGGGCCAATATGCTGACATTGTAAATCAGCTGGAGAATGCTGTAAAGCACTACGGAGTAATATATAAGTATAAGTGCTATAGAAAAAAGAAAGAAAGAAAGAAAAGAAGGAAGGAAGGAAGGATGGAAGGAAGGAAGGAAGGAAGGAAGGAAGGAAGGAAGGAAGGAAGGAAGGAAACTTTTTTCTGTTTCTTCTTTCATTTCTTCCTCCCATATTTTTTTTTCTCATTAGAGTATATCTTTTCAGTAGAATTGGATTGTTCAGTAAATACATACAGAATTCTTGCAAAAGATTTTTCTAAAATTATATTGTACTACCTGGATCTCTTTCAGTGAATTACATCAGCCTGTAATAAATTATTCAGTCCTTAGTTTCCAGCAAAAATTACTTAACTACCATTTATTAATTTACTTATTCATTTATAAGACTGTGCGGTCACTTTCATCAATTACAACTTATCATTTTAATGAGTCTAGCACATCAATAGAATAATCAACAAGGGGATTATTCTATGGATGTTTGCATGGAACAAGTGATGAACAAATTGTTTATGGTGATCTGGTTAGAGATGATCAATTATGATAATTGATGAGTGTTAATTAAATGTGTAGTAGATATTCGTACCCATTCATAATGAAAATCAAAACGAAAACCTTCATCTGGCTATGTTGGCAAATCAGTATAACAAATCCAAAGAACAGGATCATATTTTGAAGTATGGAATAAATAACAGTAATCTAGTTTCCACAAGGATCCCACAGTGAAGTGAAGTTTCAAAAAGACATACAATCAATCCATTACTTGTCATAAAATTCAATTTCCCCTTTTTTCCATATATATTTTGGCCACTGGAATTTGATATAAAAATGGCTGTATCAAGTTGGACATGGCTAATGATTTTTGACAATCTGCCAAAAATATTTTATTTATTTATCAATTTTTATAGTTTCCTGTCTTGCTCTTACATGACTGTAGGCAGCTTACAATAAACGTGTTGTCTTTTTGCTTGTAAAAGCAACAAATCTCACAACTAGCAATGGGGCAATTTTACAACTTTCTCTTCTAGAAAAAAAGCAGGTCATTTAGAATGTCTGAGTTCAGAAGTGGAACACTGGGTTATACCTTTAGAATTTCGGTAGTGGGATTCAAATAATTTAACAACTGGTTCTGTTCATCGTCACCACTGGCACAACATGCCTCATATATTTCTCATCACTGCATTGTCGGCATCACCTGTGCGATGCATACCACATTGATGTCATCATTGGCATGATGTACATTGCATCACTGGTGTAACACTCTTTGTGGCGGTGTCAGCACTAGCGTGACTCACCTCACAGATTTATCTTAACTGGTTCGCCGAAGTCAAAGAAAAGTTAGGTATCAGTTCTGCTGAACCGGTTCAAACCGGCTGAATCCCACTACTGTTTTAGATAAATAAATACTATGATGCTATTTAAGGGACGCGGTGGCTCAGTGGGTTAGGACGCTGAACTTGTCGATCGGAAGGTCAGCAGTTTGGCGGGTCGAATCCCGAGTGCCGCGTAGCAGAGTGAGCGCCTGTTACTCGTCCCAGCTTCTGCCAACCTAGCAGTTCGAAAGCACGTAAAAATGCAAGTAGAAAAATAGGGACCACTATGGTGGGAAGGTAACAGCGTTCCGTGCGCCTTTGGCGTCTAGTCATGCCAGCCACATGACCACGGAGACGTCCTCGGACAAGCGCTGGCTCTTCGGCTTTGAAACGGAGATGAGCACCGGCCCCTAGAGTCGGAAACGACTAGCACGCATGTGCGGGGGAACCTTTACCTTTACCTATGATGCTATTAAGTGGGCAAGAGTTGTTCTGCCCCAGTGTATAAATTTAACAGATAAAAACCTCTGACTTATTTCTTGTTTAATATCTGAGGGCACCACTATGAGATGCACATCTTTAGATTCAAGGACCACATTTTTAAGGGGCACTTGAACTCAGATGGAAATTTCCCATGGAATCTAAATCCAGAGGAAATGAATAGACCACATCAGGGATCTTCAGTACTGGGGGAGGATATCAGATTCCAAAAACCAAGAAAGACATGTTGTGATTTTTCTAAGTAGAACAATATTTCCTTATTATTCCCCGCCTACAGACAGAATCTTGCCAAACTAAAGCAAACTACCACATCCATAAAGCATATACTCTGGGAATTATTAGGGAGGAGCCGTCTTCACTCTCTTTCTCTCACACAATCTTTAGTGTGTTGTCTCTTGCTCCTCTGGAATGTACTCTCTCCCTCCTAGGAATTCAGACAATATTCCATTACACAGGGAGACAACACCTTTGCTGGCATAAGTTGGATATAAAAGGATGTTCAAGTAACCCTTGTCTTTCTTGGCAATTTTCCTCAGAAGTCCCCATCAATTCAGTGTTTATGATACTTTCTTTTGTAGAGGTTTTTGCATCATCATTTTCTTTCAGATAGCTTCTTTCTTGATTTTTCTCTGGTCCTTTCATTTCCCTCAGTTTAACTTATCCTATTTCTTTCACTCTCCTGTTATTTTCCTCTTTGCACTTAAACATGTCTAACAGCTTGGAACTCATATGTTTTTTCTAGCTGTTAACTATAAGCATAGGCATCTTTGGGTTTCATATATAAGGTCTTTTTTTTCCTGTTCATTTTCTTCCATTTCATTTTCTTTCTCTCCTGATTATCCCAATAATCAACAGGGAAATCTGCCTCCCAAAACACTATTAATAAAAAAACAGTCTTCCAAATGTGTGTTGTCCCTTTTCTCATGCTATGGATGTTTGTGCTCCTGGGCAAGTTTATGCAAGGCAGACAATGCAGGAGGCAAGTGTGGGAGATGGTGGTGAAGGAAGAACCAAAAATATAAGTCCCTGCCTCGCTTTCCAAGCAGAGACCGTAGAAGATGCTGGTCCATGTGGACAGTGCCTGCCTAGCTATGGGTTAAAGGAACCAGTACTGCTAATATGGGATGTTTTCTCTTAGATTTCTTTTTTTCCTAATCTTTCTGTGCTTGAGTTAGGATAGTTGTGAGTTTGAGCACTCCAACTATCGTTCTCTGATTCTATTTCCTGCAGCTGGTTTTCTATTTTCTATTTTATTCTTCTAATATGTACTCAGACCAACTAGAAATGGTGACTGTCTGGAAGTTGAGTTGTGGCAACCTGACTTCTCTTCTCTTCTCTTCTCTTCTCTTCTCTTCTCTTCTCTTCTCTTCTCTTCTCTTCTCTTCTCTTCTCTTCTCTTCTCTTCTCTTCTCTTCCCTTCCCTTCCCTTCCCTTCCCTTCCCTTCCCTTCCCTTCCTTTCTTTTTTCTTTTTTTCCTGGTGGGAAGTGTTTCACTGCTTTTCTAAGTAGCTTCTTCAGTCCGAAGAACTGAAGATGCTAGTTGGCTAAGCAGTGAAACTGAACTGAAGGGCCAAAGAAACTGAACTGTATCTAATTCTGGTCACCACAATATAAAAAAACATACTGAGACTCTGGAAAGAGTGCAGACAACAGTAACAAGAATAATTAGGGGACTGGAGGCTGAAGAATGGGTACAGGAATTGGGTATGTCTAGTCTAATGAAAAGAAAGACTAAGGGGGACATGATAGCAATGTTCCAATATCTGACAGACTCCTAAAAAGACAAGGGAGTCAAACTATATTCAAAAGCACCAAAAGGCAAGACAAGAAACAATAGATGGAAACTAATCTAGGAGAAAAGCTACCTAGAACTAAGGAGAAAACTCCAACTGGTTATAGCAATCAATCAATGGAATAGCTTGGCTTCAGCAGTTGTCGGTGCTCCATCATTGGAGACTTTCAAAAAGAGACTGGACAATCACTTGTCTGAAATGGTATAGGGTCTTCGGCTTGAACAGGAGGTTGGACTAGGACCTTCAAGGTTCCTTCCAACTCTATAACTCTATGTTCTATGAAACATTTGAAACCAAAAAAGAAATGGAGTCCAGTCGCCATGAATCAACTTCCAGATAACTCTATCTGGATGACTGAAAAACTTCACTGACATACAAATGGTGATTGTGGAGCTGTACATGCTTCATACTTTCCCCTTCTTAGACACTGCTTGGAGGTTGCTATTGATACCTAGACAGCATTCTGCTAGGGAATCTTGGAAGGAACACAGATATTGGGTCCATATCACTGGTATTCCATTTTTAGGATGATTTTTATTTTCTTTGTCCATTTGCCATTTGCCATTTTATTTTTTCATACAGCATGAATGACAGAATGGAAGAAGGAAAGCAAGAGCCTTGGTGGAGCAGTGGGCTAATGCCTCCTTAAGTAACACCAGCTGCCTGCAATTAGTGCAGGTTCGCATCCCACCAGGCTCAAGGTTGACTCAGCCTTCCATCCTTCCGAGGTAGGTAAAATGAGGACCCAGATTGTTGGGGGCAATAAGCTGACTTTGTAATAATGCCGCTTGGGGTTTGTGTGAAAGCCCTAATAAGCAGGCATATACATAGAATGAAGGCTATTGCTTAGATTGTAAGCCGCCCTGAGTCTTCGGAGAAGGGCGGGATATAAATGGAATTAAAATAAAAAAAATAAAAGATAAGAAAAACAACAAGGCATCAATTTTAAAGAATAAGGACTTGACATTTAGCAGTTTTGATATCCGTGGACTTTCTTCCTACAAATAGTGGAAGCATAGTGGACACACTTGAGAAGAGAAGAGAAGATGTGGACTGTTTTTTGAGGAGGCTGTAGCATACTCTACAGGGCCTCAAAACTTTATCTCTAGAATCTAGTGACACGTTCATGATGCTATGCTACTGATTCATGTAAAGGGTTAAACAGGGTTATGGATTTTTTTGTTGGTTCATTTCAGAAACAAAACAAGATTATTTTCCTAATGAACTTTAAAAAGACAACAATTCTGCCTATATAACTGCTATACTAAATGGAATTTGGGGCAAGTGCTATGCCTTGTTCCGATGCATTAGGCACAATTTTATTAGGCTGATCTCTATCAAGTGACAGGGTTAACTGTACCTCTTGAATGTCCACATGGACATTTTTTTCACCCAAGGTTAACCTGAAAGACCAATGCAAAGTGGGTGTAAGGACCTTGACTAATAACTCCCCAATAACATATGAGACTGAACAAAGCTTCAGCTAATATGGCCAGAGTACAAAATCTTGTTCTTATCTATTAATTCCATGGAATTTCTGAAGCCTAAATGAAAATTGGAATGATAATCCCATCTTAAATTGAAGGGATTTTTAAAATGTATTATCAAATAATCTTGAATTCTCAAATGAAATGACAGGGTTTGGAAGGTATAGGGAAAAGCAATTCACAGCTTTATTGCTCTACTAAAGAAGAGTGATCTAAATTCTTTGTGTTTAATGGGGTTACCTGTATTTCTAGCAACTAGTTGGCCTTAGCATGAGCAGAAAAGATTACAAAACCAAAAAGAATACTCAAAACACTTTAGCATCATCTACCAGGAAGTATAAAAGAAATGTTTCAACATAAATTCTATTTCTACATGCGATATCTTAAAACCTTGCTAAATATCCTTAAGGATATCGTTAAATATATAATGATATCCATTCAGTGGTGAGAACAGTAAGGTCCTGTACTTAGGCAGGAAAAACGAAATACATAGATACAGAAGAGGAGGTACCTGGCTCAACAGTAGTAAAAGTAAAAGAGATCTAGGCACCTTGGTGGATCACTGCTAAAGTATGGGTCAACAATGTGCCGCAGCTACCCCCAGAAGCTAATACAATCTGCAGTGGTGAGACCACACTTGGAATACTGCATCCAGTTCTGGTCACCATGATTAAAAAAAATAAAAAAAAATAATTAAAAAAATGCTGAGGCCCTAGAAAGAATGAAGAGAAGAGCAACAAAAATGATAAGGTATCTGAAGGCTAAACCATATAATGAACAGTTGAAGGAGCTAAGTACATCTAACCTATCAGAGTAGCTCTCTTTCAATACTTGAAGGGCTGTCACAGAAAAGAGGTGATTGACTTATTCTCTAGGACATCAGAAAGCAGGACAAGAAGCAATGGGTGGAAGCTTGTCAGACTCAACTTGGAAATAAGGAGGAATTTCCTGACAGGAAGTTTTAGTGAGTTATAAAAAGTGCAATGCAAAATATATGGAGATTACACAATGTGAAAAATCCTAACTACGGTGCAGTGATTAAAATAAGCTAACTATTAAAAAAGAGAAAAAAGCAATACATAATATTACATTTGTATGTAACATTACACAAACAATTCATGTCGTATCAATTTGTTAAGGATAAGGGATTAATTCAATCCTTAAACTTATAATTAAATGTAGACTATTCAGAAACATAATACTACATTTATTTTTTTCATTTTTGGAATGTAAAGGTTTTCATAAAGGATTTAAAAAACATCTTAAATCTATTTTTTTAATTTCAGGAAGATATATTTCTTTTCATTTATTAGGATTATCCTTTGCTGAGCCGCAGACTTGATAAAGCAAAAAGAAAAAAAAAGAACGAATTTCACATTTTGGCAATATAATTTAACATTGCAATTCTGTTATCCATTGTTACAGTTCTTTCCAAATTTGCTTAAACATATGCTATAACATGACTCCAAAATTGAGCTACAGTTAGACAGGACTAAATCACAGGAGTTAAAAAAAAATTCTGAGACCAAAAAGTTCATATGCAGATTTTTGAAAAAAAACAACAACATTCTTGAGAGATGCATTAAACACAGATAAGCACTATCCATTTTTAAATCACAAGAAACATATATTTCTTAAGACTTGAATCCATTTATTTTATAAGATTGGATAACTGAATTCTTAATTTCCAATTTTAAACCTGGGACTGAAGGAAGACCACCTTAGCTTATCACCTTTCTCCACTTCAGCACATACATATTTTCTGTTCTACCTGAGCTCTCGCCTACTTCATAAAAGACAAATATATATATATTTTTCATCTGGACAAAAAAGAGCTGTGTAGAATCTTTTCCTGATCACATGAAAAGCACGACATATCTTGGGCTATTAAATGCAGCAGATATTTGGAATCGACCTAATGTGTTAGAAACAATCTTACAACTGCTCTTCCAATGAGCAAGTGAACAGATACCTTTATACCTGAATTTGGAAATCCCCTTATTCTGAATCCTGAAACACAAGACTTAAGCCTCGAATCTTATACTTACGAGATCAGTGGGACTCTCTTTTGAAAGAACTATGCACAGAATAATACTGTGGCTGCATTTAAATCATCAATCTAACTGTCAGTAGAGGCTCATCAATAAATGCTTTCAAACATCTCTGAAAACAGTGAATTATTCATTCATGATTGGTCCACATGAAAGAAATGCTTACATCACTGTGAGATGAGACATCTTAATTGCCTTTACCTTAGTGATGGATTCGTGCAGGCGAAAGGAAGAATCCAGGTTTGTGGATATTGTCGAAGACACAGGAAAAACAGCTTCAGAAAGAAAGCTTGATATCTGTGTAAGTGAGAGAGAGGGAGAGAAACCTTTAAGACTTCATATTGATTTCCTTCCTTAGAAGCTTTATTGGCTTTTGTCTATGGTTTAAAGGATTTCAAATTCCTTTAAAGATTGTGTTGGTGATTAGACTTCATTTCAGTGACCCAGTTTACTCATTTCAACAGAGTTTCAGAAACAATGAACTATATATATATATATATATATATATATATATATATATATATATATATATATATATATATATATATATTAAACAAATAAACAAACAAGACATTGTTGTAATGGCATCCATTTTCATGTATGCATGTCCCTTGTTGAATCATTAACTATATTCTTTCACCTCAAGGAGAAAACAATCTGTATTAATAATCCAAAATTTTTGAAAGGCAGAGATTACGGTATGTTTGTTCAAACAGAATTACAAAAGCCAGAAGGATATTTGTAGTTCATTTTGCATTATATAGGGTTTTTTATATACTGTATAAACAGGTCAATATTTAGCACTGGGCTTTTGAGTTAAGCATTGTGTTTATTGGCTATTTATTTATGTACTTATTTACAATGTTTGTAGTCTACACCAATCAAGACAGACTCTGAGTGAAAAATAAAGTTTAAAAAAAATTCTAGTGAAAAAAAAAGCTAACAATAAAATAAAAACTAAAATTAGTAATGCAACAACACAGGGATTTCCAACAGTTAGTCAAGCATGATGGAATAAGGTAATCTAGAGAGCTTTGCAAATTATGAAATGAAAGGCAGGTAATGTACCCTAGGGCCTAGGACTACAAATACTCAGTTCATCTTAAGTGAGTACATTATTTATTTATTTTATTTATTTTATTAAATTTATATACTGCCCTATTCCCGTAGGACTCAGGGCGGTTTACAGGGAAAATTAAAAACATAACATACAAAAATTAAAATCAGTTAAAAGAATTAATTAATTCAAGTCCCTGAAATTTAAAACTAAAAGCCAATTAAAAATTAAAACCCCTCAGTCTGGGCCAGACAGCTTGAAGAGCCAAGTTTTCAGGTCCTAGCGAAATGAACGAAGGTCGGGGGCAGTCCTAAGTTCCGTGGGAAGTTGGTTCCATAGGGCCGGCATGCCCACAGAGAACGCTCTTCCCCTGGGAATAACCCGCCAGCATTCCTTAACTGGTGGTACCTTGAGAAGGCCCTCCCTGTGGGAGCGCACAGGACGATGGGAAGTTGATGCCGGCAGCAGGTGTTCCCTTAGATAATCTGGACCCAAGCCATTTAGGGCTTTATAGGTAATTACCAGCACCTTGAATCTCACCCAGAGGGCAACCAGAAGCCAATGCAGCTCACGGAGAAGAGGTGTTACATGGGAGTATCGGGAAACTCCCATCACAACTCGCGCGGCTGCATTCTGCACCAGTTGAAGCCTCTGAGTGGTCCTCAAGGGCAGCCCCATGTAGAGAGTGTTGCAGTAGTCTAGCCGGGAGGACACGAGCACATGGGTGACTGTGCGTAGGGCATCTCAGTCCAGATAGGGCTGCAGCTCGGCAAACCTGGGCAAAAGCCCCCCTGGTCACGGCTCCTATATGGTCTTCAAAGCTGAGCTGTGAATCCAAGAGGATGCCCAAGTTGCGAGCCCTATCAACGGGGGGTAACACCTCACCCCCCATCATTAATGATAGAACAGCCTGGCTAACCTGAGATGCCAGTATGCACAGCCACTCAGTCTTGACAGGATTGAGACGAAGCCTGTTTCTCCCCCATCCAAACCCAGACCGCCTCCAAGCAATGGGACATCACGTCGAGTGCATCACTGGGTTGGTTCAGGGTGGAAAGAAAAAGTTGGGTATCATCAGCGTACTGATGATACCCCACCCCGAAACCACAAATAAGCTCACCCAGCAGTTTCATGTAGATGTTGAACAGGAGGGGAGAGAGGACTGACCCATGAGGGACTCCACAAACAAGAGACCTCGTGGAGGACCTCTGCCCTCCCATCAACACTGACTGCAAGTGGCCCAGGAGATAGGAGGAGAACCACTGTAAAACAGTGCCTCCCACTCCCAACCCCCTGAGACGCCGCAGTAGGATGCCATGGTCAATGGTATCAAAAGCCTCTGAGAGGTCTAATAGGACTAGGACAGAGGAACATCCCCTGTCCCGAGCCCACCAGAGATCATTCACCAGCATGACCAATGCCGTCTCCGTGCTGTACCCGGGCCTGAAACCCGATTGGTACGGGTCAAGATAATCAGTTTGCTCCAGGAACAGAGGAAGCTGATGCGCCACCACACTCTCAACAACCTTTGCCAAAAAGCAAAGGTTGGAGACGGGACGGTAGTTATTTAAAACAGCTGGGTCCAGGGCAGGCTTCTTGAGGAGGGGTCTCACCACCGCCTCCTTCAAGGCGGCGGGAAAGATGCCCTCCTTCAAGGAAGCAGTTATTACTGCCTGGAACCAGCCTCGTGTCTCCTCCTGGGCCACATAAACCAGCCAGGAGGGGCACGGGTCCAGTAAACAAGTAGTGGAGCTCAGTCTCCTCATGATCCTGTCCACGTCATCAGGGGAAACAGGGTTGAACTCAGTCCAGATAACATGCTCAAGACTGCTCGATTCCTCCATGTCAGATTATGTAATTAGTGTTCCTCAGCTTTCTCTGTAGCAGCTCTGTTGGAAAGTCCTCCTCCTCCTCCTCCTCCTCCTCCTCCTCCTCCTCCTCCTCCCTTCTTCAATATAGGTAATGGAGTCAATTCAGCCCAATTTTTTAATCCACCTACAAGCCAACCTAATACACATATTAATGTGTATAAAATTCTTGGAACAGCTAACTTAAATTACTGAAGCTTCATTATTTTCTCTCATTAAAATTTTACATTTGCACTCATCTCCTTGATTCTACTCACAAATAAACTTTAAGATTAAGATCTTCTCCAGCTATAATATATATTTTAGTTATCAAGCATGTTTGTTTATATGATCCTGTTGAAATGTTCAACGTTAAGAATTTGATTAAATTTCCTTTTGAGTTTGCTTTTAATGGGCTACATTTTCTGTCCTTCTTTTCCACACCATGGATAGCTGCCTGCCTGTTTACCGCATGTGAGAAATTTCACTTCTTTTCAAAATAAAAAAATAGGTATTAAACTCCTAATTTCTTCATGATGAAACAATGTTCTAGGAGCTGCTTTCTGAAGCTTTCTTAGCTTGGCAATATCTTTAAAAGGAAAAGGAAAAACAGTGACTGGATCTGAACCAAAATTCTGGATTTATACTTATGGGGCATATAATATTACAACATTAACATTTTTGTCTTGGAGTCATTTCCTAATTATCTTGGTGTGGAATCTGACCTTTTCATTGCAGTTATGTAGTAGATCAATGCTTTTACTGCTCTAATGCTCAAACCCCACTCTCTCTTTTGTTGTCTTTTGGTGTGTGTGTGTGTGTGTGTGTGTGTGTGTGTGTGTGTGTAAATATTCAACAGAATTCTCCACTTTAGCATCCATATCTACTATGTGAAACCAGTATATTTTCATAACTTACTGCAATCAGAAAAAGGAGAAGGAATATCAGTACATTTACTCAACCACCCATCTTCCAACCTACTTCAGATAGCTCCCAATCAAAAGTTAAAACATGTAAAATCACACATTAACACTATAAAACTAAACCGATCAAGCCATTAAAAACAACAGCGAACTGGCACCAAGTCAAGCTTCTAATGTGCAATTATCCAATCTACTCCCAGTGCTTAGGGGAATATACTCTGCTGGGCAGACTGCTTATTGTTCTTTCCAAAGTAAGAACATTGTCCCTATGTAATAAGCACCTGTATTTGAGGAGCACATTTTTGAAAGTCTCCTGACAAAAGTCAGCTGTCAGATGATAAACTCCTTATATTCACATTTACTTGAGACCTGAATTTAGGGGATGATTAATGTCAAAATGATGATTATTTCATTCTTTACTTGCCAGAAAGCTCTTTACTTTGCTGTGAAGTGTAGAAATGAAAGCTTTGGGCTTTAAAAGTACCGTAATATTAATGCTGCTTGAAAATTTAACAGGATTGATTTGTCATGCCTGGCATCTCATAATGTGCCTGCTTGCTTTTGAGAACTTGGACTCTACCCTAGGGCTTTGATTGCTTTATGTTTTGCTAGCTGAAAGAGACAGAAAAGTTAAAAAATACCTTCTTCTTGAGGCATCTTATCTCTTCTTTATAAAAAGTCTAGCTTGACTAAACATGTTTAGACAATTGTGACATTTCAAGAGAAATATACATTTGGCAAAGGTCTGAACAGGCTTTCAGACTCACCAAGTGTCATGTATAATGCAAACTACTACCCACCATATTGGGCAGTTTAACATTAATTAAACACATGTTCTCAAAACCGAGTCAATTTCTAAGCCCTTTCTTGATGTTTTCCTCCATTACTTCAGTCTTCTCCATTATCCACACCACTGGGCATTCAGAAAAGGGTTGCTTGTGTGATAGGAGAAATCATTCAAAGTTCTATGGTATCTTTTTGACCAAGACATCATGACGAGGCTTTAAAGATCTGCATATAAATGGGGAGAAATTTCTTTTGCTTTACTTCTTAGAGTGATGGAGTGATAAGTTGGAATACAAAATGGATTGCTTAGACTGAGGTTCAAATGTAGCATCTTATTAATAGATGCATTTGTGAAACATGCTAAACTGGCTTTATAGATTTCTATGTGGTCTATAGCAGTGTTTCTCTACCTGTGGTCCACGGAACACTGGAGGGCCATGATTTCATCACAGGGGTCCGCAAAGGCTTGAAGAAATGTTATTATTTAAATTTTGAGTTAAGTCTTGGTGGGCCATGGTCATAGTCCATGGCACAGAAGGGATCCACAATGAAGAAAAATTTAGAATCACTGGTCTATGGTGTTGTAACACTGTAGATTTTTATTTATGCTTTGACAGATTCCGAACACCAGAAAGTGATTAACTCAGTAACTAAGCTGAATGCTTCATAAAAGCACATTCTACAAGTTTCTCAAGTAACTCAATGACTTCTCTATAAACTTTATTTATTTATTTATTTATTTATTTATTTGTTTATTTATTTATTTATTTATTTATTTATTTATTTATTTATTTATTTATTTATTTATTATTATTTTAACAAGTACTAAATATTCTATGTCGCTATATGCATACTGGGAATGTTCAGTCCCTGTCCTTGGTGCTGAAAAATTCCACTTATCTGTTAAATCCAGGAATAACTAGTGACCATCATCCTGAAGCTGAATGTGTGTGTCTTTTGTATACTGTATTTCTATGGTGAACACTCCTACAATCTCCTCCTTGCCCACTTAAGTTCTGCAATCATCTCTATAGATATACATTTTGTTCCACCACCTTATCCTAGTGAGATACTGTTTTGTCAAACCTCAGGGCAGTGATCAGGTGCCCAGGCAATTGGTTATTTTGTATCCAGATACTATATTTATTTGGCCAAGTGTGATTAGACACACAAGAAATTTGTATCCAGTATAGAAGCACTCAGTGTACTAGAGACAAATTCCCTGTGTGTCTAACCATACTTGACCAAATAATTAATGTAATAAATAAATAAATAAGAGAATAAAGTAATAAAATCAAATCAAAGAAAGAGACAATAAAGGGATTTTAAGCTTGATTATTAGCTCATGCAAACAGATTTAAAAACATAACATAAAAAGCATACATATCAAGCAAGATAATAACCAAATCTCAGAAGCAACTTAATAATGACAGCAAGATTTCCCAAGGGCAGCCAATTTCCACTGTTTCATGCAGAATCTCCAAATAAAGAACAACCCCAAGGATTTTATCAAAACCTTAGCATCATGACCTCATGGCTCTGTTGTGATCAGGAGATTGCAAAACCTGATCTTGACAGGGTAGCATATGATTCAGGAATGGAAATGGAATGTCTTCGACTTTCACAGTGAAAAAAAAGCTTTGAAGCTACATGAATGTTTCTTCCTTCCCCCCACCCGCTTCTCCTTTATTCAGTAAACAAAAGGGAAAAGGGAAAAGGTTAGCTCAGAATAAGCTCTAAACTTTTAGATTGTTTTTAGCATGAAGGCAAAATCAAAACATGTCACTAAACTCTTCAAAATAACAATGGCCTTCCACATTGCCATTCCAGGTACATGGTAATTCTAGTAATTGCTAGAAAAAGTGAAACTTCCTGCACCCATCCCAGCACTTCCATTGTGTTTTTGAAAAGAAAAGAACTTTACAAAGAAACAGAAAAAAACAGAGATTGCAAAACATGGTCTCCTTATGCATTATGAAAAGCAGTTGCAACATTTCTGTGGTTCACTGTGTTTTGAGGGATATGGGTTGATCATAGATTATCTAAACTTCACTTATAGCTTGTGTGTTCTACTAACATTTTCTCTTTGGTGGAAATCCACACTACACAACAGGTTATCATGACCAACTTGTAGGAACCTGTCCATTTTGGGGTTTAATTAGGTGCCCAAATACTCCTCTTAAATCACAGAGACCTCATTTGAATTCACAACTGGAGAGAGAGATCAGGATAACAAATTGGGTGAATAAAGTTTTTAAAAGGGCTCACCACTGCATTCGCTTTGAGGGAAAGAGTTGCACACAATAGGTGAAATACAGATTTGTATCAATGTAAACAACAATTCAAATCATACATCAGCTATATGTTTAAGACATTTGAGAACTAGGTAGACTTATGTTCTGAAGACTGCAACAACATTCCTTGGAAACATGAAATGTGATATATTTGAAAGTTTCCTAATTAATCATTATCAGAAGAATTAATGAGGTTATATATTCTGTAAAATGATTCTTCCTCTGCAAGCCCTCTGCATGTGTGGTATTTATGCAAGTAATATTTCAGGGGAAAGAATACTAATATAATTCATTATTAGAATAATTCTGCACATCTCGGGGATGAGTCATTGTAACTATTCATCTTTATTTCAAATGTTTGTCAAGACTTGGTGGGCTGAATTGATTTATTTATGAGAAAAATCAGAAATAAAATATTGCTGGCTTAATCACAATTGCAGACAAATTGTCAGCACTGAATAGATAATGGTCTATGTAGAACTTGAACTTGCTTTTCAAAGACCTAAGTGCTAATTTATTGCTAATATTTAGATCCCGCTTCAATCCTAATGGATAACTAACAATCCTTTTTTTTTAAAAAAATGACAACATGAAAAACAAATAAAAAAGTAAAACAAGTAGCATAAATAAGCCACCGAAAACAGCTAAAGGGAAAAACATGCTCAAACAATATATGTCAAGTTGTTTACAACATTCACAATGGCAACCAAGTACTGCTTCTTTCCAGAAATCTACAAATCTTACTCCTGGAGTTTATTCAGAGGAAAAATATAATCCCTCTCTATGATTTCTATAATTTTTTGCAACAGGTATTGTGGTAGCCTTTTACAGCACACTTTGGGCAATTTACAATAGCAGCAGATTGCTCCCTTTTACTAATCTCAGAAGGACGGAAGGCTGAGTCAATCATGAACCCTATCAGGATTGAATTCCAGGCTGTGGCCAGAGTTTGGCTGAAATACTGCATTCTAACCACTGCACCACCAAGGCTCCTAATGGAATGATGCAACAAGCAAAGGGATGTTATCGGTCATCTGGAGCCCCTTCTGTGGAACATCATCTTCCCTAGAACTTAGATTATCTCTAACCTTCCTGGCCTTCAGAAAAACTTTGAAGGCATGACTCTACTGTTGTGCCTGGTGTGTGTGTGTGTGTGTGTGTGTGTGCAGAAAAGCTTTTTCAATGTCTATATTGATCTGATATAGGAGGACATCTGCATCCTATCATCATTTTTCTATATTTTTAACTGATTATGAATAGGGGTTTTTATGTCGGTGCGTTGGTTTTCAACTTGTTTTTATTGGATTCTAATCTGTTATAAGTCACACAGAGTTGATTAGATGAGATGGGCAGCCAAACAAACAAACAAACAAATAAATAAATTCTGAGTGAGGTACTACTTTGATATGGTTGTGTGCTCTGAGCTATGCCAGAGATTCAACCATATAAATGGGCAGGTCTGATCAGAAGAGCCAGATGAATAGAATAGAATAGAATAGAACAGAACAGAACAGAACAGAACAGAACAGAACAGAACGGAACGGAACGGAATGGAATGGAATGGAATGGAATGGAATGGAATGGAATGGAACAGAATGGAATGAAATAGAATAGAGCTGTAAGGGACCTTGGAGGTCTTCTAGTCTAGCCCCCTGCTCAAGCAGGAGGACCTATACCATCTCAGATAGGTGATTGTCCAGTCTCTTTTTAAAAATGTCCAGCGATGGAGCGCCCACGATTTCAGGGGCTAAGCTGTTCTGCTGGTTGATTGAATTACAATTCACCACTAGAATCAACAAGGACTTCCTGGACATTTGGTTAAAAAAATGGGCTACAGGATTTAGGACTATTGGCTGAGCAACCAGACCAAGAGAGCAACAGAACAATCTTCCCTTCAAGATTTCTTATAATTTAATCCCAAGCAAGCATTTTTAGAGATAATGACTGAAAGAAGTTCTATTATTCATCCAAGCAATATAAACAATTGCAGAGCTATTACACTGGAACTATTCAAACAGATGTAGCCTTCCTCAGATTCCTCTACTTGGGATTTTGGACAGGCAGAGAATGAAATTAATCTCCAGTATTCCCCATTACAAGGCAGTTCTGCCTGCACATTTAGTTAATGAGGGCCTCTTCAGTCTTAATGCATAATTTTGCTTCTGCAAGTCTTGAATATTTTTCACAAATACAGGACATTGGAGTAACATTGAGTAATCAAGGAAAGGGATTTTTTCTTACAGAAAGCAGCCTGAAGTGTATTTTGGTGGCACAGTTCAATTTATACAATGTTTTATTAAACTTTCCTACAGACAATTTGCCGACTTTCAGGGATTATTTTAAAAACATCTCAAGAGTTAGCTAATAGCAAATTGGAAAACCACCCAACATAATCTAGCTGATAAGACAAAGGTTTTCCTTCTTGCTTCTGGCCTCCTAAACTGACATCAGCTGACGTTGATCAATGTTTCTCTTCCTTCAAACAAATGCCTGAAAATAAATGCCTGTCACCTAACAGCTGAAGTGAAACACTGAAGGGCGGCAAGACAGACAGGAGCAAATCCCAAAAGTTCATTGACAGATGTCACAGTCCCTGAAAGCGGAACCACCCACTTTGCCTTGTTGATAAGAAACATCTTCAACAAGAGCAGGGCAAAGGAAAGGAGTGCAAGTTAGGCTAAGATTAATAAATGGATACAAACATTTCAGGGGACGTGATGGATCAGTGGTTAAAGATGCTGAGCTCCCATTCCTGCCCCAGCTCCTTTCCACCACTTTGGTGGGAAGGTAACAGTATTCACTGCACCTTTGGTATATAGCCATGTGAATAGAATAGAATAGAATAGAATAGAATAGAATAGAATAGAATAGAATAGAATAGAATAGAATGGAATGGAATGGAATGGAATGGAATGGAATGGAATGGAATGGAATGGAATGGAATAGAATAGAATAGAATAGAATAGAATAGAATAGAATAGAATAGAATAGAATAGAATAGAATAGAATAGAATAGAATAGAATAGAATCTGGAAGGGACTTTGGAGGTCTTCTAGTCCAGCCCCCTGCTTTAGCAGGAAAACCTATACCATCTCAGACAAGTGACCGACCAATCTCTTCTTAACAAACCTCCAGTGATGGAGCACCCACAACTTCTGAAGGCAAGCTGGTTAACTGTCCTCACTATTAGGAAGTTTCTTCTTGATTCCAGGTTGCTTCTCTCTTTGGTCAGTTTCCAACCATTGTTTCTTGTCATGCCCTCTGGTGCTAATTTCTAGGGTTTAAAAATATTGTACGATAGCTGTCACTCCAGAATCTGTTCATGGTAACCAAGGCAGCATGACTCTAAAACTGGATGGATGGACAAAGTATGGGAAGAGACTTTTACTCCAAAAAAAAAAGAAGCTTATAAGGCATAACATGATTAGGTGCACCTCTTAAAGGGGGCAAAAGAAGAGGTTTCTTCAGATCCTGTATTTCTTCAGATCCTGTGATTACTTCTAAGATCCAATATATATCCATCCAATATATATTTATTTCCTGCTGTCAGCTTCATCCTCACTCCAATTTCCACATATTTGGCAGATGGTTTAAATCCATTTTCTGCTATCAAGCATTCAGTAAATTCATCAGAGGTTCTTGGAAATAAAACATTCAAATTTAACATGTCTACCTACCAGCAAGCTAGCAAAATGTTGTTTAATTCATAATTTTAATAACAAACGGAGAGAATAGAATAGAATAGAATAGAATAGAATAGAATAGAATAGAATAGAATAGAATAGAATAGAATAGAATAGAATAGAATAGAATAGAATAGAATAGAATAGAATCTGGAAGGGACTTTGGAGGTCTTCTAGTCCAGCCCCCTGCTCTAGCAGGAAAACCTATACCATCTCAGACAAGTGACCGACCAATCTCTTCTTAAAAAACCTCCAGTGATGGAGCACCCACAACTTCTGAAAGCAAGCTGGTTAATTGTCCTCACTATTAGGAAGTTTCTCCTTGATTCCAGGTTGCTTCTCTCTTTGGTCAGTTTCCAACCATTGTTTCTTGTCCTGCCCTCTGGTGCTTTGGAGAATAGTTTGACCCCCCTCTTCTTTGTGGCAGCCCCTCAAATACTGGAACACTGCTATCATGTCGCCCCTATTTCTTCTTTTTGGACAACACTGGCTCCCTTGGCCAAGAAATGGAGATGAGCACCATGCCCTACATTCAGACTCAGCTGGACAGGGTAAACTTTATCTTTTTACAAAAAAAATTGCCATAGAAGCAGAGCTCCTTTTAATGTAAGTGATCCTGTAGCACTGATATTTTTCATCAAAAACAACTGCTGTTCACTGGGCATAAAAAAAAAAGCCAGGGATGTATACGGAGTTTAATACGTGAGCACAAAGTTCCCTTTAAAGTCAAGAGTCACATCATTGTGGGCCTTTCTTCATGGCTGCATTGAAAGGAACAATAGTGAGGTGAGCATGTTTCGGTCTGCTCTCCTGATTTCAGGAATGATAGAATGGTGAAATTCCTAAGGTTAAAAGCAGGGTAAGATCAAAGAGGCAAAAATTATACACATTTCACCAAGATATCTTTAATGCTAGTCTGGAATAAAATCAGAATCTTGGCAACTGTAAGAGGAATTTTCCACCTGCATTTATAATTGTGTCCATTAACACAGATTCCATGTTTGTGAAATGCTTCCTTGTTCCCTGGATTAAGTATGAGATAAAGGAGACATCAGACCTGTCTTATATCTCATGATTGTTTATGTCTACCCAGACTTTCATTCCTTTCCCAGCTTCCCTACCATTTCTCACACACTAACCCTTATTCTTCTCCTGCTTTGAGCAGGGGGTTGGACTAGAACAGGGGTCCCCAACCCCAGGTCCGTGACCAGTACCGGGCTGCAGCATGCCAGCAACTGGTCCGCACAAACAAAAAGCCCCATCCTCAGGATGCAGGCAGCACATAAAACCATGCCCCCTCTGGTCCAGGTAACTGGTCCCTGGTGCCCAAAAGGTTGGGGACCTCTGGACTAGAAGACGTCCAAGGTGCCCTTCAGCCCTACCACTCTGTTCTGTGTAATGAACTCATTGAATGACATTGTCTTTACAGTGTTAATGGAAGAGAAATTAAGGCAATCACTTGGTGACATTTCCTGACTTCATTTATTTTCCCATCAAATATCACAAGCCAGCAGTAAAAAATATTCACCAACTGCTGTCATTTATGTGAGGTGTGACTAGGCAGGCTATGAGTACTGGATGGTGGGTAGTAGGTAGTGTAGTGGGTTTTGCCATCTGTCAAAACTTGGTCAAATTTAGTACCCATGTTTTTCCAAGATGTACAAAAGCCTTCTGGACACAAATTACCACTATTCATTTTTCCACTATGTAGTATTTCCCCCCCCCCACTATTTTGGAAAAATACTACATCTGTGCTTGAAAGCAGTCCTGCCTTGACTTTTTCTTCATGTATCAGAGTGGAGAGAGTTTCCTATTCTCTCCTTCCTTTCTCCCACATTTGCTTGTCAAGATTGGGGTGGTAAAGGCAGATATGTGGTCTCACAAACAACTGTAGAAGAAATCATCATGGAGGGCAGTTCCAAGCAACGAGAAATGAGGGGGGAGGTCAGAATCATAGATACAATTGCTTATTAATCAGTCACAAAAGAGGGGAGGGGGAAGACAATAATCAAGTACAATAAATAATAATACAAATGCAGGAATTGAGAAGGGAGGAAAACAAGGTGGATTAATACATAGTGTGTCATCATCTGTACTGAATGAAGTATCATAGATTTTGTTCATTGCAAGATTGCATCAGAAGATGCCCCATGGTGGCAAATCCAGGGGCTTAAGGACGCTAGATTTGCTGAGCTATGGTGGCACTGCAGGGTGGGGTTAGCTCCTGTCACTTGCCTCTAGCTCCTGCCCTACCATAACTATCCAAAACTTGGAAAGCATTCTTGCAAGTAGATAAATAGGTACCACTCTGGTGGGAAAGGCTAGCTTCATGAGGAATGCGAGCCATTGCTGACCTACCCAGCCATGAGTTGAGATTGGTGGAAGAAGCCCTGGAAGATGTCACCATCTGAGTGCCACTAGCTGATGGTGTAAACTAGTTCACACCCTGTGGTGTGCTGTGGATAAGAGCAGAGATACAAAACTGAACAAACTAGCAATTAGGCTGTCACAACTACTCTGTGAAGTGTATATCTCCCTGACAAATGCATGCCATATGAATTATATAAACAATAACTCTTTATCCAGCTAAAGGTTTTAGTTTTAGTTACTACTACATGCACAATATTTCTCTGAAATTTTCACATTTCCATTCCATTCCATTTTTTTCACCTATGAAGTGCCTTTAAAAAACTAACAGCAAACACCCCCCCATAACATAGCTAGATTTTGGATAGTTGGTAACTGGCCCACAATTATGGCTTTTTGCAGCATCCTGCAAATTTATTTTGCAGTTTATGACATTTTTTGCCAAAACCCTCACATTGTTTTTGTCAAAAAATGCCTGATAGCAAATAATGAGTTCAGTACAATAATTAACTGGTCCAGGTGATCTCAGTGTTATCTACATTTTTTTGCTGCCAAATAAAAGAACAGCAGTTAAAAAAAACCTACACATTGACAAAATTTTCATCTCTCAGTTACAAAAGCCCACACTGCTTGGATCTGCATATAAACTACAAGCTTAAGAGTTCTTGGGAAAAACGAAATGCATCTGAAGGGTAAACACCAGATAAAGTGGCAGGTGTGATTTCACATTGGTCTGTACATAATAATAATAAATAATATTTTAATAATTAAACATTAATACAGGTAGCCCTTGACTTAAAATGGCTTGTTTAGTGATCATTCAAAGTTACAATGGCACTGAAAAAGTGATGCATGACCTTTTCTTTTTCACACTTAAGGCCATTGCAGCATCCCCATGGTGACATGATCAAAATTCAGACACTTGGCAACTGACTCATATTTATGACCGTTACATTGACCCTGGGTCATGTGATTACCTTTCTTAACATTCTGGCAAACAAAGTCAGTAGGGAAGCTAGATTCATTTAAACAACCATGCTACTAACTTAACTGTGGTGATTCACTTAACAACTGTGGCAAGTAAGGTCGGAAAATTGGGCAAAATTCACTTAACAACTGTTTTACTTAACAATAGAAATTTTGGCTCAGTTGTGGTCATACGTTGAGGTCTACCTGTAATAGTACCAGGACCTTAGCCATTAATCACTGAAAGGTATTAAAACTCTTGGTTGAAACCTTTTGAAATACCCTGAATCCTTTTGATGTGTTGTTTCGGGATACCAAACTCTGCAAATCACAAGGTGAACATTTCTGGATTGAACCTCATTGCTAAGTCCACCTGCAGCTCCTGCTGTCTCTGATCTTTATTACCAAATCCCACAAGGCCAAAAAAATAAATCTTTATACAATAAAGCTTTAAAACCGGATATTTGTACTGTAGTACACTCACTCTTCACTCTGTTTTCCTTATTGTAATGTGTTTCAAAAGATGATCTTGGGATATGAAAAAAATATGCATGCCTTAAATGGAGGCAGTAATGATAGTGACCATTAACATTTTTACCCTGTCTTTCTTTCAGCTTTTTAAGTTATGACGCATGGGGGGTTTTCTCTTATTTTACCTTCAAAGCAACAACTCTGTGAGGAAGGGTAAGATGAAAAGTAATGATTTTGCCAAAATTACCCAGAGAGCTAGTTTTTTTTCCCCATTCCCACTCTAATACCTTTGTCACTACATCACATTATAATCTGACTGGATTAAACCTCAGATCTCACTTGAAAGACAATTTGCCTGAAGGCAAATTTTCAGTGAATATGAATGAAAACAAAAGTTCAGGATGCATTCATGCAAGCAAAACTACAAAAATGTGATGCAGTTTAAGAATATCAAGTTTGAACTAGAGCCATTTCCAGCAATAATCCATTGTCTCACTAAGGATATTTTAGAAATTTCTTGGATCTAGCCCAATGTTTAATGAAGAGAAAAATGAGGGGTGACACGATAGCAGTGTTCCAATATCTCAGGGGCTGCCACAAGGAAGAGGGAGTCAACCTATTCTCCAAAGCAGCTAAAAGGCAGGCCAAGAAGCAATGGATGGAAAGTAATCAAGGAGAGAAGCAACCTAGAACTAAGGAGAACTGTCATGACACTTAGAACAATGTGTGGAAATCAGAACAATCAGTGGAAAGCTTGCCTCCAAAAGCTGTGCGTACTCCAACACAAGAGATTTTTAAGAAGAGATTGGACAACCATATGTCTGAAATGGTATAGGATTTCCTGCTTGAGCAGGGGGTTGGACTAGAAGATCTCCAAGGTCCCTTTTAATGCTGCTATTCAGCATCTTCTGATTATTATTTCTCAACCTTGCCAAAGAGAATAATTTCTATTATCCCATAAGATCATTGGTATAGGCCAGGGGTCAGCAACCTGAAACAGTGAAAGAGCCACTCGGAACCGGTTCCCTCACAAAAGGAAAAACTGGGAGCCGCAAAAAATGTGTGCACATGCACGTACATGCGCACATGCGCAGAACAAGGTTTGACTGAAGAGTGGAGCCAAGGCGAGATATGCACCTACCCTGCATATTTGAATTGACTGGTTGAACTTTTTTAGTCCCACTTTTTTTTTTTTTGGACTACACATAGCAGAGGACTGGGAGCCGCAGGAGACGGCTGAAAGAGCCGCATGCGGCTCCAGAGCCACGGGTAATAGTAATAATAATAATATATAAAGTTGGAAGGGACCTTGGAGGTCATCTAGTCCAACCCCCTGCTCAGGCAGGAAACCCTATACCATTTCAGGCAAATGGCTGTCCAGCCTCTTTGCAGACATGTGGTAGACATGTTGCAGACATGTGGTATAGGCACTGGCTGTGAGAGGAGCAAATATGAAATGTG
This sequence comes from Vipera ursinii, assembly GCF_947247035.1. Classification (NCBI taxonomy): domain Eukaryota; kingdom Metazoa; phylum Chordata; class Lepidosauria; order Squamata; family Viperidae; genus Vipera; species Vipera ursinii. Next base: position 13,097,560 of record NC_139518.1, read on the forward strand.
CATCACAATATGACAGTGAAAACTTTTGCACTTGCACTGTGACATCACCACACACATCCCATCATTTATTTTTTTTTGTTTCTGATTGTATGCCACAAATACATTATCTTCTTTTTGCTGAACATTGCTTCAAAAGAGCAGGCACTCTTTATTTATTCCAGGAATTCACTGATGGATTCTTCTTGCATTTCCTGGTCCCCTTAGTAAGCATCTTCAGATCTATAATTCAAAGACCTCGTTCTCTTCAGTTTGCAACTTTCACAGCTGTATAATCCCTCTAGAAAGGCTACAGCTTTAACCGTTCTTATCTTTATAGTCACTGAAATGTCCTTATTCTTTGTGATCATTGTAAGTTTGTCATTGTTTATTTCTCTGGAATTCATCCCTCCTTACCTTTTGCAACAAGGGAGGGCAGTAATAAAATAAAATGCTATTCCAAACAGAAAAGGATAAATGTCCTAAATAGATTCTTTATTCACTAACGCAAAAAGAAGATTTTTTTAACCCTGCTATTATACAAAAATAACACCCATTGTTTTTCAAGCAGGTTCTTTGCTAAAAAAAAGTCAGAAAATGTCAATATCACTATGATCATCATCACGATTATTTCAGTCTGTGGCTGGCATACGTCCTAGCAAAAGCCAGATATTTATGCCAAAAAGCAGCACAAAATCACAAGGCTTCTAGAGACACAATTTTGTACTTCGCAAGAGTATCAAATTGATTACCAAAATAAACAAATAATATTACATTACAGGTTACATTGGGCAACAAAGATTTTAATTTCTGAACATTTTTGAGTGTATCTTACAGATCTGTAATTTTACCTATCACATACCCCTTTATAGAAATCTTCTGTTCTTACAAAATGTCCAGGTACATTTTTAATACCTGGTGGCTATGCAGCACACATGAAAACAACATACAAAAACATGGAGCTTTTGTTGAATTACATCCTGTACACCAAATACAACTGGAACATCTATAGAGATCTATATGTTTTGGCTTTGCTGCTTGGAATCCAGCTTGGATATACCAAGTACTGCTGTTACATGTATAGCCATGTAAGAGAATTGCATTATACTAAAAAGAATTAGCTGTCTGAAAGAATTTGGTTCTAGGGCAGAAAAATGTGGCACACAAACTACTTGTTGACCCAACAAAGATATTTTTGCCTCCACTTCACATAAAACCTGGACTGATGAAAAAAAATTGTGAAAGTGATAAACGGGGAACGGGAAGGTTTTTGTTATTTGAGACAGATGTTTTTAAGATCAGGAAGGCATTTGTGTTACTGCATATCAGATATATCCTCAATGATAAGCAGTCCAAGTATTCTGTTAGTGGAGCCAGAAGAAAAAAAAAACTCATCTGGAAAACATTCAAGGATGTTGTTTAGAATTTTCTTGGCAACTACAGAGCACCAAACTACATCCAGCTAATTGACAAACTTCTTTTTTTTTATTAAAGAGTTTTAGAATTTTTTTTTACAATACATATCCCCAAAATCCACCCACCCCAAACCACCCCCCTTCTCCCCCCCTTCCCAGAGCTGAATACAGGGTTATAGATATAATAATCATATTCTAACTAAAATTATCCATTATAAAATTAACCAAATTCATAATGTGCTTTAACTCCCCTTTAACATAACTACATACAAAGTACCAATAACAATATCCCACTAAAATCTACTCATAAGCTAAATGGAACTTTTTAGTCCCATATTTATTCTGAATATAATCTATCCATCTTCTCCAAACTGAAATATATCTTTCTTGTCAATGATCCTTCAAATAAGCAGAAATCTTAGACATTTCTGCAAGATTCGAAACTTTAAACACCCATTCTTCTATAGTAGGCAAACTATCCTTCTTCCAGTATTGTCCCACCAGTAACCGTGCTGCTGTTATCAAATTCAACATCAGATTGGTTTCTTTAGTATCACAATCTACAACAATACCCAATAAAAACAATTGTGGAGAAAACTTTCTCTTTCTCTTAAAAATCTTTTGAATGTTCCACCAAATTTTAATCCAAAAAGCTTTTATATTTCTACAAGTCCACCACATATGAAAGTAGGTGGCATCTAAACTACCACATCTCCAGCATTTAGACTGTTGGTTAGGATACATGTTAGACAACTTCTTGGGATCCAGATGCCATCTATAAAACATTTCATAAAAATTTTCTCTTAAATTTTGAGCCTGAGTAAATTTAACATTTCTAACCCAGATTACCTCCCAAATATCCAACGGAATTGGTTCCTGGATATTTTGTGCCCACTTTATCATACAATCTTTAACTAATTCCGTTTCTGAATCCAATTCAATTAAAACATTATATATCTTCTTTATATGCGCACGATTTAAATCTCTAATTTGTTTTACTAAGTTTTCATCTGTAGTTGTGATGCCAACCTTATGATCCAGCTTCCACCTAGCTTTCAGTTGGGTATATTGAAACCAAGAGTAACTTATGTTTTCTTGTTTTAACTCATCTAATGATTTAAGTTGCCAATTATTCCCTTCCAATCTAAGTAATTCCTTATAGGAAAACATATCCAAACTCACTCCCATAGATATGCCTTCTATCGCGTGTCCGGGAATTCTCCAAATCGGTATTTTATAATTTAACTTACAATAATACTTTTTCCAGACACGCAGCAAGGCACTTCTGAGAATATGAGATTTAAAAGCCCTGTCCACCTTTTTATCATAAAGCAAATATGCATGCCATCCATATACCAAGTCCCAACCCTCAAGGTAAAGTATTCTTTTATTAGTTAAATTAAGCCAATCGCTAACCCATGTCAAGACCACCGCATCATAATACAATTTCAAATTAGGCGCCTTGAGTCCCCCTCTTTCCCTAGCATCTTGCAGAATCTTAAATTTAACTCTTGGAATTGACAAACTTCTTATAGCATACACAATTATGTCACTATTGGACACTGCAGTGAGATGCATCAGACAGTGAATACAATGGAAAAACAGCAGCAAAACACTTTTAGCCCTGTTGAACTAATGCAGCATGTTGGAAACGTACAATTAAATAAATACATAGAATGTTAATTTCATATTTCTCAAGATCACCATGTGTTACAGTCATTCTGAATCTATATTTGTGTTCGGTTTGAAGGGATATATCACCAAAAGTTTTTCAGGAAGAAAGACTTCTGAGAAAAAAAAATGTCCGGTGTTATAAGAGCAAACCTATTTTTATTGGAAATATAACAGATAAAAGTGTTCTGGTCAGCAGGCTCAGCCTAAGTGAGCCTTCCATGACTAACTTTCCCCCTATTTTTTTTTTACTGAAAATGACTCATCTACCCATTTCTTTCATTCTGTTCTTCAGGGTATCTGAAGAGGAGGCGGGGGCGGGGGGGGCAGAGAAGAAAACAACCTCATTGATTGACCTCTTTTCTTGTCTATTCTCATTCATACTGCTGTTACAAAATGTTCTTCTCAGACATTATATTGGGCACTGGACACTTGCCTTTTTCGTTCCATCTCCCACAAGATTTTATCCATTATAACACCGGCTACCTCAAGCCAATCAATCTAATGAAGCTACACTGATTTTACTGTACAGTGATGACATCAAACTTTGAAACTCTGGAGTGATGAAGCTGGTAATGAACAAATTAAGGGTTTGCTGTCCCCAAGCATTAGGAGCCTAATACAAACTGCTAATGAGCTTTCTGGGCCTCCTGGTTGCAAATCCCTTTCCTCCCTTCCTCAGGACTTAATGGAAAGCAGCTAGAGTTCAGGAAAAAATGTAGCTATGGAGCCTGTGATGCTCTGAGGAAACAGAAAGCAACTCCTAAGCATCAAAGACCCTAGGATATATGAATTTATTTCTAAAATTGTGGTTTTTGCTGTTAATTAATCCAATAATAAAGCCCTACTTGTAAAACCGAAAGAGTTTAAAAGAGAACCAGCATAAGAGAGAGACACACACAACAATAAGTGACACAGCTGCCTGAGTTCCACTGACATCATTATTCATCAAGGATAATAGAATTGTCACATTCTTCATGCTGCCATAGATATCATACCAGTGCTACATACACACAGGTAGTCCTCGACAACTGAGCCCCAAATTTCTGTTGCTAAGTGAAACGCTTGTTAAGTGAATTTTGCCCCATTTCTTGCCAGAGTTCTTCAGTGAATCACTGCAGTTGTTAAATTAGTCAAGCTGTTGTTAGGTGAATCTGGCTTCCCCATTGACTTTGTTTGTCAGAAGGTTGCCAAAAGCGATAACGTGACCCTCCCAGGATACTGCAACTGTCATAAAGACATGCCAGTTGCCAAGCATCTTAACTTTGTTCACATGACTTTGGGGAGCCTACAACAGTCATAAGTGTGAAAAACAGGTCATGAGTCACTTTTTCACTGTCGCCATAGCTTTGAATGGTCACTAATTAAATTGTTGCAAGTTGACGACTATCTGTAATCAGTTACAATGGTTGAATACAGTAATTGCCTTCGGTCGCAGAAGCTGATCACAGGACCCCCAAGGTGCTGCAAACCATCATAAACATGAGTCAGTTGCCAAGCATCAGACTTTTGATCATGTGACCATAGGGATGCTGCAAAGGTTGTGTGAAAAAGGGTCACAAGTCACTTTTTCCAGTGCCGTTTAACTAAGAACGGCCAGTAAATGAACTCTTGTAAGTCAAGGACCACCTATACAGCCTCTCCTTTTCCAACATCCTAACGCAATGAAAAAGTGCACAAGGTGTATTCCACATGCCTCTCTTTATCTTCCCTGAAGATTATCTCTCCCCCAACCCCCTGATTCATTCAAGTGTTCACATAATGAAGTGTTTTGTGAAATGAAAAAGTCATTGATGTTCTTCTCTCCCAACAGTGGCTTGCTTCTGATTAGTCTTCGATTGAGCATCCAATTTCCAGGTCTTAAAACGAATTATCTTCTTCTTTTAATTTGGGCACAATTTTCTGCTGCCCTAAGGCCTCCTGGCAGCAATGAATTGACATATGAATCAATTAAATTTAGCCTCCAGATTTACAGGGAGTGGGCACGGATTGTCTTTGATTTATTTATGGCATGTGTCAAAATGCAGTCCTGGTTCCTTTGTGTCACGGTATCAAAATTTAATCCTTTCCCGTACAATTAGCTTCATCTTTTAGAAAAAATTAACTGAGCATACACTTCCATTCACAACACATTTTCTGGTCTATTCACGTATATCTCATAAAGTAGTATTTTTCATAGGTCCGTTATATTCCAGAGGGAAAAAACTGAAGGATATGAATAATCGGAACACTGATTTTGAATTCCTCTTTTTCTAATGAATTGCTTTAATAATCATTGGCCAATTATGTCCCAATCTAACTTTTTCACTTGTAAAACAGTATTACACCGAATAAGCTATTGAGGTCCTGTAATAGTATAGTAGGGACGCAGTGGCTCAGTGGGTTAGGACGCTGAGCTTGTCGATCAGATGGTCGGCAATTTGGCAGGTCGAATCCCCAGTGCCGCGTAGCAGAGTGAGCGCCTGTTACTCGTCCCAGCTTCTGCCAACCTAGCAGTTCGAAAGCACACAAAAATGCAAGTAGAAAAATAGGGACCACTACGGTGGGAAGATAACAGCGTTCCGTGCGCCTTTGGCGTCTAGTCATGCCGGCCACATGACCACGGAGACGTCCTCGGACAAGCGCTGGCTCTTCGGCTTTGAAACGGAGATGAGCACCGGCCCCTAGAGTCGGAAACGACTAGCACGCATGTGCGGGGGAACCTTTACCTTTACCTTTAATAGTATAGTCCATGCAATAAGAAAGATAAGAACATATGTTAGAAATACTACTGAAATTACTACTATTGTTATATATTATGCAAGAGATCACAAAGGTCAAAGTAAAAAAGAGTAAACCTGCTGAATTCTGAAGCGGGCTTTTCAGTATAATTGAGAAAACCTCTAAATTAGTTCATTGAGCTCTACTATCTTAAAACATTGTTAGTACCTTTGCCTAATTCAAGTCTTTTCCATAGTGTCAAATAAATCTGGCCAATCCACAAACTTTAAGATCAACAGAGTACAACCAAATAAACATAAATTTGACCTAAGCCAAATGGCCAACAGCAAATAAATAATAAAAAAACCTGCACAAAACATCTAGACACAACACAGAAATTGTCACGAGGAAAAACAGCACAAAATCAATCTAAAAACAATATTACAATGACTTAGAAAAAATAATCAGAAGTATTAAAATATACTGAAATTGAATTTAGAAGTCCTGCCAATGCTTGGGTATGTTCTTATTCAGTACATTGGTTTCTATGTTAGGCAAGTGTCTCTTGAGGAACTAATTTAGCCATTCAAGGTTCAACACTGAAAAAGTACCCATCCCTGGTAATATCAACCTCATTTTAGTTGAAGCATTTCAGAGTATGCTGGAGTATATAAATGAAGGTCTCACAGTCCAGGAAATATGTACAGGCAATGAGGCTGAAAGCTGCTTAAGGCTTAAATGCTAAAAAAATCAGCACTTTGATCCAGCTTTGGAATGGATTGAAAGCCAATCTTGACCATAAAGTCTTAGCATAATATGATCCTATCTGCCAGTCCTTCATTACAAGAGATAAGAGGTATAAAATCAGATTAACTAGATCTCATTTCTATTGATACACTATGGCACGGGTCCTCAACCTTGGCAACTTTAACACTTGTGGACTTCAACTCCCAGAATTCCTCAGCCAGCTTTGAAATCCATAAGTCTTAAAGTTACCAAGGTTGAGGATCCCTGCACTAAGGTACAAGTATGTCCACCCCAATGATAAAATACCAATGAGCAATGTGATATATACAATATAATGCAGTGAGACGTGCAGATCTGTACATTGGTGAAACAAAACCACTTCCGAAATGCATGGCATAACATAGGAGAACAAACCCATCAGGACACAATTCAGCAGTCCATCTGCATTTGAAAGACAAAGATCACTCATCTAGACACAGCAAAGTCCACATTCTTTGATAGAGAGACCATTGATTTGAAAAAGGGACAAAAGAGGCCATCTATGTTAACACTGAGCAGCCCTCTCTCAATGGGGGGGAGGGATAAAACACCACTTATCTATTATCTACCACACAGTTTTTCAGCAGTTTTAAGAAGATTCAACACTGATTCAGGTGACCCTGAGGGCACAGACAAACCTCCAAGTGGCCTCAACACTCTTAGAGGGAGTGCTAAAGACCACATGACAGCAAAAAAAAGAAATATGATATTGCCATTCCCCCCCCTTCACACACACACACACACACACACACACACACACACACACACACACCATCCTATCATAACCCATGAAGCTTCTTGGCTGAGAAGCAAAATGCCTTCAAAGAAAATCCAGTTGCCTTTTGGAAAAAAACACCTTTGAGATTCCCATGCTCTTCATACAATCTCACTACTGGGTCAGTTAAATATCTAGCAGATGGATCCACAGGACCATGTAATCTTGGTTTTTAGGTCTTTGGGGGAATGGTGGCTTTTTGGGAGGAAGGTGGCTTAGTATATTTGTGATCCAGGCCCCTTTGGTTACTTTCTGGAATACTGTCTTGTGTGAACTGGCAAAACAGGCTACTATAAGCCTGAGGGAATTTGCCTTAAGGTATGAAGGGCAGAGTGCTTGTATATAATTTTCTACTTTTATAACTTTATTTCAGACCACTCATCCAAACTGGAAATCAAGTTGGTCTGCATGCATGCATGCGTGTGTGTGTTTTTTTGGTTTTTTTAACTTCTTGTCCTGTACTGGAGCTTTTAGAGAAGTTACTTTGATATCTACTCCCAGTGAACGGCAATGAGCAATTATGAACATCTGTCATGATAGCTGTTATTTGGAAAATGAGCATCGCTGAAACCTTGGGGGGGGGGCTGTTTGATTTTTAAGTAGTGTTGAAAGCATACTCTTTCATAGAAAGAGAAAGGGAACTGCTGCCAAATCCCTCATTTTCCCCCCAGAAGGCACTGGCATCGCTTTCTGCCAAGAAATAGCATTTTGCTGCCTGGATGAAAAAGTGCCATAATGTGATCATATTACATTATGAAAAAAGAGGCACATCTTTGAGACCAAATGAGAGGAGCCATTTAATGTCAGATGCTTTCAATGTGATTATAATAAGATGCCTTCCTGGTGAGGCTTTCTACACAGGCCGAACTACAATTCTGAGTCATTTTACCTGCACTTTCCCATTGGCTAAATGCCAGGGGTTAGCAATTTTAGGGAGAAAGCTCTAGATTTAGCAAAGGCTATGATAATGCTACAAAGAATTGATCCACAAACAAACAAAAAAGGTGTAACGTTCTTATAAGCATATAACAATAAGCCAGTTACAAGGTCTTGCTTTTCTTGTCCTTTTTAAATGTATATTTTTTGTGGGCAGGCATTCGTCGCTAATGCACAGACTTGTGAAATCACACTGAAACGAGACAAAGTTCTGCAAAATAAAAGATGTAGAAGTTGGCAGTCTCAGAAGCCCCTGAAAATAGGAGGTGCAGCTGCCAGTCAATTTGCTATAAGAGTTAATGGCACTGGACTAGAAGTCCTGCTTAGCTGTCTTTGGGACTATCATTCCATTTGGGACTATTATTCCTTTTCAGGCTTGCAAATGGTCAATCAAATGTTGCTACATAGATTTGTCTAGGCACTCACCAGGACGTAACAATGATTTGAAGGCACAAACAAAATGACTATAGTTACATAACAATTATGCTATCATTCCTAATACATTGTCATTTCATATCATGGTATAATAGATATAGTATTCATTATGATATATTTTATAATATATTACCATCAATGTATCATTAAGTATAATTAGATAAGGAGAGCCTGATTGGTCCACTATAATGGGATACATACATCTAGCATGGTCCCAGCTAGTTCTGGTTTATAACTGATATTTTATGACTTAGTGAATTATGTCAACCAAACCAATTATGAATCACAATTCAACAAACATTTATGAGTGTGATAAGGTTTAGGGAGAAGAATGAGCACATCAACAATTTAATTCTGACCTTCCATTAATTTAATCCTTCCCTTATATGAGGAAGGACTTACCGTATAAAAACAATTAGAATGACTTCTTAGCTACAGACGAAGATTTTAAAATAAGTTGAGCTCAACTCCTAGTGAGTAACACAGACACCTCCACACACCCCATTGGCATGATACAGGAGTGATTTGTCATTGACTTTAGGGAGAAGTGTTTGACTTCCTACTTCAGCCCAACTGCCTTCATTTTTTTCTCTTCCAATAAATTAAATATTTGATGTGGATGACATGACATTTTATTCCCTATGTTTAGTCAACCCATGGCTTTATAAAGGGAAGGAATCCATATGCACACACAGATACATGGTGAAAATGACAAACTTTGCCATGTCTCATAGGAGGTATTTATGTGAGTAACTCAATCATCCCAATTTTACTAGAAACATTGTTCCCATAGACACAAAGTGTTCTTGTTGGCTTGTTTACTGGTATTTTTAACCTTCCTTTATATTTTAACTTTAACAAGCAGCATATTTTATAGTTGCTGCCGTTTATATCTGCAGGGATAAAGCCTATAAAATAGCTTCTCTGATCTGTATAACTGCAGTCAGAGCTTCTTTTCCTATCTGTTCCTCCCAAGTGTACGTGAATGAAATTGACTAAGATGAAGAACCCTTCTTCTTTTTTTACTGGAAATATTCTATTCATTTTTTTTTCATTTTATCATTTATAAGAGACAAGACTAGATTTACAAGTGGAGGCTAAGAATATGCTGCCTCTCTTGATGTTTTTTGTTTTGGTTTCTAAAGGTGGGGGGGGGACCCCATACGTATAGTATAGAAGCAAAAGCAAAAATAATGAGAGTTTTTGAACTGAAGCCACCATCAGGAGCAAATGAAATGCACCCTTTTTTTTTGCAATGTGGCACTCACTCTAAAAAAATCTGAAATGAAGTAACTGCAGTATAATATCACAGTGTAATTTCTGGAGCTTAAGGCTTCACCAGTCTGTCAGCCTCACATATTAACAATGCACACAGACTCTGACGCGTGCAGTTTTGAGAATAATGCCTACATGAGAGAATAATCGCTTTTTGGTGTTGTTGCAAAATGGAGCTTCTAGCTGGCTAGCTGTGACAGGTAGTCCTTGATTTATGACCACAATTCTATGTTGCTGAGACATTTGTTAAGTGAGTTTGTCCAGTTTTACAACTTTTCTTGCCACAGTGCTTAAGTGAATCACTGCAGTTGTTAAGTTAGTAAACTGGTTGTTAAGTGAATCTGGCTTCCCACATGGACCTTGCTAGTCAGAAGGCAGCAAAAGTTGATGACATCACCCTGGGATGCTACAACCATCATAAATATGAACCAATTGCCAAGCATCTGAATTTTGTTCACATGATTATGGGGATGCTGCAACGGCCGTAACTGTGAAAAATGGTCATCAGTCACTTTTCCTTCAAAGTGTAACTTTGAATGGTCACTAAACAAAATGTTGTAAGTCAAGGATGTCCTGTACCTGAGCTTGCTTTTTATCCACTTCACACCACTTTTTGAACTTGCTTTTAGCTTCCGATTAATGTGGCAAGGAGAAATATTTCTCTCTGATAATTTGAGGTCTCTTTCAAGACTAGTGATAACTTCTTAGATGTTAGTTATTATTTATTTATTTGCCATCAATCTCATTTCAAAGCGATTCTGGCCGGTTTACAGTATTAAAATCATGAAAACCATTAAAAAGATACATATTTCTAAAATAATAAAAATGGAATAACAATCAAAGATATAGTTATAGTTAAAAGATGGAGAGGGAGGGAGGGAGGGAACGGGATGTGCCTCTTAATTCAACAACCACCTCCAGTGTGATGCTCCCTCCTTGGGGTCACAAACCATCTGGCAGTGCCAGGTCTTCAGGCCCTTAGGAACATCAGAAGGGTGGGAGAAGATCTCACCTCAAAGGGTAAGATGTTCAAAAAGGGTAGGAGTCACAGCAGAGAAGTCTGTGCAGAAGACTTGCAGAGTCTTCACAATATTAAAAATTCATGAATATTGTTCAATCTCATTACAATCTCCAAGACATTAGAAAGAGCAGGAACCACACAGCTTCTTTGCCCAAATTTCTTATGGCTAGAAGAAAGGAGAGCTTAATACAGAAGTCTTCAAATGTGATTTTTTTAAAAAAAAATAAAACATTCCCTTTTTGAAGTAATTTAGGGTTCCCTTCCCACAAAAATTGCTCTTATTCTTCATGATCTTTCCCAGAACAAAATCTAATGGTCTGCAAAGGATCATGATGTTATCACATTCACCATGTGAACATCAAATGATTTAGGTACAGAGCATAATTATTTCTAGGAAAAAAAGACTTCAAAATAGAACTAAACATCAACATACCAGTTAAACAACACTGTGATTGCTCAATAAATAATATTATTTTTATTTTATTTATTTTATTTTATTTTATTTATTTTTATTTATTTTATTAGATTTATATACCGCCCTTTCCCGAAGGACTGGGCTTGTATTGTATAGCAAAGTAGGGGAAAGTATTCCATGAAATTCTTATTCTACCATCACAGATATTCTTTTTATAAGTAGTTGGTACAAACCTTAGAGCTGTGCTAAAAGCTTAACATGGTATTTCAGAAGTATGATTAACTCACAGTTTAGGCTGATAACCATCAAAGATTCCTTACTGCTATACAACTTTTGAACAAGGCATATGTTCACCATAGGTCAGCTTGTGTTGTAAATCCAAAGCAGATCCGAAATGATCAATTACAGTTTGGGAATGCATTTGGCCCTGTGCATAAAGCTGATTCAATCATTATTTCTGCAGTGGACATGTGTCCTGTCTTGGAGCTGCCCCAGGAATACTTCATAAGCAGGGGTCTCCAATCCTGGCAACTTTAACACTTGTGGACTTCAACTCCCAGAATTCATCAGCCATCACAGCTAGAAGTTGAAGTCCACAAGTCTTAAAGCTACCAAGGCTGGAGACCCCTGCTTTAGGACCACCATATAGATGGAAAAAATAAATCAACTTTCTCTGCCACCTTTGGAAAGTAGAACTGGTTTTGCTATGAAGCAAGGTGGAAATTTCTGTTCCTAATGCTGAATGCTGAATCTGGAAAGAAATGTTACATTTATTTGAACTTAGAACCATTTCTGGACTTGTAGATGTCTTGGTTCTAGTTTATCTAAACCAGGGGGCTTCAAACTTGGCCCTTTTATGACTTGTGGAATTCAACTCCCAGAATTTTAGGAGTTGAAATCCACAAGTCATAAAAGGGCCAAGTTTGAAGTCCCCTGATCTAAAGCTAGTTTTTACATTAGGATTTATCCAATGCAAAGTAGACTGGAATTACAATTGTCCATGACTTGGAAGATGTACAGGTAGTCCCCAACTGAAGACTGAAGACCAGAGGTGGAACCATTTCCATTGCTAGCAAGGCAATTGTTAAGTGAGTTGTCCTTGATTTTACGATCTTTTTCCCCACAGTTGTTAAGTGAATCACTGCAACAGATTTGTGAATTACACAGTAATCGAGCAGATCCCGCTTCCCCCATTGACTTTGCTTGTCAAAAGCCAGCTAGGAAGGTTGTCAATGGTGATCACATGATTCAGGGAGGCTTGCAATAGTCCTAAATACATAGCAGCTGCCAGTCACTGGAGCTCTGATCTTGTGACCATGGCAGATCAAAGGTCCTTAGTGTGAAAACTAGTCATCACTTTTTTCAGTGTCACTGTAACTTAGAATGAAATGGTTGTAAATCAAGGTGTACGTGTACTTTTCTTGCTGCAACCATATCACATAAAAGAGCATTCAGGTTTGGCTTATAATCAGCTACAATTTGATGATTATTTTCATACATGCCATCAGCGATTCCGCAATACATATGAGAAGAAATTTTGAATTAATGCAAATTGCAAGCTGAATATTGTTATTGGAGTAAAGTGAGAACAGATGCTAACAAACACAAACTTCAACATGCTTCAAAAATTAAAAGTGAATTAGGCCCCAGGGGTATTTATAGTTTCTGGGAAGATTTTAGGCCTGACTTTATTTTATGGTATCAGGAAATATAAGTATCTAAATCTGTTTTATTATGCTAATCTATTGCATATCCCTGTCTGGTCCTGGACATGATAATACTTGTCACAAGGAACCAGGAGAGAACAGTTACATTGTCAAGTTAATTCATGTAAGCTCATAAGAATACCTTGAACCCCCAACATTCCAAATATCTTCTCTTTTAAAATGCCTCCTTGCTGAAAGTCTCTGCATGACAATCGATTAAACTGCATTTTAATGTCACAATTTATTCTTGTTATCCAAACAATTAGGAGGAGACAATTGAATGGAATCCCTCGTCATGCTCTGATTTTTCCTGTTCGATTAGGAGGTGGGTTTAACAGACAGCAGAAAACCTAATTGAACCTTAAACATAAAAATCAGGAAATTGTTCATATGGACTGTGATATACGTATATGTCTATGTGTGTGTATATATATAGAATAGAGCTGGAAGGGACCTTGGAGGTCTTCTAGTCCAGTCCTCGCTCAAGCAGGAGAACCTATACCATCTCAGACAATGACTGTCCAGTCTCTTCTTAAAAACCTCCAGTGATGGAGCACACACACACACAGAGTGGGTATTAGAATTTCATTTCTTAATATGTGCCGGTGTACTCACAGAAAAAATGATAATAAAAGTTATCTTATATTATTTTTCTTCCTGATAGTGGAATTCATATTTAACTGAATCTTAATGTAATACAAATGAACTGTTGCTACCTTTTTCCCCTTCCCTTTGCAATGCAAACCTGACCAAATCAGTAGTAGTAGTAGTAGTAGTAGTAGTAGTAGCAGTAGTAGCAGCAGCAGCAGCAGTAGCAAAAGAAGTAGTTACTTCTTTTTCCATTCATTACACCTGGAACATTGAAAATGGCAGGGCTGTAAAGGAGATACAGTAGTGAGAGAATTACACTTTCAGACTTGCAAGACTATTGTTAATATAGGTTTAGTAAACCAGAATTAGCCCATCTGATTGTGATTCCTCTCCTATTTGCCCTGCAAGGCCAACACTTTTCCACAATTGGGTTTTGGGCAGGGTTTCCCCCCCCCCTTTTTGATTTTCTTTTCATGTTACTATTATATTGTTGTAGGCTGCTCAGAATGTTTTTGGAAATGAGCACTGTATAAACTGCAGAAGTAACTAGTCAACCCAACCTGATTCTCCACCACTCATTCTGCTCAAAAGAATAAGCTGCAATTGCTTTGGTCTATAATATTACAGATCAGTAAACAATGAGCAGGGTTACATTGTTGTTGTTGTTAGCTGCGAAGTTGTGTCCGACCCATCGCGACCCTATGGACAACATTCCTCCAGGCCTTCCTGTCCTCTACCATCTTCTGGAGTCCATTTAAGCTCACGCCTACTGCTTCAGTGACTCCATCCAGCCACCTCATTCTCTGTCGTCCCCTTCTTCTATTGCCCTCGATCTTTCCCAGCATTAGGCTCTTCTCCAGTGAGTCCTTCCTTCTCATTAGGTGGCCAAAGTATTTGAGTTTTAGCTTCAGGATCTGGTCTTCTAAAGAGCAGTCGGGATTGATCTCCTCTAGGACTGACCGGTTTGATCGCCTTGCAGTCCAAGGGACTCGCAGGAGTCTTCTCCAGCACCATAGTTCAAAGGCCTCAATTCTTTGGCGCTCAGCCTTTCTTATGGTCCAGCTTTCACTGCCATACATTGCAACTGGGAAGACCGTAGCCTTGACTATACGCACTTTTGTTGACAGGGTGATGTCTCTGCTTTTTAGTGTGCTGTCTAGATTTGCCATGGCTTTCCTCCCCAGGAGCAAGCGTCTTTTAATTTCTTGGCTACAGTCCCCATCTGCAGTGATCTTGGAGCCCAGGAAAATAAAATCTGTCACTACCTCCATTTCTTCCCCATATATTTGCCAGGAATTGAGAGGGCCAGATGCCATGATCTTGGTTTTCTTAATGTTAAGTTTCAACCCAAGTTTTGCACTCTCCTTCTTCACCCGCAACAAGAGGCTCTTTAGTTCTTCTTCACTTTCTGCCATTAGAGTGGTATCATCTGCGTATCTTAGGTTGTTGATATTTCTTCCGGCAATCTTAATTCCAACTTTTGATTCATCTAGCCCTGCCTTTCTCATGATGTGCTCTGCATATAAGTTAAATAGGCATGGTGACAGTATACAGCCTTGCCGGACACCTTTCCCAATTACATTACATTACAAACTTTTAAAAATGCTACTCATCACAAACAATTTAGAAGATCAGATATGAAAGTTTAACAATATCAAGATACTTTCAAAACTCATCATGTGGCCAAGTCTCAAGAAAGACGATAGTAATAGTAAGTAGTAATTGTCTGTTGATTTATTTTAAAATAAAATAGATTTTCAAGTCTCGTAAATTTCAACATAGTATCTGAAAACCTTAGCGTTTAAGGAAGGAAGATAAATTTGTGGAGGGTGGGTCCACAAGTAGTAGTCACAACTAAAAATGGAACGAGTGAATTTGACTTTGGCAGACTACTGATGACCTCATACTGGAGATCCCATTGGAATAACTATAATGACCAGAGTTACAATAAGCTCATTGGCTCGTGCAAATCTGAATTGTCTCTTTACAGTTAGCTTTAGCCCAGAGATAGAAAAGCTTCTGCCCTCCACTTATTTTGGACTTAGCTTCCCTAATGTAGCCAACATGACTAATACAATATGAATATATGAGCTGAAGTGCAGTGCTTTCAAAGGTATCATTTTCAGCCAGAATCATGTAATGGTAGATATTTCAATTAAAACTAGACAGATACAGATTTAAATTTCTATTTTTCTGTAAATCCCTTAGGGTGACAATGTCTGTGTTTCAATCTAACCTGCTCCACAGGGTTGTTCTGAGGATAATATGGAAGAACAAATCATAGGCACTGCTTAATTCCTAGAGTAGGGACGCGGTGGCTCAGTGGGTTAGGACGCTAAGCTTGTCGATCAGAAGGTCGGCAGTTTGGCGAGTCGAATCCCGAGTGCCGCGTAACAGAGTGAGCGCCTGTTACTTGTCCCAGCTTCTGCCAACCTAGCAGTTCGAAAGCACATAAAAATGCAAGTAGAAAAACAGGGACCACTACGGTGGGAAGGTAACAGCGTTCCGTGCGCCTTTGGCGTCTAGTCATGCCGGCCACATGACCACGGAGACGTCCTCGGACAAGCGCTGGCTCTTCGGCTTTGAAACGGAGATGAGCACTGGCTCCTAGAGTCGGAAACGACTAGCATGCATGTGCGGGGGAACCTTTACCTTTACCTTTAATTCCTAGAGGGGAAAAAATCAATATGCTGTAAATGTAACAAATGTCATCTAACCCAGAAGTGTGCCCATTTCTTTAAAGTTTATGATCTGCCACACCGTCCTGCTCTTTGAGTACCAATCTACATAATATTATGATTCATTTGGTGGCACAGTGGTTACAATGCAGTATTACAAGCTAATTCTGCCAACTGCCAGGTAGTTCAATTTTGACCGGCTCAAAATTTGTTCAATTTTGACCAGCCTTCCATCCTTCTGAGGTTGGTAAAATGAGGACCCAGATTGTTGGGAGTAATAAGCTGACTCTGTAAACTGCTTAGAGAGGGTTGTAAAGCACTGTGAAGTGGTATATAAGTCTAAGTACTATTGCTATTGCTATTTTTAAAAACTCTTTAAAAGTTAAAAAAAAAAAAGGCTAAAGGTTTCCCGCATCTATTTGTGACCAACTCAAGTGAGAAGTTTTCATGTCCGATTCTCAGCCTAGGGAGCCTGTGTTATCTAAGAGACATTTCCATCATCATGTGGTCAGCATAAAAGTACAGAATGCTGTCATTCTTCCTGCCAAAGTGATGCCTACATCTACTCACATCTGCATGCTTTCGGACCCCTAGGGGAACAGGAGCGAGGGCAAGAATGGGACTCATCTTGTTGTGTGACACTCGTGTCTCAAACTTGGGCTGTCGGCTTTCCAGCTGACAAGCCTAGCATCTTAACCATTGAACCATTGTGCCGCCCATAAAAAAAGATCAAACTTAAGCAATTCCTGTCACTTAATGTCACTGTAATGAGGGAAAATGCAAAAAAATATCTGGAAATGGAATAAAGCAAAACAAAACTTCTATGCTGACAAGGGCGTGCTAATTAACAAGTTGAAATAGAACAGGTTGCAAAATTATCATAGACCTAGAGTGGTGATTGTTGTGGGAATAAACATTTGCAGGTGAGAGGTAAAACAATTTGATTATGAAACTAGGAAGCATTCTTTAAATTAAAAGATTTATTGATTGCAATGAAAATGCTAAATATCAATAGTGGTATGGACTGAATGTATCCATTTTCCTTTCCTATTCAAGCATTCCTAATAATACAATAGACAGGGGAAGGAGAAAGGCACGAAGAACAAAATTATGGACTCTTAATTTGTAAAATTCACAAAACTAATCTAAATCATCTAAACCCATAAATTCTATTAATCTAAGTTTTTAAAAAGCATTTATCCTTGTGTACTGAAACAGAGTGAGCGCCTGTTACTCGTCCCAGCTTCTGCCAACCTAGCAGTTCGAAAGCACGTAAAAAATGCAAGTAGAAAAATAGGGACCATGACGGTGGGAAGGTAACAACGTTCCATGTGCCTTTGGCGTCTAGTCATGCCGGCCACATGACCACGGAGACGTCCTCGGACAAGCGCTGGCTCTTTGGCTTTGAAATGGAGATGAGCACTGGCCCCTAGAGTTGGAAATGACTAGCACGCATGTGCTGGGGAACCTTTACCTTTACTACCTTTTTTACTGAAACTTACATTTATATTAAGGTGGAATAAAATATAGTATGTAAATTATAAGACGTAGTCATAGAAGATCTAATAGATATAAAATACCAGGGTGCAGATTCTATGCTATTACAGGCAATTAAGCAATATCTACACGCAATGGGAAAGTATTTAGAGACATTTTAGGAGATGGTATCAGTTCTATCAATCAATAGATAACAAATTAATAGGTAAAATTTAATCTGGATGGCCTGAACAATTTGCTAATGTAGTGTTAATTAGCATGCATGTATATTCATCAGGGATATGATTTAGTTCATATCTGAGTGGCCTAGTGCTTTTCCCTACTTTCTTCAGTATAAGCCTCAATTTTGCAACGAGAAGCTCAAGGTCTGAGCCACAGTCAGCTCCTGGTCTTGTTTTTACTGACTGTATAGAGCTTCTCTATCTTTGGCTGCAGAGCACATAGTCAATCTGATTTCTGTGTTGACTGTCTGGTGATGTCCATGTGTAGAGCCATCTCTTGGGTTGTTGTTCATTTTGTACTCCAAGGCCAAACTTGCCTGTTATTCCAGTTATCTTTTGGCTTCCTTCTTTAGCATTCCAATCCCTCATGATGATAAGGATATCATTTTTTGGTGTTAGTTCTATAAGGTGCGGTAGGGCTTCATAGAACCAGTCAATTTCATCCTCTTCAGCACTGGTGGTTGGGGCACAGACTTGTACTACTGTGATATTGAAAGGTTTGCCTTGGATTCGCACTGAGATCATTCTGTCATTTTGGGGATTGTATCCCAGTATTGCTTTTCCTACTCTTTTATTGACTATGAAGGCTACTCCATTTCTTCTGAGGGATTCTTACCCGCAGTCGTAAACCTTCTAAAGCTAGTTTTTACATTAGGATGTATCCAATGCAAAGTAGACTGGAATTACAATTGTCCATGACTTGGAAGATGTACACGTAGTCCCCAACTGAAGACCAGAGGTGGAACCATTTCCATTGCTAAGCAAGGCAATTGTTAAGTGAGTTATGCTTGATTTTACAATCATTTTTCCCCACAGTTGTTAAGTGAATCACTGCAACTGATTTGTGGATCACACAGTAATCGAGCAGATCCCGCTTCCCCCATTGACTTTGCTTGTCAAAAGCCAGCTAGGAAGGTTGTCAATGGTGATCACATGATTCAGGGAGGCTTGCAATAGTCCTAAATACATAGCAGCTGCCAGTCACTGGAGCTTTGATCTTGTGATCATGGATGTTCAAAGGTCCTTAGTGTGAAAACTAGTCATCACTTTTTTCAGTGTCACTGTAACTTAGAATGAAATGGTTGTAAATCAAGGTGTACGTGTACTTTTCTTACTGCAACCATATCACACGAAACAGAATTCAGGTTTGGCTTATTATCAACTACAGTTTGAGGATTATTTTCATACATGCCATCACCAATCCCGCAATACAGATGAGAAGAAATTTGGAATTAATGCAAATTGTAAGCTGAATATTGCTATTGGAGTAAAGTGAGAACAGATGCTAACAAATCCAAACTTTAACACACTTCAAAGATTAAAAGTGAATTAGGCCCCAAGGGTATTTATAGTTTCTGGGAAGATTTTAGGCCTGAGTTTATTTTATGGTATCAGGAAATATAAGTATCTAAATCTGTTTTATTATGCTAATCTATTGCATATCCCTGTCTGGTCCTGGAGATGATAATACTTGTCACAAGGAACCAGGAGAGAACAGTAGGTGCTGTAGGGCTTCATAAAACTTCATCCTCTTCAGCACTGGTGGTGGGGGCACAGACCTGTACTACTGTGATATTGAAAGTTTTGCTTTTGATTCGAACTGAGATCATTCTTTCATTTTGAGGATAGTATCCAAGTATTGCTTTTCCTACTCTTTTATTGACTATGAAGGCTACTCCATTTCTTCTGAGGGATTCTTGCCTGCATTAGTATACCTGATGGTCATCTGAGTTAAGTTCACCCATTCCTGTCCATTTTAGTTTACTGATTCCTAAGATGTCGATGTTCAGTCTTGTCATCTCTTGTTTGACCACATCCAGCTTTCTTTGATTCATGGATCTCACATTCCAGGTTCCTATGGAGAAAAAAATCTTTACAGCATCGGACTTCCCTTTCACCACCAGATACATCCACAGCTGAGTGTCCTTTCGGCTTTGGCCCAGTCGCTTCATCCTTTCTGGTGCTACTAGTAGTAGCCCTCTGCTCTTCCCCAGTAGCATATTAGATGCCTTCCAACCTGAGGGGCTCATCTTTCAGCATCATATCTTTTTTGCCTTTCAGTACTGTCAATGGGGTTTTCATGGCAAAGATACTGGAGTGGGTTGCCATTTCCTTCTCCAGTGGATCACGTTTTGCAGGAACTCTCTGCTATGTCCTGTCCATCTTGGGTGGCCCTGCACAGCATAGCTCATAGCTTCATTGAATTATGCAAGCCCCTTTGCTACGACAAGGCAGTAATCCATGAAGGGGATGCCTAACATAGATAATGTCAATACATGCTTCTTTGGATTGGTAGCTTTAACAATCATTAATAATAGAATAAGATATGTAGTTTTCAGTTTCAACTTTACATTCATCACATAAAACAATTCAGCTTATACTAACATTGTATGTTTTCTCTTGTAAAAACCCAAATTATTATCCTTAATATTACTATGTGCAAAATCCAGATAAATAACCATCCAACAAAATATTTTAAGAGCACTTTTCACCATGAGTAGCATATTAATGTATTATTGGTTTCTACTAAACTGAACAATCCTTTGATAAACAATGGAAGATTTAAAACAACTAATATATATTCAGGTGGGGAGAAAAATAAGCTTCTTCACTCTGTTACCTCAAACACAAATGGCGATTGTAAATCAGATCCAAAGAATATTTTTTAAAAAGCAAGGATTAAATTTATATCCTGTAAAGCATTGGCCATTTGGACTTTTGGCATAGTGAATACTTAAGAAATTGTCAGGCATGAAAGATCAGGTTTACATATGAAGGCCTAATTAACCTACTCATGCCTATGTCCAAGAATATTCTTAGGAATAGTTAACACCTGCTTGGACTTAGATAAGGAACTAGAATTTTAGAATAGAATAGCTAATATCTAGAATAGAAGAGACCTGGAAGGAACCTTGGAGGTCTTCTAGTCCAGCCACCTGCTCAAGCAGGAGAACCTATAGCATTTCAGATAAGTGACTGTCTAGCCTCTTCTTAAAAACCTCCAGTGTTGGAACACCCACAATTTCTGAAGGCAAGCTGTTCCTCTTGTTAATTGTCTTCACTATTAAGAAGTTTCTCCTTGATTCCAGGTTGCTTCTGTCTTTGATTAGTTTCCAACTATTGTTTCTTGTCCTGCCCTTTGAACCTTTGGAGAATAATTTGACCCCCCTCTTTTTTGTGGCAGCTCCTCAAATACTGGAATATTGCTATCATGTCACCCCTATTTCTTCTTTTCTTTAGACTAGCCAAACCCAAATCCTGCAGCCATTCTTCATGTTTTAGTCAACGGAATTAAAAACTTCACTAGAGGTTTTTAAAAAGAGATTGGACAGCCATTTATCTGAAATGGTATAGGACAGTGATGGCGAACCTTTTAGAGACTGAGTGCCCAAACTGCAACCCAAAACCCACTTATATATCATTGGGTGCCAGGTGGCTGTGGCCCATTGGGTGGGCGTGGCCCATTGGGTGGGCGTGGCTCATTGGGTGGGCATGGCTGTGGTGGTAACGGCAGATGGGGTGGGACTAAAAAGTTCAATCAATTCCAACTTTGCAATATCTTTTTTTTTCCACGAGAAGTTGAAATTGATTGATTGATTGATTGATCTTTTTTTTTTTTTTGCACACGGTGGTAGAGGCCTAAAACGAAAAGGTTTTACTGCAACAGAGAGAGTTGGAAGTCAATGCCTTTTATTTCTTCCCCTCCCCTTCTTCACACCTTTTTTGTTTTCTCTTTTTTGACTGCTGTCCCCTTCTATTTGCTTTTATATTTTCATATTTTATGTTATAAATGAAAAAAAAAAACTAATAAAAATGCATTTAAAAACAAACACAAGGCGGAAGCTACTGATGAGATATATGGGATTTGCCTGACATTCCAACGTTTTTTAAGGTCCTTTTTGGATTTCCTGATTCACTGGAAACTGGAATTTCCCTTGCTATATTTTTATTGTTTTATTTTCCCCATATGAGCATGTAGTATATTGAATACCATATAAGATAGCTTTAGCCGGGCTTGCTATTCTTACTATAGGTAATTTCTGCGTAGATGAATGGAGCACAGAAGAAAAGTAGATGATTTCTTCACTGTAGAAAGATGACATCATCTGAAATTTCTGTAAAATTGCTTGAATTATTTCTCTCAATTGCATACTAAAAAGTCTGCAGTAAGTAAGAGGGAGCCTGCAGGGTGTAAGAAGATTGGGAGTGAAATGGATGTGTTAGGCTTCACTGTGATTTAAGGCACTCATATTGTCAAACTTCACAGCAGGACTTGGCAGTAAATTTCAGCTTTTCAGGAATTGGTTTACTTGAGAGAAGACTCACAGACACCACTCAGCTAAATTAGTCTCTTCTTGTATACAAGACTGAAGTAACAAACATATAGATGATTTGCCTCTAGTAGGCAAAGAAGTCCATTGTATAGAAATCTGTGTTCTATAATTTATTTTTTAACATTTTTCCAAGTTCAAAGATGTTTGATCGTTTGCCTAGTAGCTCAGTGATGTACAGTATATGTAATGGATCTCTATAACCCAAGAAACATTGGTTATTACACATTTCATGTAATTCAGGGTGTATATGGCCATCCAACTCAGACATCTGGATCCTATAAGGTGACTTTTTTTTCACTGAAGATACAGTGTGAGATGGGAGACCTTCCTGAAAGCGGATGGTCTGGTACGTAAACCAGTTCTGTGCCATGTAAGGCTTTATAGCTGATAACCACTATATATGACCTCTTTAAAATCTTGGAATCCTCAGATTTCAGAAATCAGATCTTTTTTTTTCTCTATGTGAAAATTAAGAAAACTGCTTGTTCTTTCAATTATTTCCAAAAATAAGCACCAAAGGTTTAGGCCTTCTGTAGCCTAATTTACGGTGCGACATAAATTAAAAAGAACATTTCTGGCCAAAAGAAAGTCATTCACCTTTGCACCCTTGCTTTGTGACTTAGTTCAGGCATAAGCCAGTTGAGTTTCAGTGTTTTAAATAAAGAAAAACCCATGTACCCTGACTTTACTTTGATGCTTCCGATAGACTGAGAAGAACTGAGAACTTCTTTTGAAAGAAAGTGGTGGCACTTTTCAGAATTTTACAGGCTGGCCAAAAAAAAAAAAAAAAAAAAAGGAGAGAGAGAGAGAACCAAGTGTACAGGTAATTCCAAATAAAATCAGTTAGCAATTTAGGTCAATTGCTACCTATGTATTTGAAGGAGTGGAACTCTGCTGTGAGAGGGGCCTATGGACAGATGCCTCCAATTTTTTCCCTCAGTTAAACATTGTTTACTGCCTATTATCAGAGCTGTGGCTACGTTCAACCATTCTTGATTCAGAGAGGAAAAAGGCCCATCTCTCAAAAGAAAGATTAACAATAGGGCAGCATAGAGGTTGTGGCAGCCGGCTGATAGGTGGTCCCTGGTTTTTCTTTCATCCTGTGGTGCTTTTCTAAATCTAGGAACTGGCAGTGATTCTTTCAGCGAAATTCTGAAAAAGGACATGGGGAGATGCCAAAAAGAAAAAAAGAAAAGAAAATTAATATGATGGAGCTTGTTTTAATGATCAACTTTAGTCGTCATAGGAAGCTTTCTTTCTTTCCATTTGGGGAGCTCTTAAATGGCTTCTAAATTTAGGAGCCAGCGACAAAACTCATGATTCACTGTGTCTAACAATAGTTCTGTTTGTTTAACTGGCTTGCTGGTTGTGAACTGGCACAAGCCAGCAGTCATCCAATAGGTCTTGCTGGGATGGCACTTCATGTGTTTAACTCAATGCTCTGAACCCCATGCATTTTGGAGGGAGAAAAAAAGGACGGAGCTGAACAATTCAAGTTGGATCTTTGTTAAATCCTTTGTTCATTTTTTTGAAGGGAAGGGAGAGGTCCTGAACAGTCATAATTTCTTCCCATGATACATACAGTCCATGGTACAAAAAGCCAGCATTTGAAGAAGATTTAAAAGATCTAATCCAGCGGGAACTTTTGGCTGAATTCTGCAAACTGTAAAAAGTCTGTCTGCCAGTCCATCAAAACTCTGACATAAATCTACTTATTGCAAAAAAAAGTTAAACATTAATCTATCAAACAGCTGATAGTCTACATTTAACTAAGTACTCAGTGAGCAACCGGCCTGCTTTGAAGAAGAAAAGGCAAACGTGTAGAAAAAAAGAAAGGTGGTAAAAAAAAAATCTCCTCTTGATCTAAAGATAGTTCAGCAATATCTTGAGTTTGGTTTTTCATTTTCTACTTAGGGTCTCAATAACATGGCCAAAATCAGCCCTAAAGGTAGTGAAGATGGAAACAAGCATTTTGGTTTGCAAGATGAGATTGCACTGTTACAGTATTATATTTCATTAGAATGTTTCCATTAATGCTGGAAGGGGAAGGAACCATAATCATGATTTTCATCTTAGCAATACATTGGGGAGGAGTGGCAGAGAGTATGAATTGCTGGAATAGACATGATCTTCATGAAAGTCTCTGTAACTACAATTACCTGCTGTTTCTCATTCATTACTATTAAAAGCTGTCAGTTATTATGTGCTGCTAGAAGTGGCAGTGTATGTTCCCTTATGGCTTTTCCCCCCTTTTAAAAGTATGTTTAAACAGATATGTTTCAATCTGCAGTGTGCCATGCCAATTTTCACTTTAAGGTTTTAGCATCAACCTCTTTATTATAGTCCCTTGCTCAGAAGTCATAAGAAAATCCAAACTCTTCCATAATTAAAAATATTCAGCAATCTTGTCCATGCATTCAGACATTTGGGATTTTTGTGTATGAATCCTGCCTCCTGTGTGTTTAATGCTACCAGATCTGAGCTGCAAAAATGCAGATGACCACTAAATGGTACCAAAAGGAAAGTGGCTCTTTGACACCATATATTAGCTGCTTAGATTTTTGCAATCCAGATCTGGGTTACATATGAGTGTTATTGTATGAATGTAACAAATAAAGCAGCATTATCCATAAAGATTTGCCACCCCACATTTGCTGTGACTGCTGTGGTTCTGTTCATAACCCATTGGCTGGTCCAATGAGATAATAGCATTCAGGAAACATTCAAGTTGAGAGACAGCTGTATGGTTTGTCTAATACAGGGGTGGGTAATTCATTTTCCCAAAGGACAATATGAAAACTTGGACTGTGGTGGAGGGCCAAACCAATAGTGCTGTGAAGATGCATGCACACAAATACATAAATAGGGGGGAAAAGAGCAGTTGCCTTCAAAGTAAAAACAATACATGTGGGTTGGACAGGGACAGCCAAATGGATGTGGCCCAGGGGCTATAAAATGCCCAGGTTTGGTCTAATATATATGCTGCAATAATCTTTTGGAACCAGCCCTGGGTCTGGACTGAATCTAAAAATATGATTGCATAGGAAACTATGTCTTAGTTTCTATACTGTAGATGAAAAGAAAAAATCTGAAGCCTTTAAGGCACATTCCAAGTGCTGTGTGACTAGGAAGAGAATGGATGCTCTATATGAATTCTTTTAGGATGCTGCAGTTCTCTTTTTCAGTCTTAATCAATTTGAGTCAGAAATCATATATTATTTTTATGCTTAGCTCTTTCATGGCTACATCCTTATCCCCTCTTGTAAGTCTGATTAATTGTTGCATAGATTAAATGTTTAATGTTTAAAAGGTGCTGCAATGCAAGGACACTTCATTGCTTTGTCAAGCCACCAAGAGGCTAAGGCTTCAGTCATTCCTGTGGTGCAAATTTATGTTATTTGATCACAGCAAGCATTCCTTCAGGGCTGGGCTGTGAGCTTTGTTTAGCCTGGGAAACATTCTGGAGTGAGGTTTTCAGATCCTTTACACAAAGTGGTAGCCTTTGCTTTCATTTGATCCAAGTGAGAAAATAGTGAAATACGTGTTCAAAAAACCTGTTAATCCTACTGAGGGTTCATTCTGCATTCAGATGAGATGAGAGTGAGACAACCAGCTCTAAGCCTCCTTGTTCAATGCAGCCACAAAGAAGGCCAGGATCTTTGGGTTGGCCAAATGTAGACTGACTGACTCATTTGCTTGGATCATTTTTATCTTGTTGCAAAGCCAATTATCACACAATGCAAGAAATTATGTACAGTATAGCAACAAAGAGGTGCTCTTGGGACTCATGTCACAAATCAGAATAACAGAATAACAGTTGGATGGGACCTTGGAGGTCTTCTAGTCCAATTACCAAGAGCCTTCATACACAATTTAGCATGGCTTTTATACACTCCCCCCAAAAAAAAGCATGATCAACAAGCAATAGACAACAAGCAGTAAATGATTTACTGTAGGAGATGACCAAGCTAAGCCCAAGGGAGAGATCAAATGCCTTCATGCCCAAAAGAGATCTAAGTCCAGCACACCAGAAATTCTGTTGACTCTTATCTACCACCAAATTGCTTTGACTGTTAGTAGTTCAGAATCTTGTAGAGAGCTTTAGCATACAATAAACTGATGTATTCATTTGAACAGCCCGTAGTCCTGATTTCCTGTGTTTGATGTGAACATCCCTAGTAGAGAACAGCTCTTCCAGAAGATGGGTTCATTACTAAAATATTGTAGCCTATTCTGTTTCTAACTGATGAGGATGGCAGCTGATTTTGCAAAACTTTCTAGCTAATTTATCTACAAAGGGAAAGGGAAGTCAACCTTGAATCTACCAATAAGAGACAGGAATGTATTTTTCATTGATAACAACAGCCACATGATCCCTCCAGGAATGTGCAAGGCACAGTGAGGACCCAAAAGGAGAACAACCAAGAACAAGAAGAGACAAATAAGGTTTTCTAATAAAATGGGGTTTGTGGGGTTCTTGGTGCTCTCTGAGTTTAGTTATTATATATATATATATATATATATATATATATATATATATATATATATATATATATATTATTGATTTTTTAATATTTACATATACATGTATTTGTGAAGCAATACGGTGGTTGGATAGTCAAAATAACAAATAACAAGTTGTAAATAGTTCAGGTTGCATCAACAGGGATTCCCTCTCGGATTCCCTTAGTTATCACATAGTCAAAAGAGCCTGCGCTTGTCCGAGGACATCTCCGTGGTCATGTGGCCGGCATGACTAGACGCCAAAGGCGCACGGAATGCTGTTACTTTCCCACTGTAGTGGTCCCTATTTTTCTACTTGCATTTTTACGTGCTTTCGAACTGCTAGGTTGGCAGAAGCTGGGACGAGTAACAGGCACTCACTCTGTTATGCAGCACTCGGGATTCGACCCGCCAAACTGCCAACCTTCTGATCGGAATCCCAAAAAAGAAGCAAGTTCAGTTTTTTAAATCTAACTCATGCCTTCCTTTTGTGCCAATCAGGCTTCCCTTTTGGCGTCTTTAAATTCTCAAATGTATCTCCCTTTCTTCCTATACCCCTTATTTGAATCCAGGGAGAGTATCCAAATGTCAGTTTTGCAAAGAAAGTGTCCCCTTTGTAACCATTGAAGTTTTGCTTTAATAATTCAGTTTTTGATGATTGATGTAATATAGTTGTCATTAAATCAGGGACGTCTCTTTCTTCTTCCAATTTCATCTAGATTAGGTAGAAAGTAGTAGCTGGTATGGTGGTTATCATTTGGTTAGTTGAATTCTCAATAAAGTATATTTGAAGGCTTTTAATGTCTTCACTTTTAATATTGCTTTCTTCAGGTGCTATTGCTTTTTGAGTTGTAAGTTTTGTAGTTGACAATGAAGTTTGGACTTAAGATTCTCTGTAGGTTGCATTTGTTGTTCTTTGAAATCTCCTATTTTAGTATTAGTTTCCACTTCTTCTATTTGCTCTTGGATTATCATTTCCTCATTTAAGGTCAGAATTTGATTTGGTGGCTTTAAGTTGTCAGATTTTTCTTGTAGTTTGGCTTTAATTTGCTCTGTCATTGCAAAAATTGTGTCTATTATCAGTTTATAATCAAGTGGTGGGATATATTCCATCCATTTCTTTGTTGTTTGCAGCTAAATCTTCCATGTAGGCTATTTTAATAATAGTCAAAGATTATCCACCTCCAAGAGTTGTATTCAGTGCCAGGTGTTTCCACACTTATCTTCAAAATTAATGTCAAGGACAGCTCTGTTATTCAGTCAGCTCTCACAACAGGAGAAAAGTTTACTTGCTGTATCAAGTTTTGCCACAAGATGTCATCAACAGCATATAAAATGCAATGTAAAAAAATCTTTTTTCCCAAATTAATATAAAACTTTTGTAGCATTAGTCCCATTTTTTCTTTAATTCACAGTTTAGAGAGGAAATAGGGTAGTAGATCCCCACCAAAAAATAGGAGCTTTTTAGTAAATGCAAATAAAATTACTTAATTTCTTTCCTGAATTACTTGAATTTCTTTAAGGCTTTAAGATTTGTTCCCAGAGTAGATATTTGCTGTTTTTTTTTTCAAAAAGTGGGGAAAGAATTTTCAGGAAAGTCTCTCAGGAACGTAGTTAAGAGAGTAAGAAAGGTAAAGTCTCACCCAGGTCCTCCAGATTGCTTCTTAGTGCTAGGTAGTGCTTTTGGCTTTCGGCAGGGAACAGCTTAATGATCGGCCATCTTTATGGCCGGTCTCTTCTTCGAGCCAAAGGAGTTCTCCTGGATTCAAGTGGACAACTCAAAGATAAGGCCTCCTCTTGGTAGTCGCCCCTCCAGGGTGATTTTCGACCCTTTTCAGGGTCCTCCAAAAAAGAAAGAACGGACGGCAGGAAGCAAACTGTTCCTGTGCATCCGGAAGCGCTGTGCACGCAAACCGGAAGCCACATTTAGTTGTTTTCCTGCAGACCTTTCATAACCCAAGAAGGTAACATCATCAATTGTAACAGCTGGGTAACAAAAGGTCTTCAAGAAAGCAACCAACTTCAGAGAGCACCAAGGACCCCACAGTTCAACCCTGAGCTACAAATATCCTTTATTGGAAAAATTAGGTTTCTCTAGCTGAAACTAGCTATATCATCACATGCACAACTTCTTCCTTCTTTACCTCACACAGTTTTACAGATGTTGCTTTTAAGTTCAAGCAAGATATTTGCATAAGATTCCCATCTTTCCAATAAAGGCAAGTTACAGATGGGAGAAGGCAAGGCCTCATTTAATATACCCAACTGACTGGAACTGCTGACAGCATACTTCTATGGGTCATGCTTTGCATTCTAGCAGCTATGTATCACTAAAATTGTGTTCATGCAAGACACTTACCTTGCTTTTTGGTATAATCCATTTTGTGGATTTGCACATTATAGTGAACCATACATGGAACAAGGTGCCTGGATGTTTGCAGCATGTTAAACAAGAAAAAAAAAGCTTAACTAAAATTTAACCTATCATTTGAATGAATCAGCCAGATGTTTAATTCACCTGTTTAAACCTATTACATGAAGAATGCATGCAGTATTTTTTTTAAAAAAAGTCAGGTCAGCTTTTCTCATCACTAAAATTAGCATAGAAATAATCTCCACGTATCAATATAATTAATGTAAAAATAACAATTTAAATCTAGAGGGCAACGAAACACCACAAGGTAGGACATGAATAATCACCCTTCAAATTAAAATTCAATTTGCTCAACACAGGTTGCATGACAAAATGTGTCTTAGTCCACTGCTGGAAGGTGAGCTGGAAATGTTAGAATTAGGACACAGTTTTGCTCTGAAAAATCAGCCGTGTCTAATCAAAAGCATGTAGGACTAGGAGTTTTCTCTAAGTCCTTGAAAGTATACAACATCCTTGAAAGACTTCAAAAGGAGGCCTTAGCCAAGACATATACCTACACACACACACACACATAGAGACCATGGACATTTTTGCAGTGACTATTGAATTAAATTAATGGGCCGTGGTGGCTCGGCAGTTAAAGATGCTAAGCTAGTCAGTTGGAAAGCTAATGGATCAGGTTCAAGACCCAGGGGCCACATAATGGTGAGCTCCCATTACTTGCTCCATCTCCTATTCACCTAGCAGTTCAAAAGCATGCAAATGCAAGTAGATAAATAGGTACTACTTTGGTGGGAAGGTAACAGTGTTCTATGAGCCTTGCCTTTTAGTCACGCTGGCCACAGAAATGTTTTCGGAAATGGAGTTGAGCATTGCCCCCAAGAATCAGATATTTTTGTTCATGTATTTAAATGCTGGGTGAATTGCAACCTAGGTAAATAGCATTTCTAGATAATTCTTGAGAAGGTACATCCAATTTTAGTTCTGCTACTATTCCAACTTTACTTCTCTTACTATTCACACTTTAGTCCTCCCAGTTAATATTCCCAACTCCTTCTAATGTATGGGCTGTTTACACAATGTCTTAACTAGATCAGCTATGGACTTAACAGTTACTTTCACATAATAAGCTACACATGGTTAGTGTTAAACTTTATTAGGTTTTTCTCTTATCTTAGTATACAGTACAAACCAAACTATTTGATTAATTTATGGCTCAGTGTGTATTTCATAAGCATCCAGAATGGATTAATCCAGTAACTAGCTGCAGCATGTATTAATTCATTGTTTTGTCACAAAGAAAACATGCTCACAATTGGATATGAGTGAAGAATCTAAATAAGATAAATAAAACATATATAGAACATTTTATATAAAAAGCCATGTTTGCTTTGTTTTTTTGTAAACTGGCTATTGACGGTTGTTAGATCCTTAGGTGGCAATAAAAATTTCCATAGTTTTCTGGAAGAGAAAGGTGAATAGGACAGACTATGCACAAGAAATTGAAAAGTTACTTTCAAAAAGGGCCAATATTTCAAAAAAATAAAAATCATTCTGGATTTCTTCTGAAAAAGATGTAATTTCCAATAATCAAAATGCTTCAAAGCATTTTAATCCTTAAAAAGAATCTTCCTTTTTAATAGCATTTTTAAAATGTTGATTTCTGATTTTTAAAACTCATGATCTCATGACATTACAGAATTTGCCAGCAGCCCTGGAATATAATAGTAGGGAAATTTTTATGCCTTGTTTTAGAGGGAACAGCACTTATGTTTGATAGAAGATATGGAGAAAAAAAAACCTTTATTGTTTGGATGGTAAAAATAAATGTCCTGAAAACTTTACATGGTCAGAAATTAGATAGCTGCTATAAAATTCTTCATCTTAAATGCATTAATAAATAACAAAAATACCATAGGGGAAATCATTTTTAGAGATTGCATAGCACAGTATTTTCTAAAAACAAACTAATAACATCAGCTGTAATCTTGATCTAGCAGTCTTTCTAAGAAGAAAATATGTCATCTTATGAGCTAAAACACTGTTATAAACGGACAGAATAAAAAGGATGAGCAGTGAAGAGATAATTTTTGAGAAAAAAATATTGGTTAATTTGCAAGCCAGATCCTTCTTTAGATTATGGAAGACTGTACTAATGGACATGAAGTTCTTTACTTTATATAAGCCAAGCATTACTTTAGAAACAGGAATGGTAAAACTACAAATCCAGTTTGGATCACCTTTCACTGAAAAAGAGCAAAGCGTGGCAGTCGGTGCACTATTGGGGCTAGGTCACAGGTCTGCAATCCGCGGCTCCGGAGCCACATGTGGCTCTTTCAGATGTCTCCTGTGGCTCCCAGTTCTCCGCCATGTACAATCCAAAAAAAAAATGCGGGACTAAAAAAGTTCAACCAATCAATTCAAATATGCAGGGTAGGTGCATATCTCGCCTTGGCTCCACTCTTCAGTCAAACCCTGTTCTGCGCATGCGCGCATGTATGCGCACACATGCGCACACATTTTTTGCGGCTCCCAGTTTTTCCTTTTGTGAGGGAACCGGTTCCGAGTGGCTCTTTCACTGTTTTAGGTTGCTGATCCCTGGGCTAGGTCATCTAGGAGAAATTGTAGCTTTCTGGTTGCTAAGATTCAACAACCACTTGATGGCACATAATCAAGCAATACAGGTCGTTCTCGACATACAACCGCAATTGAGCTCCAAATTTCTATCGCAAAGTGAAACATTTGTTAAGTGTGTTTGCCCCATTTTACGACCTTCCTTGGCACAGTTGCTGAGTGAATCACTGTAGTTGTTAAATTAGTCAAACTGTTGTTAAGTGAATCTGGCTTCCCCATTGACTTTGTGTGTCAGAAGGTTGCCAAAATTGATCACATGACACCAAGATACTGCAACTGTCACAAATACATGTCAGCATCTGAATTTTGATTGCATGACCATGGGGATGCTGCAATCGTCGTAAGTGTGAAAAACAGGTCAAAGGTCACTTTTTTCACTGCCATTGGAACTTTGAATGGTCACTAAACAAGCTGTTGTAAGTTGAAGACTGCCTGTAATCAGTTACAATGGTTAAATAATTGCCTTAAGTTTCTATGTCTCCAATCCCTACGTTCTCTAAACATTTCTTTGCACTTAAAAAAAAGTGTCTGCATTTATCTGTGTGTTTGATTTTGGAATTTTATGAGATTTGGGTTTTTGTGAGATTAAAGAAAGAGAAGCCAACATAATCTCTGTAACAATTCATTCCAGAGTAGATAAATATAATACTCTATAACCTATTAAGATGATACTATCTATATATATATAATGTGTGTGTGTTTGTGTGTGTATGTATGTATGTATGTATGTATACTGTATACTGTATACTGTATACTGTATACTATATATATATATATATATATATATATATATATATATATATATATATATATATATATATATATATATATATATATATATATATATATATATCAGTTTCCCTTTAATTCTTTGTTAGTAATTTACACAAATATATGAATTGTCCGGTGTGACTACTGCCTGTTTGATAGCCTTCAAGATAGGCTGAAAACAGGAAATAAAGATTTGCCCCATGTTTGGGGCCTAGCAAGGTAATCTAAATAGTTAACATTTGAAACATATCTTCCCTTGCAGAAAAAAGCTAACAGAGCGAGAGGGACCTTGTGGCTTAGAGGCAAATAACACTGCCTTGTATGCAATCAGCCCAGGTTCGAATCTCAGAAGGGTATAGCTGACTGAGGACGACTAAGGAGTCAGAAATGCATCTCAGTTTCCCTTTAATTCTTTGTTAGTAATTTACACAAATATATGAATTGTCCGGTGTGACTACTGCCTGTTTGATAGCCTTCAAGATAGGCTGAAAACAGGAAATAAAGATTTGCCCCATGTTTGGGGCCTAGCAAGGTAATCTAAATAGTTAACATTTGAAACATATCTTCCCTTGCAGAAAAAAGCTAACAGAGCGAGAGGGACCTTGTGGCTTAGAGGCAAATAACACTGCCTTGTATGCAATCAGCCCAGGTTCGAATCTCAGAAGGGTATAGCTGACTGAGGACGACTAAGGAGTCAGAAATGCATCTCAGTTTCCCTTTAATTCTTTGTTAGTAATTTACACACACACACACACACACACACACACACACACACACACATATATATATATATATAAAGTAAGCAACCAGTAATGTTTTCTTAATCTTTCCAAACACTTCCTCCGCCTAAAAGGCCACTGTAATTCCAGGAAATCAGATATGAGCAAGAAAGCAACATATATTTGAAAATTTTCTAAATCCTCTATAAATGACATATTTGATTAAGGGCCACATTTTAACTGATTAAACCACCTTAAATCTGAATCTTATATCGCTGTGTCAATATCTAAATGCCAAACAGTACTTGAGTGGAAGTTGGTGTATTTTAGAGGCTTCACAAGCCTTTGTCATTAGTCCTTTTATTTCTGATGTTTAGATGGTATGTGCCAGTGGTTATGCAAACAAAATGACACAATGTTTTGTTAAAAGTTTGTAGAAGGTGATTGTTGCCTAAATAAATGAAATAAGTAATATTAAACCAGTACAAAGACTTATCTAAGCTGACAAATATGTACAGGGATGGGGTTATTCTCTTCCACTGTTGCTCCATAGCAGCTAGTATTCAAATTGATTCCTTGCAAATATCGAGGTAGTAAACAGTCATCATGAATATCAGTCAAGATCTTCCATCACCCAGGACATGGTGGGCCCAAAGGTGCTTTCTCAAAAAGTCTTGATTTATTTTTCCTTGAAAATGTTTCATTTCTCATCCAAGAAGCTTCTTCCATATGGAACTTATGAAATACACTGAGCGTTAAACAACACTACCTAAAAAATTAAGAAAGTCCAGTTGCCTTTTTGAAAGCATCTTTGGGTCATCATGAACAGTGATTATGAATGACTTATTTTCCATAATTTTTTCCTTAACCTTTAAGTGGTAGCCATCAGTACATTCAATGTCAATAAATTGTGATGTTTCCTACTCTTTCTCAAGATAATAAAAATCATAAGGAGCCCTCCCATTTCAGCTATTCATCAGTGCACTAGTCTCCATTAACCTCAAGAAGAGGGTCAGAACTCCAGGTCAAAAGAGAAATACATCTTGAATTCCAGTGTGAGGAAATTAAAATTTTACAGTTCTTCCAAGAAATCTATGCCTTTCCTATTCCCCTCCTCAACAAGCCAGAGATAAGAGGAAATATAAGAATAGTTTTCTCCCAAAGGTGCTTTTTTAAAAGGCAATTGGATTTTGTTTTTCCTTGAAGATATTTCACTTCTCATCCAAGAAGCTTCTTCAGTTCTGATTCATTCCATACTAATTAACTGCTTGGAGAAAGCTGGCATGGGCATGACCACATTATTTTATCATTCTGAACATCTGCAGATACAATTGCAGAAATAAGATATCCAGGACAGGCCTTATAGTAAGAGAAACTGAAGCTATATTCTTAAATAACAAATGCTGAGAACAGGGCTTTTTTTCTCATAGAACGCTCAGAACGGAGTTCCGGCACCTTTTTTGGATGGAACCTTATAGGGTAGTCAAGGCGGGTTGTATGACATTTGTGAGTTCTGGCACCTTTTTCTTTTACAAAAAAAAGCACTGGCTGAGAAGATCTTTATTAGCATACCACAATATATTTGTTTATTAAGCTTTTATGGGGGAGAAGTACTATTCTCCCAGGACTGAATTTCTGATTATTATCATTAAATTGATCACAAGCTATGGTATTTCCATTCTGCTAAAAATCTACTGCACTGATCTACTGCACCTGCCAGCATGATGGCCTGTGTTATATTTATTCCTTTTTATCTTACCTCAGGTTGAAAATAACTGCCCTATTTATTCAAATCCTACATGAGATTATTTATGGTGGCAGAAAGTAGACTCACCTGAATAATTCAGAACAGTTGAAGAATGAATGAACATTACATGTATTTTTTCCATACTGGTGTCCCAACACAGCTTTCATTAACCCCCAGTCCTCAAAATCTATTTAACTTCAAGACAATGCTAGCTGGGGATTATGAAAATTGAATCCAACCATATTTTGTAATCTTCATGCACTCCAGGTAAAGAAACCTCTTGCCAGCAGAGTTAGCTGCCAGCAGAAACATTAAGCGCTGGTATGAATCCCTTCTGTGAGGAACTGATATCACATGGAGGTGATGATAGATAGATAGATAGATAGATAGATAGATAGATAGATAGATAGATAGATATGATAGACAGATGATAAGAGAGAGAGAAATAGATAGGCAGATAGATAGATTATTTTTAAAAAAAAACCCAAACATTTACATAGCTGCCCATATTATAAAACTGGGTGGCTCTGAACGAACGAACGAACGAATGAACGAATGAATGATTATCCTGTTTGCTTCTGTCATGTCAATCAAGATAGACGCTACAGAAAAACTCCTGCTCTGATTAAGTTGGAGCCTTCCAATTCTCTCCTAGGCCCTGCGCAGTGTCCAATTCGGAACACAGAAGCTGTGTAGAGCAGCTGTTAAGTGACAGAAGAAATGAGCCTTGGACCACAAGCCTGTCATAAACATTGCACACTTAATCATGGAACATCTGCTTTTCCATTTCTTTTATGACAACCTTTGCCTTGCATTTAATCTAAAGCAGAATGATTTTTCTAATAGGTGCAACAGTGTTTCACAAATTGAAAAGTCTTCTTGCTAAAAATAAAATACACCAATGACAGGACAATTCAATTAGCAGAACCATTTCTTATTAAATAATGCGGGCAGGACGGGGGAGAAATAAAAGAAAGAATCACTGTAATTTTTGGCAAATCCAGAGACTACTCTGCCTTTGCGAAATTTAATTATTAGCAAATTAGTAGTGCTAATAACACAGAAGGGATTCCAAGATCCTGCTTCATTTTGGCAGATAATGAAAGCACCTCCCCCCCTCCCAAAAAAACCCTCCCCATTTTCCTTAAGGACAATGACAGGAGTTAGAACACATTATCAAAGATATATTCCCAATTTTGATTTTTACTCATGACACCTATTTACACAAGGGAGTACCTTAAAATTAAATAATGCCAAAGTTTTATATAGTGCCAAACTTTGTTGAATGGGAGCAGTTTATCTGAACTTCAAGAAGGTTTCTGTTTTGTTTTGTTTTGCAAGAAGTTTATCTAGAAGTGCCAGCAATTGATTTGGCAACTTTCTATGTGCTAAGAAATTAAATTATAGACTTTCTTTTAATATTGTAAGAAATATGGATAGAACAATAGACAATCCAAGGATGCAGGTTAATAACTGATCTCCTTCTGGCTATCCTCCAGATCTATGGACTTTTAACTTCCAAAATTCTCTAGACAGTGTGGCCATTACTGCAAAATTTTAGAAGTCTACACATGTAGAGAAGGCCAATGTTGAAAAAAGATGTTGTTGCTTCTGGGTTAAGTGACTTTAAGGAAACATCTTTAAGCAGATTTCCATTTACAGTATACTGTGAATTTCAAGCACTATGTGTTGGATGCCTTATTTATTTCCATCATGCT
Organism: Vipera ursinii; assembly: GCF_947247035.1. Taxonomy (NCBI): domain Eukaryota; kingdom Metazoa; phylum Chordata; class Lepidosauria; order Squamata; family Viperidae; genus Vipera; species Vipera ursinii. The sequence continues at coordinate 13,134,458 of NC_139518.1, forward strand.
AACCTCTCTGGATGGCTATTTGTTTATATGACACTCTTGAGTCCTGAAATGTAGTCTTGAATATTAAAATAAATCTTGCTTTTTGTACTGGGACCATATTAGATGTTTTAATGTTTTTTAATTGTTTTAATGGCTTTACCTTTTTGTTGTTTTAAAACATTTTTAATATTTTAAATGTAATATATGTTTTTTGATTGTGAGCTGCCCAGAATTGTTTGCTGAGATGGGCTTCTATAGAAATCAATCAATCAATCAAATAAATAATTCAATTAATTGGATGAGAAATATTTTCGGATTTCACACTGAAGTGTACTTTATTTATTTATTGGATTTTTATCCCCCTTTATTACTTTATAAGCAACTAAAGGTAGTAAATATATCTAATACTTCTTGCTTCTCCTATTTTCTCTATAATAACCCCATGAGGTGAGTTGAGCTGAGAGAAAGAGAAAGTCACTCAGCCAATTTTCATGCCAAAAATGGGACTAAGAACTCTAAATTTCCTGGTAATTGGCCCAAAATCACTCTTCCAGTTTTCATGCCTAAGGAAGGCCTAGAACTCACAGTCTACTGGTTTCTACGCCAATACCTTACCCCTCCATCAAATTGATTCTCATTACCAAGAGCCTTAAACAACACTACCTAAAATTCTTTAGAATAGATAGATAGATGATAGATAGATGATAGATAGATAGATAGATAGATAGATAGATAGATAGATAGATAGATAGATAGATAGATGATAGATAGATTGTTGTGACTCAGGGCCAGCCTGTGGGTCCGACAGCCGGCTCCGATGTATCGGATGACTCAGATGAGGGGGAGGAGGGAGACAAACCGGCTGATGATGGTTTGGAGGCTTTGCAGAGCCCTCAGCCGGGGACCTCTTCTCAGCTGCGTGAGCCCGATAGTGCGGAGGATGATGACCCACAGCTGGCCCTGTTCAAGGACGCCCGACGCAGGAGGCAGTCGAGCAGGAACAAACAAAGAAAGGCTGTGGAACTCCTCAGGAGGAGGCACAGGGAGACCACGCCCTGAGCTCTCAATAAAAGGAGTGTTTGGGGAGGGGCTGGTTGCTGAAAGCAACTCTTCCGCTTGAGGAGTCAAGCTCTAGTGTTTTTGTTAATTGAGTAATAAATCTTGGCAGATGCCTTTTAGCCTTGGACGCTCTCCAGTCTCTTCTTTCTGAATAGGGGTTTGCCTTACTACAAGGCCAGAAGAGGGCTGGTTCAGAACAGTTTGCTTTCAGCCTCCCACCCCTTACTACTACGATGGAGCAGCTTCTTGCCGAGAATGCCCAGCTCACCCAGCAACTCACTTTGTTGGCAGCTCAGGTGGCTCAACTGCAAGCTCAGGTACATGCTGCACCCCCACCCAGGAGGAAATGTCAGATAGCTATGCCGGATAAATTTGCTGGTAATCCAGAACTGTTTCCTGCCTTCCTGGGACAATGCCAACTTTTTATCAGTGTGAGAGCAGCTGATTTCCCCACTGACCGGGATAAGGTGGGGTTCGTGTTGAGTCTTCTGTCGGGGGATGCAGCTCGTTGGGGCACGCCTTTGCTGGCACAGCCTAGCCCTTTGTTGGATAACTTTGGGGGGTTTTGTGACCATATGCGCCTCATGTACGAGGACCCAATTAAGGCGCAGACCGCCACCCGACGCCTGAAAGCTTTGAGGCAGGGTCAGCGCCCCCTACATGCCTATATCAGTGATTTCCGGCTGCTTAGCCAGGATTCCGCCTGGAATGAGGCTGCGCTCGTGGATGCCTTCCAGGATGGCTTGTCGGAGGAGGTGTTGGATGAGCTGGCCCGCGTGGACATTCCCTCAGACCTGAATGGGCTGATCCATCTTTGTCTGCGGATCGATGCCCGGCTGCAGCAGCGAAAGAGTCGCTGTGCCACCCCACAGACCCCTGCCGCTCCTGTTGTGCGTGAGCCCCCAGTCCAGAGGGAGGAGCCAATGGAGCTGGGTGCCACCAGGTCCCGTCTCTCGGTGACGGAAATGGACAGACGACGATCGGGGGGGTTGTGTTTTTACTGTGGGGACCCTGGATATTTGGCTGCTTCTTGCCCGAGGAAGCGTCAGCGGGCATCAGTGACCAAGCCTGCCCCGAGAAAGTCTTCTACTTTGCTGTCGGGAAACGGCCCGAGCCCGATCTAGACGGTGTGATAGATCGGGCGACCCACAACGACCACGCCGAGCGACGCCGTTCTGACGGTGCCTGTGAACCTCCACGGCATTTGATTTTGGAGGCACGTCTGATCCTTCCTGGCAAGCCAGAGGGGATTCCGGTCCATGCCTTAATTGACTCTGGGGCTACCACTAACTTTATGGACTCGGCCTTCGTGGCCAAATGGGCTGTTCCCCAGTGTCCGGTGGATCCGCCCATGCTTGTGGAGACTATCGATGGTCGAGTGCTCCTGTCCGGGCCTATTACGGCCACCACGCAACCCGTGTGTATGGCCATCAGTTCTCATGTGGAGGCCATCCAGTTCTACATCACTTCGGAACTGCACTTCCCCGTGGTCTTGGGATTGGCGTGGCTCCGGGCGCATGATCCACAGATCTATTGGTCTCAGAACTTGGTCACCTTCCCAAGTTTGCAGTGCGTGGATCACACCCGCCATATCTGTGCCGGCCAGGTGGAGGGTTCCCCAGGGGTTTCCTTGCCTCCCGAACTGTCCGACTTTGCTGATGTGTTCAGCGAGTCAGAGGCGGACCAATTACCCCCGCACAGGCCCTATGACTGTTCCATTGATCTAGTCCCTGATGCGCCTCTCCCAGTGGGGCGTTTGTACTCCATGTCGGAGCCCGAGTTGGCTGCATTGCGGGACTTCCTGACAAAGAATTTGGCTCGTGGTTTCATCCGGCCCTCGTCCTCGCCAGTGTCTGCGCCCGTGCTCTTCGTCAAAAAGAAGTCGGGCGAGTTACGGCTCTGCTGTGACTACCGGAAACTCAACGCCATCATGGTGCGTAACCGCTACCCGCTGCCCCTCATCCCCGAGCTCTTGGACCGACTCCGGGAGGCTAAGATCTTCACGAAACTGGACCTGCGTAGAGCTTACAACCTCGTCAGGGTTCGGCCGGGTGATGAGTGGAAGACGGCGTTTGGTACTCGCTATGGACATTTCGAGTACACGGTGATGCCGTTTGGCCTGACCAACGCCCCCGCTGTGTTTCAGCATTTTATGAACGACATCTTTCGAGATCTGTTGGACCAGTTTGTCGTGATTTACCTGGACGACATCCTGATTTACTCCCCGTCGCGTGAAGCGCATCATCAGCATCTCCGTCAGGTCCTGCAGCGCCTCCGGAAACATCGGCTGTTTGCCAAGTTGGAGAAGTGCCAGTTCTACCAGGTGACCATCGATTTCTTGGGTCACCGCATTTCTCCTGAGGGCATCGCCATGGAACCGAGTAAAGTTGAGTCGTTGCAGAGTTGGCAACCCCCGCGTCGCGTGAAGGATGTTCAGTGACTTCTTGGATTTGCCAACTACTATCGAACATTCATCCCTGGCTTTGCTGCCTTGACAGCCCCCCTTACCCGGCTCCTGCAGAAGAAGACTCGGTTCCAGTGGAACGCCCCCAAACAACAGGCGTTCCAAGCTTTGAAGGACGCCTTCATGAAGGAGCCCATCTTGAAGCATCCTGACCCGCAACGGCCGTTTGTCGTGGAGGCGGATGCCTCCGACATTGCCATTGGGGCCGTGTTACTCCAGGCAGCGACGCCCAACGGTACCCTTTTCCCTTGTGCGTATCACTCCCGGAAATTGAATCCCTCGGAGCGCAACTATACCATCTGGGAGAAGGAGCTGCTGGCCATCAAGGCGGCGTTCGAGGCTTGGAGGCATCATCTGGAGGGGGCGTGGCATCAAATCGAGGTCCGGACGGACCACAAGAATCTGGAAAGCCTGCAGACCGCTCGGAATTTGAACCAACGCCAGATCCGGTGGTCCCTCTTCTTTGCGAGGTTTGACTTCCGGGTGCGGTACATACCAAGCGGGCACAACCAGAGAGCGGATGCTCTGTCCAGGAAGCCCGAATACACCCGAGTGGAAGACAAGCTTCCGCCCAGGACCGTGATCCCCGTCGAGTCTTTTGCTGCGGTGCGGGAGCCGGTGGATATACGGGCTCAGATCCGGGAGGCGCAGCAGCAGGAGGCGTGGGTGGCTCAGCGGAAGGAAGAGGTGGGGCCAGATTCGCCTTGGTCGGTCACGGATGGACTCCTGTATTATCGTGACCGGCTCTATGTTCCGGGAGGGCCACTCAGGGGACTCGTCCTCAGCCAGTGTCATGATAACCTGGCTGCGGGGCATTTTGGCCTGTTCAAGACTCTGAACCTGGTCTCCCGTACCTTCTGGTGGCCCCGAGTCCGACACGATGTCCAGTCTTATGTCACCTCCTGCGTCCCATGCAGGCAGGCCAAGTCAGCGACAGGGGCCCCGCCTGGTTTACTGCAGCCATTGCCAACGCCCAAGAGACCCTGGGGGGCTGTGTCCATGGACTTTCTGACGGATCTACCCCCATCCTCCGGCTTCACGACAGTGTTTGTGGTGGTGGACATGTTGACCAAGATGGCGCACTTCATCCCCTGTCGCGGCTTACCGTCAGCTCGCGCCACTAGTCGCATGTTCATCCAACAGGTGTTCCGGCTGCACGGCCTTCCCGATAGGGTCGTCTCCGATAGGGGGGCTCAGTTTACAGCCCGCTTCTGGCAGGAGTTGATGCGGGCGTTGGACATTAAGGTTTGCCTCTCGTCCGCGCATCATCCTCAGACCGACGGGGGTACCGAGAAGGTCATCGGCATCTTAGAGCAGTATCTGCGCTGCTACGTTAACCTGCAGCAGGACAATTGGGTGGACTATTTGGCCATAGCCGAGTTTGCCTTTAACAACTCGCAGCACACCTCCACGCAGATGACACCGTTCTTGGCCAACGTGGGTTATCACCCCAGGTTTTTCCCCCTTTCTCCCGTGGACTCACCGGAGCCGGCAGCGAATGAATTCATGGCGGAATTACAGGCGATCCATCGGTTGGTGCGACGGCAGCTGGAGAAGGCCAAGGCCGACTACAAGAGGTTCGCCGATCGGTCGAGAAGGGATACGCCTCCATTATTGGTGGGGGATCGGGTCTGGCTGTCCACCAGGAACCTACCATCCACTCGGCCGGCGAGGAAGCTGGACCACCGTTACCTTGGACCGTTCCCAGTCGAGGCCGTCATTAACCCGGTCGCCTATCGTTTAACTCTGCCACGTTCCCTGCGCGTGCACCCCGTCTTCCATCGGTCCTTGTTGGTCCCCGAACAACCGGCTTGTCCACTTCGCCAAGCGGAACCTCCCCCATCAGGACCTCGTGATGGCGACAGCACCCCCGAGTACGAGGTCGCCAGCATCAGGGATTCCCGCTGGCTGAAAGGTCGCTTCCAGTACCTGATCGAGTGGAAAGGGTATGGGCCGGAGGACTTCACATGGGAAGACGCGACCGCCGTTCATGCCCCTGCGTTGGTGACTGCTTTTCACGAACAGTTCCCATCCCGACCGCATCCGGATCGGCAGACCCGGGGGAAGGGCCCTGCGGTGCGGGATAGTGTTGTGACTCAGGGCCAGCCTGTGGGTCCGACAGCCGGCTCCGATGTATCGGATGACTCAGATGAGGGGGAGGAGGGAGACGAACCGGCTGATGATGGTTTGGAGGCTTTGCAGAGCCCTCAGCCGGGGACCTCTTCTCAGCTGCGTGAGCCCGATAGTGCGGAGGATGATGACCCACAGCTGGCCCTGTTCAAGGACGCCCGACGCAGGAGGCAGTCGAGCAGGAACAAACAAAGAAAGGCTGTGGGACTCCTCAGGAGGAGGCACAGGGAGACCACGCCCTGAGCTCTCAATAAAAGGAGTGTTTGGGGAGGGGCTGGTTGCTGAAAGCAACTCTTCCGCTTGAGGAGTCAAGCTCTAGTGTTTTTGTTAATTGAGTAATAAATCTTGGCAGATGCCTTTTAGCCTTGGACGCTCTCCAGTCTCTTCTTTCTGAATAGGGGTTTGCCTTACTACAAGGCGAGAAGAGGGCTGGTTCAGAACATAGATAGATAGATAGATAGATAGATAGATAGATAGATAGATAGATGATAGATAGAAGATAGATAGATAGATAGATAGATAGATAGATAGATAGATAGATAGATAGATAGATAGGCAGGCAGGCAGGCAGGCAGGCAGGCAGGCAGGCAGGCAGGCAGACAGACAGACAGACAGACAGACAGATAGATACCTAATATTTTCCTGCAAATACACGGTCTAGTTTTTTGTTTTGATTTTTGATCAACCAAGCATTGATTCATTGGTTGCAACAAGAACTGACTAACTAGCTTGTCACCTGTGCCTGATGGCGTACTTCTAATAGTCTGTATCAAACAAAGCCACATTGTCTTTAAGGCAAATTGAATTACTTTTATTTTGGCTCCATTTAGATTTATCCTTTAACTTTAGATTCATTTCTAAAGGGGCTAAAGGAGATGGGACATTGAGACATCCTTGATTAGCTTTTTACACATTATTAAAAACACAGAGGAAAACATCTTGATCACCTCTCCTAGTCGCTGGGAAGGAAAGAGAGAGAGATCAAGGTCTGCTGGTAATCCCAACAGATTATTCAGATTATGACCCATATGATTTCTTCTTTACAAAAAATTGCCTGACCTTAGCAACTCATGCCTCTTATCATCACCCAACTGGACTACTGCAATGTTCTGTAGATGGATTTAGTTTGCAGGTGACCTGAAGTTAAAAACCAATCATAAACACAAAGGCCACATACCTGGAGAGAAAGCCTATCTACATGGAAACATATCTATATTAGAGTTATAGCACTGCTCTTTAATCACTTTCTCCTTTTTTTAAAAAAAATGTTTTTGTTCTGGGGATGGTGGTCTCTGTTTATTTAAATAATTAAAGTGGTGAAGGGAAAACTGTGTTGGAGGTAAAGCCTTAACCTTTGCTATAATTGTCCTAATCTTAATCAGACAGTGTTGCTTATTATTAAAAGTTTTTAAAAGTTTGGACTAGGCAAACTAGAGCCTTGGTGGAGCAGTGGGCTAATGCCTCCTTAAGTAACACCAGCTGCCTGCAATTAGTGCAGGTTCGTGTCCCACCAGGCTCAAGGTTGACTCAGCCTTACATCCTTCCAAGGTAGATAAAATAAGGAACCAGATTGTTGGGGGCAATTAAGCTGACTTTGTAATAATGCCGCTTGGGGGGGGTGAAAGCCCTGATAAGCAGGCATATACATAGAATGAAGGCTACTGCTAAGCTTGTAAGCCGCCCTGAGTCTTCGGAGAAGGGCGGGATATAAATGGGATTAAAATAAAATAAAATAAATACAGATACCATGAAACTGTTTGCCCTTAGAAACACAAGAACAGGAGAAAAAAAAACCTTGAAAATTGTTGCCTTCTGGAGAGTAGCAGATTGAAATACGCTGTTTTAACTTGTTGTTATCATTATCATCATTATCGTACTGTCATATACTACGCAAAGAACTTAGATATTTAAATATTTCTGTATTGCATTTTTTTCTTCTTATTTAAACTAAATTCTCAATGCTAGTAGCATCCATCCTTTTCTGTTTCTCCATCAGTTTGTTTTTTTTTTCTTCCTCATTCATTTTCCAGGCAGGGTGTAATTTATACATTCACTATGCCTTACATTTAATTTTAAGGGCAACCAGCCATCTTTCAAAGAAAAAAAGAAGCAAAAAATCCACTATGCACAGCTCATGTTATTGTGAATATCACAATGATGTTTCACATTAATCCTCCTGCTGCAATTTCTTTGCTAAGCAGGAGACAGCAAGCATACATTTTCCTTTTCAATGGAAACATGGCATGCACTTGGAGAGGACCGATGTGTCCAAATACTGTGCCAAAAACCTCTTGTTTCCCCTTGTTTCTTGCAAGAAATAAGAACATGAGTCAGCAGCTTTTGACAGCTACTTTCTTAATGTACAAGAATCTGCAGTGTAAAGCAGATTTTGTTTTCTGATTTACCAGTCTAACCTAGCAACTTCATTTACAATTACCTCTAACATGGTTGAATCCTGGTATGAAAATTGCAAAGCCGGGACTCCAAGATGGTTGATGAAATAATCAGAATCCCCTTGCATTTGAATTGAACTAGCATTGGATCCCATGCATTTCTCTGGCCCAAGACAGGTGACCTTGTAGTTCTGAAACACACAAAATGCAATGTAAGATTAGGATCAGAAAGCACAGGTGCAAAAAAGAAAAAAATATGCCAATATTGCAAAGAAAAAAAAAGGCAAATGAATGTGAAGCATCCCCAAGCCAGGATCATCCAACACAGAGTTAATTGTGATGCCTAAGCTGCAAAACTGGAGAAAAACATAAATTTGGACATCATTAATGGCAATGGAACCAGTTGGTTGAACTTGCCTCTGTGGTCCTGCTCATAAATGTGCCAGTAAGCTGAGGAGAGAATATAGAGAAGAAAAAGAATATTTGTAGCTCAAGATTGAACTGGGGATCCTTGGTGCCCTCTGATGATTTTCTTGCAAATGTGTCATTGCACCATTGCTAGCACTGATGATGTTACCTAGTTGGTGATGAAACATCTGCAAGAAAGCCTCCTAAGCTCAGAGAGCATCAAAGACGCCAGAAAAGAAACAAGATTTGGGAGAATTAGTGACAGACAATATAATTTGAAATGCAACAATGATTCTTTCTTTCTTTCTTTCTTTCTTTCTTTCTTTCTTTCTTTCTTTCTTTCTTTCTTTCTTTCTTTCTTTCTTTCTTTCTTTTTCCCAGTCACTAATAAAAACTATCAGGCTTTCCATCACATTAAGTTTGTGATTGAAAAGTTTCATCTTAAGGAGATGTGGTGGCATAGTGGTTAGAATGCAGTATTGCAGACTAACTCTGCCCACTGCCAGGGGTTCAATCCCAATGGGCTCAAGGTTGATTCAGCTTTCCATGAGTACCTAGACTGTTGAGGCAATATGCTGATGTTGTAAACCACTCAAAAAGTGGTGTAAAGCACTGTGGAGTGATATATAAGTCTAAGTCACAGGTGTCAAACTGCTGGCTTGTGGGCCGGTTGCATCACATGGATGCCATGCCCACCCCAGCTCTGGCAATGCAAAAAAAGTTGTGATACGTTGCAACACATCATGTGATGTGGCAAGTTTGACACCCATGCTCTATGTGCTATTGCTATTGCCTTCGCAAAAATTGTCAAGATCACTGTTCCCTAAACCTTTCCTCATGACCCAAGAGAATCCAGCAGCTTTTGATGCACCAGGTCAGATGCTTGGGTGGTGTGCTCATCATTTATTTATTTATGTTTTTGTAGACCAGCTCATTTCTTTTATCAAGTAAGCTAAGATAGGAGAGGTCAGCCTATGGGAGAGAAGCCATTCAAAATCAGGCTTTTATACTGAATATTAGTGCCACACTGTTCTGTCTTTGTCCCACCAGAAATATTCATTAAAAAGAATTGTAGGCCTCAGTTAGGCCCCAAAGGATATAGAGCTGCCTAAAAAAATGAAGGCATTTGTTTAGGAACCAGCTTTAACTCTTTGGCTTAAGTTGTCCATCCTTTTGAATGCCGTTTCAACAGCAAGAAAATAAATTCCTAAATTATTTGCCTCTGTGTTTTGCAGGCCATTTTCTCCAGCTTTTGCTACTCAATCTTCCAATTACTGTAACACTGCCAGATTTTATCAGGCATATGTATGGCATTTCTGGTAGCTACAACCCCTCTTTTAAAGGATGTACTAGGAGAGAACACTACTACTATGGGAATTCATTTTAATTAGAGATTGCTGCTTGCAAGTCTCTTCTTGACAGCAATTTGGCCAGCTTTAATTAAAGGCTCTGGTTCCTATTCTATTCTTCAGTAAACAAGCTTGATGAATGCATTGCGATACAATGGCTATACTGCTAATTATGGATGGCAAAATTTAATGGGTTTATCATGTACCCTCTGGCTCTGGGAGGTGCTTCTGGTTACTTTTCTTTCTTCCTTCAAAATGAAAGCATAATCCCATTAATCCAAGGATTTATGGTTTTTGGCTGATATCACCAAACTTTCCTGAGTTAATTTCTTCTGCTCTTCAATTTCTTCACATATATTTGAGGTTATATAAATAGCAGGAACGTGGAAATGATATAGAGCAGGCATGTCAAACTCATGACATCATGTGAAGTCACGTGACATATCACAACTTCTTCCCCATTGCTGGCAATGGGGTGGGCACGGTTTTGGCATGACACATCTGGCCTGTAGGCTGGCAGTTTGACATGCCTGATATAGAGTGTTGATGTTTAAGAAATAATCAAGTTAGTTATTATTTATAATGTGGTATAAACAGGTTATTGTTCTGTTGTGGCATATCTACGGCTATCAATCTATGTCTTGCTTGGCAAGAATATACTTATTTATAAATCTGTGGTTGTCATAGATGGAGGTTTTCTTAGATCTAGGACTGGGATCCCCTTAGAGCCATTCTTTCATCTACACTGTCCCAGTTGCTCTCTCTTCCTTTCCCCCCCACACTCTTGAGAAGCAACGTCTGCACAATTCTATTTCATCACAAAATAAAAAGCACTAACAGAACATCACACCACAAGCTCCATCCCTTTGATGCAAGTGGCACAGATAAAAAAAAGGGGGGGGGGCAGGACTTATTTTGCAATTCTGCAAGATCCTTCCAACCTCACCAGTTCCAACTTTTGATTAGCAATTCTAATAGCCAATCATCACAGGTTATTTGCATTGATGGATTAATCAACCAAACCCTAGTTGATTAATGACTGATTGGTCAGTCATGGTCATTAGTAGGGAAATTCCAATAGTAATTGTTTTGTAAAGTTCATTCAGTGATTATTTTGTAAACTTTACTTTACTGCAATAATCCTGCAGCATCATTTCAAAGGGCCTTAGAAACATATTAAGCAGTAATTTAGTTGGTTTTATTTAGTATGTTGGGTGAACACAATGGTGGTTTATTTATTGAAGTTAAACAATACATAAGCTTTGTGTGTCTTGAGGTCCTTAGTTGTAAGGGGGAAAAAAGCATTATTTCACAATCATTTCCTATCTCCCAAATCCAGATCCATTCTGGACTAGTTGACTTCTAAGGTCCCTTTCAACTCTATTAGTCTGTTAAAGTCAGTAGTACCAGCTGACCAGCTGATCACAATCAATCAGTAAATGAGTGCCCTCCTTTGACTACAAACAGGATGCATTTGGATGACGACAAAACATGAAACCAGTTGGGCTCTACAGAAAACTACTCATTAATTACTAAGCCATGGTTTGTTTTACTGATATCTCTTGAATAAACCATAACTGACCAAAACTCAGTTTAAAACATGGATTACAAAAATGGCAAAAACTGACCTGATGCATTACCCAGAGCAAAATTCAAACAAATAATTAAAACACATGATTGTGCAATGCAATAAGTGATACAATTAGTGATAATGTGATTTATTTGGTTTTGCTGAGCATGTCACGTCATAATCATCTTCAGTCAATTGTTCCTGGTCTAGTCATTTTTTAAAATACATATATCCATATATACATTAAATCCATCTCTGTGTGTGTGTGTGTATGTAAGCACCAGCGATTTCAAAAATGTGTTATCTTTGCATCACCACAGTAGGCCTTTAACAGTTGACATGATGAATATTTGCACTTTTCTTAGGGCACCCTATTGCTAAAAAATATGAAAGGGGATGGAGCCTGAATTTACTATTATACATTGCCTTTTCTAGTACATTCATATTTTTACACAGATATAAAAACAGTCTCAAATGTAAGATCATATGTTAAAACATAGTTGTTTAAGTTTAATTTATAAATATATATCTTGCTCAAAAAAAAGTTAAGACACTTTTTATATTTACTTGAAAAAATACTGTTTATGAGTAGCAAGATAAAAAATATGTGTAATCCAAAAATGAATTTTCAGGAACCACAAAGAGTATTTAATTTTTTATTATGCAATTATGTAGTATTGAGTAGATATTTTTTTAAAAAAATATTATTTCATAGATCATCCCTCTTGTAAGCAATATTGATGTGTTTGTGATAGTGATAGAGATACAAATGATCAATATTACTTGTAACACAATGATTAACCACACAGTTCAACTTTTACTGTATTGTGTATTGGAATATAAATAGCCCTATAAAAAAATGTGAAATACTGCCTAACTTTGACAACATTACAAAACAAAAAGAGCAAAGCAAATTCCAGTAATGGAGAGATATACTAGAAAGTGGAGCCTTGGTGGAGCAGTGGGCTAATGCCTCCTTAAGTAACACCAGCTGCCTGCAATTAGTGCAGGTTCACATCCCACCAGGCTCAAGGTTGACTCAGCCTTCCATCCTCCTGAGGTAGGTAAAATGAGGACCCAGATTGTTGGGGGCAATTAAGCTGACTTTGTAATAATGCCGCTTGGGGTGTGTGTGAAAGCCCTAATAAGCAGGCATATACATAGAATGAAGGCTACTGCTAAGCTTGTAAGCCGCCCTGAGTCTTCGGAGAAGGGCGGGATATAAATGGAATTAAAATAAAAAATAAAAATAAATAAATAAAAGTGGGTTCCTTCAGCATGCTTAGCAACAGTTTATCTAGCCATCATGTAGGCTTGTTTCAGGATACAAAACAAATCTTTTTGTACAGATTTGCATAATGTACAAAAAGAAAACCAGTTGAGCCAAAAGCTTAATAGTAGATCTGGCTCTCTTTGACCTAAAGCTGTCGTAGAAAGCATTCAAGCACTAGTATAAGACACATTCATTCATTCATTCATTCATTCATTCATTCATTCATTCATTCATTCATTCATTCATTCATGGATTATCATGATCTGCAAACTGAGCCACTAGGGTGTGCAAATCATGTTTATTGCCAAGCCCAACTTGGCAATTCAATCATTGTGGCTTCTACAGCAAACAATAGTTAAAAACAAGTCACTGCTTATCAAGATGTATCCCCCATCCCTCCACAGCACTTCTGCCCTTGAACAACTCATGAAACAATAAGAGGTTGATTCTGCTCAATACTGTATATTCCTAATTTGTTGCTGCTGGCAAAGAAAAAACCACGGTCCCAATTCCATCTTCCACACTACTATACTTTCACCTTCATTCTCAGTCCAGAACTTACAGAAGGCAAATCTTCTCTAGATGATTTCGCCGTGTAACTTCATACGTTCAGACAACTCTGTGCACTCATTTAGATTCCCTAGAATTAAAGGACCTTCCAGGGCATCAAAGGAGTAGATCAACATGCCTGGAGAACACCAGATTGCAAAAGACTATCAAGAGCTTTATTGCAATATTAACAAATGAATATTGTGTCTCTCAATATTCCTTACCAAGTTGGAAGCCGAAATAAGAGTTAATTTACCAGAGCAGAAGGTTGTCTTAGATTGTATTACTCATATACAGATGGGAAATGCTTGTGAAATAGAAAAAGTAGCTGCCAAGCTGTCTAGTCCTTTGAGTAGTTGTTACTGCTGCCCTACAGACAGATCTGGCTTTTCTGAGCTATATTATCTGTATTCCTGAGTATTTCAGATGCATTAATGTCTGTACTGAACATTCCTACTGTTATGTATTGGGCTGAATTGTAGCATCACATGGCAAGCTGGAGCAGCTAACGGCTCTCCAGCAACCCAGACTCCAGGTCTCCAGTGCTGCTATTTGGCTGCCCCGAGGCGGAAATGGTTGCTTTAAACCCATTGGCTGCCACCTAGGGGCCTGGCTATAAATTGTTGCAAGCTGCAGCCCAATTCTCAGTTCGGATCCTGCAAGTAATAAACCATGAGCTTTGCTGAACTCACTTGCCTTGTTTTCTTTCCTGCACGAAGAACCCGCTACATAACACTGGCGAAGAAGGTGGGATCCTGCTTCCCAAAAAGAGCTGAAGTCCACTAGGGGAGAGGCAGTTCACACCTGGAGGGAAAAGGCATTTTCCGCCCCCTAAGGTCAGCTAGCAAGCTATGCTAGTGACCACGTGCTCAGTGGATTCATTCCCTGGGCCTTGGGAAGCAGGAACCAGCCGAAGACAGAATGCCAAAGGTCGGAAGACTTCATGAATTCGACGTCAAGCACCCAGAGGGATGGCGTTCCTACTTGTCCCAGGTAGAAAACTACCTCCGGACAAACCAAATCGCAGAAGATGAGCTGAAGGCTGGCATGCTGCTCTGTGTGTGCCGCCCAGCCACCTTCAACCGGGCTGAAAACCTCTTAGCTCGACACCGCTAGAATCGATTTCTTATGCAGACCTCCAGAAGAAACTAGGAGAACATTTTCAGCCAAAGATGTCAGAGATTGCCTGGCGCTTCACATTTGATCAGCAAGTGCAGCAACCTGGTGAAACAGCATCAGAATTCATTGTGGCCTTGAGGCAGGCCGCACGCCTCTGCAAATTTTCGAACCTTGAAGAGCGACTGTGAGACCGGCTCGTCTGCGGCCTGCGGAACCGAATGTTCCAACAAAGACTTTTTGCCAGACCAAACTTAACATTCTCAGAAGCTCAAGATAAAGTTATGGCAGACGAAGCTGCCAGGGATGCAGTCCAAACAGTCCAGTCCGCCAAGACAACAAAACACGAAGAAACAGTCTACCATGAGGACGCCAAACCCTCAGAGGAATCTTTGGAGGAAGAATATCCTGAAGTCAACAAGCTTCACAAGCAAACCAACGCGCAGCAATGCAGCAGCAAACAGCAAGAGAACACGTATAAGGCAGTTCTCTTACCAAGATGTAAAGGGTGCGGCAGCAACCATTTTTGCGCCGATTACAAATTCCAGTCAGCCACGCGCAGCGGTTTGCAGAGCTCGCCAGAGGTACTGGCCGCCCAAACACCAGTCAGAAGACGTGACCAGGAGAGGTACCGAGACCCAGGATAAATTCAGTGTGGGGCTTTGTAGAAGCCGTAGAAGCGTATGCTGCACAGGGGCCTGCACCCCCTCAAACCTAAACTCAAACTGCAAGTAGAGCTACAAGGAGTCCCTTGTAAAATGGAGTTGGACTCTGGCTCTGCTGTTTCCATTATTTACCAGGACACCTTCAATTTCATGTGCAGGTGCAGTAATAAATGGGCCAAGCTGAGGCCCTTAGACATACTCTTAACTGACTTTCAAAATGCTCAAGTCAAAGTTAAGGGATAAGCCACCTTGGCTGTAAAATTTAAGGGGTTTTATGGGCACCTGGATGTCATAGTAGTAGGGGGCCAGAGAACGAGTTTCGTAGGACTCGATTGGTTTGATGCCTTAGGCATTCAGTTAACTGACATCAACCGGACACAAGCTGCAAACCTTTCATCAGTTTGTGAGGACTTTGCAGATGTTTTTGATTCAGCCTTTGGAACATACATAGGCCTGTCTATCTCATTCAAGCTAGACCCCAACGTAGTCCCCATTAGGGTTAAGCCACAAAGGGTCCCTTTTGCCCCCAATCATAAAATTGGCTCAGAAATAGACAAGCTTGTTGAACAGGGCATTTTACAACCTGTTGATGGTGGGGAGTGGGAAACTCCTATAGTCACCCCACTTAAGGCCAACAGGGAAATTAGGATATGTGCAGACTATAAATGTAAAATCAATAAAGCCCTTAAGCAACACATTTACCCTGTCTATGTGGTAAATCACATTTTAGCTTCCTTGCAAAGGGCTACTATTTTCGCTAAATTAGATTTAGCACAGGCCTATCAGTAATTGTCGGTTGATGAGGCCACAGCTGCAGCTCAGACAATCGTGACTCACAGAGGGGCTTTTAAAGTTAAGCATGTACAATTTGGAGTCAACGTGGCCCCAGGCATTTTCCAAGGAATCATGGAACGCACACTTAAAGGCATTCAGAGCATCTGCCCTTATTTTGATGATGTTCTTATTGCTGGGGAATCTACAGAAGTGTTAGCCAGCAGGCTCAGGGCTGTCCTACAGAGGCTTCGTGAAGCAAGCCTCAAATTAAAAAAGAGCAATTGTAGTATTGGGTTCCCTTCAAAAGAATTTCTGGGATTTCAAATTGATGCTAACGGTATCCACCCTGCGAAATCCAAAGTGAAGGCCATTAAATTGGCTCCCAGTCCTAAATCCAAAGGAGAGCTACAAGAATTCTTGGGCCTCCTCAACTTCTACCATGCCTTTCTGACTAACAAGGCTGCATTGGCAGAGCCTCTTCACAGGCTCTTAGATAAGAAAGCTCCATGGAAATGGACCAGCATTCATGAAAAAAGCTTCCAGGACTTAAAGGCACTGTTGTCAGTTAAATCCACTGTAACTCATTTTAGGGAGTCTAAACCAGTCTGTTTAGCATGTGATGCATCTCCTTATGGGATGGGAGCAGTCTTGAGTCATTTAGAAAAGAATGGAACACAAGTCCCTATTGCATTTTATTCTAGGACACTGTCCTCTGCTGAGCGTAACTACGCTCAAATTGACAAAGAGGCCCTAGCAATTGTAGCTGGAATTAAAAAAAAAAATCATGACTATTTATATGACAGGGACTTCATGGTCTTTACAGACCACAACCACTGTTGGGACTCTTCACAACAGACAAACAACCCCCCACATACTTTCACCAAGAATGTTGAGATGGTCTGTTTTCTTATCTGCATACACATTTAAATTGATTCACAAACCTGGTAAAGAAATGGGCCATGCTGATGGCCTCAGCAGACTCCCACTGCCACTGACAGAACTGTCCCCTGTGGCCAGAATTCTGTACATTCAGGACCTGCCAGAATTTCCCCTCCATGCTGGGGACATAGCTGCAGAAACAGCTACAGATAGAACACTTAGTAGAGTGCTTTCATGGGTACACACGGGGTGGTTGGATAAAAGCCCAGGCTCTGAGTTTCAGAGTTATTTTGTCAGATGACATGAGCTATCAGCTCACAAAGGGTGCATCCTATGGGGAAACAGAGTCATAATCCCCTCTTCACTGAGAGACAGGGTTTTACAGTCATTACATGAGGGCCATCCAGGCATTGTCAGAATGAAAGCTTTAGCAAGAAGCTACCTGTGGTGGCCTGGCCTTGACAAGGACATTGAGGCACAGGTACATGGTTTTATACATGCCAGGAATCTAGGCCTGAGATGTCACCCACCCCAGTTCACAGGTGGGAAGAAATGCACACTCCCTGGTCTAGACTTCACATAGACTACGCTGGGCCCTTTCAGGAACAGCTCTTCCTCATAGTGGTGGACAGCCACTCCAAATGGCTGGAAGTAATCCCAGTGCAAACATGACTACTACTAGGACCATCCAGGTGCTAAGAAAACTCTTTGCCACACATGGCTTGCCAGATGTCTTAGTTTCAGACAATGGAGCTCAATTCACCGCTGCTGAATTTCAGGCCTTCCTAAGAGTAAATCTTATCAGGCATGCAACATCTGCCCCTTTTCACCCACCCTCTAATGGTCAAGCTGAATGAACGGTGAGGACCATGAAGGAATCACTCAAATGCATCGTAACAGGTGACTGGCATCACAGACTGGCAGATTTTTTACTCTGCCAACATTCTACACCCTGCACTGCTACAGGCAAAAGCCCTGCAGAACTTTGATGGGGGAGGCAACTGATCACTAAACTAGACAGGTTGCATCCAGATAGAGTGGCAGCAGAGGCCTCTCAAACGAATCCTCCAAGGGGGCTGCAAGTGGGTGATTGGGTATGGGCCAGAAACTATGGACATGGGAATTTGTGGGTTCCTGGTAAAATTACCAAATCATCTGGTCCCCTTTCTTACGAAGTGGGGCTGGAGGGAGGGCGAGTTGTCAGACGCCACATTGATCAACTCAGAAAACAGTTTCCAGAATGGCCACTAAGTGAGGACTGCATCATAAGTCCCTCCCAAAGTTCCCAAGCTTGCAGCCAAGCTAGCCCATACATGGACTCTCAAGACTCTTCCTTCTTAAGTAATGAGGAACTGGGCGTAGAGGAAGAGAGTCCAGAAGTGCAACATGGATCCTTTGAAGGAGCAAGCCAACCAGACTTTAACAACCACTGTGCCAACTCTGCTGATCCATCTGACTCTGGGGTGGGCCAACCTGGAGAGGCCAGCCAGAGAGCATCCAATTCCTTTGACTCAGGTGCATCAAAGGACAATGGTCCTCCTGGCTCGCTGGGTAAGCTGGTAGACCACAAAGTGACTGGAACCCTGAGGCATTCCACAAGGGCATGCAAGCCTCCTTCTTACCTTTCTGATTACGTTGTAAAATAAAGGAACTGTAATGTTGTCTGTTCTGTAACTTGTCACTGTACTGAACAATACTGGAACTATGATGTTAACTGTCTAGTGTGCTGTCAATGAAAACCTATTCATTCAGATACTATGAGGTTAACCCGTGTAACTTGTATTATGTTTTTCTAAGGTTGATATGATGTTAAGTCTTGTACTTGTATTGTTTGCCAATTATTGCTATGATGTTTGTCTGATCTAAGAGGGTAGGAGTGTTATGTATTGGGCTCAATTGTAGCATCACGTGGTAAGCTGGAGCAGCTAACGGCTCTCCAGCAACCCAGACTCCAGGTCTCCAGTGCTGCTATTGGCTGCCCCTAGGCGACAATGGTTGCTTTAAACCCATTGGCTGCCGCCTAGGGGCCTGGCTATAAATTGCTGCAAGCTGTAGCCCAATTCTCAGTTCAGATCCTGCAAGCAATAAACCATGAACTTTGCTGAACTCACTTCCCTCGTCTTCTTTCCTGTGTGAAGAACCCGCTATATAACACCTACCACCTTGGTTGGTATGAATTCCAGGATGTAAACCATTATTGGAAATAGCTTAATGGCAGTAAACTTAAGTGAGCAATAATAATGGGTGATGTTTGCTTATTTATTCAATTTAGATAGCCACTCATCTCACATATTGTGACTAGGGCTGGCTCACAATTGTTAAAACAGCACCAAAGAACCATATGCAAATTATACATAAAACAGCCAAAAAAGAGTATATAGCCATGCTTAAAACCAAGTTAAAAACCAATGAATATTATCAGTGGCAAAGACACAATCCATAACTTCCAATACAAACAATGAAGAGCTTTTAGACCAGGGGTCTTCAAACTTGGTCCTTTTATGACTTGTGGACTTCAACTCCCAGAATTCCTTCAGCCAGGCACATTTTAGACTATAGCCAGATTACATAAGAATGGTGGCAAAGCCATATCTTCAGAGCCTTCAAAAAAGCCTGTATAGCCATGGTGAATCTAATTCCCAGAGGTACGATATTCGAAAGGGTGGGCGCCATGACAGAAAAGGCTCTCTCCCTTCTATACAATGCCTCTTCCATTGAACCTGCTAGACATAAAGGAATGAGTATCTATTACTAGGGAGAACAGTTCCTCAAACAACTCAGGTCCATATCATAGGTCATTATTGGCACATTAAATTGCACCACGAAGCATATTGGCAACCAAAGTTGCTCAAAGAGCAGAGATATAATATGCACTAATCAAGGAACACACATAACTGCCCATGCAAACTGTAATAATGTTTTGGTACATATTTGCTACATTATGATGTGTTCAGTACTTGAAAAGCAAAGAAACCTCACATAAGATGTGAATAGAGTGTGCACTTAATTCCTTTCTCCTAGGAGTTAATTGCTGTCCACAAGTCATAAAAGGGCCAAGTTTGAACACCCCCCGAGTTTAGGGAATGTCAATGTCAATGTTCTACTGTTTCTAAGGGCTTCAGGCGTGGATGTGTCAAGTGAAGGTCACGTGATGGGTCTTGTGATGGATCAGGTATGAGTCATCAGTGACAAGCTTGTGATGGGACTTGTGATGGGGAGGTTATATCAGGTCATTGGGAGGTGAACCAATGGTGGTTGGTGGCTTGCGTGGATTGGTTGAGGGTTGGTGCTGTCTCTGGTTGGTTGTGTGGTTGATTTGGATTCTGAGGGGTTCATAGGCTCCCTCACAAGGCCCATCACAAGACTCATCACAAGACCCTTACTTGACACACCCACACCTGAAGCCCTTATAAACAGTAGAACACTGACATTGACACCCCCTAAATTCTGCTGAAGATATTACCTAGCCTGGTAACAAAACTTCACCCTCATGCTATACCTGAGCTACAGATATTTACCTCTATTGCAAACAAAGTTAAGTCTTATCAGAAACCAGGTAAATGTCAGGACTGAGAAGAAGATCTCAATAACCAGACTATTCTAAGAAATAATAATTATTAATTCTATGTTTATCCTCCCTTTTACTTTTACAACTTAAGAAGGGTATATAATGCTCTAAAAGGGTTGCGGTGGCTCAGTGGGTTAGGATGCTGAACTTGTCGATCAGAAGGTTGGCGGTTTGGTGGGTCGAATCCCGAGTGCCACGTAACAAAGTGAGCACCTGTTACTCGTCCCAGCTTCTGCCAACCTAGCAGTCCGAAAGCATGTAAAAATGCAAGTAGAAAAATAGGGACCACCACGGTGGGAAGGTAACAGCGTTCCGTGCGCCTTTGGCGTCTAGTCATGCTGGCCACATGACCACGGAGATGTCCTCGGACAAGCGCTGGCTCTTTGGCTTTGAAACGGAGATGAGCACCAGCCCCTAGAGTTGGAAACGACTAGTATGCATGTGCGGGGCAACCTTTACCTTTACCTTTATAATACTCTGTTTAATCTATTTTCCCTATAAAACTACCCAGTGAATGGATTGGGTTGACCCAAATTCACTCAGCCTACTTTAAAATAAAGCTTTTAGCATAAAATTAGTCATTAGTAAGCAAAATGAATTCCAAATGTATTTTTTTTCCTCAGTAGTATTATTCTCAGTTCATTGTATATAATTCACAACCCATATATGATGGATTCCATTTAATGAGTGGCAATAATAATATATGGATAGGAAACTTGGAACTTTTCTTTATGAAATCCCTCTGTCGTAGAGATGATTTCAGTAGAGGCAAAGCATCAATTACAAAGCAGATTATGATTAACTCCCTAGAATATTCCCCAGGCTTAAGTTTTTCAAATACTTTATAAAAAAGTAAATAAAATTTTCTATTAAAAAGAGAGAGCACAGCTATAAATCTCATATTGGAGATTCCTGTATGGGTGAGGAGAAAAGTAGCATTAAGGCAACGGTGCTTCTGAACATAGAAAAAATAAAGGAGATGGAGATTTTCATCTGTGGCTTCAAAGTATATTGTAGTTTAAATCAACTGGCAAAATCTGGGTTTATATTCTTGGTAATATTTTATTCTTTCTTTCTTTCTCTTTCCTTTCTTCTTCTTCTTCTTCTTCTTGTTCTTGTTCTTGTTCTTGTTCTTCTTCTTCTTCTTCTTCTTCTTCTTCTTCTTCTTCTTCTTCTTCTTCTTCTTCTTCTTCTTCTTCTTCTTCTTCTTCTTCTCCTCCTCCTCCTCCTCCTCCTCCTCCTCCTCCTCCTCCTCCTCCTCCTCCTCCTCCTCATTTATTTATTTATTAAATTTATATGCTGCCCACCTCACTGTCAGGCAACTCTGGCCAGCTTGTAACATCATAAAAGCAACAATACAAAATATTAAACATTAAAATTAACACAAATTAAATCAGTTAGGAACCTGAATACAACAGATTGGGAGTGGGATCTTCTTCCTAGTCTCCTGAGTAGGGCCCCAGATTAATCAAAAGGGCCAGGTTTTGAGGTTGTTTTAGATGAAGATTATTATTTATATCCTGCTTTTCTTGCAAGAGTTCAGTGGATATTCAATTTATCTTCCCAGCAGCACCCCAGCCAGATAGGTTAAATGAGTTGCTAATCACCTAGTAATTTTATATTAAGGAAGAATTTAAACTTGGAATCTTTCACAATGCCAAATTCTGTGTTAATGTTCTGTATGGAACAGAATATAATAATTGGAAGGGACCTTGGAGGTCCCTTCTACTCAAACCCCCTGGTCAAGCAGGAAACCCTATACCATTTCAGACAAATGGTTGTCCAATCTCTTAAAAACCACCAGTGTAGGAACTCCTACAGCTTCTGGAGGCAAGTCATTCCACTGATTAATTGTTACTGTCAGGAAATTTCTCCTGCACTGGCACTCTCCTGCATTACTCACTGGCCCAAATTCAAATTGGAATCTGCACACATTGGAATGTGAAACCTCCCATAGACATATTAAGTATTAGATTGCCATCAATATTGGCAGCATACAGTATATAACCAACTTCTTCTTTATGACCTCTCGTCTAGACTACTGCAACGCTCTCTACATGGGGCTGCCCTTGAGGACCACTCGGAGGCTCCAACTGGTACAGAATGCAGCCGCGAGAGTTGTGTTGGGAGTCTCCCGATACTCCCATGTTACACCTCTGCTCCGTGAGCTGCATTGGTTGCCAGTTGTCTTCCGGGTGAGATTCAAGGTGCTAGTAATGGTGTTCAAAGCCCTCCATGGCATGGGGCCGGAGTACCTCAGGGAACATCTGCTGCCGGCATCAAGCTCCCTGCGCCCTCTGCGTTCCCACAGAGAGGGCCTCCTCAGGGTGCCACCGGTCAGAGAATGCCGACTGGTGGCCCCCAGGGGGAGATCCTTCTCTGTGGGCGCCCCGGAGCTATGGAACCAGTTACCGGTTGAGCTCCGGACAGCGCCCGATCTGCGCTCCTTTCGCCGCGATCTGAAAACATACTTGTTCGAGCAAGCCGGCCTGGCCTGAGGGGGGATTGGTGGGGTTTTTTATTATTTTTATTGGGTTTTTTTTACTATGTATCAATTGTATTTTAATCGGGCATGCATTTAATTATCTTTTAGTTTTTGTAAATTTCTGTGTTTTATTCTTGCCCTGTACACCGCCCTGAGTCCTCCGGGAGAAGGGCGGTATAGAAATATTAATAAATTAAATTAAATTAAATTAAAAATTCATAGTACTCTATCCTTTTCTATCAAACACAGCATCCAGCATCATTTATGTTCATTGTTAAGGCTTCAGTCCTTTGCACACCTGTCCAATTCACTTGAAAGCACTGTAATTTCAGGCAGGCATGTGTAGATGCACATTAACTCTTTTGTTTTCTTCATAAATCGGTAAATTTAAATCAGGGAGCAACTTTGAGAATTTTATACCAATCCTTCCCAGCATCTTAGCTGGTAAGCCCTTTATTTGCTTACTTTTTTTTTTTTTTGCAAATTCACCTACACTGCTGTGCATTCCCTCCCCCCCCCAACTTGTCTCCTCTGAAGAAAATAGATTAATCTCCTGTCCTTCTATCTATATCAGTTGGTGCTTCCACTTTGGAGCAGAAGAAGCAGAACAAATTTGCACATCAAAGCGTTGTGTTGAGCTTTTTCACAAGCCTGATCTGGAATGGCTGCAGAAGCAGGCATCAACCAAATGACAATCCATGGCTTTTCCAACCTTTCAGTAAACTGAAATGCCACACTGAGTCTGCCAAACTCTGACTGCTCAGCAAATTCATCACAAACTAACTGATATCTTAAAGAACAATGAAAATTAGAAAAGCCTAAGAATAAAGACAAAAGAATGTCCAGTAGTTGATATGGCCAGAGACAAAGGAAACTTTAATGCTACAAAAAATATGTATACCATTGATAGGTGGAATGTCAGAACTATGAATCAAGGCAAACTTAATGTTGGTAGGACCAAAATGTCAAGTCTGAACATTGACATTCTAGCAATCAGCAAATTGAAACAAACTGGAACTGGTTACTTCATATCTGAGGAGCAACCATTCCTCTTTTGCAGACAAGAAAATCATAAAAGAAATGGAGAAGCAATCATTTTTAATAAAAGTCTGTGCTCAGATACAACACAAACAAATGATAAATGATCCCAGTTCCCTTACCCTTATCATTATTACCGTAATATATGTCTATCAACTAACCACAGATAAATACAAAATAGCAGTTAGACAGTTCTGTGGCAATTAACAATACTTTGTCAGCATTAAAAAAATGTAATAATAAGAAATAAAATCTCATCTTGAATAATGGGAAAGGAAGTCTTAGTGCAGTGTTTTTCAACCACTGTTCCATGGCACACTAGTGTGCCGCGAGATGTTGCCTGGTGTGCCGTGGGAAAAATTGAAAAATTTGAAAGATTTTTTTTAAAAAAGTCAAATTTTCGCCCACTAGGTGGGCGCCGGACTGTGTCCTAGGTATGGGGGGGTGGGGTTTTGACTCCGCCCTCGGCCAGCAGGGGAGCCGATTGGCGCTCCTCAGGGGGACAGCCTCCACTTTTCTGATGTCTGGGCTGTGATTGGTCCAGACTCCAGCCTGGACCTATAACAGTAGGACATCATCTTCCGACTTCCTTCCCGCCCGAGCACAGTGTGCGCAGCAGCGGAGAGAAGAAGACGTCGTGACTCGAGTCACCAGGAGGACCGGAGCAGGAGGAGACGGACGAGACAAAATCGTGGTTTCAAGCTAAGATTTGCTGATCTACCTTTGGACAGTTTTTGGTTGTATACTGCCAAGGAGTTCCCCCTTCTGGCAAACAAAGCTATTTTGACATTGCTCCCATTTTCCACTACATATCTGTGTGAGATGAGCTTTTCAAGCATGATTGCTATAAAAACTAAATACAGAGAGAGACTGAGAGCTGTTGACGAAGAGCTACGTGTGTGTCTTTCTTCGATTCCAGCCAGAATATCAGCTTTGTGTTCAGCCAAACAGGCCCAGGTTGCGCACTGAATAAAGTATTTTATAATTTTTCATATTTCTGTTTACTTACTATTTCATAATAAAGTAATTATAAAATACTTTCTTTGTGTTTATTTGATTCCTATTCAAGAGAATTACTTTATATATAGTCAATATAGGCACAGAGTTAAATTTTTTAACATTTTCTAATGGTGGAGTGCCTCATGATTTTTTTCATGAAACAAGTGTGCCTTTGCCCAAAAAAGGTTGAAAAACACTTTCTTAGTGTACAGAATAAAACAGGAGATAGACAAATTGAGTTATGCTAAGAAAACTATAGAAAATACCAAGAGGACTACAGATGAATAATATGCAGTACAGATAACTAAAATTAACCTGACTATATGCAGAACACAAGCAAGCAGTTAGGTGAGGAGACCCAAACTCATTGGTAGCCTCACATTGCAATGAACAATGCTTATTTTGTATATAGTATGTTATGTTGTATGCAGTATGTTTAAATGTGTGTTATGTATGTGTACACTTTGAGAGCAAGCAACTAATTTTTATTTTTAATGTGTGCCATTGTGCCCACAGTAAAAAATGACAATAAAGGTTATCTATCTACATACATTCAATTTTGCAGCTACTTAAATTGTTGGCCAAGCAGGTATAAAGATAGACTAGGAAATTATTGAAGCCTGGGAAATGGGCCACTTGTCAGTCAACAGGTGTGCTGATTTACCACCAGCCTATCAGGCACTTAGGACTTGGTAGCACAAGGAAACAAAAGCCAATGACTTAATAGCCAGAAATCAATCAACCAATAAGAAGCCATACCCAACTAGGCACCACATAAACATGATGCATAAAAGAGCCCAAAGCAAAAAAAGTCCCTGAGGATGGGTTCCAGCACAAGTCCAAGATCTTGGAAAACTAAACCTCTGGTCCCAGTGATGAACCCAGATTGGATCCTGCAACATTTTATTGGAACAAGTATATTTGCTTTCATTCATGACTATATACTCTGCAAGTAAAGATGGAGAAACTCTATTCAGTCAATAAAAACAATGTTGGTCAGATTATGAACTCAGTATAAGTCCTATACTGAAGGAAATACAACTGTCAGTTGATTATGAACTCAGTATAAGTCCTATACTGAAGGAAATACAACTGTCAGTTGACATATCAACACAATATGATCTTAGCAATGCTCCATATGATTGTGTGGTGAAGGTAAAATACACTACATTGATTTCATTAGATTTGATCAATAAATTCATGAAGAACTCTGAACTGTAATTCATGACCTCATTAAAAATTAAGCAAACAAAACTATTCCAAATGCGAAAAGCACAAGAAGCTGAAATTTCTGTCCAGTGATACTTAGAAATTATTTGAAGAACACAGAAGCAAGAAGAAAGGCAGTAGACAAGAAAGAAAGGTCAGCAAAATACTGAGTTCAAGAGTAAGAAAAGAAAGAGATACATCTAAATATGCAATGCAAATATTTATTTATAAAAAATGCAGCAGTCAAAGGGAATTTTTTGTGCAAAGAGAGACACAAGAAGAAACAAAGAAGGCAAAGGTCTACTGGAAAACAGAGATAAAAAGAAGAGATGTGCAAATATTTGAAAGAACTATACAAAAAATAATAATCCCAAATCAATAAATACGTACAAAATTCCATCATGGAACAAGTCAGAATGTTTCGTTAAATGTACCCTAAAAATATTGCTAACAGCAATTGCAGAAGTTAATGAAATGCCAAGATAAGATGAGGTAGATGAAATGGAAAAACAGTGCTGATGACTGGAAAACATAAATTTATATTCTGATTTTTTTTAAAAAAAGCACATTGGTAAACAATGCTCAAAGTACTAAAGAATTACACTTATTCTACAAGCTAACACATTTATGTGTACCAGCTGGATCTGGATGATCCGGTCTGTGGCCAACTCACCACAGCCAATTGCCGTGGCCAGCTGGCCTGACTGATTCGCCATAGTCAACTTGCCACAGGACAACTTGCCACAGCCAACTTACCACAGGACAACTCACTGTGGGACAACAACAACAACAACAACAACAACAACAACAACAACAACAATAATAATAATAATAATAATAATAATAATAATAATAATAATAAAAAATAAATAATAATAATAATAATAATAATAATAATAATAATAATAATAATAATAATAACTTAAAAACTTAAAAACTTAAAAACTTAAAAACTTAAAAGCTTCCAGTGTTGGAGCATTCACAGCTTCTGGAGGCAGGTTGTTAATTGGTTAATTGTTCTAACTGTCAGGAAATTTCTCCTTAGTTCTAGGTTGCTTCTCTCTTTGGTTAGTTTCCATCCATTGCTTCTTGTCCTGCCTCCAGGTGCTTTGGAGAATAGCTTGATTCCCTCTTCTTTGTGGCAGCCCCTGAGATATTGGAAGACTGCTATCATGTCACCCCTCATCCTTCTCTTCATTAAGCTAGACATACCCACCTCCGTTACATGGATGATCTGAAGCTGTATGGAAAAACATCATCTGAAATAGAATCACTGCTGAACACTGTCCGTATATATAGCCAAGATATTGCAATGGAGTTTGGCTTGGACAAATGTACCACACTTACTCTCAAACAAGGAAAAATAGTGAAAACTAAAGGAATAAAGATGCACCACAAAAATAACATTAAGAGTTTGAATGAGGAAGATTACTACAAATACTTGGGTATCCTTCAAGCTGACAACATCGAGCACACTGAAGTCAAGAAAAAGATTAAAGGTGAATACATCAAGAGAGTGAAGAAGATCTTAAAATCCAAACTCAATGGAGGAAATATTGTGAAGGCAATCAACACCTGGGCAATTCCAGTCATTAGATACACAGCTAGAATAGTGGACTGGACTCAAACAGAACTAAAAGCAGTGGATAGGAAGACCAGAAAAATAATGATAATGAATCATGCCCTTCATCCACGCAGTGACATTAACAGACTCTATCTACCAAGGCAAATAGGTGGACGTGGAATGCTGCAAGTACATCAGATGGTTGAAGAAGAAAGAATGGCTTTGGAAGAATATCTGAAAGACAATGATGAAGATGCACTGAAATTAGTATATCAGGAAGGCTTACTGACTACTGGAGAGACCAAACTGGCCTACAAGAAAGATCAAATGAAGAACAGAATAGAGGCATGGGAAGACAAAGCACTACATGGCCAGTACATTAAAAAAAATAGCTGGGAAAGCAGATAATTACAAGACCCGGCAATGGCTAAGAGCGTTCACAGCTTCTGGAGGCAGGTTGTTCCACTGGTTAATTGTTCTAACTGTCAGGAAATTTCTCCTTAATTCTAGGTTGCTTCTCTCTTTGGATAGTTTCCATCCGTTGCTTCTTGTCCTGCCTCCAGGTGCTTTGGAGAATAGCTTAACTCCCTCGTCTTTGTAGCAGCCCCTGAGATATTGGAAGACTGCTATCATGTCATCCCTCATCCTTCTCTTCATTAAACTAGACATACCCAATTCCAGCAACTGTTCTTTACATGTTTTAGCCTCCAGTCCCCTAATCATCTTTTTTTTTATTGAAAAGTTTTAAAATACAGTTTTCCTTTAACAAACCCCCCTTCCCCCTCCCTACTCCCCCCTCCCTCCCCCCAACCTCCCCCCTCCCCCCTCCCTCCCCCCCCTCCCCCCCGACTTCCCAGAGCTAAATACAAGGTATATATATATAAAAAGGCAATCATAAACAACCATATACTAACAACTATAAATTCTAAAATCCATCACTCTCTAGCTTATATAGGATAAAACACACCTTAGCAATATTAAATATATATAAAAAACTAGAATGGAAAAAGAAAAAAAACGAAAGAAGACTTATTCGAATGCTACATAAAACTTCTTAACCCTATACTTGTTCTGGATAAACTCAATCCATTTTCTCCATTCCATAATATAACGTTCTTGCGAATGATCTTTCAAATAGGCCGAAATCTTCGCCATCTCTGCCAGGTCGGAAACCTTTAAAGTCCATTCTTCTATGGTCGGCAGTTCCTCTTTCTTCCAATATTGACCTATCAAAAGTCTTGCTGCCGTAACTAAGTTCAACATCAACTTGGAGTCCACAACTGTAGCATCAACAATTATTCCCAACAAAAAAAATTGCGCACAAAACTTTATCCTCTGTTTAAAAATCTTCTGCATGTTCCACCAGACTTTTATCCAAAAAGCCTTAACCTTTTTACATGTCCACCATATGTGAAAATATGTTGCATCTTCATCACCGCACCTCCAACATTTAGGCTGATAATTCGGATACATACTTGCAAGCTTTTTAGGATCTAAATGCCATCTATAAAACATTTTGTAAAAGTTCTCTCTTAGATTTTGAGCTTGAGTAAATTTTACATTCCTCACCCAAATCTTTTCCCACGTGTCCATTGTAATAACTTCCTGAATGTTTTGGGCCCATTTTATCATACAATCCTTAACAAGCTCTGTTTCTGAATCAATCTCTATCAATGCAAGATATATCCGTTTGATATGTGCTGGTCCCTGATTTCTAATTTGCTTTATCAAATTTTCATCAGTCATTGCAAATCCATTTTTCTGGTCTTCTTTCCACCTGGCCCGTAGTTGAATATATTGAAACCAAGTTTGAACAACCTTCTCTTCTCGCAAGAGACTATATGATTTCAAACACCAAACATTCCTTTCCAGGCTTAAAATTTCCTTGTACGTAGTCACATCATGTTTGAAACCAGCATGTATATTTTCTATTGCATGTTTTGGAATTGCCCACAATGGTATCTTGCTGCTTAACTTATGTCTATACTTCTTCCAAACTCTCAGCAATGCCTGTCTTAAAATATGCATCCTAAACACAGTATCTACCTTCTTATCATACAACAAATATGCATGCCAGCCAAACAACAAATCATGGCCCTCAAGATTTAATAACCTCAATTGCGTCAAATTAATCCAATCGCTTATTCCTACTAATGCAGCAGCTTCATAATATAATTTAAAATTAGGCAATTTAAGGCCACCTCTCTCACGAGTATCCTGCATAATCTTAAGTTTAACTCGTGGCTTTTTCCCTGCCCACACAAATTTATTGATACCACGCTGCCATTCCTCCAAATTAGAATCTTTCTTAAGAATCGGTATCATTTGAAATAAAAATAAAAATTTGGGCAGGACATTCATTTTCACTGCTGCAATCCGTCCCAACAAAGACAATTGCAATTTTTGCCAACTCTCCAATTCTTTTTGAATTTTCCCCCATAGTTTTTCATAATTATTTTTATATAGCTTTGTATTAGAGGGCGACAAAATCACCCCCAAATATTTAACCCTTTTAACAAACAACAAATCATGGCCCTCAAGATTTAATAACCTCAATTGCGTCAAATTAATCCAATCGCTTACTAATGCAGCAGCTTCATAATATAATTTAAAATTAGGCAATTTAAGGCCACCTCTCTCACGAGTATCCTGCATAATCTTAAGTTTAACTCGTGGCTTTTTCCCTGCCCACACAAATTTATTGATACCACGCTGCCATTCCTCCAAATTAGAATCTTTCTTAAGAATCGGTATCATTTGAAATAAAAATAAAAATTTGGGCAGGACATTCATTCTCACTGCTGCAATCCGTCCCAACAAAGACAATTGCAATTTTTGCCAACTCTCCAATTCTTTTTGAATTTTCCCCCATAGTTTTTCATAATTATTTTTATATAGCTTTGTATTAGAGGGCGACAAAATCACCCCCAAATATTTAACCCTTTTAACAATCTCAAATCCGGTTAATCCTTCTAAGAGAGCCTTCTGTGAAACTGTCATATTTCTAGCCAAAATTTTAGTTTTCTGTGTATTTACTTTAAATCCAGAAATCTTCCCATATTGTGTTATTATCTCCATCAGTCCCCTAATCATCTTTGCTGCTCTTCTCTGTCCTCTTTCTAGAGTCTCAAGATCTTTTATATTTTAATATTTATGACCATATTTTCCACAAAATTATTGTATTTCTGGATTGACTTTCTTATGTTACTATTGTTGGCCATGGTTCAATTGAAATTAATTTAACTTTTGCATTTGTTGAATTGTCCCCTGGCAAGTTGGTCATGGCAAGTTGGCCATGGAGAATTGACCATGGAGAGTTGGCCATGGTGAATAGTCCCATTCTGCACAAGAACATATGGATTGAATAATGAGAAATGCAAGGCATCTTAAAACAGACACCTGTTTTCATTCTTATTGTATTTTATTTATTGTGTTTATCTTGCTGATTATAGCAATAGCTGATCAATAATTATGATCATGTAGCATAGTCTTTTAAAATATGAGTGTTCCAGGCCATCTCGTCTGCCTAAGGAAGAAAATACATGATGATTCCAGTTAGACTAGAGTATAGAGCAACTTAAGCATTTAAAAATGTTGAAGTTGTGCCCTAAGGTTGTATACTATTACTTCATTTTTTAAAGTTTGATGCAACAGATATA
This sequence comes from Vipera ursinii, assembly GCF_947247035.1. Lineage (NCBI taxonomy): Eukaryota > Metazoa > Chordata > Lepidosauria > Squamata > Viperidae > Vipera > Vipera ursinii. Next base: position 13,165,588 of record NC_139518.1, read on the forward strand.
ATGATAAAAACTGGATTAAAAGGAATAGGAATTATAAATAAAATTAAAATTGTTAGAAGAAAGATAAACTCGTATCTTCTTATATGCTGATAATACTACTTTGATAGCTGGAAGTGAGAAATCCTTAAGTAATCTCTTGCTAAATATATATTAAAAAAATAGCCCAAACAGCCTGCTACTCTGTATTTATTTATTTATTTTAAAAAACCAGCAGGCAATGCCAATCCAATACAAATAGGCAGAGAAGTTAAAAGAGTAACAGAGTCTCTCTTTCTGGTGCAAAAGTTCTTATGGATAATGACTGTAGCCATGAAATAAAGAGATGGATCCTCCTTGGAAGAAAGACTGTAAATACTTTAGAGAAGAGAGCAGGCGAGACAGCAAAGTTAAGTAACTTAACTTTTATTAAGAACCAGGCGAGGAACAGGAGAACAGCGCTCTTATTTATACTCGCAGCTGTCAACATATCGACCAATCAGGGCTGAGCCGGTTTCCCGCGCTGTCTGCTTCGCCAATCCGAGCCGGCTGGGTTTTGACAGCTCGGAGCTGTCATCGGTAGCACGTGCGGTTGCCAGGTGATTCTGACAGCCGAGAGCTGTCAGACGGCGGGCGCCTGCGTGGTTCTGTCCGGCAGCTTTTGACAGCTGTCAAAAGCTGCCGTGGCTTTTACCTCAGCCCTGTATTCAATTATAATTATGTTAACATTAATAACATGTAAATACACAACACCCCTTACCCCTCCCTCTGATTGAGTTGCCGTTTCCCTGATTGTTTCTTTTTGGGGTTGCCCCATTCGAAGTCTTCTAAATAAGTGGGGGGTCTTTTTATTCTTTCGGACCGTCCGGGAATGGGTTCTTCCGTATGTTCTTTTTCTTGGTATGTGTTGGAATTTGGCTCGGGGGGTGGGGGGCTTGACTCTCTTGCTTCGGGGTTTCCTTGATGGAAGAAGTCCCGTTGTGGGGGTTTTGTAGTGGTGTCGATTGTTCAGGGGTGTCTTGATGTGCAGTTGCCAGCGGCGGTGGTTCAGATTGCATTTCCGGGTTCCCCCTCTCCCCCATATTTTGTGGGCTGCGACGCCGTAGTTGGTCTATGTGTCTGTGGATGTGGGAATTATTTCCCGTGTCAATGACGTATGATAGGGGACCTGTTCATTCTAAGACGACCCCCTGTGTCCATTTATTGCCCCCTCCGTAGTCCCTGGCCCAGACAGCTTGCCCTGTGCTGAGAGTTCTGTACTGGAGGGGAAGCTCTGGGTCTGGTGGGGATCTGTCAGGATGTAAACGGTCCAATCTGGTAGTTAGTCTCTTGCCCCAGCGAAGTTCTGCTGGAGACTTCCCTGTAGTTGTGCAGGGGGTGGTGTGTTGCGATAAAAGGAATTGAGCAAGTCTGCGGTGCCAGTTGCCGGAGATGATTTTCCGCAGTGCCTCTTTGGTCGACTTCACCATCACCTCAGCCAAGCCGTTAGTGGATGGGTGAAACGGAGCCGTGGTGGTGTGCCTAATAGAGTTCGCCGTATTGAAACTCTGGAATTCGTAGGAAGTAAATTGGGGGCCGTTATTGGAGACTAATACATCCGGAAGCCCATGTGTGGCAAACAACCCCCTTAAAACCTGTATTGTGGCTGCAGAAGTTGTGCTTGTAACTGGGGCCACCTCTAGCCATCTGGAATAGCTATCCACGACTATTAGGAATGTTTGTCCTTGGAATGGACCTGCAAAGTCTATGTGGATGCGTGACCAGGGTGTCTTGGTTGTTTCCCATCTGTGTATGAGAGCTTGGGGCTGGGCTGCTCTGACAAGTTGGCAGGGATAACACCCAGCTACATGTGCTTCTATTTGCTTGTCTAATCCTGGCCACCAGACGTAGCTTCTGGCCAGAGCCTTCATTTTGACGGTGCCCGGGTGACCTTCGTGGAGGCTTTCTAACACCTTTATAATCTGTGCTTTTCGGGTATTACTACCCTGCTGCCCCATAATAAACATCCTTGATGGGTGGATAATTCTTTTTGTTTCAAAATATAAGGTTGGAATTCTGGGTCTGGGGGTGTGGATTGCCAGCCTGACGTGACATAGCCTAAGACTCTGCCCAGTGTTTTGTCTGCAGCTGTGGCTGCAGAAATGTCCTTGACGGATAATGGGCATTCAGGCAGTTCAGAGATAGCCAGTATCTTTCCAGCTGGTGCAGGGTCTGGGTCGATTATTGGTTGAGGTAGTCTGCTAAGCCCGTCAGCATGGCCCATGCTTTCCCCTGGTCTGTATTCTAAGGTGAATGAATAGGCTGACAAAAAGGTAGACCATCTCAGGATGCAGGGAGATAATATTTGGGGTGTCAGTTTGTTTACTGTAAAGATTCCTAATAGAGGCTTATGGTCCGTAAAAATGCTAAATTGACGACCATATAGGTAGTCATGAAACTTTTTTACGCTAGCAACTATAGCTAAAGCCTCTTTATCAATTTGAGCGTAATTGCGCTCAGGTTTTGACAGCGTTCTGGAATAGAACGCTACAGGGGTTTGCGTTCCTTCCTTAGTTAAGTGGCTTAGGACTGCTCCAATGCCGTAGGGAGAGGCATCGCAAGCCAGACATAAAGGTAGCTGTTCGTTGAACAGTGCCACCGTAGCATTGCTAGTCAGTAAGTTTTTTAGAAGTTTAAAACTTTTGCCGTGCTGAGGTGACCAAATCCAGGGTTTGCCCTTATCTAATAGCCTGTGGAGGGGTTCAGCGATGGAGGCTTTATGAGGCAGGAAGGTATGGTAAAAATTAACTAACCCTAGGAAGGCTTGCAGTTCCTGCTTATTTTTGGGGGTTGGTGCTGTCTTAATGGCTTTTATTTTTGATTCAGTGGGGTGAATTCCTTTTGCGTCAATTTTAAACCCTAAAAACTCCGTTGAGGGCACCCCTATGGAGCATTTGTCTCGTCTTAATTTAAGGCCAGCCTCCCTGAATCTAAGGAGCACCTTTGTTAATTTGTCCGCTAAGTCGTTTTCTGATTCCCCTGCAATTAGGATGTCATCGAAATATGGGCAGACCCCAGGGATCCCTTTAAGTGTTTTTTTCATGATTTCTTGGAAGATCCCTGGGGCTGCAGAGATGCCGAACTGAAGGCGGTTAATTTTAAACGCTCCTTTGTGCGTGACAATTGTCTGTGCTAAGGCGGTGTCAAGGGTGACAGGCAGCTGTAAATACGCCTGCACCAAGTCTAACTTAGCGAAAATGGCGCCTGACTTAATGGCCGCGAGGATGTCTTTGACAGCCGGGACCGGGTAGGCATGGGCGTTTAATGCACGGTTTAGGGTCGCTTTATAGTCAGCACATAATCTGATTTGGCCATTGGGCTTAATTGGGGTCACTATGGGTGTCTCCCATTCGGCCCCTTCTACTGGTTCTAGGACTCCTAAGTTAATTAACCGATCTAGTTCATTTTCTATTTTTTCTCTCAAGGCGAAGGGAACTCTTCTTGCCTTGATTCTGACAGGCATTACATTCGGGTTTAGTTTTAATGATACTGGCGGTCCTGTGTATTTTCCTAGTGAGCTGTCAAAAACATCCGCGAATTGAAGGCAGACGGATTCTAAGTTTGACAGCTGAGTGGCGTTGACGCCTGTCAACGCTATCCCTAGCGCCTCAAACCAGTCCAGCCCTAGCAGGCTGGTCCTGTTTTCTTGGGTCACTAGTATGGTAAGGGATCCTTTAAATTGCTTAAACTCCGTTGGGACGGAAGCCTTTCCCCGGAGTTTAATGGGCGTTTTTTGAAAATCCGCTAGGCGGAGTTTAGTGGGGCATAGGGCAGGCCGTTTTCTGCTGTGGTTACAAATGTCCCTGTAAGTTTGCCAAGAAATGAGTGAGACGGAGGACCCAGAGTCCACTTCCATCTCACAGGGAATTCCGTGAATTAGGACGTCCACCTTGACTTTGGGCTTAAGGGTGCTGTGGACTGTGTGCTCCCTCACTTTTCCCTTCACATTTTGCACTAGGGGTTTGGATTTGTGCCTGACCCTGGGTGTGGGCTGGTTCATACCTGCAGATGTCACCTCCAATTCATGCAGATTTTCTCGGCTCCGGCTGCGGCACACGGCTTTGAGGTGACCTGTTTTCCTGCATCCATGGCACTTGGCACTGCGGAACCGGCACGTTGCTCTCGGGTGGCTTCCGCCGCAGCTGGCACATTTAGCCCTGTTCGGCTGGTAGCTGGCGCTCTTTTGGTTGTTGGCAGGGCCCCCTCAGTTGTTGCGTTGCAGCCTGAGCCTTTCGAATCGCCGCTGCACAGCATCGATGTCCATGGAGACGTCGTCATCCTCTGGACCGCTGAAACCGCCCTCCTCCTGGTGCACGGACCCACTGGGCCCACTATCAGGGGAACGTTGGTTGTAACCGTGGCTGTCCTCGTAGGCGATGACTTCCATTGCCACTTCAGCCAGTGTCAGTGCGGGCTTGGCGATCAGCTTCCTCCTCAGCCACTCATCTTTAAGCCCAATGACAATTTGGTCCCGGATTCGGTCCTCTAAATCAGGGAACCGACATCGCCGTGCGGCGTGTCTGACCCGGGTTATAAAGTCATTGGCGGGCTCGTCAGGAAGCTGTAGTCGTCGGGCGAAATTTACCCTCCAGAAGAGCTCTGACTTTGTGGGCATGAAGTGTTTACTCAGCCCCTCGGTGAGTTCAGCATAGGAGATTGTTGCGATTGGTTCTGGACTGAAGCAGCAGCGGCATCGTAGACGGCGGGCCCGCTGAGCCAGAGGAGGGCGGCTGCCTTCGCCCGGTCGTCCGTAATCTTCTTCACCACCAGGTATCCTTCTACCTGGCCTAGATGAGATTCCCAGCATTCTGGGTGGCGAGTGTTGAACTCGCGAATATGGCCGTGGTTCATCATGCTGTCTGTCTAGTCGTGGGTGCTGCTGCTTGCGTTGTGTGGAAGCTAGGCTTCCAAGTGACTTCAGCGAGTGACTAGCTCAGGCTAAGGGGAAAAATCTCTTCTCCCCTTAGGCGGTGACTTCAGCTATGCAAGCAGGCATCCCACCTTCGTCGCCAGTACTTTAGAGAAGAGAGCAGGCGAGACAGCAAAGTTAAGTAACTTAACTTTTATTAAGAACCAGGCGAGGAACAGGAGAACAGCGCTCTTATTTATACTCGCAGCTGTCAACATATCGACCAATCAGGGCTGAGCCGGTTTCCCGCGCCGTCTGCTTCGCCAATCCGAGCCGGCTGGGTTTTGACAGCTCGGAGCTGTCATCGGTAGCACGTGCGGTTGCCAGGTGATTCTGACAGCCAAGAGCTGTCAGACAGCGGGCGCCTGCGTGGTTCTGTCCGGCAGCTTTTGACAGCTGTCAAAAGCTGCCGCGGCTTTTACCTCAGCCCTGTATTCAATTATAATTATGTTAACATTAATAACATGTAAATACACAACAGTAAAAGTTCCAAATAAAATATCCAACAATGTTGACAAAAATAGTTCTCATTACTAAGCTTGCTAAGAAAATCCACCTGGCTAGTTTAGTCTGCATTGGAGTAGATGGTTAGCTGACATTCCCTTTAAGTCTGTTGTCTGAGCATGACAGGCTTACATTGCTCTGTGAAGTGACCCCAAATTTTCAGGGCACAGACTGGAGATAAGTTTGATAAGTTATTTGTAAGGAGGAGGAGGAGGAGGAATTTCTTTGAGCATAGATCAAACTTTTATTAAAATATAGCTGAGCAGAGGGAATGCCGTCCTGCAAGCAGTGAAAGAAGCAGCTGAATGGAAAGATCAAGGGGACACTGCAGAATTATAGTTCTGTACCATCTGAATTATTGCATGGATTTGCCTTCGTACATGTTTAACAGCAAAAATCATAAATTTCAACCCGCTGGCATTTTCTCCCAAACATCATATCCAATAAGGAACTTCTTATCTCTCTCAACAGTCTGCTGCACCAGATAATTACAGTGCTGTAATATTTATGAAACCTGTCTTTCAGCCAAAGCACTTAGCAAAGCTTAATTGAGATTCATAATGCCCTTGCAAGAATTGGTGCTACGATTTAACATGTGAGAACATATGACATGAAAACCCCCCATCATTTTATGAGTAGGCTTTGTTGTTGCCTTTATTGATTTGCCTACCTTGCAAGAGTAGCCAACATTTGTGTTTTCAAATGAACCAAATGGTATGATTGGCCTGATTCTAAGGAGAAGAAGCATGCAATGAAGTCATCACACATTAAGGTTGTCATTTCCAACACAAGTCTTTGTTATCTGGTTGACCTCTTGGATAAACCAAGAATACCTTGCACCAAAATATGTTTTATCTTGGACAGTTCTTTGGGTTTTTGTATCTTCTTTCAATGTTTGGGGAGGAGACTTTTCTTTTACCCCCCCCCAAAAAAAAATCAAAGAATTATCAAGGAGAAAAACACACTTCCACCAATACTAGGAGGGCAAACCACTATATCTATAAACGGAGCAGATACAACACTAATACAGATGATATTACCTAGTTGGATAATGAGAGGGACTGTGAGAGGGACCTTGGAGTCCTAGTGGACAATCACTTGACTATGAGCCAGCAGTGTGCAGCAGCATCCAAAAAAGCTAATACAATCCTGGGCTGTATAAACAGAGGCCTACAATCAAGGTCACATGAAGTATTAGTACCGCTTTATAAAACTCTAGTAAGACCACACATGGAATACTGCAACCAATTTTGGTTACCATACTACAAAAAAGATGTTGAGACTTTGAAGAAAATTCAGAGAAGAGCAACTAAGATGATCAAAGGCCTGGATGCTAAAACATATGAATAACGGCTGCAGGAATTGGGTTTGGCTACTCTAAAGAGTGGTGACATGATGGCAGTATTCCAGTATTTGAGGGACTACCACAAAGAAGAGGGGGTCAAATTATTCTTCAAAGCACCAGAAGGCATGACAAGAAACAATGGTTGGAAACTGACCAAAGAGAGAAGCAACCTGGAATTAAGGAGAAACTTCCTGACAGTGAGGACAATTAACCAGTGGAACAGCTTGCCTCCAGAAGTTGTGGGCACTTCATCACTCGAGATTTTTAAGAAGAGACTAACAGTCACTTGTCTAAATTGGTATAGGTTTCCTGCTTGAGCAGGGGGCTGGACTAGAAGACCTCCAAGGTCCCTTCCAGATCTATTCTATTCTATTCTATTCTATTCTATTCTATTCTATTCTATTCTATTCTATTCTATTCTATTCTATTCTATTCTATTCTATTCTATTGACAGCCAGAAAACACTCAACCTAAGATGGAACTCCATAATTCAACCCTGAGCTGCATGTATTATTTTCTATTGGAATTATGTTCTATCAATTTCAATTGCAATATATTATCATATATTTCTATTCTATATCTTTAATATATTTCATATATTACTGATCTCTAACTTCCTTTTGTCTTAATACCTGATTGTCACTCTCTTTAGAATTATACCTTTTTCTACAGTTTGATCTATCTTTTATCTTTTATTATTGTTTATTTCTGTTTCTAAACTTTCAAAAGTCTTGGCTTTTTCTTCACTTTTTCAGCTTGTTGGCTCCTGGCTGATCCTCTTAATGTTTTTTTTTCTTCTAAATTTTGGTTCCATGTGAGGAAAATGGCTTGAAGGGTTTTTCCCTCATGCCAGTCTGAAGAGGGAAAAGAAAAAACACCTCATTTTTCACTTTTCCTTGCAGCTTTTTTTCTTTTTCATCAGGGCTCCCTATCTTCAGGACTCATCACTTTGAGTCTTGAGCTTTGGCTATATTATTCATGCAGAGGTCCCAGAAGCCATCTTGTGTTCCATCCTCCTACCCTTCTGTCTGATTGGAATCTGCAATTTGACTGGCAAGTAGGACATCCTCATAATGGGGGACAGCTCAAAAGAGAGAGAGAGAGAGGAAAAAGCACAAGTGGTCACAACCTGATGACGCAGGATGTCCTTTCAAAGTGAGGAAGCATCATTTTTAATTTCTCAAAAAGTAATGAAGTGTAATGGAGAATCAAAGACAGTTTTCTTTCAATGAGGTTCTTCCAATTCAGACTTCTACATCTTGGGTGCCTTCCAAATGTGAAGTTTTCAACTCCCAGCATTCCTTTGCCTTACTAGCCAATGCCAAGAATTCTGGGAGTTGAAGTCCACATGTCTGAAGGGTACTCAAGTCGGAAGTGGCTGATCTGCTTTTTATGGAGTCCAAATCATATTTGTTAGGACTAATGGGAATAATGGGTCCAATAATCAGTAACAAACCAGAGGGGGAATGGCCTTACCTTAAAGCTTTGATCCTATAAGAGTCTTAGTGGTAAGGTAAGAATTCATTGTTTCTCTGCTGTCCAAAAATAATATGTCTCTAAGAAGTTTCACTGGGGTGTCATATATCAACTCAACACAATTTGAGCATATATTGTCAGATATGCCTAATTCATACACTCCTACATAGATATTCATTTTCTCTCTATTTACCACAAAAACTCTACTCTCTGAAATCTGCTATAATGGATTCTGAACATGCAAATTGGCAAGAAAAAAAACATGCACCTTAAAATGATAATGATAAAAATAATAATCCACATCAAACAGGATTAATGCAGTGTCTAAAGTCTAAGTAGATAATAAAAGCAATCATTTTAAAATAAAGCCATACCAGGAAAACCACAAGTCATTTCATCCTGTTTCTCTTTCTTTCTCTCTGTCTCTAGAGTATAGTCTCTTAAAGGTCACATTCTCTCTACTTCAGCTTCTTCTTAATATCATTCAGTCCCCCCTTTTAAAAGGTCACAAATAGGATCTTCAAGAAAAATTCTTCCTCTTTCAGCATTGCAGACAAATGAAGAAACAGAGGAGTGGGGGGAAATAGCATTTATTCTTCTGCCATCACTCTTTATTCCACCCAACGTGGTGGAAAAAGGGTGCAGTTAAACTATGAAACATCTTCTACAGATGTTAGTTTTTGTTGTTGTGAGCTGCAAAGTCATGTCCGACCCATTGTGATCCCATGGACAACGTTCCTCCAGGCCTTCCTGTCCTCTACCATCTTCTGGAGTCAATTTAAGCTCAGGCCTACTGCTTCAGTGACTCCATTCATCTACCTCATTCTTTGTCGTCTCCTTCTTCTATTGCCCTCAATCTTTCCCAGCATTAGGCTCTTCTCCAGTGAGTCCTTTCTTCTCATTAGGTGGCCAAAGGATTTGAGTATCAACTTCAGGATCTGGCCTTCTAAAGAGCAGTCAGGGTTGATCTCCTCTAGGACTGACCAGTTTGATCACCTTGAAGACCAAGGGACTTGCAGGAGTCTTCTCCAGCACCATAGTTCAAAGGCCTCAATTCTTTGGCACTCAGCCTTTCACTCCCATACATTGCAACTGGGAAGACCATAGCCTTGACTATACACACTTTTGTTGACAGGGTGATGTCTCTGCTTTTTAGTGTGCTGTCTAGATTTGACATGGCTTTCCTTCCCAGGAGCAAGTGTCTTTTAATTTCTTGGCTACAGTCCCCATCTGCAGTGATCTTGGACCCCAGGAAAGTAAAATCTGTCACTACCTCCGTTTCTTCCCCATCCATTTCCCAGGAATTGACAGGATCAGATGCCATGATCTTGGTTTTATTAATGTTAAGTTTCAACCCAAGTTTTGCACTCTCCTTCTTCACCCGCAACAAAAGGCTCTTTAGTTCTTCTTCACTTTCTGCCATTAGAGTGGTATCATCTGCATATCTTAGGTTGTCGATATTTCTCACGGCAATCTTAATTCCAACTTTTGATTCATCTAGCCCTGCCTTTCTCATGATGTGCTCTGCATATAAGTTAAATAGGCAGGGTTACAGTATACAGCCTTGCCTGACTCCTTTCCCAATTTTGAACCAATCAGTGGTTTCGTGTCCAGTTCTCACTGTTGCTTCTTGACCCGCATATAGGTTTCTCAAGAGACAAATGAGATGGTCTGATACGTCCATCTCTTTAAGAACTTGCCACAGTTTGTTGTGATACACACAATCAAAGGCTTTAGCATAGTCAATGAAGCAGAAGTACATGTTTTTCTAGAACTCCCTAGCTTTCTCCATGATCCAGTGTATGTTGGCAATTTGATCTCTAGTTCCTCTGCCTCTTCGAAATCCTGCCTGTACTTCTGGTAGTTCTCGATCCACATACTGCTGGAGACTAGCTTGTAGGATTTTAAGCATAACTTTATTAGCATGTGAAATAAGTGCAATGGTGTGATACTTTGAAGATTCTTTGGCACTGCCTTTCTTTGGAATTAGAATGTAAACTGATCTTTTCCAATTCTGTGGTCACTGTTGAGTTTTCCAAATTTGCTTGCAAACTGAGTTTAGCACGTTTACTGCATCGTCTTTTAAGATTTTGAATAGCTCAGCTGGAATACTGTCACCTCCACTAGCTTTGTTGCTGTTCAGCTTTCCTAAGGCCCACTTCACTTCACATTCTAGGATGTCTGGCTCAAGGTCAGTGACCACCTCATCGTGGTTATCAGGGACATTAAGCTCATTCTTGTATAATTGTTCTGTGTAATTTTGCCACCTCTTCTTAATCTCTTCTGCCTCTATTAGGTCCCTGCCACTTTGGTCCTTTATCATGGCCATTTTTGCATGAAACATTCCCTTCATCTCTCCAATTTTCTTGAAGGGATGTCTGGTCCTCCCTATTCTATTGTTTTCTTCTATTTATTTGCACTGTTCATTTAAGAAGGCATTCTTATCTCCTCTTACTATTCTCTGGAATTCTGCATTCAATTGGGTGTATCTTTCTTTTTCTCCCTTGCCTTTTGCTTCCCTCCTTTCCTCAGCTATTTGCAAAGCTTCCTCAGACAGCTATTTTGCTTTCTTGCAGTTCTTTTTCTTTGGGATGGTTTTAGTTGCTACCTCTTGTACAATGTTGTGAACCTCTGTCCATAGTTCTTCAAGCACTCTGTCTATCAGATCTAATTCTTTAAATCTATTTGTCACGTCTACTGTATATTCAACATGGATATGATTTAGTTCATACATGAGTGGCCTAGTGCTTTTCCCTACTTTCTTCAGTTTAAGCCTAAACTTTGCAACAAGAAGCTCATGGTCTGAGCCACAGTCAGCTCCTGGTCTTGTTATTACTGACTGTATAGAGCTTCTCCATCTTTAGCTGCAGAGCACATAGTCAATCTGATTTCTGTGTTGACTGTCTGGTGATGTTCATGTGTAGAGCCGTCTCTTGGGTTGTTGGAAAAGAGTGTTTGCTATGACCATCGTATTCTCTTGACAAAATTCTATCAGCCTGTGCCCTGCTTCATTTTGTACTCCAAGGCCAAACTTGCCTGTTATTCCGGTTATCTTTTGGCTTCCTACTTTAGCATTCCAATCACCCATGATGATAAGGACATCATTTTTTGGTGTTAGTTCTATAAGGTGCTGTAGGGCTTCATAGAACCAGTCAATTTCATCCTCTTCAGCACTGGTGGTTGGAGCACAGACTTGTACTACTGTGATATTGAAAGATTTGCCTTGGATTCGAACTGAGATCATTCTGTCATTTTGGGGATTGTATCCCAGTATTGCTTTTCCTACTCTTTTAATGACTATGAAGGCTACTCCAATTCTTCTGAGGGATTCTTGCCCGCAGTAGTATATCTGATGGCCATCTGAATTAAATTCACCCATTCCTGTCCATTTTAGTTCAATGATTCCTAAGATGTCGATGTTCAGTCTTGTCGTCTCTTGTTTGACCACATCCAGCTTGCCTTGATTCATGGATTTATTTATTTATTATTTAGATTTATATACTGCCCTTTCCTGAAGGACTCAGGGCGGTTTACAGGATATTTAAAAGAAAAATCAATACAAAAGTTAAAAACAATTAAAAAGATTAAATCAATCCCTGAGAGAAAAATAAAAACCCCAGTTAAAGTTAAAAATTCTCAGCCTGGGCCAGAGAGCTCGACGAGCCAGGTCTTCAGGTCCCAGTGGAATGAACGGAGGTCGGGGGCAGTCCTAAGCTCCGCGGGCAGCTGGTTCCAAAGGGCAGGCATGCCCACTGAGAAGGCCCTACCCCTGGGTGTTACCCGCCGGCAATATTTAACCGGTGGCACCCTGAGAAGACCCTCCCTGTGGGAGCACACTGGACGAAGGGAGCTTGATGCTGGCAGCAGGTGTTCCCTCAGATATCCCGGACCCTCACCATTTAGGGCTTTATAGGTCATCAGCAGATCTTACATTCCAGGTTCCTATGGAGAAAAAATCTTTATAGCATCGGACTTTCCTTTCACCACCAGATACATCCACAGCTGAACATTCTTTTGGATTTGGCCCAGTTGCTTCATTCATTCAGGTGCTACTAGTACTAGTTCTATGCTCTTCCCCAGTAGCATATTGGACGCCTTCCGACCTGAGGGGCTCATCTTCCAGCGTCATATCGTTTTGCTTTTTGGCACTGTCCATAGGGTTTTCATGGCAAAGATACTGGAGTGGTTTGCCATTTCCTTCTCCAGTGGATCACGTTTTGTCAGAACTCTCTGCTATGACCTCTCTGTCTTGGGTGGCCCTGCATGGCATAACTCATAGCTTCATTGAATTATGCAAGCCCCTTCACCACGACAAGGCAGTAATCCATGAAGGGGAAGTTAGTTTTAGTGCTTGGCATAACTTGAAACTTGCATCTACATCTATGGAGATTTTCTACCATCTAAGTCATAGTTGTCCCAAAGGCACTGTTCAAAAGGCAACTGGACTTTCTTGGTTTCTTCCTTGAAAATGGTTAGCTTCTCATCCAAGAAACTTCTTCAGTTACAGATGAATGGTAGGAAATAAAAGGATTTATGTTTTTTGTAGTCATCTACTGGTCCGTAAGATTATCTGGGACATCCTCTTCATGACCTGTTTTCCTTGTGACCTTCTGGGAGGAGGCTTCATGGTATCCGCAGCAGAACATCCAGATTCAGCCATAGTTTCATTCCATACAGCATTAACCTTGTGAACTCTCAAGCTTCCTCCTTCCATTATATATTCAAGATGGACAGTATTTAATATTTATTTTTATGTATATGTAGGGGTGTTGGTCTATACATTTGTGTATATAGTATGGTTAGGTGCATATCATGTATGTGTTCCAATTTGAGAGCGGGCAACTAAATTTCATTTTTGATGTGTCTGCAGTAAAAAAAATGACAATAAAGGTTATCTTATCTTATCTTACTCATTAGCAACCTCTGAAGGTGCTCTCTGAGAGTTGTAGAGACCACTTGGGGTTTATCTGTACCCTCAGGATCTGAATCAGAGTGAAAATTGGTGTGGAACCTCTTGGTACTGCTGAAAGGATTGTGAGTCCATTCTAAAGTTATGAAGAAACACTCATGATCAGAATGAAACAGATTCAAAGGATATGAGCCTTGCCAACTCCCAATGATATGAAATTGTATCCTGAATTACTGCATTCTGTCTTAGGATCTGGGGTTTGGCCAAATCCAGTGCACGAGTTACCAAATTTCCATTTTTATGTTTGCAAGAAATGTCCTTTAAGTATCACTGGTCACTGGTATTACGCCCCTTATTCTTCTTGCTATATTTTATGCTACTGTAAGCCTATTGAGAAAAGTTATCTGAAGAATGAGGTGCCTGAAGTGATAATATCCCCAAAGACTGCACTTAATGAGGCATGATCTCTTACTTGAGTTAAATTAATCCATTTGAAACATTAAACTTCATACTTCCTTCTATATGATTGCATAGATTCTTGGTGACACTCATATTCAATTTATGGGAGGGAAAAACCTCTTTTTGATTTAATCTAAATGCTTTAGGTTTTCTGAGCTGTCCATAACCTCTGGTAATCAGAAGTAGCTTGCTTTGTTCATTCTTCTGAAATTAGTTACATTTGTAGGGTTTTTCAGGATTAGCAGCAAAATAGCAACAGCCCTCAGGACCATATGACCCTAAGGAAGACATGGAGAGAATCTGGAGGCAGTGTAACTGAGATATGACTACACAAAGTGTGATACAATGGATTGCAAAAACAAGATTATGCAAAGACAAGATTATTATTTCATTAAATTCATGGGGCAAGTATCATCCAAGTCCATAAAGGATAAGCTTATTCTGCCATTACGACGAAAAAGGATATCCTGTTTGCCGATTGGTTTAGTAGCAACATACTCCCAATGAAATAAGAAGGAAAACGCTGTAAGATGGGCAATTGTTTTTAAGAATGTTTTGTTGATGCACTAAAAAGAATAATAACAATAATTTCTATTGGAAACTTGCATATTCACAGAATATGTACCGTGGTCATTCTGAGAATACTCTTTGCTCTTTTTACCAGTAGGATCTTGGTCAGCCTCAAATATATATTTTACAAACAAATCTGAATGGTAGCACTTTCTACTTTGCAGTATGTTTTTGTTTTATTGTTTTATGGATATAGTTTATAGTTAATGGTTTCACTTATGTTGAGTCACCCAGAATTGCTTAAGATGGGTGTCCATATAAATCATATGTATAAATAAATAAATAAATAAATAAATAAATAAATAAATAAATAAATAAATAAATAAATAGTGTAAATTTTAAATAAATAAATAAATTTAAAAGTGGGATAGATAGTCTTATTAGTTCCCATTGACTTCATATGTCTACTACATACAGTATTACATCTAAGGGTTTAAAACAAATCCAAAAGGACTTTGTTCCTCGACTGCACAGAGCCACTCTCTGAGGGAGATGGTGAGTTAAGAAAATGGAAATATAAACCAACAAAGCCAGTTATGTATTAGATTTTTCAGGTTGACTAATTTCAAAGTATTCAAGGTAACCCACAAGGCAAGTTAAAAACGATAATATAATAATAAAGGAGTAAAATAGCAAAATATTGTCCAAAGAATACAAAAAGAAAAAAAAAAGTATTAGTATCCTAAGGAGTTCATTAAACCTCACAGCCCAGGTTCTCCCGAAAATGCCAGATTTTTTTCAGCCTTCCTGAAAGCTGGCAAGGTCCACATGGATCTTTGAAGGAATGTTATATTACTGCAGCAATGACACTGATCAATGTTTCAAGCTAATTTCAAATTCCCACAAAATTACATCTCAGACTACTAATAATAGGTCTGCAGGAGAAGGAGTGGCAGAACCTGGACTGGTGTTCAAGAAGGGACCAGCCTAGAACCCCTATGTAGCATTGACCATGAGTTGAAAAGATTCCTGTCCATTAGTTGTTGAGTAATAAATCTATTTAATTGGACCTTCAGATGTGGATCTGGTTTTTCATGCATGACAAAGTCTACTTGTTTGATATTATTTTCACCTTGTTTCAATATACTTCTTCAAAAATCATAATCACTGATCTGTCTCTCCATACATACTTGTAGTCACATTGGGACTGCTTGAACTATGGTGCTATTCTCCAACTCCATGGAGTAGATAAGTGGGTTTCCAGATAGGACACCACAAAAAGGATCACAGGATATGACATCAGGATCACAGGATATGCCACCGATCAGAGAATGTCGTTTGGTGGCCCCCAGGGGGAGGTCCTTCTCTGTGGGCACCCCGGAATTATGGAATCGGTTGCCGGTTGAGCTCCGGATGGCGCCTGACCTCCGCTCCTTCCGACGCGATCTGAAAATGCATTTATTTGAACAAGCCGGCTTGGCCTGATGGGGGATGGGTTGGGTTTTTTATTGTTCTTAATATTTGTATTTATTGTTTTTACCTTGGGCATTATGTTTAATTCCTTTTAACTTTTGTATTTTTGTATTTTATACATTTGCCCTGTTCACCGTCCTGAGTCCTTCGGGAGAAGGGCGGTATATAAATAAAATTGTTATTATTATTATTATTATTATTATTATTATTATTATTATTATTATTATTATTACTGATTAGGAAGAAAAATCTGAGGCAAAAGAGGATGATACAAAAGGATATTTCTACTTTTCTTCCTTCGTTTTTTTCTTCTTCTTTTACTATGATCTCCATATGCAACTCTAAATAAATTATCCCAGAGGAAGTAGCCTTCAGTAGAAAAGAGTTTTCCATCACCTCAAAAGATATGTGCAGTTCCATATCAATAAAATACAATGAGCAAACTAACATAAACAAAGGATAAATGGTATCACTCCAGGAAATAGGAACTTTGGCAAATTAAAATGTAAATGATCTGCACACTGTTAGTGATAAAAGTTAAGAGATACAGAGAAAAGAAAGGTATTAAGTGTAAATATAGAAAAGAACAAACTACGGTAATGGCAACAGATAGAGTCACCAATTTTAGTACTTACAGTGAAAATATTGAATTATTGAGTAGTTTCTCCCCTTTGAAAACAACTTTTAACAACAAAGGAAGAAATATGCTATAATAGACCGTCACTTGCTGGAAATGAAGACATTGGGGAAAAAAATATTCAGATGCTGTGATATGTCTACATCCACAAAGATCAGAGTGATAGAGATAATGGATTTTCCTGTGAAGTTATAGAAATGAAAGTTGCAAACAAGCTAGAAAGTGTATTTGTGCTTTTGAACTTCGAGATTGGCTAGAAGACTTGAGAATACAGTGGAGAACTAAGAAAACAAGCAATTGGATAATTGAACAAATTAACCCAGAGTTCTCTCACTCAAAGTTGCAGGCTGAAATTACCATATTTTGGATACATTATGCAAACTTCTGGCACTCTGGAGTAGTTTACAATGCTGAGGAAGGCATAAAGAAATAGAAAAAGAGGAGAACAAGCAGCAGGGTTGGTGAATTTAATTGTAGCAGCAATGGGAACAACATTGGAAGATTTGAAGGTCCAGTTTGTGCAGAAAATATCCTGGAGAAAAAAGAAAAAAAAAGCAATACCAGCTTGATGATATATAATCATGCTCCCTTTCACTTTTTCATTCTTTTTCAACAATAAATTAATTTCATTCTTTTTCTGAGCTATTGCAATATGCGATAAGATGCAATATACACAATCCGCAAATTGTGTGATCATAGGGCGCATCACAGATTAGATGAAATCAGTCTTTAAAACATTAATCCACTTTAAAGAAACAGTCTATGTGGAATACCATGTTACTTGATTTATGTACTTATCTGCAGCCTTCCAGAACAAAAGTTGTCCCAGAGTTATCAGAGAAAAAGCAAAATAATTAAAAGCAAAATAATTAAAAACCTAGTAGCTTAAGAACAGAGTTGGTTACCCCTCAATTTTTTTAATCCCTATGTATTATGAATTGTTGCAATGCTAATATTGGCAGGAATACTCACATGTGTACTACAACACAATGGTTTAGATTCATTTTTCTGAGGTTAACATCTAGAATGTATTGTAGCCAGTACTATTGTAAGATGCCTAAAGTCACGTCACAGTGTGTGATTGGCAGCATATAAATTTAATCAATAAAAATGTAAGTCACATTGTGTCAAAAAAAATAAACCTATTCTTATTTGAGCCCAAATAAATCTGAAACTTTCATATAAGTACGTGGGCAGGTGGACCCATCCATCATTGTTACTCCTAGGCTACTACTATATCACTGCTCTTGGTCATTAGTAGTGATGCTCCTTGTTTTTGAACTCTGGCTGTTTGCCAATGTCACTGCTGAAATAGATAGGTCTGGAGCTCCAAGGCTAGATACAAGTATTTCCTGGCCCTGCTTTTTTAAATCCAATATTTCTTATCTCTTCTTAAAAACTTCCAGTGTTGGAGCATTCACAACTTCTGAAGGCAGGCTGTTCCATTACAATGGAAGCACTTTTGAGTTTCATTGTGTTTGGTACTAGCTCTGTCCATCATCACCATCACTGACCAACCTAAAGATTTTTGGAACATTTCAAAGAGTAGGACTGATGCCCTGATGCTCAGGATTGGCACAGCTCAAATAGGAAGTCATTACATACTCCTTCCTCCCAGGAAATATTTAATGGTTAGTCTAGATGGAACAAGCAATCTAATAGTTCACCACAAGAAAGTAAATTCTGAGGGGTCCTTGGTGGTCTCTGAGCTTGATTGTTTTCTTGCAGTTGTTTCATTATCTAACTATGTAACATCATGAGTACTAGAAGGGAGTACTAGAAGGGATTTTGAGAGCAAACGCTACTACCCTCTAGCACTGATAATGTTCCCTTTCTGGGTAATGAACTGTCTGCAAGCAAACAACTAAGCTCAGAGAGTATGAAGGACCCAACAGCTCAACCCTGAGCTACAAATATTCTCTTCTAGGAGTAAGCTCCACATTGAATTACACAGATTTGTATAACTTGAGCCATGATTATTTCCCTCTAACAAAAGTGAAACCCTAAGTCCACATATCCTAAAATGTTATATACCAAACTCCTTTCAATAATTCAAATTGTCCAAAGACAGGGGGATGGTGTTTTCTGTTCCAGGTGATCCCTCTCTTACTTTCTTCAAATTCGACAGAACCACCACAGGTATCCAATCAATCAATCAATCAACCAACCAATCAATCAATTAACATAGAGCTAGAAGGAGGTCTTCTAATCCAACCCCCTGCTCAAGCAGGAAACCCTTTACCATTTCAGACAGGTGGCTGTCGAGTCTTTTCTTAAAAATCTCCTGTGAGGAACCACCTACAACTTCTAAAGGCAAGCTGTCCCATTTTTCTCACTGTTAGGAAGTTCCTCCTTAATTCCTCCTCCTCCTTCTCTCCTTGATTAGTTTCCATCCATTTTTTTTTACTCGTCTTGCCTTCTGGTCCTTTGGAAAATAAGTTGACCCCCTCTTCTTTGTGGCAACCCCACAATTCCTTAATAATAAATTAACAAAAAAATACTCATTAATAAATTAGTAAATAATAAATACTCAAGTAAATCCTCTTAATATCATTCTGCTGAGATGCAAATGGAAAATTGAGGAAGTGTAGCCATGCTCGTCTCCTTCCAAATCTCTCTCCATTATTCAGTTGATTTGTATGCCCTAACAGACTGGTGGTTTGGGAACCACATAAAGCTAGGCATGATTTAGCGCTGGATCTCCACCTGAAATTCTACTCAGAAGATCAGCTAAGAACACAGGGATGCTTAGATCACATAGTTTCCAGCTTTTCAAACACTACTTCACTGATGTTTGCTTGGACTGTCTTACCCTTATTGGCAGGTACCTTTTGAAAAACTACCTTTCACGTTAGCAGACTGAAATACGCTAAAGAACTTTTCTGTATGAAAGAGAGAGAAAGAAAAGAGGAAACAGTTTTGTTTGGCATTGGAAATCATACCTGAAGTCCCTTGGGAATCTTAGTAATGTCATGATGTTATGAATTTTTCCCCCTTATTTCTGCGGAGACTTTTAGCGTCTAGAAAATAACCCACCAAAAAGATTTTCCAACAAAGGACTTCAGAAGCAGGATAACTGCCTGCAAATATTCAGAAGGGCCTCTCAAAAAAGAGCCTAAGTAATAGAGCTTTCAAAATAGATTGTGACAAAACAGATTTTGAAGTTGCCATAGCAGTTATATTTCAAAAGAAAAAGAAAGGTTTGAAGAGCCTGACCTTTGAATTCTGAAAGGCTTTTTAGAGGGAAACTTTGAAAAATATAAACCCTGTTCTTTCTAGTTTCGGTTTCGGCACTCAGAAAATTGAGCTTGAAATGCATTCCTAGGAGCATACCAAAGTCAATCTTCATTGTAATGTCATGTAGGCAATGATATCATTCAAGACAACTAAACTTTTCCTTTTTAAAGCTAAGGAACAAAAAAAGAAGAAGCTTTGTGTGACATTATTATGAATAGTGACAGTTTATTTAAATTTTTTTTAATAAAAAAGATGACTAATAGCTGTGAAAATATATAGGAAAAATCTGTTTAAATGCAGTCTTTTCTAAGCAGTGGGATGCATTTTTAAAAATAAATAGCAATATCAAATAAATTGCTCTGGCACATAGATTATTAGTTTTGATTTTCAGATGAGAGTGGAAATAGCACAGTGGCATTAAGGAGTGAAATAATGTATGTATGTGTGTTTGTAAAAATCATCTAGATGGCAGCAGCATCGCAATCATCACTTGTTACCATTTTTGCAGGCTTCTTACAAGCAATTTCAGAGAGGCACATGATGTCCTTGTTTAATGACATAGGATGTTCAATTAATAAGGCAATCAGAACTGATGGAATTTCTGTGAATAAGTGGCATAGTCACATACATGACAATTTACAACCAGGTTGTTTAGTGATGGAACTTCTGGTCCCAATTACCATCATTAAGTGATGACTACCTGTATAAGGTTCTCATGAGCACAAGAGCTTGGTCAAATAAATTTAAATTCCTCCCAGGATTTAATTATATTGATTCAAATTGTAGAACCCAGAGATTGTCAGTGGAGAAAATAAAGATTTTTTTTAATATTGTTCTAGTTATGTTTATTGCAGCATAACTTATGATTGATTGTGAATTGCGGTTTCAGTGAACTGTTATGAAATTAGTTGCCACTCACTTCACTCATTGTTTGGATATTTTCTTGGTTTGGACTTAAGGAAAAATTGTTCTCGCATGATTAAAAACTACTCCATCCCCAGTTACTAGGGTATCATTCTGTTGAGTGTATCCTGTTAGGACTGCAGAGAGAGACAATATATTGGGAAAGAGTATCTACTGCTGATGGAGATGGCAGAGATGGCTAAATTGACTGTTTTGATCAAAGCAAAGAACAGAAGTACCTTTGTTGCTACATAGAGACCGCTTCTGGACTTTTGTCCTTGAGGTGGAAAAAAATAAAACTTTGATTTTGGGTTTCATGGCTTAGATTGTTTTATTGTTGCAAAAATGGCTAGTTTTTACTATTGTGAAAAAGTAAAAAGCTGAGGCTCAACATTAACACTTTATTCTACTGCAACAGGGGAAGTCGGAAGTCAATCTCTCTTTTTGTGAATGAATGAACCTTTATTGTCAAAATACAACCATGTATACATTGAGATTGACTGAGCCTCCCTTTGTGCCCCCCCACAACTCACAGTGACAACAAACCCACCATCTTGTTACACCATGTGAGCTAATTGCACAACACACCAGCCTCGCAAGTCAATCATACATAAAATTATAAAATTATTTCCCGCTCAAGAGCCTGACAGCCCATGGATAGAAGCTGTTCTTCAGCCTGTTGGTAGGGCTGGCTATACTCCTGTATCTCCTACCTGATGGTAGGAGAGTAAATAGTTACCGATCAGGGTGTGAATCGTCCCTGGGAATTTTTCTCACTCTTCCAAGGCAGCGAGCCCTGGCGATGTCATCCAGTGGTGTCAGGGGACAGCCCACAATGTTTTTTGCTCTGCTCACCACCCTCTGTAATACTTTCCTATCCGCGGCTGTCAAGCCAGCATACCAAACCACAATACAGTGTGAGAGGATGCTGTCTATAGTAGATCAGTAAAAGAAGGTCATTAGCCGTTGTTCTACCCTGTTCTTCTGCAAGACCCTGAGGAAGTGGAGTCTCTGTTGGGCCTTTCTGGCCACCTGGGTTGTATTGACTTTCCAGGTAAGATCTTCACAGAGGTAGACTCCCAGGAATTTAAAGGAGGAAACTCTCTCCACACAGCCCCCCACACACCTTATGTAAATTGGGGCAGGTTCCTCTCTTTTCCTCTGGAAGTCTAGCACCATCTCTTTTGTTTTGTCGATGTTCAGGTGCAAGTTGTTCTCTAAACACCATATGGATAGTTTTTGTACCTCCCCCCTGAACGCTCTTTCATCTCCACCTGTAATAAGACCCACTACGGTGGTAGTTTTTCCTCCCTTTCCCTTCCTTTCTTCTCCGTTTTTAGTATCACAAACAAACAAGCAAATAAATGGATGTTTTCACCTTGTTTATGTTGTACATGCTAATACAAATCATACTCCTATTTCTGAATTTATATATTTAGATCCAGATCTACACTGAAGAATCAATATGAATTGTGACAAGGATATGGTAAATGAGGTTCATAACTCCGTATTACAGTTGTTGTGTATTTCTACAACACATGTTTCCAGATCTAATTGCCACAACTTTAATTAGCACAATCGTTGATGAAAAATATCAAGCACTGAGACTACCAATAGGAAGTAACACAGATCACTTACACATATGCACAGAAACCCCAGTCAAGATTAGCTCAGTGCATGTGATCTGGCATAAAACCAAATCTGTTATATTATTTAGAGATTTCATTTCTGAAAGTTGTACGGAACACACTAAAAGCTCCTGTATTCTTTGTGCATGTGGATAAAGGTCACTGTAGCTGAAAGGAAATATTACATACCAGATGGGCTTGAAATGGGATAACTCATTGTGGCCAACTCACCATGGGACAATTCAACAGTTTAATTTAATTATTTAAAATAATTATTATTATTTTTTAATTTTTGTCATTCACATTTCATTTTGTCCCTTCTGTAGCATCCTTTATTTAATGATTCTATTCTCCCATGTCTTCAATATTAGCGTGATTCTTGCCCCATGTTTAGTTGTCCTGTGGCAAGTTGGCCATGGTGAGTTGGCTGAGGTAAGTTGTGCTAGCTCTGCAGCATTTGTTTTATGGAATGGAAAAAGTAACTTTTCTTTTTTTAACTGTGGATCTTGAATGTTTGTTCAAAGTTTATTTTTTCAATATATTAGTAAGATGTCAAAGTTCCCCAAGTTTCGTTCTTGTTTTTGCTTTACCAAAGCCAACCCTACCAGCATATAAATTAATGGCTCAGTCAGAGTAACTTTTGTGCTTCTGAAATGTAAATTTGAGACTAATGAATTAATGGTCTTATTTAGAGGATTTAATTTCCTCTCCAGCCAACATAGACTTTTCCATTATAAGGTGCCAAATAAATGGTGATTCATTAATGCAGCAAGCTGACAATGGCACCTTCGTTTACAGAACACTCAGACACAGAAATTCAACTTGGCAGAATCTCCCTCCCATAAAATGGGCCATAATTAGCATGGCTGAAGGGAATTCACACATGCTCACAAAGATCTCAGAATGTTTGAATTCCAATTTGGCTTCACAACCTAAATATTTAAATCTGCTTTCTTTGTTTATTCAAGTTTATTCAGTCAGAATCCTCTAGCAAGCCCAGAAACAAAAAAGGTACTTCTAAGTTGTTTCTGTGCCAAGACACAATATTAGTTGTAACTAATTGAAGAAATGAAGATTACATGAAGGATATGCAATAACTTGTTTTTTGAGAATAGCCAAGTGTTTATTCCAGATGATTACTGTAAATGTACTATTTTATTTCTTTTTATAGATAGTGCTAGTAGCTAAAGTACAAGAGTGTTCTAGGCTTCAGACATCCTCCAAACTGAAATGTTTAAAACAAAGCTGAAAAAATATAATTATAAAGGAACTCAGTTAACAGAAACAGGACATAGGTAGATATTTATCTAAGTTCTTTATTTATTTGACATATCTTATTAAACCTTCCTTTAAGTAACAAGAGATACAGTGCTAATATTGTTACAGATTTATGATTTTATTACCCTGTATTTACTTACAGGTTATTTTTAATGAAATTTTTGCATTTTTATGATTTTCTTTTTTAAAAAGGAATCCAGCAAACATTCAAATATGGGGAGACCAGGAATTCTAGTCCTGTATTAGCCACAAAGCCAGCCAAATGACCCAGGGTAGTCATTTTTTTTTTCTCAACCAAGGAGAAAGGCAGTAGCAAACAACTACTGAAATCTTGCCAAGAAAACTGAAGGGACTAGTTCAGGCAGTCACCAGTCAAGTCCACAAAAAGTAAAGAGAGAAGAGAAGAGAAGAGAAGAGAAGAGAAGAGAAGAGAAGAGAAGAGAAGAGAAGAGAAGAGAAGAGAAGAGAAGAGAAGAGAACCAATATTTATTTTTTTAAAAAATATTACGCTGTAAATGGCAATAACCTGTTGGAAAAGAAATGTCTTCAAATATCAATATAATGGAACATGGAGAAAGATGCAAGTCCAGGTTTGTGGACTTCAGCTCCCAGAATTCTCTCCAATGGCCATGGTGGCTGGAAAATTCTGGGATTTGAAGTTCCCATGTCTGGAAGTGGCCATGGTTGGAAACAATACTTAAAAAAATAGAAAATCATCTGCGACTACCAGCCTGTGTATACCAGAGGAGAGTTCAAGATTAAATAACCGAAACTCCTATCAGGCAATTTACGTTTGTACAGGCATTCTTACAAATATGTCCTTTGCTTCTCCTCCCCTATAAGCTTTGTGAGAAATGTAGGACAATCCACCATATCCCTTATTCTATTAAGTTCCAAATAATATGTTTTTTTCTATCATCCCCAACAAACAATATAATTTGGTATAGATTATTGCTTCTTCTATTAATATAGTTGAGCAGAATTTTTTTAATAGCAATCCAGCTATTGTTATCTTGCAACTGCTTCTACTGAGGTCTTTTTTCATTGTGTTTTAGAAAAAAAAAAGATGGATGGATACAACAACCCTGATAGCATCACCATTTCCACTTCTCATTGGTATTACAGAGTAGAATTTTTCCCCTCTTATTTCTTATGCAATTCCCTGTTGCCCTAAATCAGGAGTCTTGAAACTCGGCCCTTTTATGACGCATAAAATGACTCCTCAGCATGCCTGGCTGAGGAATTCTGGGAGTTGAAGTCCATGAGTCATAAAAGAGTCGAGTTTGAAGACCCCTGCCCTAAATCGAAGAGGAACATTGGTTTTTTTTTATTATTTTAATTCCATTTATATCCCGCCCTTCTCCGAAGACTCAGGGCGGCTTACAAGCTTAGCAGTAGCCTTCATTCTATGTATATGCCTGCTTATTAGGGCTTTCATACACACCCCAAGCGGCATTATTACAAAGTCAGCTTAATTGCCCCCAACAATCTGGGTCCTCATTTTACCTACCTCGGAAGGATGGAAGGCTGAGTCAACCCTGAGCCTGGTGGGACTCGAACCTGCACTAATTGCAGGCAGCTGGTGTTACTTAAGGAGGCATTAGCCCACTGCTCCACCAAGGCTCTTGTTATTGTTATCTTATTAGGGTTGTTCCTTTCTGAAAGCTCCAGATTTCAGAAGTGAGTTTTTCTTTTCTGTTTTCTTTAAGAAATATTATCTTGAGGATCTGATATCCAATTGTTTGATATCATGGCATATTGATTTTACCATGGAATTTATAGCATTCCAGGGTTTAAATATCTAATTTATGAATCATTTATCATTTGCACCCATTACTTTTGGAACTGTCCTGAAGGCTTAAATAATGCCAATTAAATTTGAATTATCATATCAAACCTACTGCATATTAGAAACATCATACTCACTTTTGTAATTTCAGTTGCTAGTTGCTGAACAGAAGGAGATGCTATGGAGGATAAAATGTCTTTGCCTCTTATTGGATCATGGAGATTCACATATGCCACAGCGTTCCTCTGGAGAACTGCCCTGAAGTCCTAAAACACAAATGTGATTAATAAGTCAGATCCTAATTAAGACCTGCATTCTTATTGTAGTCCTTTGAAATGTAGGAAAGGGAGAACACGAGTCATGTTTTTCCACCTCCTTCAATTCCCCAAGTAACGTTTAATTCAATTTTTATAGAATATCATTTTAGGAACTTGAAAGGAAGTCTTTATTTAATTTCTCTCTTGTGGGCTTATAATTCTATTTCTCAAATGAACAAAATGAAAAATGAGGCCAGAAGGATTTAAGAATGACTACAGTTCTAAGCAGCGAATCAGAACATTACATCCTCTGAAATAATAGGAAGTCTGTTTTGTTTTGTTTTTTTGGAAAAAAAATGCTCCTGTTCCGCATCACACTTTAAATATAAGAATTAGCAAACAAAGTGCTTGATTGTTTCCAACCAGGCACCCATATTGTACATGTGAGTGGCATCGTTTCTCCAATGTTGTCATTTTGTTATCTTTTTTGAAAACAAAGGCATATTTCAATTATTTCCCACTGTCTACCTAGTAATGAAGTGTTTGTTCCACAAAGAGGATCTTTGTGTTGAGCAAAAGGGGTATAACGCAATTACGTTTGATGCAAGGATGATTTGAAGTGGAACTAAATAAATTTTGCTTTCAGGCAATTGCAAGAATCCTTTGGAAACCTGGTTGCAACAGTTCCCTCGTTCCGTATTTTTCACAGCTTATTGTAATCCCATAATTCAGTTACAAGAATAAGGCTTTGGTAATGCTTTCATGTTGTTTACACT
Source organism: Vipera ursinii (assembly GCF_947247035.1). Lineage (NCBI taxonomy): Eukaryota > Metazoa > Chordata > Lepidosauria > Squamata > Viperidae > Vipera > Vipera ursinii. The sequence goes on from NC_139518.1 coordinate 13,191,693, forward strand.
CAGGCCCAAGAATATCTGCACACTGCCAAGATAACTTCGATTTCAGAGCAGTCCAGCTTTATTGTAGGTGGCAGGTCTTTAAAATCCTGCCATTAGAGTTTGCAAGCTAAGCACAAAATATGCCTTTCGTGATTACAGGGGAGGTTATTAATTTATAAAGTATCTACTTGGAAAAAGCTATCCCTGCCAATAGGGCGAAAGAGAAAGAAAAGCGTTCAGTTCCAGTTTAGTTGTAAATTTTCTTTAAATGTCTATGAAAATATGTACCTACTGTGTTTCCTAAGATATTTATTTATTTATTTATTTATTTATTTATTTATTTATTTATTTATTTATTTCTTTATTTCTTTATTTATTTATTTATTTATTATTTAAATTTGTACACCGCCCTATTCCCGTAGGACTCAGGGCGGTTTACAGGGAAAAATTAAAAATACATAACATACAAAGTTAAAATCAATTAAAACTAAGATTAAATTAAGTCCCTGAATTTAAACTAAAACCCCATTAATAAGTAATTAAAACCCCTCAGTCTGGGCCAGACAGCTCAAAAAACCAGGTTTTCAAGTCCCTGCGAAATGAGCGAAGGTCGGGGGCAGTCCTGAGTTCCGTGGGAAGTTGGTTCCATAGGGCCGGCGCACCCACAGAGAATGCCCTTCCCCTGGGAATAACCCACCGGCATTCCTTGACCGGCGGTACCCTAAGAAGGCCCTCCCTGTGGGAGCACACAGGATGATGGGAAGTTGATGCCGGCAGCAGGTGTTCCCTTAGATAATCCGGACCCAAGCCATTTAGAGATTTATAGGTCATCACCAGCACCTTGAATCTTTGTCACTGTCAGATCAGGCCTTGATTTATATCTTCCTGCCTGGAGACTGGGCCCATTAGATTGGTATACCCCTGGTGAATGATGGATCCAGAGAGGTTTCCAAATGAGATGGGTTGTCCCTGTTGCTCTGCTGTATGGTCCAACTGAACCCTTGGTTGCCACTTGGAACAAGGTGGCAAATGAAGCCTTTGGATTGGATTGCACCTATCTGATCTCTCTTCTTGTGTGGATCCCATCACTCCCTGTGGTTTCCAATGGATTGAGGAAGATGAAAGGAGAAGAGGGACATCTAGACTATTATTGCTGTTCAACAAAAGACGAACTTGACCGAACATTGGTTAGAGTTGCTATTAAGGCCTATATTAGCGTGGAAAGGGTGTTGAACTGTTAGTACCTCTCCACTATTGTTGCATCTGCAGCTTGATACCCCACAGTCTTGTTTCAGGTGACATGTGACAATTTGCAGAAAGGGGCATGGATCACCTCTTACAGGGGTGTGTGGAGGAATTTGCACAGCAACTGTTAGAAGAGGTTCCTCAAATTCATCCCCATTTGGATCCTGCTCTTATCACAAGTCCAAAGAAGATGCTTGGGAAGAAGTCTCACACAACTATCTGGGAATGTTCTGAACTTCTGGGATCTGAAGAAGTGAATAGCTTCCTCAATACCATGAGCGTGCTATCTGCTCTTTTGATCCATGGCCCTGCTGGCTTGTCAAAGAGGACTGAGGGTGTTGTGTGCGTGAGTTCTGGTAGTGGTTAATTCTTTTAGTAAGGTGGATGTTCCTTTACCTCTGAACCAAGATGGTTTACCATCCCTGAAATCTACCATACAGAACCATTTTTAATCCAGTATCTCACCTCCCTTGGGGATAATGGTTTAAAAACAGAAAATGGTTTAAAAACAGCTTTGGGAAACCTTGGAAGAAGCAGATTATCTGGATCCTTTTCAGTCAGGATTCAGACCTGGGTATAGGATGAAAACAGCATTGGTCATGCTTTTGGATGACCTCTGGCATGGACAGGATAGGAATAGTGCATCTATCCTTTCGTTACTAACCTTTCAGTGGCTTCCAATATCATGGACCATGGTATCCTTCTGTATAAGCTCAGAGGATTGGAAGTGAGCAGCACAGTTTTATGCTTGCTCATCATCTTCTTGCAGGGTTGATTCTAGTCAGTGATGATTAGGGAGGAGAGGTGCTACCTTTGTCCTCTACTATGTGGGGTGCCATGAGATTTGGTGCTTTTCTTCTCCTCTTTAATATCTGCATAAGTCACTAGTAAACTCATCGGTCACCATGGGGTGAGGTATCATCAAATATAAATAATATATTAAATACAGTGTAATATATATATATATTTCTCCTGCCCCTGGCAATATAAGTGATGTCATAGTAAATTTCTTTACCTTATAAACTTCTTATATGCTTTCAAGGCTGTGAGGATCTGGTTGGGAAACAACAAGCTTCAGGTGATCCCTGGCAAAATTGAGTAGCTCCAGATTTTGGGGAACTCTGGTTTTAGAACTATGCCATCTTTGGTGCTAGATGAGATTACACTGCCCAGCCAGACACAGTGGTCAGTCTTGGGGTTCTCCTAGACTCACAACTCCTGCTTTATAAGGAGGCAAAAGTGATGACTAGGACAGCTTTTGCACTCTTTGTCATGTACTACAGTTGTATTTATAGTCCCGTGATGGCAAACCTATGGCATGCGAGCCACAGGTGGTACGCAGAGCCCTCTCTGTGGGCACGCATGCCATCGCCCCAGTCCTAGGCCTTCAGCTGGGTTTTATAAAACTTTTTCGCTTTAGGCTTCTGCCACTGTGTGCAAAAAAAAAAAATTCAATCAATCAATTTCAACTTCTTGCGGGAAAATAAAAATCTCGCAAAGTTGGAATTTATTGATTGAACTTTTTAGTCCCACCCAGTCTGCCATTACCACTGCAGCCATGCCCACCCAATGGCTCATGCCCACCCAATGGGCCATACCCACCCAATGGGCCACACCCACCCAGCACCCGACAATACATAAGTGGGTGTTAGGTTGCATTTTGGGCACTCGGTCTCTAAAAGATTCGCCATCACCCAGATTGTTGGGGGCAATTAAGCTGACTTTGTAATAATGCCGTTTGGGGTGTGTGTGAAAGCCCTAATAAGCAGGCATATACATAGAATGAAGGCTACTGCTAAGCTTGTAAGCTGCCCTGAGTCTTCGGAGAAGGGCGGGATATAAATGGAATTAAAATTTAAAAAAAATAAAGAAAAATAGTCACTCATGCTCTAGTCACTCCAGATTGGACTATTGCAATGAGCGCTACATGGGGTTGCCTAGCAGAGTACCCAGAATGCAGCAGTACAGGCTGTTATGTTTGCTCCATAAGCTGAACTGGCTGCCAGTTCATTTCTAGGTCCAACTCAAGATGCTGGTTTTAACCTTTAAAGTCCTTCATGACATGGAACCAGGCTATCTGAGATTACATCAGCCTGTCTCTCCTAGTTACATCAACCCACCCCATTAGATCTGGCAGAGAAGGCATGCTGTGGATATCAACCAGAGACCTATATACAAATGTATACATGTGCCTTGTCTGCCATGAGTTCACCTTATGGAATATTCTTCCCACCAATATTAGGTTAGCTCCATTGCTTTTGATATTTTGAAAATCTCTCAAGATCTGGTGATATTCTCAGGCCTGGGGCTCCCAGGGAACTGGAAACATGTTTAAATGGCTCCGTTGCTTTATGAGGCATTTTTATTCCCTTTGCCCCAATATTTTACAATATTCATCTTTTAATGTGGATTTTTATATCTTTATATAAGGGTACTTTTACATTTGCTGTTTTATTTGATTGTTTTAAACTGCCCTGATTTGGCTTTTGTGAGATGGATAGTTATACAACTTTGGTTATTTAATTAATAAGGTTTTAGTTTCTTTATATACCTTTTCTTTATGTCCTAATATGTATGTGTGTGTGTGTGCGCGCACATTTGTACATTTTTGTCAGCATGTTCACAATCAACCTTTTATTCCTTTTCCTTTTGTTTTAGAACTGCACAAACTTGATAAAGTGCCCAAGCAGAACTACATTTGTAGTTCATTTCCCATATTATGAGAATATTTTTTTAAAACACTGCATTCCTAAAATTCCAAACATGTGGGGCTTGATAAATAGTCCTATCTCAGATTTTTATCCCCCCCCCAGTTAATCTGAGAAATAGAAAAGTATACTAATTTTCAGCTAACAAACCTTTTACTAAGTAAACATGAAAAGATTGATACGAGCACTGATTTTATACTTTAAGGTAAAGGTAAAGTCGTGTCTGACTCTAGAGGACAGTACTCATCCCTGTTTCTTAGCCAAGGGAGCCAGGATTGTCCGAAGACGTTTCCATGCTCATATAGCCAGCATGACTATAGACCGAGGCACATGGAACACTGTTACCTTCCCATTGAAATTGGGAACTATTTATCCACTTGTACAAATGGAGCAGCGGGCTAATGCCTCCTTAAGTAACACCAGCTGCCTGCAATTAGTGCAGGTTCGAGTCCCACCAGGCTCAAGTTTGACTCAGCCTTCCATCCTTCCGAGGTAGGTAAAATGAGGACCTAGATTGTTGGGGGCAATAAGCTGACTTTGTATAAATGCTGCTTGGGGCCCCCCGAAAGCCCTAATAAGCAGGCATATACATAGAATGAAGGCTACTGCTAAGCACATTGATTTGTGCTTCTTAGATTGTAAGCTGCCCTGAATCTTCGGAGAAGGGCGGGATATAAATGGGATAATTTTTTTTTCATGCTTTTGAACTGCTAGGTGAGCAGGAGTTGGGACAAGTAACAGGAGCTTCCCTTGTTAGGTCTCGAACCCAAACTATTAGATTTCCAGCTGAGAAGCTCAGCATCTTTATCCAGTGAGCTACCGTGCCCCCTTTATACTTTAAAACCCTTATTTATTCATTATTGACTTACATCAGCAGCTCAGAAACTTTTAGAGGAGGTCCTGGTTTCGTATACCATTTGCCTAATATTAGTTAATGCCATGGAGAAAAACCTCATCTAAAGTTCTCCTGTTTTGTTGAATTAGCTGTCTTCTGAGATATACTAGACACCTACAATGCTGATGTCTTTCAGGCATCTTTTAAAGATCCATCTTTTTATTTCCCTCTGCGACCACTTTGCTTTGCATTTTCTAATGGCATGCTTTTAATTCTTTTTTATTCTTTTAAAACTCTTTTTAGTCTGCTTTTATCTTCCTTTTATCTTTATTATTTTGATAAAGAGCTTTGGTTTTTTTAAAATGAGAAACAGTACATTCTTTTGAATTTAAAAACTAGTGCACAGAATAAAAACAGTTTGGCTAAATTACTAGGTAAGTCTGTGGAAAGATAAAATATATAAGTGATTGACTGATTTCTGCAGAACTTCTATCAATGACGATTCTTTTATCAGAATCTATTATGAATGTTGCGTCATAAAAGCAAGAGAGGATTAAGGAAGGGACCTTGTTTGTATCTTCTTTTAATATGTAAACTCTGAACCTCTGAACATATGGTTTTATGTATTTGTTCAATGTTTTAGCTTTATTGTACACCACCCAGAATCACTTTTGGTGAAATGGATGGCTATATAAATTCAATAAATAAATACAGTATTGACTCAAAACTACTAGATTGAACCAATAAATGTCCATTAAAACTGAATTGCTTGGCTTCTTTACAATAAAGATGGAATTTACTTTTATTCTGCTTACATTATTCAAACCCAACAGGCTGGTATATATTTGACTTAAATTTTAATATTGTCCATCTCCTTTTTCTCTCCTGGAAGTTTTATTGTCTGATCTGTCCAACAAGCAGGTACCAATTAGTCCTGTTAGGCATATGATTAAGCCTGCCTGGTTGGGTTGGAAATATATAAGCCATGATGTATGATATCACTTTAAATGTGATGATTAGCCAAGGGTGTGTTTGCCTCCCAACGGCCATAAGAGGGAGCTAGGGACGTAGTTTCTCTCTCTCTGCTCTTGCTTTTTTTTTCACTGTTAGTTACTCTGTTACTGCTATTGTTGGTTTGCTACTGTGTTAAACCTGAACAACTGTGTTTTGACCTTTGGACCCGTAAGAAGACTTTGTATTTGGAATACTCCTTGGACTGTTACTATCTTTACATGTGTATGACCTGGACTGTTTTTTTTTTTGACTGTGCTTTGTATTACACCACAAAGTAAAGTGTTTTGTTTTTCACACCTCAGTGTATCTGTGTGGTTACTGTGTGAACTTTGCTGCTCTCAGTACCTTTTTTGTCTGTGCAACTTCTTGTTAGCTCAAGGAGATCTCTGCACAATTCCTGACAAGTCCCTTACCTCGATTATCCTTATGGCTTACTTAGTCAGTTCCCTCTAGTCATTGATTGACTGACACACTGTCTCATTAACTATTTTTGTACTCTTACTGGATTCCATGATGCATCTAGAAAATAATTTCCTTTTGCTAAATTCAACATTCAGTTGACACAACTTAGTGTCTGTTTGCTGTTAAAGAAGATTATAATTTATATTTATATTTATTTGATTTATATACCACCCTTCTCCCGAAGGACTCAGGCCGGTGTACAGGGCAATAAATACCAAAAATACAAGATACAAAAATTAAAAACAAATTAAACAATTTGTGCCCGATACAATAAATTAGTTAAAATCAATAATTGAAACCCCAAGCCCATCAGACCAGGCCGGCAATTGACTACAAATTAGAATAGGATGCTCCAAAAATACTGATTAATCAACTGAATTGTTATGAAATAATAGCTCTAAAATGATCAGTTTTTATCTACACGTGTTTTGATAACTTTATTCTTTTTAATTTAATTTAATTTAATAACATTTATTATTTTGGTGGTGCTAATTTTCTCTTGCTGCTAAATAAATTGCTAGGGCCAGAAAACAGCCTATAATATATTACTAATCAAACACCTTATTTTTATTACAAGTCATCCTTGACTTATCAACACAACTGAGCCCAAACTTTCTGTTGCTAAAGGAGACAGATGTTTACCTTCTTTTTATGACCTTTCTTCTCATGCTGTTAAGTGAATCACTGCAGTTTGTTAAATTAGTAACACAGTTGTTAAGTGAATCTGGCCTCCCCATTGAATTTGCTTATCAGAAGGTCACCATTAATTTTGCAAAAGGTTACATTGTTAAGTGACACTAACATGACTATACAGTAGGTCAGGGGTCTTCAAACTTGGCAACTTTAAGACTTGTGGAATTCAACTCCCGGAATTCCTCAGCCACAAGTTGAAATCCACAAGTCCACAAGTTGAAGTCCACAAGTCTTAAAGTTGCCAAGTTTGAAGACCCTTGGTACAGGTAAATGGAGACTCACTTATTTAGGCCAAAAGCATCTAAAAAAGGCTAAATCATGGCAACTGGACCAAAGTTTATCAAAACTGAGACATTTTGTTACTTATCCAAGTAAATTCCTCAGTCAAAATAAATATTTGGTTAGGCAAAGAGTCAGAGAGCCATTGGAATGTAGTAACTCTTACTATAATGACTGCAGGGGTTTGTCCCTAAAATGCAATATGAACAGCAGGACAAAAGTTGCCATGATTTAACCTTTTTAGATACCAAGATGACTCTTCAGTCCTTGGCTAGAACAAGAATCATTGGAATCATCCCTCAATTAATTAGATAGTGATATTGATTTAGACAATAATCATAAAGGCAATTGATAAAAGCTGTACATCTGGGGAATATTCAGATATCATGGCCCTCTCTTTTTTTTCACAGATACCACTGCTTACTCATTCCTCCTTCTGGGTACAATCACTGAACACATAAAGTAAACAGGAGATGCAACTTAGACTTAGCTTTCACTCAACTGCATGTTTAGAAAACATGTCTGAGAAGTTAGAAAAGAACACATTCAGAGAATAAAATTTAGCAACAGGAGACCAGGAAGATCCGTAGGACATATCAAATAATAATTATTATCCTTGATATTGGCAACTCTAGATCCGGCACAGTGGTTAGAAGGCAGTACTGCAGGTGATTTCTGCTGACTGTTGACTGCCAGCAGTTTGGCATTTTGAGTCTCACTGGCTCAAGGTTGACTCAGCCTTCCATCCTTCTGAGGTCAGTCAAATGAGTACCCAGATTGTTGGGGGCAATAGGCTGACTCTGTAAACTGCTTAGAGAGGGCTGTAAAGCACTGTGAAGGGGTTTATAAGTCTAAGTGCAAGTGCTATTGCTATTGTATGAAGAAAGAAACCTGTAAAGATTCTTACCTCTGCCCATTCGTAGGAACCAATCTTGCCAAACATGGTTCCTCCCCATGAACAGAAAATGATGGTCCGCTCAGGCCTCCAACCTTTCTTCACCTTCCTCATCAAGGCTTGGATAAAGGCAGTCATTACTGCTGTGCCGTGTGCCCACTGCTCACTACTGTAGCCAGGCAAACTGCTGTGGTGGCTGCCAACTATGACATATCTATCTGAAAAACATAAAGCAAGCCAATGCTTTTATTAATGAAGCAATGCAACCTTATCCTTCTTGGATAAGAAATGAAAAGTCTTTAAAGAAAAACCAGAAAGTCCATTTGCCTCTTGAAAAAAGCACCTTTGGGACAGCCATGACTGAATGACTAAGAACAGGGCTTTTTTTCTCATAGAACGCTCAGAACGGAGTTCTGGCACCTTTTTTGGACGGAACCTTGTAGGGTAGGCAGGTTGTATGACGTGTGTGAGTTCCAGCACCTTTTTCTTTTACAAAAAAAGCACTGACTAAGAATATCCATAGACATATATTTCTGGAAGTAACTCAAATAGCTCACTATATTTAAAGCGAGTTGAAATAACTGGTGATCATTGTCTCCTGCTTTCTGTTTGCTAAAGGTCTGTAATATGAGGTATCTTATCTGGCAAATGTGACTTATACCAGAGATCTTACTCAGATATGAAATGGTTAAACTAAATAACAGTAAACTATAGTACATCATGTGGAATGTGCTAAGAAGATGTATAATGTTTACACCAGTGTTTTTCAGCCTTAGTTTCATTAATGTGTGGATTTCACTCCCATAATTATTTTTCAGACAGGTGTAAGTGCTCAGTCTGGGTAACTATATAGAACAAACTCTAAAAATAATAGGCTGTTGTATATAGTTTGAAGGTTAAGTGCAATATGCTGTCCAGAATAAGTTATGAAATTCTGTTCTTGTTCAGTAATATGACAAGTGATTTTTGCAAAGGTTAGCAGATGGAGAAATAAAAATAAACCTACCAGGAACTGTGGCTCCTTTTAAATAACCAACAACACTGGATATTGCTTTATATGTTGGCTGAGTTTGAATATTCAAAGTCACAATTTTCCTTTCTGCTAAGAGAAAAAAAACCAAAACATTTTATTTTGGATTCATCTGTAAAGTCTTTAAGAAACCATATGCAACTTTGTCTACCCAAAGTTACCACTTGAATTTTCAAAACTGACAAGAATTTTGTCCATTTTTGATTATTTTATTTTCTTAATACGTTATAGTAAAATACATCTTTATTAATCAACATCTAAGGAAAAATAGAATGGGAAAATATTGTTTTATTTAGGGATTTTCTGATTTACCACATAATTCAGTGATTTATTTATTTTAGAGAATTTATATAGCTGCCTGCTCACTCACACTCTGTGTCAATTACTTGAAAGTTATCAAAACTATACAATATTCTGAAAATGTAAACAGTATGAAAGAACATGAAGCGGATAAAATGTGCATATTGCGGTAAAACCTTGTTAACAAAAGGAATATAGATCACTTAAGTAGATACATAAGTGTAAACAGTTTTAAGTTACTGAATGGAGCAGTTCTGTCAGTTCTATCATTTTGGCATAAATTCTTTCAGTAGCACTTTATCTGTAAAAACATATTACTAATCAAACTGAAGCAATTTTACCTTATTACACAGGTTCAAGGGATTTAAAATAGGTCCTTTTATCCAGGCCATTAGTATTTTAATCATTTGATCTAATGACTGATGATTTCTTTTTTTAATGATATTTTTATAATTATGATTGCTTTATTACATTTTTATAAGCTTCCTAGAATTATCAGGGTTTGGAGCATCATACACATTTTAAATATTTTAAAACTTACAAATGAGTAATGTCAAAAGCAGAGACCTAACCAAACATCATAAATATAATATTGAATAAATTCTTGTGCTGGTATATCTAAATAAGATTTTTTGTAAAAAAAATACAATACTATCCATAAGAATCAAAATTTAAATTTCAAGCTACATGAGCCAATTGTACTCTGAACATAAATGGAAGCCTTTTTAGTTTTAAAATAGGATTGAATAATCTGAATAGTGGTTGCACTTTAAAGTTTCTTTCATACTTTATCCTGCAAGAACAGGATGATTTATGATTTATGATTTTATCAGAATGGTGATTTAGAACGGAGGGAACCTTAAAATGAGTTAATTGAATTCACCATTAATGCCCCAGTTTGCATTAAGTTGACCGAAACATGCAAAACATTGTAGTTTTACTTTTAAATCATAGTAGTGTTCCAACAGACAAATCCTTGTGGTGTTCCAACAGACAAAAATGGATCTGAGAAGCTAAAATATTTTTTGCGTTGTTTTGTGTGTGGGGGAGAGAGAAATATAGCAAATATGTACCAGAGCAAGCTTAACAGAAACACAGGAAGAACTAATATCCACAAAAGCAGGCTAGGAAAGGAAGAATTGTAGTGATGATAGCTAAAAGTTAACCACTCTACATATTCTTGGTTGTAGGGGACATGATGGCACAGTGGTTAAAGATGCTGAACTTGTCAGCTGAAAACCTGATAACCTGCATTTGAGACCCAAGTTCTATATGATGGGGTGAGCTCCCATTATTTGTTGCAGTTCCTGCTCACCTAGCTGTTCAAAAGCATGCAAGTGCAAGTAGATAAATAGGTACCACTTTGGTGGTAAAATAATAATAATAATAATAATAATAATAATAATAATAATAATAATAATAATATAATTATAATAATATAATTATAATAATAATAATATTATTATTATTATTATTATTATTATTATTATTATTATTATTATTATTATTATTATTATTATTATTATTATTATTATTATTTTATTTGTATACCACCCTTCTCCTGAAGGACTCAGGGCAGTGAACAGGGAAAACATATAAAAATACAAGAATACAAACATTAAAAAAGATTAAACAGGTGCCCAGAAGCTAAGAACAATAAATTAAAATACATTAAAACAATATTAAAATCTAAACCCATCACCCATCAGGCCAGGCCGGCTTGTTTGAACAAGTAGGTCTTCAGTTCGCGTCGGAAGGAGAGAAGGTCGGGCGCCATCCGGAGCTCAACCGGCAAACAGTTCCACAATTCCGGCGTGCCCACAGAGAAGGACCTCCCCCTGGGGGCCACCAGGTGACATTCTCTGACTGGTGGCACCCTGAGGAGGCCCTCTCTGTGGGAGCGCACAGGGCGGAGGGAAGTTGATGCCAGCAGCAGGTGATCCCTAAGGTACTCTGGATCCATGCCATGTAGGGCTTTAAAAACCATTACCATCACCTTGAATCTCACTCGGAAGACAACTGGAAGCCAATGCAGCTCACGGAGCAGAGGTGTAACATGGGAGTATCGGGAGACTCCCAACACAACTCTTGCGGATGCATTCTGTACCAGTTGGAGCCTCCGAGTGGTCCTCAAGGGCAGCCCCATGTAGAGAGCGTTGCAGTAGTTTAAACGAGTTTTGTGTGCCTCAGCATATAATCACATGAACAGAGAAATGTCTTCGAGCAATGCTGGCTCCCTGGACTAAGAAACAAAGATAAAGCACCGTTCCCTAGAGTCGGACAAGAGTGGATAGGGGAAACCTTTAACTTTATAATCTTGGTTAGCAAAAAAAAGTCAGGCTAGAACATTTCTCTGTCCATTTTTTTCTTGATCTGTTAGATCTTGCTTTGAGTGCTGAACATTATCTTGCCTAACAGAAGCATCCCTATTTGTATTTAAAGCAGTGTTTCCAGTAACATTTTGACTTTAGTTTCATTTATATTCATTATAGAGCCTTGGTGGAGCAGTGGGCTAATGCCTCCTTAAGTAACACCAGCTGCCTGCAATTTTGCAAGTTCGCATCCCACCAGGCTCAAGGTTGACTCAGCCTTCCATCCTTCCGAGGTAGGTAAAATGAGGACCCAGATTGTTGGGGGCAATAAGCTGACTTTGTAATAATGCCACTTGGGGGTGTGTGAAAGCCCTAATAAGCAGGCATATACATAGAATGAAGGCTACTGCTAAGCTTGTAAGCTGCCCTGAGTCTTCAGAGAAGGGCGGGATATAAATGGAATTAAAATAAAAAAATAAATAAAATTACTAGGATCACTTAAAAGCAAGGGCTATTAAAAGGCCAATAAAAAGGATCTAGAATAAGAACTTAGAGCTGATGATGAAAGTAGTTTTATTGTACATCAATTATTCTCTGGTTCATTTCTGCTTCCCTCTTCCAATTGGAGGTCTGCAATCCAATCTGCTCATCACCCATATTTTAGTTAATTTCAGATGACTTTCCTCCCCTTAATACATTCTTCCCAGAGCTCTTTTTGAAGTTCGGTAAAACGTTGGTACTACTTCACCTCCCTAATCAATATCACTCGTAGCCTGAACATCAGAAATAATTATACTCACATCATTAAGTCAAAATGATACTTTATGGGAACATTATTTCATCTTTAGTCTCAGGTACAATTATCTATTTCATTGTTCCTTTCCCCCCCCAATAGTCTTGTTTCTTGGTCTCATCCAACAAACATGCAGGATTTGTTAATTGGGAAAGACTTACAAGAAAAATAACCTGCCTGTTTGTCTTTATCAAAACAACAACTCCTTTCAAGTTCATGTTCCTAGTATCTGATAATGATTTGTTTTAAATACTAATTGAACCTTCCTTCCTTCCTTCCTTCCTTCCTTCCTTCCTTCCTTCCTTCCTTCCTTCCTTCCTTCCTTCCTTCCTTCCTTCCTTGTTTCCATCCTTTCTCTGTCCCTTCCTCTTTCTTAAGCTAAGAAAAACCAATAGCCTTATTAGACATTGAAAGAGGAGCAACAACAAATAGAGTTTTGTCCTTTTTTCTCAGCAAAATATGATGTAAATCATGGGATCATCAGAAGAATATCAGTAACTTTAGGCAATATTTTACGTATTCAGCACCACCCCTCTTTGGACTGGAAAGGCAAGGCAGTAATAATTAACCTGAAGTTCAAGATTATATATCCCTGGATATGTGTTTATGGAAGAGACACCTTTGGATTTTGCATCTTTGATGGTAGCTTTACTTTTTTAAACCTATTTTTAATGTTTTTCTCCTATTTCTGTTCCACATCACTGACTTATGGTGACAGGAAAATCAGAGATATCATAAGAGGGCCACAAAAAAAATAAATATATTTCAATGTGGTACATTAAATTATGGAATCATCATGTCAACAGTGTGTCTTCTGTACTGACTAGTCCTAATTCCACCTTTGATGGGCAATATTGCAAGAAACTGTTCCTCACCAGCAACCAGATCAGATAATAAAACACAAAGGCATATTGTACAGTGACATGAGTTCATTTAAAAGCTTAGTATGCCTAACAAAGACTCAAAAGCTCTCAGTGGAGTATGGAGAAAAAAATAAAGTTTAATTTTCTTTAAATTGTTCTGACAGCCAATCTCATGTTCTACATTAGACATCTGATGGAAATCTTGATAACTTTACCTCTTTATGTTCCAGGAACTGTCAGGGAAACTTCAAGTTAATACAACTTGAAATATTCTCTTTATCTAAGCCATAAAGCTACTGCACCATAAAAGGACAAAAATGAATTGTTGTTGGGTGTTAACAGTTATAGTTTAACTTCATGCTTTGGGGAGCCTTTAATTCCAAAGCCACAACATACTATAAATCCAATACGTGTAATCTGTGTTCCCTTGCAACTGTTGAACTCAACTCAAGGCTGTGGATAGATATGGAAGTATGTGAACAGCTAAACTACAGAAAGACAGCATAATTTAAAAATTCTCTACTACTACTTATTTAGCATATGATGAGAATATGAAAAAAGAAGTAAATATATACACACAATCCACATAAGTATATACAAAACTTCTGTGGGGGTACAGCAATGGCCTGATAACCAATTCACCTATCCAGGTAATTGCCTCTGGTATTGCTTCATGCAGATCTTCTAAGGAACTAGAGAACACACGTTGTGGGCAATCTTGCACAATAAGTTTAATAATTTAATAAAAGTCTCAATGATAACAGCTTAATATACTGACTATTAAGACAGCTGAATATATTGATACTACATGAAAATATTGCATATACGTGTCTGTCTCATATCTGTCTCTGTGTTTAATATTAAATCTAATTTTTAAAAAGTCTGTATTATATATTTGGAATAACATTAGCAATAGCACTTAGACTTATATACCACTTCATAGTTCTTTTTACAGCACTCTCTAAGTGGTTTACAGAGTCAGGATATGGCCCCCAACAATCTGGATCCTCATTTCACCAACCTCAAAAGGATGGAAGGCTGAGTCAACAACCTTGAGCTGGTCAGGATCGAACTCCTGGCAGTGGACAAAATCAGCTGTAATACTGCATTCTAACCACTGCACCACGACAGCTCCTCTGATGCCTTCTGGAGTATCTTGCCAGAAAAGGTGAGTTCTTTCTTCACACTTCCGACTTTCTGGAAGGGCCTTAAACCTGCTCTACTAATTGACTGTGGTCCCGATGAAGGCATGCTATACTGGAGGTCATTGAGAAGACAAAAGCTCAACTCCGTACCATTTCTAGTCTATATTTAATTGTTGCTAATTTTAATGGTTTTATATTTAAGTGTTTATGACACTATAAGCAGCCCATAGTCACTTTGGTTAGTGAGATGGGCAGCGTACAAATTTGATAGATATATAAATTTTAAAGTAATAAATAAATAAGTATTTAACCCACTGAAGTTTGATCCACGCATGTATCTGGTAGTTGAGTTCCATCTTTTAGGATGGGGGAATGAGTAGTGCTAGAGAAAGTCATAGAGCAGAGGAGACAGGACACTGTATTGTTAGTGACAATATGGTCCCTCAGGTGAATGATGATGTCCTTAGCAAAATACCAGGAGCAAGCCTGTATCTGTGCCTGCTTAAAGAGATTCACAAGATTCCTAGGGGAATCCTTTATAAATAATAAGTCTAGATTGTTCCCAGGGAGCCTCAATGCAAAGATTTATCTGCCTGGTGTTTTCACTGTGCTCATTTAAAATGCTGTCTATTGCTGTGCCAAGCCCACAAGCTAGTGGTGGGATTTAGCCGGTTCACACCACTTCGGCAGCTACTTTTTTGTTCCCCATGCCCAGAACGGACTTCCAGAGGTGGCATCCACACAGAGAACTGGTTGTTCAGATATTTGAATCCCATCAATGGTGCAAACTAATAACCAAGCTAGCTTGGGAAGAGAGTTACTAAAAAAAACCCTCAAAAGTATTAGGAAGGATATACATTTAAGTAGGACATTTTTAAGACCAGGCATCCATAAATGTATTGTGTGCCAAAGATTATGATTTTGAATGTTCTCTCTGCCTTTCCACAATTCAGAACAGTGGAAATGCCATCAAGCTGAATTTCAGGTGAGAAATACAGGGAGTCCTTGACTCACAACAGTTTGCTTAACGACCATTCAAAGTTACAACAGACTGAAAAAAAAGTGACTAATGACTATTTTTCACACTTACGACAGACATTGCAGCATCCCCCGTGGTCACATGATCAAAATTCAGAAGCTTAGCAACTGACTCGTAATTATGACTGTTGCAGTGCCCTGGGGTCACATGATCACCTTTTGCAACTTTCCAACAAGCAAAGTCAATGGGAAAGCCAGATTCACTTAACAACGGTGTTACTAAGTTAACAAATGCTGTGATCCCCTGGCCAGAAAGTTTGTAAAATGGGGCAAAATTCACTTAACAAATGTCTCACTTAGCAACAGAAATCTGGGTCTCAACTGTTGTCGTAAGTCGAGGACGACCTGTGCAAAGTCTCATATAGCAATGGATGAGCCTTCTCAGCTTTCCTAACCTATTCTGAGATGAGATAAAAGATGTTATTGAGGGATGAGTCTAAAATTACCTAATTGCACTTCTGCAGAAAAAGTTATACATGGATTCTTAACAGAATTTTCTCTCCCCTCTGAAGCTCATGCTGTGGGACTTACAAGGAGATCTAAAGAACTGGATACCTAGTTTTATATATTCAGATGCGATGAACATATGCTTCTGAAAAGCACGGCTTTGGCTATGATAAATTGCTCTTGAAACTAAGAATAAGACCTCTGTTTAGCAGATAAACACGGGGAAGGTGTATATGTTATTCTCAACTATCTGGTAACTATGACAAATATGAATGTCATATGGAAATTTAAAACACTAAACTATTACCCGTCTTGTTAATTCCAAGGAACACAGGGAATCTTCAACTTACAACCAGTTCTTGCACTTAGGTCTGTTGCAGCATTCCCACAGTCTCGGGATCAAAATGGGGACCCTGGGGAAATGGCATGTATTTACAATGATTATAGCATCCCAGGATCCCATGACTGACATT
This sequence comes from Vipera ursinii, assembly GCF_947247035.1. Taxonomy (NCBI): domain Eukaryota; kingdom Metazoa; phylum Chordata; class Lepidosauria; order Squamata; family Viperidae; genus Vipera; species Vipera ursinii. The sequence continues at coordinate 13,208,204 of NC_139518.1, forward strand.
CGCAACCATCCTGGCCATCTTTTGACAAGCAAAGTCAATGGGGAAAGCAGGATTTGCTTAACATTGGGATGGTTCACTTAACAGTTGCAGGGTTTCACTTAATAGCCGTGGCAAAAAAAGATCATAAAATCAGGCATGGCTCACTGCCTTGCTTAACAAAGGAAATTCTGATCACAGTTTTGTTGGTAAGTCAGGGACTACTAGTAACTAAGACTAGTGAAGGAGTTCTATACTACTTAAAATGCACAACTCGGTTAAATATTACTAGTTATTTTGTGTGTGTGTCTTTTCATATCAGAACTTGATTCCTTCCACACTAGTTCAACTCCAAAAAGAGTAGAGAATACAAGGCTTGTGTAGGAGATGACCAGGCTGAATCTGAGAGAGGGGGTTAAATATGTCATCAGCCTCAAGTCCCTTCACACCCACAAGAGATCTAAACCCAGCCCACCTTGAATTCCATTGACCCTTATCTACCCCCAATTTGCTTGGACCATTAGTAGTTCAGATTCTTGTGGAGAGCTTAAGGTTGCAATAAATCTTTATATTTCATTTGAACTGTCTGAGTTTCCTGATTTACTGCACTTGACAGCTACCAATTTATCCCAACATGTACCGTTGAACAAAAAAGACACTGTCTGTACAGCAGGCCAGCAAGGCAGGAAAATATTTCTCACCACATCATTTATATGGTGTATTTATTTCTGCAAAATTAGTTCTTGCATACTAATGTATCAAATAGCCTATGAAGACAATTAGCTGCAAATCAATGGCTGCAGAGAGAATGTTGAATATATTGTAAACTTTCATATCCAATGCTTTTGTCAGCATAGTTTATAGGAAAGTTAGAACTCTTATTACAGACATATTATACTGATTCTTCATGTAATTTGCTGGATTTAGTGAAGTTTTCCTTTCCCACCTCCAAATATGTTTTGATTGATTAAAAAGAAATCAATGATTAAAAAAAGCTTTATTCCCCTAGGGCCATTCCAAATGGAACAGAATCTTTAAAAATACATCAAAGCTCTCTTTTATCTTGGGGAAATGATATCTGTAATGATGCTGTCTGAGGCAATGAATATGTGCTGACATTTTGCTAGCCCTGTTGGTAGCTTTGTCAAAGCAGATTTGAAACCAGACCTGACAGTACAAATCTCATCTTTAGTAGCTGTGAAAATCTAGACTAACAATGCAATCCACTGTTTGCTTTCATAGAGGTCAGCAATTGTGGAAAAAAGGGACTGAAAGACCCTGGATGATATTAAGACATAGGAGTTTAGAAGAATGGTCTTGGTGGGTGAAATCAACTATGCAACTTAGTCCAAGAAATTTGGAGAGCACATTACTATAAAGGTTTTAGTGACTGTATGACAGAGATGACAAATATGTTAGAAGAAAATACTACTTACTCTGTAATTGAATACATTTATGCAGATAAAAATACTAAAATCAGTCTTCAAATTCTTCTTCTACAAAAATCTCAGCTACTAGCTAAAAAGTAAAGTTTCTTTTAAATCAAACTTAACTTCTGGTATATATATATATAGAATTACAGCTTTGTTGCTGTAAGCAGATTGGTTGGCTGTGATGTTATAACCCCATCAACCAATCATGATGTAATATCAAGCCAACCAATCCACTTACAGCAACAAAGCCAACACCCCACACATCCCCACCAGTATTTATAGAGAGACGGCAGCTCCGATCACGCTTCGCTCACACAAGGACAAACCGAAGACACCAGCCTGAAGATGTTGAGTGGGACCTCATCGAAATGTCGCCAAGACACCCTCAGTCTTACATGGGAAAAGACCTGAATACGCCAAGACCTACATACCTATACCCATGAAAATATGAAATCTCATCCGTCATCCTCAGGCTGGTGGCTTCAGCTTCATTCTTCTGGGAGAAGTGTGTGGTAGTGGCTGTTTGTTCCTCTTTTTTAAACTGCTAGAGGGGGTGTGTTCTGTGGGTGGAGGTGTGCTCTGATTGGGTGGGGGATTAGGTGTGTTCTGTTTGGGTGGGGGTGTGTTTTGAATGGTGGGTGTGTTCTGATTGGGTGGGGATGTGTTTTGAGTGGATGGGCTGGTCTCAGCTGCCAGCCTTAGACCTGAGCTGGTGAGTTGTGCTGCTTTTGTTTGGCTTCGTATTTGTGGTGGTGCCATGTTTTTATAGTGGGTGTCAGTTTGCTTATTATGTGGTTTGGAGGGGTTTAAAGTGGCTAATGTTGTAGCTGTAGTTAGGTGTCTGTTTTGTGGTTGTGTGTTGTTATCGTTGTGGGTTTGGATTTGCTTTTTGAATGGTTGTGTGGTGGTGATGTCATGTGATGTTATCATGAGTTTGGGTCTGGTATCATTCTTGGTGGTTGGGACTCGTCTGTCAATCAAGGCAGGTTTCCAAATGGCAAATTCCAAATACACACACACACACAAACATATGACAAAAAGAAGAGGAGAGCTGGTGGCCTAGAGGTTAATACAGCTGCCTAGTATGTAGGTTGCCCAGGTTTGAATTCCACAAAGAGTATGGCTAGCTGATGAGAGCAAAAAAGCTCAAAATTGCTATTCTAGTCTCCCATTTAACTCTTTAACTCTTTGTCAGCAAAAAAGAAATTCGAATACACAATTATTGCAGTAGCGACTTGAGCCCTGCTTAACGCTCCTAGGTTGGAGCTGCGAGGCAAAAGAAATCATAATAATAGAACTGCCGTATAGCAATTCAAAAACCTAAGTGTCATTATTGCTGTCTTTCAGGATAGTCTGTGGACTTCCAATTTGGGGGATTTCAAAATGTTGATCAGATATGACCATCTTCATTTTTGGTTCACTCAAGTAATAATTCTTCTCAGAGTTTTTCCAGAGTTGCCACCTACTAGGTTGATAATAGGAATTCAGTATTATGCATGTATTAGAATTAAAACTTTTTGGTTAATGTTAGTTGCCAATGGCAGCCTTGAGAAAGGATGGATCTTCTTGTTTGATAAAGTTGGTATGGACTGGGAGAGATTTTATATACACCCTGACCATTCATCATTTACAACCTGCAGCTATGCCAAAAGGAAATAATGTTTGATTTTCAAGCCTAGCTCTGTCCTACATTTGTCCGGAAGCTATAAGTGATCTTCTAGTCATCATATGTTGACACAAAATGGTTTAGCAGGCATCGGAATAAAATTATTTATTGTTTTGCATGTTTTCTGCATAAGTCTCCTCATTCTTAATATGTAGACATTACTTTTTTCATTACAAACTGTATAGCACTAGCACAGTAGAGTCTTTCCTGTCCCAATTCCTAATATATAGTTTACAGTGATTCTCAAACCTTCATGTTTTCTCTCTGAAGAGTGAAGACCAAGATTGTTTCCAATTTGGCAGAATATTTTGTAAACAGATAATCATGTCCTTCAAAAGTTCCTAAATGAAAATAATTTATTATTTCTTATTATTGATGTTGTTGCACATGATAACATATATACATATACGCACATGCTTACATATATACATATATTAGTAGGATATTATTTTATTGTTTTCCATTCTTAGGTTGTTGTAGCAGATCAACCAAGTTATTGTAGTTGAATCACTCCATATATCTACCAGGAGTGAAACTCAATTTCAAACAGATTTTACTTTTTAGCTACCATTTGAGACTTTTGTAGAAAGAGAATTTGAAGACTGATTTTGGTGGTTTGATCTGCATAAGCATATAGAGTTAGCGGTATGTTTTTCTAACACATGCATCACCTCTGTCATACAATCACTAAAATCTTTATACTTACTGTACTCTCCAAATTTCTTGGTCTAGGTTGCATAGATGATTTGGTTAGTTTTTCAATATATTTAAGCCTATCAAAGTATTCTTAAGGTGGTCCTACCATACAAAATAAACATTCCCTCCCAGTCTTCTCTACTTCTAAATTAGGGTTGTTGTTTTTTTAAAAAAAGAACTGAGGAACTTCAGGGAATTTTGTTCCTGTTTCAGTCTTTGAGATGGCTTCCTCCCTAACCCATTCTCTAATTGAGCAAATTAAACTGGGCTGAAAATCTAATCCCTGCATTAGTCACCATGAAGATTGTAATATAAACAGTGCCACACGGAATATAGCTTAATCTCCAGGGTGTGCTCATGATGAAGTAATCACAGCCATCCACCACATGTATAACTTATTCACATTTGTTCTCATCATCCTTTTTAGATCTTGCCAACTGGCTCTTAACAATCACTGTCCCACAGCACAGAGTGGAATCACAAATGAGCAATGGGAAAAACTTACTGGCGCAAGTGAATATGGTAATATAAATGGCAACAGGTGAAGAACTCTGCTTTTGATCTTTTTTTTTTAAGGAGAACAATGTCATACTTTCCATTGAATCTGAAATAATTACATGCAAAGTGTTTTAAAACTCATGATATAATTAATAAGTAAAGCTGCCATATAATTAGATGTTTTCTTGATTAAAGGGTATGTGGAAGCAGTGTGAAGTAGAAAAAGAATGGTGTGCTTTTAGATAATAGGCATATCTATTACCTAACACACTGTCTTCAAAGTTGGATCAGATGTAGCAATGCCACAGAACACTTGTAATCCCTTTCCTTTGTCATAAATGCAACATTTGAACAGTGTGACATACTCTGCTCTCTTTAGTAAGCTGCATATACTGTATGAGATGCTATTTTAAAATAATAGCCTACTTTTTTTCAAAAGAAATCATTCCCTTTTTCCTCACAGAAGCAGAATTTTAGTATATGGAATATGTTTAATTTTTTTCTCTCCAATATCTAGCTGATTTATTTATTTATTTATTTATTTAAAAGAAGCAGTTTTGACTGTATTACAGTATATCATCATTACTTTCATTTTAATAAGAATTATTAACGTTCTTATTTTAATTTATTAAATAAGTTGGTTTCTACATATTGTCTGCCCACTGTTCAGAATAGATGCATTAAATAATCCAGATGCTAAAGATATAGCAAACTAAATTTAGAAACAGCCTTTCATGGCATTGATTCTGAGATGAAACATTAAACATTAGAGCTACAATTTGCTAAAGCACAGAATATGCTCTCCCTGTGTGTGTCATTAATTGAACAAATATTACTATTACTCTCTTTCTATCACACTCTGTGTGTGTGTGTGTGAGAGAGAGAGAGAGAGAGAGAGAGAGAGAGAGAGAGAGATATGATTGAAACAGTTCTATTACATTTTTTTCCTACCTAAAGCAGAACAAAAAATGTCATCCCAAATATTTTTTTCTAGTAAATGATATGGCCCTGAGCACTATAGATTAGGTGGCATGCTAGACCCTGTGTGAGGTTGCAACTCCCATACACCAAACAAGATCAGAGGTTGTAGTTTGTGACAGCTGTAGTCCACAATGTTTGGACGCACTGCAGAGCATTCAGGTCAGAATGTCTTCCTCTAAAATTCTCCAAGGGTTCAAAACAGTTGAGATTAGAAAACTAAGGAAAAACTGAGAACAAGCTAGATGTAGTGGTTAAGGCTTCAAGCTAAAATCTGAGAGACCGCGAGTTCTAGTCTTGTCTTGGGAAGGAAGTCAGCTGGGTGGGGTGACCTTAATCCAATCTTTGTCCCAGTGGCAAACCACTTCTGGAAAGCCTTACTGAGAAGACTGCAGATCAGTCAGGCAATCTCTGAGATTCACATATTAGAATTGGAATATAATAGAGCTGGAAGGGACCTTGGAGGTCTTCTAGTCCAACCCCCTGCTCAAGCAGGAGACCCTATACCATTTCAGACAAGTGGCTGTCCTGTCTCTTCTTAAAATCCTCCAGTGATGAAGCACCCCACAACGTCCAAAGGGAAGCTGTTCCAATGGTTAATTGTTCTTGTTAGGCATATGGTTATAGCCTACCTGGTTGGGTTGGAAATATATACCGTATTTTCTGGCTTATAAGACGACTGGGCGTATAAGACGACCCCCGACTTTTGAGAAGATTTTCATGGGTTAAAAAGTAGTTTTCCCTATGTGGTGCTCCTCAGGTGCCTTAGAGTTAACAATGCTCAAAATTGTTCTGGCTGAGAATTTTAATTTTCACACATCTGGAGAATGCCAAGCTAGGGAAAGACTGATTTAACCAAAATGTTTTGATTCTCAGCATCTTAGGCAAAAAGAGACAATGACGCTTTTATCTTAGCTGTTTGGATATACAGAGTCTTGATGTTTAACACTCATTGTTTGCTTCTGATCTTTCTAAATAAACCCAGCCTATTTTTATTTGTGCACAGCTTAGCAAGCCATTAAACTGTGACCTTATTTTTATTTTATAAATGTCCTCAGTAGCAGAATCTTTTAGATATGTCCAGCTCTCTCCAGTTGACTGACATACAAAAAAGATGCATTTCTAGTATGTTCTGAGCTTTAGCACACTTGTAGTTATGAGGCAATGTAGGAATACAGTACTATTGACTTGACTGACTGATGTAGATTTTATTTGCATATTTGTAACACCCACACTTATTAATGATAACACTTTTTGGTAGTCCCAAAGGTGCTTTTTCCAAAAGGCAACTGGCCTTTCTTGTTTTTTTTTTCCTTTGAAAATGTTTTCACTTCTCATCCAAGCAAGCTTCTTTAGTTGAACTAAGAAGCTTCTTGGATGAGAAGCTAAACGTTTGCACAGGGGGGAAAAAAAAAAAACAACCACCAAGAAAGTTCAGTTGCCTTTTGGAAAAAAACACAACCATGACCTGCATGACTGAGAATCTCCACAGGCATTCTCTTTGGTATGATTGTGCCTGTCTAGACAAAGCGAACAAACTGCTTCTGCCAGACATAAGCAGGAAGTCAGGGCTGCTTCTCAATTAGGTGAAGGTTTATCGAGAGCTTTTGGCCTTGAGATCAGCTTTCCTCTGCCTCGCCTAAACCTCGTCTCCTCTCGCCTTGGTGCCCCCTTCTACTTCAGCCACACGTGCTGGCTGTTTCGGCCAGGAGCGACGAGCGTTGTGGCCCAACACTTCGGGAAGGCACCAGGTCTGAAAGAAGGCGGTTCTTTCCATAGGTTAGTTAATAAACAGGGCGGCGGAGGAGTGGGGGGGGGAAGAAACAGGCTCAGCCCTGCACCGCAAGTTTAAGATTCACACACACAGCCTCCCCAATGCCGCCTTCTACTTCAGGGTGGAGGGGCGACCCCGGGCTGCTGAAGCCCCAGCACCAGCTTTCCACTGTGGTCTGCCTGTCACAATTCCCGAGCTGCACCTTCCCGGGCGGGTGTTGCTGTAGGTCTGCCACGGCACCATGCCCTGAAGTCAAACTCCCAGGGTCAGGTGAAGCTTAGCTCTGCACGAACATGTCAGGTCAGCCTCCACCTGGCTTCCCACGCTCCCTTGAGCTCTCGTGCTTGCGGAGCGCCAGTGGTTCAGCATGCGCTTAACTCCCGCTCCCTTCAAAAAAAAAAAAGGGCTGCTGCCCTAGGACGCCGGTAAGTTGGAGACTCAGCCTCAGTTGGGCTGGTCAGTTTATTTATGAGGAGGCCGTCTTTCAGCGTTCTCAAGCGCTGGACTTCTCCGTTTCCACTAACATCTCCGCTCCTGATGATTGATTTACTATTTTCCGGCGTATAAGATGACTGGGCGTATAAGACAACCCCCGACTTTTGAGAAGATTTTCATGGGTTAAAAAGTCGTCTTATACGCCGGAAAATACGGTAAACCATGATGTTATAACCTTAAGGTGCTAATTGGCCAACGGGTGTGTAAGTTTTTCCAACGGCCATAAGAGGGAGCTAGGAACGTGGCTTCTCTCTCTCTCTTTGCTCTCATTGTTTTTCCTTTTTGGCTTACTACTGTGTTAAACCTTAGGAACTGTGTACTTGACCTTCAGACCGGTAAGAAGACATTGTATTTTGGATACTCCCTGGACTGTTGCTGTTGTTTATCTGTGTATGACCTGGACTGTTTATTCGAATTGTGTTTTTGTTCTTACACCTAATAGTAAAGTATTTTTTTCTGTTTATCCCAACTCAGTGTATCTGTGTAGTTACTGTGTGACTCTTACTATTCTCAGTATGCTTTTACCTGTGCAGGTTCTTGATAACTCAGGAAGCACTTTGCACAACAATTTTCTTTATTTTGCTAACAGTTCTCCCGGTTACTGTAGAAAGTTTCTCCTTAATTCCAGGTTGCTTCTCTGCTTCATTAGCCTGCCCTCTGGCTCTTTGGAAAATAAGTTGACCCCTTCATTTTTTTTGGCAAATACTTTTTTCCTTCCATTCAAATATGATTACGTGGAAGGAAAACAAAAACCAAGCATCAGGAAGATTCAAGTTACAGAATATACATATGCAGAGATTTATATAGATTTTAAGTAGATGCCCAAGACTATGCTTTGATGTTCTGCTACTTTAAATGATATTGTGTACTGTCCAGAAAAGTCTTATCAAACCACATTGTAGTTACCCAAGCATATTTATCATGAAAGTACTTACTATCAGGGGCTTTTTAGTCAATGCCATGCATTAGACTTTAATGCTTGGTACTAAGAGATTTGCTACTCCTGATATTTGATTTCCCATCAGCTAGATTGTGGCAGACATAGCACCCACTGGTTATAAGCTATTTTGTTTGTTTCTTTTTGTGTTAAACTACCCTCTGAAACAAGGGACACGGTGGCTCAGTGGGTTAGGATGCTGAGCTTGTCGATCAGAAGATTGGCAGTTTGGCGGGTCGAATCCTGAGTGCTGCGTAGCAGAGTGAGCAGCTGTTACTCGTCCCAGCTTTTGCCAACCTAGCAGTTCCAAAGCACGTAAAAATGCAAGTAGAAAAATAGGGACCACCACGGTGGGAAGGTAACAGCGTTTCGTGTGCCTTTGGTGTCTAGTCATGCTGGCCACATGACCACGGAGACGTCCTCGGACAAGCACTGGCTCTTTGGCTTTGAAATGGAGATGAGCACCAGCCCCTAGAGTTGGAAACGACTAGCACGCATGTGCAGGGGAACCTTTAACTTTACCTAGCCTCTGAAACACGATATGCACAACATGCACACATATTAAAATGGGTTTTTCATATGATGTGCTTCACATCATTTGCCCCCTTATTTTGGCAAGCTTCCACATTGTGTCTCCTCATTGTTTCCTAATAAATATGGTTGCAATTGGTCAAAAACCCAACATGTAAAACATTTGGTGGCCTTAAAGAACACCCAATATTTAACAAAGGAAATAAAATTGAGAAATAGAGTGTGAGCGAAAGAAGGTGATACCTGCAAAAGGCAATCTCAGTGGCTGGCAAACTTCATTTTCACTGGCTTCCTCAAGGGAAATGAACAGCTTCCTGACCAGCATCACTGAAATAGTCTGCACTAATAGAGAAGTGAGGTTTGGCTGGTGTTGTTTATAGCTTCCATCTGCAAAAAGTTGAGGGGAGAGAGAGAGAGAGAGAGAGAGAGAGAAAGAAAAGAAAAAAAGTAACAGACAATTATCAAAATTTTTGTTCCATTTCCCTGTATTTGCATAGTACAATTACAGGTAGTCCCTGACTTATGACCAAAATTGAGCCCAAAATTTCTGTTGCTAAATGAGACAATTGTTAAGTGAATTTTGCCCCATTTTACAACCTTTCTGGCCACAATTGTTAAGTGAAGCACTGCAGATATTAAGTTAGGAACATGGTTGTTAAGTGACTCTGGCTTCCACATTGACTTTTTTGTCAGAAGATTGGAAAAGGGGATCACATGACCCGGGACACTGCAGCCATCATAAATATGAGTCAGTTGCCAAGTGTCTGAATTTTGATCATGTGATCATGGGGATGTGCTGCAACAGTCCTAAGTATTAAAAATGCCATTGTAACTTTGAATGGTCAGTAAATGAACACATACACATCACAACTAAAATAATTGCCACAAGCCCACATTTTAGAAATGCACGTTAGACATTTTGTCCCTCAAACACAAACACCTGAAAATGGTTCCTTTCCCCCATAAATGTTTTATCAGCCTCTGTCTGAACACATTTGGTGAAGGCAAGTCCATCACATGGGCTGGTTCCATTGTTGAAGTGCTCTGTGAGGAAATTTGTCCTTTCCTTTGACAGCTGGAATGGGCCCTTTTGTGATTTCAGTTCACTGTTCTGCAGTTTGCCATCTAAGATGACATTGGTTCTCCTTGGCTGTATCCTTCAAAAGGGCTATCCTATTCCCCTTCCACCTTTTCTTTTGAATGCCAGATATTGTCCATCTGGGGAGGACACAATTTCTATTCTACATATCGCCTTTCTTGTCCTTTTCAGAAGCTCTTCCAATATGGTATGTCAGTCTAAAGCAGGGGTGTCAAACTGGTGGCCTACAGGCCGGATGCATCGCACACAGGCCACGCCCACGCCAGCTCCGCAAAGACAAAAAACATCGTGATACGTCATGATACATCATGTGACACGATTGAGTTTGACACCTGTGGTCTAAAGTAAAAGTAAGACTTCTATCTGAATAATTTCTCCCAGGGGCTTAACACTCATGCTAAATAGGAAGGCACATTCAATGCATCTTAATCTCCCATAGCTCCATTAGTATGGAGTAGAGCAAAAGTATTACAACATGACATCCCTGAATAAATGCTGTGACCTTGACTGATTCTCCACCCCACATTATTAACTTCAAAGGATGGTTGTTTAAATAGCATGATGGGTTTAAAAAGAGATCTTCAGGACTGGAGAAAAAAGAATCAGAGACTGCAAATAGAGAAAGCAGAAGTCACATTTTTTTTTTTTTAGGTCTCGCTGGGAAACATTAAACAGACAGATTTTAAAGCTTTATTTTCCAGCTCTATAACCTATACATAATGAAAAGAAAATTTAGAGAAGATGTGTATGTCATTGTTGAATAAAGTGAACCATGTATAAACAAGGCTGAAAAGGGGTTTTCTTTCACATTTGTGTTAAACCTTTTAAATCCTCCCCTATTGTTTGCCCTAGAACAGTATTTTAATAATCTCCTCCCCACCCCACATTTTTAGAAAGGAAAAAAAGAGACTAATATAGAACTGACTTTTAACTATATTGCTAATAGAATTGTATTACTTTTGAAAAAAACAGAACTGAGTGGTTCAGTAATTTTTCACCTTAAGCATAATGGAAATTTGTCAGTTTTATGGTTTGAATAGATACTCCAAAGAACCTTATTCTGTGTACTAGGAAAGTATAAATTATAATAGAAAATATAATGTGTTTAGTAGAATAAAATGTATAGAGCTGTATTCTAGGAAAGTATAACCTATCACAGCAAATCATGAATAAAGAATGTTTTGTGGAATAAAAATTCAACAAGCTCAGTTAGCAATCTCCTAACTGTAGCCTAGAGGTGAAGTTGTTCACCTCCCAGTCAGAAGGTTGAGAGTTCAATCCTAGACAGCAATAGATGTTTCTCTATCAGGGTGCAAAGAGAAAAGATCTGCTGCAAACTCCATGTAAGTATCAGGAAGGCTCAGCTCCATTCAGTTACTCTAACTCCATCTTGATAAAAGGGATTACAGGGTCTTAAAAAGAATACATACACACACATATCTACAAATCTATAGATATATACACACACATATACATAAATATGTACATGTACATATACATACAGAGATATAGATACAGATACAGATATAGATATAGATATGGATATAATAAATTTAAAAACTGGAATCCCAGGTGTAGACATTTGAAGTCAGTAAAAATAAAAACAATGAACTCCGGCATATAAGAGAAAATTCTTCTCTATTGTTGAGCTTTTGTCAACAAGCTGTTGACATCATCAGAGCAAGGGCTGAATGATACTGACTCCCTTACAGGAGTACTCGGTTTCATTAATTTTGAAGTGTGTATCCTTGTGTGTATTTAAAGCCCATCAAAACTGAATTTGGGGAGAAAAATGAAAGAACAAAAAATGAGAAACAAAATGAAACACTACTGTTTCCCCATGTGACATGACATATATTTTTAATAATTATAAGTACTCTTGCCTACTCATTTCATGTGTCTCTGTCAATTGTATTTTTTACATTATTTGATCCAATTGAACATAAAATAAAACCATTCTTCTTCTTTCTTTCTTTTGTAAAGTATATACAAGTGATCCAATCAGAATTAATATTCTGTCACGAGGATTAGAGATTTTTTTAAGACTCTGCTGAGATCTGGGTTCAAAAGAGAAAATGTAATTTGGAGCACATGTTTGCATCCCTATGGCTGATGACCACTGAAGATATGCTCCAACTTTTCATAGCTGGCATGCAGTGGTTTGGTTTAAGTTATACCTGAGAGATGCTATGTGCACACCCACATATGCTCTGAGTCCTTCGGGAGAAGGGCGGTATATAAATCAAATAAATAAATAAATAAATAAATAAATAAATAAATAAATAAATAAATAAATAAATAAATAAATAAATAAATAAATAAATAAATAAATAAATAAATATGCTCTAAGTATGAAATCCAGAAGAAATGAAAACAAGAAGATAGAAGTAAGGCAAGTGACACTATACATATTCTAAAGAACTTCAAAAGCCTATTTATTGAAGCAAATAGGCAAATTTAAAGGCAACATGGAAATACAAGTCATCAGGGGGAAAAAACAATATAAAAAAATGTAAAATACTGGCTAAGCCACCAAGCAAGAAAAGAGGACGCTGTGAGCAATAGTTCTACTTTATATGGATAGTCCTCGGCTTACAAACAAAATTGAGCCCAACATTTTTCTTGCTAAGTGAATTGTTAAGTGGGTTTTGTCCCATTTTACAACCTTTCTTGCCACAGTTGTTAAGTGAATCACAGCAATTGTTAACTTAGTAACACGGTTGTTAAGTGAATCTGGCTTCCCCATTGATTTGGCTTGGTCAAAAGGTCGCAAAAGGGGATCACGTGACCCTGGGACACTGCAGCCATCATAAATGTGAGTCAGTTTTCAAGCGTTTGAATTTTGATCATGTGACCATGGGGATGATGCAACGGTCGTAAGTGTGAAAAAATGGTCATAAGGCCACTTTTCCCAATGCCATTGTAACTTTGAATGGTCAGTAAATGAACTGTTGTAAGTAGAAGACCATCTGAATTAAATGATGAAGATTCTAGGACAATAAAATCAATTCTACAAATGCTGTGATTGAAAAAAAACATTGCAGCTAGATGCATCCCAGCAATTCTTTAAAATATTTCTAACATCAATATGTGTCCACAATATCCGTCATAATCTGTGCCTGGTTGGTTTTGAAGGGCATCATCAGTGCAGCAGGTTTACCTCTGTCAGGAAGGGCTGCAGGATAATAGCAAAATAATGTCCTTACCGTGTTTTCCCCCAAATAAGACCCTTTCTTATTTATTTATTTTTCTGCCTCCAAAAGAGGCACAGGTTCTTATTTTCAGAGGATGTCTTACCCACCTACCTTAGGACAGCCCTGACACCTGTCACGTTGCTGCCTAAGTTCTTCTGCAGCCATTTGCGGTTGTTCACACCTGGACACCACATGGCATATCATGCTGGGGCTGCCGTTTGCAGGAAGAGACCGTGTGGCTTGTTGTGCCGTGGCGCGTGCAAGTGGTGGCATTGGCACGATGAGTTATGTGGCCTCCTGCCATGAGCGGCAGCACCAGCATGATACACTATGTGGTGTCCAGGCGCAAGGGGCCGCAAGGGGCCACAGAAGAACTCAGGCAGCAGTTCAACAGGTGTCAGGGCACGGAAGGCCTGGCTGCAGGGGTCCTAAGGTAAGCAAGTGCAAGGTGCATGGGGCAGCTTCAACCCCTCCCCCCACCTAGCTTGATTTTTACACATGCGCCTCACCCCAGAATTGTGACTTGTTTGGGGGTTAGTATTAGGCGCATATGTAAAAATCAAGGACTTATTTTTGGGATAGGTCTTATTTTTGGGGAAACATGGTACACTCTATCAACATGTCTTTAACATTTTCAAATTTAAGAACCTTAACTAATAGTAGCAATAGCAATAGCACTTAGACTTATATACCGCTTCACGGTGCTTCACAGCCCTCTCTAAGCAGTTTACAGAGCCAGGATGTTGCCCCCAAACAATCTGGGTCCTCATTTAACCGACCTGGTAGGATGGAAGTCTGAGTCAATCTTGAGCCGGTGAGAATCGAACTGCCGAACTGCTGGCAGCCAGCAGTCAGCAGAATTAGCCTGCAGTACTGCATTCTAACCACTGTGCCACCCCGGCTCTTGAATATCACATGACCCCTGGATTCTGCAATTGTCATAAAGATAAGTGAGTTGCCAAGCATCTGAACTTTGATCATATGACCATAGGGATGCTGCAGTGGTCATAAGTGGGATAAATGGTCAGAAGTCACTTTTTTTCTGGTGCTATTGTAACTTCAAATGGTCGACAACCTGTACGTGAAAGCTAGCTGGATGAATTTGGGCCAATCTCCTGGAGACTATGAATTCTAATCTAACCTTAGGCACGAAAGCCGGCTTTGAGTCAGGCACTCTCTGCCAGCTCAATACACCCCTCAGGATTGTTGTGAGGAAAATAGATGGAGGAAGGAGTATTATGTATGTTCACTGCCTTGGGTTCCTTATAGAGTAATAAAGGTGGGATAAAAATCTAATACATAAAATAAATAATAATTTTTTGTGTAATTCCAGTGTGCATATAACTAGAACAGTATGCTGCCAATCTGCTGCTTCCTTAGTTAATTAATAAGCAAAAGTAAGAATAAAGTTTTTAAAAATATTTTAGTACAAAAGTCAATCTTGCAGAAGGTAAAATAACGGCCTCTTTTAACAGAACTGTTTTAAGGGCACTTTCAAAAGTTGCTTTCCGGATAACTTAAAATGGCTCGTCCTGCTTCTGTAATAGCAGAAAGATATTTTCCCTGGGTGAGCCAGTGTGATGTGCAATTTTCAAATGCACAAAGATCAAGAGGGAATTTAAGAAGAAGAAAAGAAAGGGAAAATAACCTTTGTATTGATTTGAGGCATGGCAGAGTGAAATGGGCACTTTTCCTAGGGTGTTTGGTACTTTTATGGCAGACTTAATGTTTATCCTCAGTTGAAGCATGTTATCCCAATGTTTCTTGTTTTGTTTTTAAATGTTTTGTTTAAAAAGCATTGGATGCTGGCCTTTCTATTTCCTTTCCAGATTTCCATTATTATTATTTTTTCAACCAGAACAGAGAAACAGTATAGTACGTGTTTGTGTGTGTGTGTGTGTGTGTGTGTGTGTGTGTGTGTGAAAGTGACATCTCCTTCAGAACAAGTTTTCCGAAATAAACTATTTGAGCTTCATGCCTTTAAGTCTTCCATGACTTAAAATTACAAGAGTGATAAAATAAGACTTTGTGTTAGCTTTGGCCTAAGAGCCTCATGTTAATAAAAAGAGTCCCCAGGGGGAGGTGTATATTAAATTATGCTAGTTAGCCATATCACTTGATATAATTCCTGAGTTTGGTTTATGTAATTTAAATTCAAGTTCTTGGTTGTCTCCTTGAAAGTCCTTCATGGCATGAAACCAGGATACCTGAAGAATCATCTCATCCCAAATACATGGCCCTGTCCAACCTGGTCAAGCATCCTGCATATCCCTTCTGTCAGGGAATTTTGACTGATGGGATCTAGGAAGAGAGTCTTCTCAGCTGATGACCCCACCTTATGGAACATCTTACCTTCAAAGGTGAGGTGAACCCCCATTCTTCTAGTGTTCCAAAAGAGTATTAAGGCCTGGCTTTCTGATTAACATGGGGGCCTAAAAGTATGATGCAGCTCGAAGGATGGCTGATGGCCTAAGGACATTCCCACTTCCTTGTAAATTTCCTTATCTTTGAATTTGTACTTGATTTATTTTTTACTTGTAAGTTTTAATTTGTTTTTAACCCTGCTTTTAAGTCGTGGTTTTAGTCATGTACCTATAGGGTTTTATTACATTATTGTAAACTGCCTGAAATTTAATTATATATATATATATATATATATATATATATATATATATATATATATATATATATATATATATATATATATATATATATATATATATATATATATATATATATATATATATATATTATATATATATTAAATAAAATAAATATATAAAATCAGGATCTAAGGTTGTTAGGGTGTTTCTACTGAATGAATGGAAAACTCATATGAAGATCTACAGAAGACACAATAATATACCCATTCCTAACATATCTCTTGGAAATTTTATGCTCAGTTTTTAAATGAATCCATTAAATAATCCAATGGGATTGTCCTGGAATAAAAAAATGCAATGTTTGTTTCCGGTGCTTTTTTTGTAAAAGAAAAAGATGCCGGAACTCACCCATGTCATACAACCCGCCTTGCCTACCCTACAAGGTTCCATCCAAAAAAGGTGCCGGAACTCCGTTCTGAGCGTTCTATGAGAAAAAAAAGCCCTGTTTGTTTCAATGTGGCATATATAGAGTTCTTGCGTATCATCCTCCTGAGATATGATTTCTAAAATCAATTGCTCTTTTAGAAGAGAGTCCTCACCTTTACTAGCTTTGTTTATTCAAGTGTTTTCCATATAACTTTTGCTTTCATCCCTATATATATATTATTAAATGTATAATTATTCCTGAAAAGGAACCATTGTGATATCCAGGAGGGAATATCTCTTTCTGTATGCTTCGTATACATGGTGAATTTGACATTCACAATTTCAATACGGAATGAAGTTAATTTCTCTAAGGGGATGCTTAGCAGATGGCAGTCAAAAGTGGAAATAAAGCACTTGTATCAATCTTTTGCCATCTAAATGCTAGCTAAATATCAAGCATTTAGCAGCAAATAAATGCAGGTTTGTTGGAGTGTTGTTGTTTTTTTAAAAAATAATCAAGCACCATAATTGTACCCTAAGCAACAAAATAGTTCAATCCCAACCCCCAAATGGATTTCACTGGAAACTCAGAATAAAGTTAGAGATAAATCTTATACTAGCAAATATGTGTCATTGGTTAAAGCAAATCTTTGAGGATGTGGGGAACTGATTTCAAGGGATTATTTTTAGATCATTGATATTTCCTATACCCTTACTTTTCATTGCATTTAGGATTATGCTGGTGCCAATCTGGCTATGGACAGAAAATGATTTACTACAAACATCAGAAAGGAAAAAAAATAAATGACAAGGAAAAATTGGTAGCAGACAAATGTTTAAATATAACCTGCTAACTATAATTCCCTGCATTTAGCCACCACACTATCTTGTAGCTATAAGAGAAAAAAAGTGACATTAGGAATCCTGCATTATAAATGATTTAGCATTATATCCTGTTTGCTGATTTTCATCTGGAAATACATTCATCAAGTCCACAACCATTAAATCATAAAGAAAATAAAAAGGAGGGAATGGCAGAAATAAACTGGTGAGGCTGAAAATAGTAGACCTAATTTCCCATTGAGGAATGTGATCTACAATAAATTAGAACTGTGAACAAAAAAACAAGTTGGGGATTGCTGAGGTTTCCTATGTAAAGGGTAGATTATTTTATAATTTCATAATTTCTACCTTAAATGAACATTTTTTTGCTTTTCATATTTGGCACTAAAACAAGCCTGAATTTCAAAAAGACTGATACTAGGGATAATAAACACCAATATTAGAAAAAATATATATCTCTGCTTTTCATGTAGGTACCGTATTTGTAGCTAAAATTTTGTGACTAGAAACAAACACTTGTAGAAGACGCAGAGGAGATCTGCTTGAATCCTGCTTTTTTAGACTTTGTTTTCTGTATGTTCAGTTTGGAATTCCTGAAATAAACCACTTAGTTCTGAAAATTGCTTCTTATTTCTCTGATGCTTTTAGATAACAGCAATTTATGGAGGTGGTAGTTTGAGAAAGACTCTTTCTGAAGGTATTCAAAAATTGCATGGCAGTAACTGGGATATACTTTGAACCAAAAGATTTTTTCTGAATTAAGTACAATAACCACAACCTGTCAAGAATTTCTCTTTAGCTGGCTTGTACAGCATGCTCAGCTACAAACAATGGCTGAGTTTATTCATTAAGTCATATTGTAGTTTTGCTTAATGCTTTGTGCAATGTAAAAACTTAATCTCTTTTAAAGGTACAATGCCCAACATCTACTACACCTAATCTTTGTGGTTAAATACATTTTTTTTTAAAAAATTCTTCTTGAATTGTGTGTATTGAATTCTTTTTGATTCAATGCTATCCACGATACTATTCATATAATTTACTTGGACTTCAGTAAGGCATTTGATAAAGTAGACCACAACCTACTACTTGATAAGATAGAAAAATGTGGGTTAGACACCCTTACCACCAGATGGATTCGTAACGGGCTGACCAACCACACTCAACCTGTATTCTTCAATGGAACTGCATCTACATGGAGGGAAGTATGTAGTGGAGTACCCTAAGGCTCTGTCTTAGGCCCAGTACTCTTCAATAGCTTCATCAATGATTAAGAGGAAGGGATAAATAAGGAATTCATCAGATTTGCAGACAACACCAAGCTGGCAGTAATAGCCAACACTCCAGAATATAGTCTTTAAGATACAGAAGGATCTTGACAGACTTGAACATTGGGCCATATCTAACAAAATGAAATTCAATGGTGAAAAAAGTAAGGTTCTACATTTAGGCAGGAAAACTCAAATGCACAGGTACAGTATAGGTAGTACCTGGCTCAATAGTAATAATTGTGAGAGGGATCTTGCAGTCCTAGTGGGCAATCACTTAAATATGAGCCAGCAGTGTGCTGTAGCTGCCAAAAAAACCAACACACTCCTAGGCTGCATTAACAGAGGGATAGAATCAAGATTACATGAAGTTAATACTACTTTATAATGCCTTGGTAAGATCACATTTGGAATACTGTAACCTGCCAGTTTTGGTCGCCACAATGTAAAAAAGATGTTGTGACTCTAGAAAGAGTACAGAGAAGAGTAACAAACATGTTTAGGGGACTGGAGGTTAAAACATACAAAGAACAGTTGCTGGAATTTGGTATGTTTAGTTTAATGAAAAGAATAACTAGGTGTGACATGATAGCATGGAACCACCTGCCTCCAGAAGTTGTGAATACTCCAACACTGGAAGTTTTAAAGAAGTGATTGGACAACCATTTGTCTGAAATGGTATAGGGCTTCCTGACTGAGCAGGGGGTTGGACTAAAAGGCTTTCAAGGTCCCTTCCAACTCTGTTGTTCTATTATATTAATTCCAACTGAGCTGAAAAAAGCAGAGTTGAAAATGGATGTAAAGATTACCAGACTAGAATCTTTATTCAGTACAGGACTATGGAGTCTCAGATTAAATATCTCCAGAACCTTGCCTGCCTGCCTTTTCAGTGTAAGATCCTGCCAGAAGAAATAGTTTCTTTATCCGGTATTCATTTTCTTATTCTTTTAAAGATGGCCTAAATAATTTTACCTTCTTTCTAAGATACACCAACCTTTATAAAGCTATGATGAACTTTTGCTAATGGATTGTTAATAAGGAGAAAAAGGTATTTGTTTCTTTTCCCCATTCCCTTTTTATCATATTTGGTTTGTTTAATACACTGCTTATTTTATAAGCAATGGAAAACATATTAGTTCTAGGCTGACATAAATTACATGTTTGTTTGGTTTTTTTTTTGCTTTTTTGTTTGTCTATGTTCAGATAATCAATGATAGAACATCTCTGGACACATAAGGTTTTTAAATGGTTCAAAGCATGTAAAACAAATGACAAATATGAACTGGGGTACACGGGATCTGTTTTAGTTTTCTAGGCTGCAAAAATTTGTGATAACCATCAAATGGGAGCAAAGAATATGAGGCAAGTGTGGGTACCTCTGTTCTGCTATCTAGTGGCCGTTTAGATGACCTTATTCAATACCATCATCATCATCATTTCATCCATTGTCTATTCATTGCAAGATGAGGGCCTCTTTTGCATGCTTCCAAACAATATGGTTCTGGTTGTGTGTTGTTTTTTTTGTTGCCAATTGGGCCGGCAATACTTGTTGATGTCGTTGAACCATCTTGTTTTAGATCTCTTCCTTGGATGCTTTTTATCAAGTGGGATCCATTTTATGACTGCCTTGGCCATCAGTTTTTCTTGCTATATGGCCAGTCCATTTTCATTTCAATTCTTTTACTCTTTTGATGATAACATGGGCTTTCATTTGTTCTCTAATTCAGAAGTCTCCAACCTTTCTCAGTGGGCAGACCAGAAGGTAAAGGAGGGGGAAGCATTTTACACACGCATATGCACATGCACACAAACAAGGCCACGAGCGAGCGCAACCCAAATGGGGCAGTGCTAGTGACCACGTAACACTCACTAGCATCGCCCTGTTTTTGCCACATGGACACTAGCGCTGCCCCGTTTTCGCCATGTGGTTGCCCTGTTTTTGCTGCACAGCACGTTTGCATAGTGGTGGCTCTAGCATGAGTGGGGGTGAGTGTATGAGTTCATTATTAACAAAGAATAAGTAAATACATGCTAAGTTTCAATGTTGGTATTCGTTTTAAAATGCTAGGTTCAACTTCAGATAGGAACTAAATTACATTTTGAGTATTTCTCGCTGATTCCTGTTCTGTAGGCTCTCTCAGTCTGAGCTTATATAGACCATCATGTTTTCAACAACCAAAATAATCTTGTAGCAATTACTTCCCATTTTATAAAAACATGATCAGGTTTTGTTTTACCATATTTCTTAATTATTATTATTATTAATTAATTATTATTATTAATAATAATAATTTGGTTTATATACCGCCCTACTCCCAAAGGACTCAGGGCGGTTTACAAGGCAAAATTTAAAAACAATATAATTAAATTAAATTAAAATTAAATTAAGTCTAGCCCCCCCCCCCCAAAAAAAAATGCACAGTCCTTTGAAACATAAATAAATTGAAATAAGAACAGGGATTGGTAATAGTGGAGTTATAAATCTTAGGCATGGGGGAAATTAAATTTAATGGGAATTACCAAGAAGTTATTTTCCTTTTAAAATAAATTGTATAAAGTTTACTCTCAATTAGCTTCAGTTTCTGTTGCATTCTCTTGTGATCATATGCTATTTGTGAATCCACTTATTTTTTTTAAAAAAATGTATCATCTAAACTAGCTGAAGATCAGCCTGAAATCTTTCCTTCTTTCCAAACCAAAGAGATTTTTTTTTCCATTTAATACAAACACAATTATGAACCTAAAGCCCTTGGCCTGCAATAATTTTGAATTAGAAAACCTGACAGTTAATGCAATTTGTGTAGGTTTTTTTCTTCTCTATGGACTATTATTGAACAGAATAAACTATTGTGTGAAATTAATTGGACTCATTATGGTCAGTTTGAAATATGTTTTTCTCACAAACGTTTCTAGTTATGTTGCTGTAATTAGATTCAGAACTCCTCCTTCAAAGGGAAGGAGAAGCTGTTTATGTTAAGACATGAAGTTGTTTTAAGGTTAAGGATTATTATCCACCCTTGTCACAAATGCTAAATTCATTCTGGATTTCAACATGAAAGAAATGAAATTTTAACTTTGGGATTTGATGATTAGAATTGTTGAGGACTACAGCAGTACTGTGTGTTATGTTTAATCTTAGAGCAAAAGGCTATATTGTATTGTGGGAAGTCAGCCCCCCAGAGAATGAAATATTAAAAGAGCAGAAAAATGTATTTTCTCAAAGGATCTTAAAGAGGCAGGAAAGCACACCCTACATGTGCTCTCTCTCTCTTCTCTTCCAGAGCCATATTTCTGTCTGGCTCTCCTCTTCAATAAACTGCAACCTTCTTTCTAAAGCAGTCATCATGTTATTTATTCCCAGTTTGGACTGAACCATGATGAAGACTTTTCCTTCAACAGTATTTTATACTTGTTAGACAAAGTATAACAAAGAATGGGACGTGATGGCTCAGTGGGTTAAGACACTGAGCTTGTCGGTCAGAAGGTCGGCACTTTGGCGGGTCGAATCCCGAGTGCTGCATAACAGAGTGAGCGCCTGTTACTCGTCCCGGCTTCTGCCAACCTAGCAGTTCGAAAGCACGTAAAAATGCAAGTAGAAAAAGAGGGACCACCACGGTGGGAAGGTAACAGCGTTCTGTGCGCCTTTGGCATCTAGTCATGCCGGCCACATGACCACGGAGATGTCCTCAGACAAGCGCTGGCTCTTCGGCTTTGAAATGGAAATAAGCACCAGCCCCTAGAGTCGGAAACGACTAGCACGCATGTGCGGGGGAACCTTTACCTTTACCTTTATAACAAAGAAAGTTGGAGATTATTATTTTCTATACTTTTTCTGCATTCCCAATTTTGCTTTTTCTACACACACGCACACACACACACACTTTTTCCTTTTTTTCCTTCTCTTTCTTCTTATAAAATATAATGAAGTTCGGAGGAGAAAAATGAAGCTGTTACTAAAATAGGATACAAGGCTATACAGATGCTGTTTGGTACAGCTCTGCCTTTTGTAACCTACCATTGCATTAACAGAGATATTAATGGGAATGGTTGTTTGATGCCACAGGTGGAACTTTTTCTTAATAAAAGAAACCTATTTTTCCATAAATCATCTAAATAAAAGAAAATGTTCCACTTTTGTCATGCTGGCTACTTCTTTACCACCTTTACTACCAGGAAACACATGGAAACACGATTCCATATAAATGGTTCATATATAGCTATGTGGGTTATATTATACAGTTTAAAAACGTTAATATTACTATTTAAGCAAAACATATAGTAGGCTTATTACATTGTTGATAAAATCAAGATGATCATGAGTTGGCAGCAATGAGCTCTTTATCTCCATCTCTCTGCTGCCATCTAGTTGCAATCCATTGTTACTATTTCTAGCACATAGGTAGGCTTAATGTCAGCAAAAAAAAAATAGAAATATGCTGGTGCAAAATCAGTTATCAGGCCACTGTACAAAGTAATTGGCTATTTTCACAGAATATTCTTATTCAGTTTAGGCTAAGTCCTAACAGTTCCATTTGCACAGTACTTGCATTAAACTTGATTTTTGTATCTTACTACATTATGGAGGCTCAGACTTTTGGTTAGATTATTCAATGTTTTGCACAAACCCCAAAACTGAATGTTACATGTATGGAGTTTTACAATACATTAAGAAGACAGTGGGAATATAAACTTTCTTCTGCTTATTGCCATCACACCCCATCACTGTGCTGTCCTTTCCTAGCTATTTTCTGCACAATGACAAATTGATCATCTGACTTCTCTTAACAAAGGACAAAATCATACGTGATGTGCAGCATTGTTGCACTGCCTGAAATGTCACGCTCAGCTTCTCTCCCGCTTGAGGGACAGAAAACATGCTGGGTGAAGAAACGGAGACAACATTGATAGGTTCCATTAGTGACGCAAGACTTCAGGGGGAGGGGAACGGGTTTTTGAATACCTGCCCACAAGTTTGTCTTAATGTCAGAGTGCTATTCAAACAGGAAGGGAAAGGGAGAAGAGTTTTGTTTCTATTGAGTAATTAGCTGAACTGCCTTGAGAAACAGTAACAAGCTGGTGTTTGTGTGTGTATATGAATACAGGGTGCTATTAAAAATGCTCATGTATAATTTTCATTTTCCTTGAGTTTATAATTTTTGTTGAGGAATTATATACTTTTCCATCACCTTTTCCTTCGGCTGAGCAGCAGGTGGAGATGGCCAATGTCCTCATTGTCTATTATAATCTCTGACACTTTCCCTCCCCTAATATCTGGAAGGGGTTTGTGTAGTTACTCTTGATAGGACATGGATTGCAGTGTTTTCCATTGTTCCCCACCTTTACCTCTATTGTAGCAAGCTCAGATGAGGAGACCAACAGTGAGCAGCCTCCTTCAGAGTTGTTGGACAAAGTACCACCTGAGGATTTGCAGACAATTGAGGTGGGAGTTGTCAGTAATTAATGGGAACAGCTGTTATTTGTCTCTGAAGACAAGGAATCTGAGCTGCCATGTTTTCCCTGCACAAGGGCTCACTGGGCAGAAGGGAGTACAGGATGAGGCCATTCTAGAGGTTTCTCTCTAATGAGTAACACCAGTGCCATCCTAAGACAACAGTGAATTCAAGCCTCTCTATTGGCATCTGCTAAACTAGATTCTTCATGCCCTGACTCCTAGCCTTGATTGTATGTATGTATGTATGTATGTATGTATGTATGTATGTATGTAAAGGTAAAGGTAAAGGTTCCCCCGCACATGCGTGCTAGTCGTTTCCGACTCTAGGGGCCGGTGCTCATCTCCGTTTCAAAGCCGAAGAGCCAGCGCTTGTCTGAGGACGTCTCCGTGGTCATGTGGCCGGCATGACTAGACGCCAAAGGCGCACGGAACGCTGTTACCTTCCCACCGGAGTGGTCCCTATTTTTCTACTTGCATTTTTACGTGCTTTCGAACTGCTAGGTTGGCAGAAGCTGGGACGAGTAACAGGTGCTCACTCTGTTACGCGGCACTCGGGATTCGACCCGCCAAACTGCCGACCTTCCGATCGACAAGCTCAGCGTCCTAACCCACTGAGCCACCACATCCCTTTCATGTATGTATGTATGTATGTGTATATGCACATATGCATTTATTTATTTAACAAATTTATATAGCCACCCAATTCACACACAGGTGAAACAAAGTAACAAAGAAATTAATAAATTAAGTTGAACATGAAGGTATGCCATCACTGACTATGCTTAACACGGTAGGTGCACACAGCTCCAAAGTCTTTAGCTGATCTAGTTAGGAAAGTTGCCTGAACCCAGTGTGTAAGTTACAGCTTAAAAAAACTACTTCAAATGTGTCCACTTAGTTATGCAAATGCTACAACACTTTGCAAAATGAATTGGTGTATGAGAATTCAGCCCATATTTTGTGTCTGCTCAACAGAGTCTCTTTTCAAGTGGGAAGGAGCCAAGGAAATTAAGTTATATTAATTAATCCAAAGCATCCTTAACCTAATATTGGAAAATGAGATGAAAAATATCAAGTGCAAAGTAACTGAGTCATCTCTTTACTAAGAAAGCTGTTTCAGTGAGCAATGGTTTTCAATAAGACTTAGACCAGCAAATTAATCAAAATGATTGGTGATAGTACACAGAATTCTTAAAGTCTGTCAGTGGTCTGCTCATGGATCAATTAATACCCCAAGTTCCTCTTCTAATCAGAAATGTAGCTCTTAACCTATGTTCATCTTCCATCTGTTTACACCTCATGCTATTGGCATTTCAAATAGACCAAACTGGATGAAAAGGAAAAAAAAAGTATGACTAAGAATTTTTCTTAACTAATTCACGCCCAGAATCTGGGATCTAAAACTGTTCATTTGAAGTTTTAAAAATCTGTTGTTGTTTTTAAGTACACACAAGATACAATGAAGCTCATTAATTGTTTCTTAGAAAAATGAATGGTCCAACACAAGAAGTATTGATCAATGATTTAGATGAGAGAATAGAAGTAGAACTCATCAAATTTGCAGATTTTATTTTTATTTTTTTATTTTAATTCCATTTATATCCCGCCCTACTCCGAAGACTCAGGGCGGCTTACAAGCTTAGCAGTAGCCTTCATTCTATGTATATGCCTGCTTATTAGGGCTTTCACACACACCCCAAGCGGCATTATTACAAAGTCAGCTTAATTGCCCCCAACAATCTGGGTCCTCATTTTACAAGGCTGAGTCAACCTTGAGCCTGGTGGGATGCGAACCTGCACTAATTGCAGGCAGCTGGTGTTACTTAAGGAGGCATTAGCCCACTGCTCCACCAAGGCTCTTACAATGATGACACCAAGCTGGCAGGAACAGCCAACACTCCAGAAGACAGGCTCAAGATACAGAAGAATCTTGACAGACTTGAACACTGGGCCCTATCTAACAAAATGAATTTCAATGTAGAGAAAAGTAAGGTTTTACACCTAGGCAAGAAAAACCAAGTGCACAGATATAGAATGGAATGGAATTGAGCAGATATAAAATAGTACCTGACTCAATAGTAACCATGAGAGGGATCTCAGAGTCCTAGTGGACAATCATTTAAATCTGAGCCAGCAGTGTGCTACAGCTGACGAAAAGGCCAACACAGTCATAGGCTGCATTAATAGAGGGATAGAATCAAGATCACTTTGAAATGTTAATACTACTTTATAATGCCCTGGTAAGACCACACTTGGAGTATTGCATGCAGTTTGGGTCGTCATGATATAAAAAAGATGTTGAAACTCTAGAAAATGTGTAGAGAAGAGCAACAAAGATTATTAAGGGGCTGGAGGCTAAACTGAATGATGGGCACTTGCAGGAAGTAAGTACGTCTAGTTTAATGAAAAGAAGAATTAGGGGTGACATGATAGCAGCATTCCAATATTTAAGGGACTGCCACAAAGAAGAGGGAGTCAAAATATTCTCCAAAGCACCTGAAGGCAGAACAAGATGCAATGGATGGAAACTAATCAAAGAGAGGAGCAACCTAGAACTAAGGAGAAATTTCCTGATAGAACAATTAATCAGTGGAACACCTTGCCTCCAGAAGTTGTAAATGCTCCAACACTGGAAGTTTTTAAGAAGAGATTGGACAACCATTTGTCTGAAATGATATAGGGTCTCCTGCTTGAGCAGAGGGTTGGACTAAAAGACCTCCAAGATCCCTTCCAATTCTATTATACTGTTACTTTAGATCAAACTGGGAACTTTAAAAATATATCTGGGAAGAAGATATTGAGACTCACTTCTATCACATCGAAAAATCTTCATTAAGATATAGCTTAATCACAGAACTCTAAGTTGCTGGCTAGACTGAGAAATCAAGAAAATATGCCCAAGAGGGCAAAGACAAAATTTTTCAGTTACCTTATCAAGAAAGCTTCATGTAGGGTTTAAGCACAGCAGACTTTCACATTATTACCATTGTTCTACAAAACTACATCTTTTAAGAAGTTTTTAAGAGAGAATATGAAGGGCTTAATTAGCATTCCTTAATTCTTAGCAGTTGCTCCCACAGCATTCACAAATAGACATCATTATTCTTTGCCATCAGACACTCATAGCATAAAACCTCCATCAATCTCTTTGTCTGAAATTCGCTATGGACATTCCCCTGTACAGGGTTGGTTCTTTGACTGATCCATTTTTTGACTGTCTTGACATGACCATAATGGAGAGACTCCATTACAATCATATGTGGAGGACTACCTATATACATCTGTAAGATAGTACTCTCCTCTTCAGTAGTGACATTTCTTGAGTTTGCTTTTAACCTAGAGGGGGGAAAAAGGAAAGGAAGAAAAAAGAGTTTTGGAGGCTCTTGGGACTCTAATATTTTTTTCAACAATCTCAGGTCTCCATTCTAAACGGTGCCCGTCTGCTTCTCACATCAGTCTTACTCCCCCTGAAAATGAGCTTAGACTTGCACAGCATATACAACAGAACAGAAAGCATGTGTACAATCAACAGCTACAACTTCCACCATTGCCTAACACTTCTTCTCTTTTATATATTTTCATACAAATATATATATTTCCATGCAAATATGCTGCTCTCACGAGTGAAGAAGGAGAGTGCAAAGTTGGGTTGAAACTAAACATTAAGAAAACCAAGATCATGGCATCCGGCCCTCTCAATTCCTGGCAAATAGATGGGGAAGAAATGGAGGTAGTGACAGATTTTATTTTCCTGGGCTCCAAGATCACTGCAGATGGGCACTGTAGCCAAGAAATTAAATGACGCTTGCTCCTCGGGAGGAAAGCCATGGCAAATCTAGACAGCACACTAAAAAGCAGAGACATCACCTGTCAACAAAAGTGTGTATAGTCAAGGCTATGGTCTTCCCAGTTGCAATGTATGGCAGTGAAAGTTGGACCATTAAAAAGGCTGAGTGCCAAAGAATTGAGGCCTTTGAACTATGGTGCTGGAGAAGACTCCTGCGAGTCCCTTGGACTGCAAGGCAATCAAACCGGTCAGTCCTAGAGGAGATCAACCCTGACTGCTCTTTAGAAGGCCAGATCCTGAAGCTAAAACTCAAATCCTTTGGCCACCTAATGAGAAGGAAGGACTCACTGGAGAAGAGAGTAATGCTGGGAAAGATTGAGGGCAATAGAAGAAGGAGACGACAGAGAATGAGGTGGATGGATGGAGTTACTGAAGCAGTAGGTGTGAGCTTAAATGGACTCCAGAAGATGGTAGAGGACAGGAAAGCCTGGAGGAACGTTGTCCATAGGGTCGCGATGGGTTGGACACGACTTCGCAACTAACAACAAATGCTGCTCTCAGGTAACTAAATTAAGCAGGAAGCTTCTCTAGGTGTCTTTGTGATACTTGTGTGTGCTGGCAAAGAGGAAACTCTGACATCTATTTCTAATTCTGTCCCACTCAAGCCATCTTACCTGGCCATATCTAAAACCATTAATTTCACCATGATAAACATCAGAAGCTTCATTTTTTTATCCTAACTGTTGATTGATTCAGAACCTTGAGGAGATCAGATGGCGCTATGAAGAAGCAGGATAAAGTGTGTCACTGTTGAATTTTGATGCTGGAGGAGTCTCCTGAGAATACCGTGCGTAGCCAAGAAAACAAACAAATGGAACACTGAAGTTCCCAGTCAAGACATAAATGACTAAATTTTATGCTTTGGACACATTGCGTAAAGATCTAGTACTTGAAGTAGTCTATAATGTTGGGAAAAGTGGAAGGAAAAAAAATCAAGAGAATGACCAGCAACCATCTGGATGGGTTCAATCAACGTAATCAGCAGTGCATCACTGGAAGACATGAAGGACCATAATGGGAACAGATTAACATGGGGGAGAGGAATTATCTACATGATTATTAATAATCAACATGGATTGATGAAATATAATCAATAATAATAAGCAAAACAAGCTTCCTAGAATTGAGAGAAAGAAACAATTTTCAAATGATTGCAAATAGATATATGAACCAATATGTACTCAGAAATCAAAGTCCTACAGTTACAGATACAGAACTCAAGACAAAGCAAGCATCCTCAATTTCAATTCAGATAGTCCTCACTTAATGACTGACAGCTTAGTGACTGTTTTAGCTTATGATGGACCTCCCCAGAGCTATCTAGGACCTGTTTTCAAAGTTCCAACAGCTGTACCCTCCTTTTAGTCACATGATCACATTTTAGGTGCCTAGCAACTGACTCACATTTACATCCCTCAACATGTAATGATAATTTTGGGCATTTTTTTTTTGCTGGTTTCTGGCATTTACTTCCAGTTTCTGGTATAAAAAAAAGCCCATTGGGAGAAACGTGTTTGCTTAATGACCATGGTGTTTGTTTAGCATCCACCACAAAAAGAAAGGATGTAAAATTGGGTGCTGTCATGCAGTGATCCACTTAATGATTGCCACAATTTACAACTGTAATTCCAGTCATAAGTTGAGAACTAGCTGCATATGGAATATTCATGACTCAGAATACTTTACTTTACTTTACTTTTATTAAATTTGTATACCGCCCTTCTCCCGAAGGACTCAGGGCGGTTAACAGGGCATATATAAATAACAATACAAAAATTAAAAAGGAATTAAACAAATGCCCAATTAAAAATTACAATAGCAATAAAAGACCCATTAAAAAACCCTAACGTTCCCCATCAGGCCAGACCAGATAATTCAAATAAGTGGGTCTTCAGACCGCGCCGGAAGGAGCGAAGGTCCGGTGCCATCCGGAGCTCAACCGGCAGTTGGTTCCATAGTGCCGGAGCACCCACAGAGAAGGCCCTCCCCCTGGGGGCCACCAGTCGACATTCCCTGACCGGAGGCACCCTGAGGAGGCCCTCTCTGTGGGCATGCACAGGGCGGAGGGGAGTTGACGTCGGCAGCAGGTGGTCCTCGAGGTACCCCAGACCCATGCCATGTAAGGACTTAAAGATCATAACCAAAACCTTGAACCTCACCCGGAAGACAACTGGTAACCAATGTAGCTCGCAGAGCAAAGGTGTAACATGGGAGTACCGGGAAACTCCCAAGACAACTCTCGCGGCCGCATTCTGTACCAGTTGGAGCCTCCGAGTGGTCTTCAAGGGAAGCCCCATGTAAAGAGCATTGCAGTAGTCCAGGCGAGAGGTCACGAGCGCATGAGTGACCGTACACAGGGCATCCCGGTCCAGATAGATAGAATAATAAAGAGAAAATATTGGTCCTATAGAAATTTGTGTGGGCAAAGCACCTCCAATAAAGCATCAAAATAATTGAACTTCACAAGGCTCTAATTGGGACTAATTTTAAAAAACTGTTGTATAATATATTTATATTTATATTTATTAAATTTTTATACCGCCCTTCTCCCGAAGGACTCAGGGCAGTGTACAGGGAAATAAATATTAAGAACGAAGTACAAAAGTTAAAAAACAATTAAATATTATGCCCGATATAAACAGTAATTAAAACTATGTTAAAAACCCAGCCCTTAACCCATCAAACCAGGCCGGATTGCTCAAATAAATAAGTTTTTAGATCCCGCCGGAAGGAGCGAAGGTCGGGGGCCATCCGGAGCTCAACCGGCAAGCGGTTCCATAAATCCGGCACGCCCACAGAGAACGCCCTCCCCCTAGGGGCCACCAATCACCATTCTTTGATCGGAGGCACCCTGAGGAGGCCCTCTCTGTGGATGGAGGGAGGGAGGTTGAATATGTGCAATTGAATATCTTTTGCAATAGTGACAAATATCTGTAGCTCGGGTATAGGATAAAGGTGAAGGTTTGTTGTCTGAGCTTGTGGATTGGTTTCCGAGCATTTTGTTACCAGGCTAGGTAACATCTTCAGTGTCTGTGTCTGTACTTTTCTGCTTATAAGGGCTTCAGGTGTGGGTATGTCAAGTGAGGGTCTTGTGATGGGTCAGGTGTGAGTCATCAGAAAGAGGCTTGTGATGAGGGGGTTACACCAGGCCCTGACCCAATATAACCTCCCGATCACAAGGCCCGTCACAACCTCTCACTGATGACTCACACCTGACCCATCACAAGGCCCTCACTTGACACACCCACACTTGAAGCCCTTATAAACAGAAAAGCACTGACACAGACATCTCCTAAAAGTTGCTGAAGAGGTAACGAAATGTTTGAAAACCAACCCACAAGCTTCACCCTGAACGAACCTCCACCCTGAACTGAATGTCTACCAAAATAATTATTTTTTTATATAATCTACATTGAAAAGTTTACAGGATAAATCAGATGCATTAATTTTCCTCAGTTTTTCTCATACAAAAACGGAGAGTATCAGCACTACATATCATTAAATTTCTTGCAGCAGAATTCTTAATCAAATGTTAATCTAAAGTTATAACAATATGCTATTTCCCCCTCCACACACACACACTTTTAATTGACCTTGTTATGCAGATACAGTATTATAGGTATTTTATTGCATTTCATTTCCACCAAAAGCAGAGCAACTACAAAATGGCACCCCTAAAATAAAACAATTGTTAATGATATGCATCTCTTTCTGAACATTTGATGCCTGAATGTCTATTGCAAAATAACAACATTGAGCTATCAACTGTTTGAAGAACTTCACAGCCGAGCAGCTAGTGTACATTTAATAATAAGCTGAAGAAAAGGACATAGAAAATGTAACTATATTTATTGTGATAAATAAATATAAATAAAACTAAAGTCACTGAGTTATTTCTTGCCACACAAGTGTAATTCACATGACCTTTAGCTATGATAGCCATGGAAGGCAAGTTGTTTTCTCAGATTTCAGAAATAAGGGAATTGGCAAGTCAGCTCTACATAAATATATCTCAGGATATTCACAATGAAATTGCTTTTTGCAGTGCTTCAGATGTAGGAAACTAAGTCAGCCATCACATACAAGGAGGTTGACACTGTGTCATTTCCACATTCATTGCTTTTGAAGAACACAGTGAATATTACTTATGGAAGTTTTTCTAATCCATGCCATAGTTTAAAATGAAAGTTAAGGGGGAAAATAAAATTACAATAGGCCTGTTTTCTATAGGCTGGTATCATTTTCATCATTGCCATAGCTATGGCCTGTCTTTTCATGCGAGTCTTGACTTCTGGCAACCAAATGGATAAGTCCTTGCAGTTTACTTGGCAATGTTATTGGAAGAGTGTCTCAGAATTCTTTTTCAAAACTATGCTGAATTACATTGACCTAGACTCCAGATATGTGCAAAATCATTGGACCCTGGAGTAGATAACTCCCTATAAACAATGAGAATTTCTTCTATATTTTTTTCTTCTCTAATATGGCCAGCATGTGGAATTCTTGTGCTTTTTACATTGTGTTTTGCCTCAGTGTACTGCTGCTACTGGTACTATTACTATTTTTCCTCCTCCTCCTCCTCCTCCTCCTCCTCCTCCTCCTCCTCCTCCTCCTCCTCCTCCTCCCCCTCCCCCTCCCCCTCCTCCTCCTCCTCCCTCTGAGGGGAAATATATCTTCTTTCTTTGGACTGATGCACATCTTTATTTGCTGGTGGCTGCGGAGCTCCTAAACATGGGCCCCCTCCCTATTCCTCCCACAGTCTGTAAAGATTGTAGCTTTATTGGCAACTCTGCTGTGCTAACACTGATGGAGAAGGCTCATATGGGTGGGGGCAAAAGGCACAGGTGCCTGCAATTCTGATTCATGCCTTCCGAACCACTCTGTGAACTGGATCATAACGTCCCATTAAATTAGCAGAACAAAGTAAAAATTTCCAGAGAGTGCTTTGCAAAGTATATTAGAATAAACTGGCTGCCTCTCTTGCAAATGTTAAAGCAGATATTAGGAGAACAACGTGGCTTGTGCAGCATTCCCATCATAAGCATTGCTGGCCTGTATAGATAATCAGACACAGCCCCTGAAGCAGCCAAGATATCTTTGCAAAAATCATGACTGTGCTGGCTAATGACTTCGGTAATGATTGATTAGATCTGTTAACAAATATAGTTTTAACATTCTGAGGAAGAGCTTTTTGCTAGTGTTACCTCAATTTGCTAATAGCCCATTCTAAATGCTTTGTGCAAGAGAAAAGGGCCCCTTGGAACTCTCTTTGTTAATGGCATTTAAACAGGGGCTAGATGGCTATTTGTTAAGAATTCCTGCAATGGACAGAGGGCTGGACTAGATGATATCCAAAGATACTAGCAGCTCTTACATTCTAAGATTTATCTAAGACCTACAGATCACTGGTATCAGAATCTTGTGACATGGCTCACCATACAAAAATGTGCATACAAATGTATATATTTAGGAAAAGTGTGTCCAAATGTTTATCATCATCTCAAATCATGTCACCTGGTACGGTATGCGTAAAATGTGCCAAAATCTTTTTCCTAGGTTCCCTAACCTTTCCCTTGGGAAGAGTTAATTTGCAAATTGCACATGAGTCTTTGATCCTAGAATGATCCCTCTTAGTCATGTGGTTTCAGTAGGAGATTAGCATAGATTAAAATGGGCCCTTATCTGCACTTTGCTGTGCCAGTCAATCTTTTAGAGTGTTAATGCCCTAATTTAGCCCATTAAAGACTTACTGGTAATTAAATCTTCTCTATCTTGCATCCATCATTTTCTACTGATAAATATATAAAGGTGGGGGGGAGGAAGAGAGAGAGATTTAGCAGTCTTTCAAAGAGTTGTTGGGAGTTAAAAGACATATAAATTAAAAGTAGGAGGAAGAGGAAGAATTTGAGCCAGTGATTTATAGTGTTTCGCCCATACTCCTAGATATTCTTGGGTCAAAGCTTAACACTGATTTTTAATGTTTGTAAAGCAATATATTTAATCTACCGTATTTTCCGGCGTATAAGACGACCCCTGACTTTTGAGAAGATTTTCAAGATTTTTCGTCTTATACACCGGAAAATACTTACATGCCAGTTGCCAAGTGTCCGACACAAGCCTGATTCAGCCCCGTCTGATGCAAATGGTGCAAAGCCACGCGCTCTTCCAGGCCAGACTCTGCAAACAGCATGCCAGAAGCCACAACCACCACGGGAGCTCTGAGTCCCCGCCTTTCGGCAGCCTGCACGGCCAAGCGCAATCCGGCTTTGAGATAGCATTTGCAGATGGAGCAGCTGCCGTGTCTGGAGCCAAGCCCCACCCAGGAGATGGTTGGCCAGGCAGGCCTGGAAGACGCGCTAGAGAGCCGGGCTTGGGGCGGCCATGCCGAGGCCAGCTGGCGAGGGCTGCTGCATGGTCTGCGGGCAAGAGGGGTGCCAAGTACCGCTGTTCCACACTCCGCGACTGGGCAAGCGATTCTTCCGGTCAGCGCGGGTCAGGCGGTGCCTCGGCAGGAGCAAAGGTGCTCCCTTCCTACTGTCGAGCAGCGTGCCTCTGGGGACCGCCTGCCCCTCCTCTTTTTGGGGACCTGACAGCCAGCATTGGAAGCACCAGCATGGCCAGTCCTACAGAGAGCAACGGCAGCGGCTGCAGTAGCCACCCCAGGAGCTGACGAGAGTTTGCCCTCCATCACCCGTTCGCCATCGGCCGCTTAACCACGGGTCGCCATCGCCTACCTCCATTCACCCAGCGATCCCACCATCCAGCAAAAAAGAGAAAAGATCAGAGAGGTGAATAGTATTTTCCAGCGTATAAGATGACTGGGCATATAAGACGACCCCCAACTTTTGAGAAGATTTTCGTGGGTTAAAAAGTCATCTTATACGCTGGAAAATACGGTATATGTTATGAAAATTGCAATCACTGTGTTTTACATCCATTGATTACTACTTCTATTTCACTAAAATACTATTTATTTTAACTCCTTTATTCTTTTGTTTTTGTGTTAGTGTTTTACTTCTCTTAGTTGACAATCTTTCTTTAAAATGCCTAATAGGAAAAATAAAAATTCTCTTTTATTACTTTTCTTCCACGAACAACAAGAAATCCAAGCTTGTCACTATGATCATAGAAGATTTCCCCATCGATATTCATAGTCCAATCTACTTTTGCACAGAGTCTACTACTTCATTTCCACCTCATTTTGCTACATGATTAGACCAAATACTAGTGTTATGTTCAACAAGGCATTCTGTCAATTTTGACACAGCCCACCATGCATACCTGTAGTATATTACCTACAACTTCTTTTTAAGAGAAAGAAAGAAAGAAAGAAAGAAAGAAAGAAAGAAAGAAAGAAAGAAAGAAAGAAAGAAAGAAAGAAAGAAAGAAAGAAAGAATTCCAGGGATCTGCAACCTTGACAACTTTAAGACTTGTGGACTTCAGCTCCCAGAATTCCTCAGCCAGCATAAGGAATTCTGGGAGCTGAAGTCCACAAGTCTTAAAGTTGTCAAGGTTGCAGACCCCTGAACTATCCTGTTTTCAAAGGTCTAAGTAACATTAAGGCAAGTTAGGTGTGGGGTTTGCTCCCTGTTTATATACAGTAGTTTGTCCTGCCAGTTTTGATGGTGGTATAGTTTCTTGATTAAGGTATTGTTTTCTGTTTGATTGTTTGGCATTAATTCCTGTTTATCTGGAGGTTGAAGAGGAGGTGTTCTGGTCTTTTTGTTTCCTTCTTAGCTTTTTTTCAAAATAGTCTCTTTTGAATGGTGTGCAAATATAGTTTATCTGAATATGTCTATTAATGGTTGATTTACCATGCATCCAGGAAACCCCTAGCATTACTGGATTTGGCTTGGTCTAGGATGCTCACAGTTTCCCAGCTGAAACTATGGTTGACCCTTTGTTGTAAGATTAAGGAGTTGTCCTACATAACTACATAATATATTTTGTATGGAGCTACGTATGTTCTATTCTATTGGAATCTTATTTGAACACTACTCATTGTCTTCATTACTTTTAAAAAAAAATACAAGATGTTGCCTTACAGCCAATTTTGCAATAACTGGGAAACTATCAAAGATATCCTGTTTCTCTTTGACTTGATTATCTGTGGGTCTGAATATTATTAGCAATACATATTGAGTTTATTTTTCAGATCCCACTTTTAAAGAATATGTTAACAACTGGCTATCTTTGCCACTTCCTGCATATTATCCAAGTGGAGGAATCAGGACTATGAGTTAAATTCCTCTACAGGACCTCTCTTTAGCTTACATTTCCTGGCACACAAGATTAATAATATTTTTTTTCCTCTTAGAGAACAGTTAACTTTTCTACTGTAGAGCTACATAAATCTCCAAAGTCGATGGAACCCCACAACACTACAAAGAACACAAGTGATGGTCCCATGAACCAAATCAAGCACTGAGAAATTATTTAGAGACATCCTGCCTCTTTTATAACCCTTAC
Source organism: Vipera ursinii (assembly GCF_947247035.1). NCBI lineage: Eukaryota > Metazoa > Chordata > Lepidosauria > Squamata > Viperidae > Vipera > Vipera ursinii. Next base: position 13,244,390 of record NC_139518.1, read on the forward strand.
GCCCAAACTCAGGCAACAAATATAAATCATTTAAATACCTATTGCTACTCTTACAGGAAAATAACTATTTCCTTCCAGCAGATATTTTGCTATCCCTAATAGCAGAGCTGGCTTCATCCATTCAGTTTACTGGCTTTTAACCTGAATTCACACATTTTTGCAACTGAAGAAAGATGGTAACCTTGGATAATGACCACAATATCCTTATGGATCTATGAAAAATCGACCTCAAAGTCTTAAGGAAGCCCAGATTACCTCTGAATCTGTTTTGGAAATTAAACTCCTAATCCAACATATTATTCCTATATTTAAGTAACTGGCCTTTTAAGGTTCATTTGATTCTCAATGACATCTACAAACCTACTGAAACCATTAAGGCAGTTATTATAAGGCTACAAAATTGCAAACTTAATAACCAGAGGTGACAAATGAGAAATACTTCTAGAGACAATGCTGAGGAAGGAGATTCACTTAAATGTACCGATTGCAAAGCATTCATGCGGCTGTACGAGAAGGCCTGCAATGCACTGATTGAATCTGAGCAAGAGAAGAAGGAGAAAGTGTAAAGTGACTTTTATGATTTTTTTTTGCTGAGCCTTACTCCACTGTCAAAGCAATTTGTTGTAGGAGTAAATGCTGATCAATTCACCCTTCACCTCACCATTCATAATCCTTCATGGTTTTTAAGAAAAGCAACTTTGATGCAAGTTAAAGGAATATATATATATATCTCAAAGGAAGAATACAAAAATGAAATACAATGGAAGAAATTATCATCGTGATAGAAAATATAGCAGACTATCATTTATTTATTTCTCGAATTTATATAGCCACCCATCTATCTGAAGAATTGCTGGCAGCAAGCAAGCAAAACCAGAGAATTACACTAAAACAAAAACAAGTTAAAATCTCTACATGCCTCTACATTCAATCCTAGCTTAATGACTAGTCACTTAGTAGCCATTTCAAAGTTATAGCCACCACAGCATCTCCTGAAGTCATTCACCTTTATGACAGATCTCAGAGGTGCTACAGTGGCCTCCTTCCTCTCTCCCCTCCCATCCAATCCCATTGAGTAGATTCTCCACAGTCCTTGGGCCTGCTTCCCATCCCACCTCTATCACCCATCATCCATTTAACTTTTGGAGATCTCCAGATGTCCTCTTGGGGAAGGAGGACAAGACACTTATCCTTGGGCCATGTGGCTAGGCTACCTCCCAGATGTAGCCATTTTGAGTTTCCCCACAATTCCTTATGATTATGCTAAAATGGTGGCCATTTTGGGAAGCCACCACACAGCCCAGAACAGACTGCTCCATTCTGATTCCCTGATGAAGTCTGTGCAATGCTGAGGAAAGCGCTGGAGCTTTCAGAAGGTAAGTGCATGATAGGTGACTAGGGGTAGGGAGAAGAACCAAGCCCTGTGGACCCAAGTGGGACGAAATATGCTTGCAGGGACCCAGTGGAGGGCAAAAGCAGGGCCAAGGGCTGTAGGAATCTTAAGGGTTGGGAAGCAGTACATGGGGTGTCTCAGAAGGTGAGGGACAGCAGGAGGTGGAGTCATGAAGTGAGGCTTTTTCACTTACTGTAACAGCCATCACCACTTGCAACCATAATGGGAAGGCTCCATTATGGCTGTAGGTCAAGGACAACCTGTATAAGAACACTAACTACTGTGTACAAACCCATGCCAACTGCCAAACTAATACTCTACTCCCCAAATCTGGGGAAATATGGATGGAGTCTGTTAGATCCTTATCAACCAATGTCCTATCTATTTAACTATCCATCTTCTTGGCTATTGTCACTGATAATTGAAATTTTGCAATTTGCAATACACAAAGCATCTGCTTGCAGATCATTAAAGTACCCATGTCTTGTTTCCAGGATCACATGGCTGTTCAGATGAAGCTTTTGCACATTCTGAAGCATTTCTGAGCTAAAGCTGATGCCTCCTTAAGTAACACCAGCTGCCTGCAATTAGTGCAGGTTCGCATCCCACCAGGCTCAAGGTTGACTCAGCCTTCCATCCTTCTGAGGTAGGTAAAATGAGAACCCAGATTGTTGGGGGCAATAAGCTGACTTTGTAATAATGCCGCTTGGGGTGTGTGTGAAAGCCCTAACAAGCAGGCATATACATAGAATGAAGGCTACTGCTAAGCTTGTAAGCCGCCCTGAGTCTTCGGAGAAGGGCAGGATATAAATGTAATAAAAATAAAAATAAATAAAAAATAAAGCTGAAAGATTAGTATGTACCTATTGATCCTTCCATGGCCCTCCATAAATTATAGAATATAAGAATGACTTTTTCTTCTTCCCAACATATTTTAAAGAAAACCCTTTCCTTCCCATAAAGCCTGAGCCTTTAGGAAAGAACTTCTCACTGATATCAAAAAGAATTTACCCTCTTTTGCATGTGCTAGTTATATAAAGAATTGTTTTGCTTCAGAATACCTAGGAGAAATAGGAATTCTTTTCTCTGTGCAGTACAATTTCAAAGGATTGTTTCCTCTTTGTGCACACCTCTATAATTTATTAAGGAAAAAAAAGCAACTTCGAAATATGTATCTAGTATGGCTGTGGATTGTTTTATACTTGACCTCCCAAAGATGCCTTGCAACATGTAATAACTCACGTATTATTTGTCTACAACACCTTAAAGTAGATCATGTTTTCCTAGATCATGGAAAACAACCGAAAGAAAAGATGCAACTCTTTTAAAGTATTGAAGATATGTGATGCTTGCATCCCCATGTGTTTCAAAGCAGACTTTTTAAATTAAATCCAAAATTATACCTTATCCTAGGTTCTAGTTGCAGGCTCAGTAACATACGTCTAGATCATAGGACTAAAAGATCTACCAAACTGCCATACCAGGAAAAGTAGCTATCCTCTGTTTTTGAAAAATGTATCATCCCTTTCTATGCAACCATGAGCTTAGTAATCTCCAGTCTAGGCTTTTTAGAACATCCATAGTGTGTTGGTTATTATGCAGCTGGAAGCAAGCAACTCTCAGTTGAACCTGTTGGTAGAGATATTGAGCAGCGTTGCTTCGTATTTCGTAGATACTGTTAATTGTTAGTACTGAATCCATCAATCAAAATAGAGCTGGAAGGGACCTTGGAGGTCTTCTAGTCCAACCCCCTGCTCAAGCAGGAGAATAAACCAGACGAAGAGAAGAACTGGTGGAAGCTGGACGCTCAACAGGCACAAGAGGCAAGCAAGACACCACAACAGTTTTCTGCTCTTCTTCCAAAGTGGGTTGTTCTTTTTTTGACTCTGTGTGTATTTGTTTTTTAAAACTGGTGGTCTCCTGGTGGTCTCCCATCCCGGTATTAAAAGATCGAAGCCGGCTAGATCAGCCAAGCTTGGCAAGGTGTTGCTGCCACCTGCTGAAGCTCCATGTAATAGCCACATATAAAGAGACGGGCTTTGAGGAAGGGAAAGTGAGTGGAGAAAAGGAACACCTGGAAAGCCAGGAGCAAACAGCCCCCCCTTCTCCCCCCCTCAAAAAATGGAGGGGCGGCAGTGAAATTATAGTTGTCCAATTCCAGTTCTTTGGAATGGCCTTGAATTTGTTTTATGATTTGAAGGAGATAGAAAACGATAGTTAACAATGTAGACTTTGAAGGTATAACACATTTAATAGGGAAACAAATTACTAGAAATGTAAGATGAGCAAATCAGCTCTAAATATGATTATTTCTTCCTTGTGGATTTATGCTAACTGCCATTAATCTATTTAATAATAATTTGATGTCAAAAGTGTTTAAAAATGATAAGAAAACAGCAACATACCCAGAAATACAAAAGGAAGGAAGGAAGGAAGGAAGGAAGGAAGGAAGGAAGGAAGGAAGGAAGGAAGGAAGGAAGGAAGGAGTGGTTTTCCCTATGATAATCTATGGACAGAGGGCTTTGAAGAGGATACAAGGGCTACTGATGCTTTTGAATTTCATTTTGGGAGAAAACTCCTGAAAATGCCATGGATAGACCAAAAAAACAAATGGATAATTGAATAGATTAACTCAAGAATTCTCAATTGAGACACAAAAGGCCAGACTCAACTTATAATTTTGGGGACATATTTTACTCCAGACACATAATATGATACCTAGCTCTCTGAAAAAGTCTGTGATGTTCGGAAAGGTGAAAGAAAAAAGAGGAGCGGGTGGACTCAATTACCGCACCAATGGGTACATTTTCTGGGAGACCTGAAAGACCAGGTTGAGAATGTCATGTAGAAAATCTATCTGTATGGTTGTTCAGAGTTGACACCAATGTAGTGGCACATAATCAATCCCCATGAAGCATACATCCCTGTTTCAATCAAAGCTTTAAGAAAATATTCTATGAAGATGTCTTCAAAGGAATCAAGGCATACATTCCTTGATTCAAAGGAACTAAGGCATCCCTACAGGAGAGGAGGGAGGGAGGGAGGGAGAGAGATGGAGAGATGATTGGGATTCACAATTGCCAAGATAATTATTGAAATATTTGATCTCTTGCCAAACATTTGTGATATTCTAAGTTGGAATCAAGGGACGCAGTGGCTCAGTGGGTTAGGACGTTGAGATTGTCGATCAGAAGGTCAGCAGTTTGGTGGGTCGATTCCTAAGTGCCACGTAGCAGAGTGAGCGCATGTTACTTGTCCCAGCTTCTGCCAATCTAGCAGTTCAAAAGCACATAAAAATGCAAGTAGAAAAATAGGGACCACTCCGGTGGGAAGGTAACAGCGTTCCGTGAGCCTTTGGTGTCTAGTCATGCCGGCCACATGACCACGGAGACGTCCTTGGACAAGTGCTGGCTCTTCAGCTTTGAAACGGAGATGAGCACCGGCCCCTAGAGTTGGAAACGACTAGCACGCATGTGCGGGGGAACCTTTACCTTTACCTTTAAGTTGGAATCTGAAAGTGTGCCCTGCTACAGAAGCCTTATTTAGAGAATAATTTGCACTGAAAATTGGAGCCTGATCAGATGTGTTTGTTTGTATGTTTGACTCTGTTTCCTTACTTTATCCAATTCCATGTCTCTTTCAAGAGTCACAATCAATGTATTTGGGGGAGGACTGGACAAGAGTACAATGGCCTTCAGAATGCCTTTTAATCGATACATTTGTCAGATTTTGCGTGTTGCATTTTCATGGCTCAGCCAAACTTTAAATAGTTTACCATTGCTTCTTTGATTCAGCGGCTAGGGATAACTGTACACCATCTTGCAGACCCTAGTAGTGCCAAATGCATTCAGTCTATAAACTGTCAGAAGGATTCCTAGAATCCAAATCCAAGCCAGGTTTCTGTAAAAATGATACCAGACTCAGCAGCTTGAAGAGAAAGAAGTTTATTAGAGAGCTTAAAAACACTCAAAGGTAGCTACAAATTGGGGCACAGAGGCTGGTAATATTTATAGGGAAAGTGGTATGTTGTGGTGTGTGTATGTGCCCTTTGTAATGTTTAATTTGGCGGACATGCAGCTCCGGTAGAAATATCCCTATCTTACTTTGGTGTATGCCTACATGCTGACTCTGGGTGCTATCTTTGTGTAACTAGAGAAACTCTGATTTCTGAAAGAGTTTTCCCTATTTAGTATTATTTGTATTGTTTAATTAGTTTAGCCTGGTCATTAATTACCAGAGGAGGAAGTGATTTAGCAATCTTTGCAACATTGTATTGACTTAGTTTGCAGCATAGTTTTCTAGTTTCAATTATTTATAGATCATGCTACTGATCATGGTGGACCATAAGAAAGGCTGAGCGCCAAAGAATTGAGGCCTTTGAACTACCTATGGTGCTGGAGAAGACTCCTGCAAGTCCCTTGGACTGCAAGACGTTCAAACTGGTCAGTCCTAGAGGAAATCTACCCTGTCTGCTCTTTAGAAGGCCAGATCCTGAAGCTAAAACTCAAATACTTTGGCCACCTAATGAGAAGGAAGGACTCACTGGAGAAGAGCCTGATGGTGGGAAAGATTGAGGGCAAGAGAAGAAAGGGATGACAGAGAATGAGGTGGCTGGATGGAGTCACTGAAGCAGTAGGCGTGAGCTTAAATGGACTCCAGAACATGGTAGAGGACAGGAAGGCCTGGAGGAACGTTGTCCATAGGGTCGCGATGGGTTGGACACGACTTCGCAACCAACAACAACAATTGATGAAAAGGACAGTCAGTGATAGTATAGGAATACATCTAATTTTGAATTATTATTTTTTCTACATTTATTAATAGTCTTTCCACATCTCCATATGACAGTCACTCTAAACAGCAAACATCATGGCTAAACACATTTGGTCTGGTTTTCTAATGCTTCTGCTTCTTCTCCATCCTTGATCTTTAGATCAAGTTACAAGCTATAAAGAAACTGGAACTTTGAAGGTTATTTGAATCAGCTTAATTAATGTTGATAAAAACATTGTACAATTGTGGTTTTCAGAATATTTCTGGTTTTCACTCTTTGCTAAGTGATAGGATTTCTTCTTGGCTCATGATCTGTCCTATGTGTCAAATTGTGTACTGTATATTTTAAGCAAAAGACATAGAAAAATGTATTATTTTGGAATGAATATGTATAATAATTATTAATTTTATGAACAATTAAGATATTACCCTCTCTTTTAGAATTACCAAACAGGTCCCAGGTGAGCCAGCAATGTGTATTTATGAGTAAAAACCTTGTAAATAGCCACTTTATATATAAACCATCAAAAGTAATATTTTCTTTTTAAAAAATGTGATCATATTAGCTTTAGGTCAATGCAAAATAAGAAGAAATGGAGTGCAATGAATAACCTGAGAAGGATTTGAAACAAAATGAACAATCCTATTTGAGCTGTAAGTGCAATCCAATTTGGAAAGGAGTTCTCTATTCCTTCCTCTCATGATGAACAAAGTGGTGGCAGTGACTCTTTCCCTCAAAATATAAAAACAACTTGAAAGGACTAGATCAAAGGAGTTGCAACAATCCTTGTCCTGAGTCTCTTCAATAACTGAGCTCTGAAAAGAACATAAACAGGTATTTTGCAGAAAATATACTGGAACTTTGCACATCAACTACTTGGCAAACAGTTTGTTCTTTGGCCATTTCAGTTCCAGAGGGACAATAAAGAAATAGATTCATCCCAACAGGATTCATAAAATATTTCTAAAAGAATCCCCATGGATATGTTTATTTTTATTGCTGAGAATTTCTCTGGACCACTTTCCGCTTTTATCAAAATTATATGTCTTTGTCCTGGAGAATATAACAGCTCTTTAATCCACTAAATTGCTCTCCTCTTCTGGTGCTGACATCCTAAATGAAGAAGGCTCTTCCACAATCACTGGGCAGACAAGGCAAATAACAACTGTCAGACCAAGAGAAAGGCTTGGGAGCAATATGGCAGAAAGCGGATTCATCACAAAATGAGACAAGCTGCAGAACGGTTATCATAGCAAGGTAATTTAATCAAATAATAGACAGGTAGCCAAGAGATTTAGACCATTGACAGTTGCTAATCTTCCAGGTCTCATACATACTGCCACTCTGAGAACTGTTGTTTAGCACTGGCAGCTGATTACTAGAGATACATGTTCCTATCTGAAGTGTTTATACAGTCCAAAGAGAAAGAAATTAATAGCAATAGGTAATATGATAGACCAGGGGATGTACTATAGGTACAGATACTAAGGAAGACCTCTATGAAGGCAAATGCTTCCTCTGGAAGATTAAGACCATTTCCCACATTCACCAGGGAGGTCACACTTAATGAACCACCTAGGGTCAAGGAATTGGAACATTTACATCCCAATGACTTTCTGCCTACTCGCCTAAGGAGCCTACCCAGATTAGGTGAAACATGAGGAATGAAACCTTCCTGGAGGACATATATATGGGGTCTCTCTAGCCAACTTGCTCAGATCAACTCTGCTTTCCCCAAAGACAACTGGACTTGTTTGTGTGTGTTTTTTCTCTTGAAAACATTTCACTTCTCATCCAAGGAGCTTGGATGAGAAGTAAAACATTTTCAAAGAAAACAACAACAACAAGAAGAAGAAAGTCCAGGTGCCTTTTGGAAAAGCACTTTGGGACAACCATGACCTGGATGATTGAAAATATCCATAGACAACTTACTTATATTATTTTTTATTATTATTGTTGTTGCTGACCTATAGACAGAAATCTTGCCCGACTAAAGTGCTTAATGACTAGATATACCCTAGGAATTGCTAGGGGGGATCAGTTACACTTTCTTTCTGCATACCAAAAATTGTCTCTTTGCTGCCTGGGAAAGGGCCCCCACATCCTGCAACCCTGGCCCATATTCCACCACATTAGTATTATTATAAATACTACGTCAAATCTGTCAATTTTCTGAAAGCTACAATTCTACAGTCACAAAAATGTGCTTCAATACTTTCATCTCATTCTCAAGAGCCTTCTGAATTTCATTTAAGCTTTTCTTTAGTTTCAGGTATCAAATTGAGTATATACCCTGCAAGCACAGATGTCAAAGCTCTACTTGCTCAGCAAAAAGAAAACCTTGTGCTGCCTACCCAAAATGTCTTCTTACAACGTGACAGATTAAACTAAAGAAAACAAATAAAATCATCAGACCAACGAGATACAAGTCAGCAGTATTTCTTGTGATTACGTGGTGAAGGGAAAGAATAGATGTAATGGATTGGCTGAAGAACTCTGAACTAAAATTTGTGGCACTGATAAAGATGAATCCAACAAAAAATATCCCGCAATGCATAAAGCAAGAAAAATGTCTGCTGATACACTGAACATAGATGAAGGCAGAAAGCAAAAGGTACCAGAAGTTGCTTAAGTACTAGAAGAAATGTTTTACATTTTATAAGTAAAAACTTGTAAAATTTTGAGCAAGTATGGGAAACTCAGTAGTGGCCAAGAGACTAGAAACAATCAGTTTATATTTCAGTACCATCAAGGACAGTGATGAAGAATGCTTAAACAATCAAACATCTGCACATACCTCATATACCAGTAAGATAATGCTCAAAAGTTTAAAGTGCAGACTTCAACAATATACAGAACAAGATCAGCCAGATGTACAAGCTCGTTTCAGAAGAAATAGGGGCACTGAATTTCACATTGCTAAAATCTAAGGGATAATAAAAAGACAAGGGAATTCTCATGCTTGCTTTTTTCCTATATTTATTATGTAAATATTTATTATTTTGACTGTGCATATGCAATAAATTATGGATAGACGGGTTCGCTCTATACTGAAAAATTGTAAGGAGATGGGAAACAATAGTTAGAATGGAATATGGAGTAATTAAATAGTCAAAAATTGGAATAGGATTGCCCCTAAATTGTAAATCACCACCTTGTTTAATTAATATTCAACCTATATAATAATAAATGCTGGGTGAGAAAAAAAAATGAATTTCAACTGCTGGAAGAAACATCAACATCCTCAGGCAAATTACTGATACCGGTTAGACTGCAGTGTTCGAAGACTTAAGGAATCTCTTGCTGAAAGTGAAAGAATGAAAAAGCTGGTCTGCTGCTTGATATCTTTATGTTAAGAAGCAACCCCCCCACCCCAGTACAAATAGTAGAGAAGACATTAAAGTAGTAGCATACTTTATTTTTCTAGACTCTAAACTCACCAGGGACGATGACTTTAAGCTGTGAAAAAAGAGAGAGATAATCCTTGACTTGCAACACTATGTTTAGTGACTGTTCAAAGTTACAATGAAAGTGAAGAAAAGTGAATTATGGTCATTTTTCACAATTATGACCATTGCAGCATCCCCATAGTCACATGATCAAAATTCAGATGCTTGGCAACTGGCTCGTATTTATGACAGTTGCAGTATTCTGGGGTCATTGATCCCCTTTTGCGGCCTTCTGACAGTGGGGGAAGCCAGATTCACTTAACAGCCAAGTTACTACTTAACAACTGCAGTAATTCACATAACAACTGTGGCAAGAAAGGTCATAAAATGAGGCAAAATTCACTTAACAACTGCCTCACTTAGCAATAGAAATTTTGGGCTCCATTGTGGTTATAAGTCGAGGACTACCTGGACTTGGGAAAAGAATTATTACAAATCTCAATAACAGGTTGAAAGTTGAACTTATTTTTTTACTTGTTACCACAAGGCTACCAGACCAGAGCGAGAGAGAAAAAGAGGAAGATTTAAAAAGTAGCAGAATAACAGAGTTGAAAGGGTCCTTGGAGGTCTTCTAGTCCCACCCCCTGCTCAAGCAGGAAACCCTATACCATTTCAGACAAATGATTATCCAATCTTTTCTTAAAAACTTCCAGTAATTGGGCATTTACAAGGGAGAGCGAGAGGGAGAGAGAAAGAGAATTAAAAAAGCACTACAACAAATAAACTCATTGGCCTTAAAATAGCTTAAAAGTAATAAAAATATCAAGGTATTTCCTCATGAAATTGTAAACTTCTAATCAATGCCCTCTTCCATCAGTTCCATCACCAATTGCTAAAACAATTATACATCTCTGCCTTACATGTAAATCAGTAAAATCACGATTCAGTCTGTAAAGCCTTTCATACTTACTGCTCAGCCCGTTGGAGTTGGGTGGCTAATAATTTGAATATTGAGATTGCCCCACTAGTTGTCTATGGAGACTATCCAAACTGAAGAAGCTTCTTGGATGGGATGCAAAACCTTTCCAAGGAAAAACCAAGGAAGTCCAGTTGTCTTTTGGAAATGCACCTTTGGGCACTATGTCAAGCACTATGAAGGGGTATATAAGTCTAAGTGCTATTACTATTGTCTGGCTGATGTAACAATAATGAAGACAGGCTTTAAATTGCTGTGATGATGGCTACGTGATGCTAAAAAATGATATACATCTAGTAGAGAGATGGAATAAGAGGCTGTAGCAATCGTTAGTCATTCTACTAACTTGGTCCTCCTCCTCACTACAATGGGAGGGAAAGTGTAATGTTTCTACTTGTCTTATGTGAAAGCATAGGTTGCTTTCTTTAAAAAATATAATCAATTGTCATTTTTAAAGTACGGTATCTAAATCAGGATGTTATATAACTCTTCTGATATTCCAGACATGTAACCATCCATGCACTCTAGCCAATCATTTTGATCCTTCTGACCTTAAGTTAAAAATGTAAGAATCTGTTTAGACTTTGCATAAGGAAAGTGCTAATAAAGCCAGGACATAATTAATTTGATAGCCATCTCTAGTACTCCCTGCATCAAACAGCCAAAGTTATGCCTTTCATAAAGCCAGCTGAAATAGGTTGAACAATTTCTTTATTTTCCTTTATTTTCTTTATTTTTATTTTTGTATACACTCCACATTTTAAAGGTCACAGGGCTTTCAGATAGTAGAGAATAGAAGAAAATAGAGGATTTTCAATCCTCATAGATATCTGATAAATTTTAAAGGGCACCTGAGATACATTAACTTAACAACTTCTACCCAAGCAGAAGAACTCATTTTGCTTTGGCATATGGCTTCAGACTTCTAAGTTATATTCTCAAAGAATTATATTATTATTATTATTATTATTATTATTATTATTATTATTATTATTATTATTATTATTATTATATGGGATTTATATCCCGCCCTATCTCCCGAGGGACTCAGGGAGGCTAACAACAACAAAACTTAAAGGTCTCTGTACAGTAAATTAAAAAATAAAATTTGAAATAAATTAAAATAAATTAAAGAATAAAGTTAGAATTGTAAATATAATTAAAATCCCTGTCAGTCTAGGTCAGCAAGGTGGAAAAGGAGTGTTTTGAGGCTGCGGCTAAAGGACTGGAGATCTTGGGCCATCCGAAGCTCAGGGGGGAGCTGGTTCCACAGGGCTGGTGCTCCCACAGAGAAGGCTCTTCCCCGGGGGGGTCGCAAGCCGACATTGTCTAGCTGACGGTACCCTGAGGAGGCCTTCTCTGTGTGAGCGTACTGGGCGATGGGAATTCGTTCCCGGCAGCAGATGGTCCTGCAAGTATACTGGGCCTAAGCCATGTAGGGTTTTAAAGGTAAGAACCAGCACCTTAAATCTCACCCGGAGGGTAACCGGTAGCCAATGCAGCTCACGCAGGAGGGGTGTAATATGGGAGTATCGGGGTGCTCCCATCACTACCTGTGCAGCTGCACTCTGCACCAGTTGAAGCCTCCGGGTGGTCTTCAAGGGCAGCCCCATGTAGAGAGCATTACAGTAGTCTATATGGGAGGTAACGAGTGCGTGGGTGACTGTACGTAGGGCATCTCGGTCTAGAAAGGGGCGCAACTGGTGTACCAGGCGAATCTGGGCAAGTGCCCCCCTAGCCACGACTCCAATATGATCTTCAAAACTGAGTCGTGAATCCAGGAGGATGCCCAGGTTGCGTGCTCTATCAACGGGAGGTAATATCTCTCCTCCTATAATCAAAGATGGAACCTCTTGAACTAAACGAGATGTCGGTACGTAAAGCCACTCAGTTTTGGCCGGGTTGAGCCGGATCCTGTTCTTTCCCATCCAAACCTGTACCGCTTCCAGGCAACGGGACATCACATCGAGGGCATCACTGGGTTGGTTTGGGGTGGAGATGAACAACTGGGTATCATCCGCATATTGGTGATACCTCACCCCAAAACCACGAATGATTTCACCCAGCGGCTTCATATAGATGTTGAACAGGAGGGGCGAGAGCACCGATCCTTGAGGCACCCCACAACTAAGGGGCCTTGGGGTTGACCTCTGCCCTCCTGCCAACACCGTCTGCGAACGGCCCGAGAGGTAGGAGGAGAACCATCGTAGAACGGTGCCTCCCACTCCCAACCCCTCAAGATGACGCAGCAAGATACCATGGTCGATGGTATCAAAAGCCACTGAGAGATCTAATAAGACCAGGATAGAGGAGTAACCCCTATCTCGGGCCCGCCAGAAATCATTCACCAGCGCGAATTGGGTGGGCAATGCCTTTTTTTCATTAAAAGGGTTTTGTCTGCTCCCTTTGGACTGCCCAGCTGTGACAGAACTTATAAAAAATTGATACAGTTGTCACAATTTTTTGCAATAGAAAATACCAATTTATTTATATCAACCAAAGAAGGGTGCGTCTTTGGGAATCTGGGAATCTATTCTATTCTATTCTATTCTATTCTATTCTATTCTATTCTATTCTATTCTATTCTATTCTATTCTATTCTATTCTATTCTATTCTATTCTATTCTATTCTATTCTATTCTATTCTGCTATGAATTGCATTGCAGCATGGCAGTTTGAGTCCTTCCACTCTTTTCAGGAAGAGCAATTAAACAAAATACAGAATCCAAAAACATTTTTTGGCTGGCAAGAGACCTATTTCATTTTCCAGTCAGCCAGATCAACATTAGAACCTATGGAATGACAGATGTTGCCACCAGATCAGTCTCTATCTGTTGTCATTATGGATGTAATACATGTTGGGTTTGATTTGAAACACAATACAAAACTCAGCCAACAACTTCAAGCAGGCAGACAGATTTTCTATGCACATTGTGGGCTGATTTTCTTTCATTGGAAAAAAAATCCTCTTGCGAGCTTTCTACATTTCTATAGATAATCTTTAATTCTTCATCTTTGTTCAGCTTCAGTCTTGATACTTTAAATCGTCAATGACAGTACACAAATCCTATATTCTAAAGACGTCTATAGTATTATACTGTAGCTATAAATCCTTGGGCTTCTCAATAGCTGGATTCACATAACATACTGTATTTGGATATTGATTTAACACATGTCTAGATTGCCTTACAGGCTGGGTCCTGAAAATATCCTATGACTGTAAAGTGTAGGGCCACCACATTGGAACTACTATAATCTGGACAATCACAAGGTACAGAAAACTTTATCTGTCTCTAGCCATCAAATCTTTTCTAGTTTTTAGGACACCACAAATGGCAGCCATATCTAAACAATAAGTCAAGCTTATAAAGCATGGTTTACAAATAACAATGGTTGATTGATCTATATAATAAATGATTAGGGAACATTCATATCAAAGTATATGGAAGATAACATCTGAAATTTCAGTTTGATGTCATGCAATACATATGCACCTCCACTGTCCAGCGATTTTATTCCCCACTTCTGAAGCTGGGCCAGTCAGATCGTCCCATTTAAGAAATGGCATTTCTGCGGGGATTTCCTTTGGATGAGTCTCCGCTTCTCAAAATCAACAATGCTATCATTAGCCACAGCAGATTCAATGGCTAAGGACACATTATTGTATCCCAGAAAATCAATGGTGGAAGCAATTGTAACATTACCAGGTTTAAAGTCATTAGCAGTTAAATGAATATTGTCAATTTAAATGAACGTTGGTCTGATACCAGGTGCTAATTCCACTTTGTGCCTCTTTCAGCCCCATTAATGATAGCATTAATCCATAGAGCCATCACCTGATATCAGCTATGTTCTAAACCATCAAATTGTCTTCTTTTGTTCCTCACTAGACCAGCTACAGAATCTTAAGATCGACTTGCTGTGTTGGCCATGAAAAAATGCAAGAAGGCAAATTCTTGTTGAATGTCAGGGAATATAACATTTCCAATAGGATAAACACTTCAACCAGTTACTCGGAATAATCCACGTTATTGGATGTGTACAAGTAGAGATTGGACTGTCAACTACTGCTGACTTCCAGCTCTGCAATTCTATGAATGACAATAATGCCTCCTCACTGTATTTCACACATGATCTCTTGCTCAATAAACACAGTGTTTTTCAGGATCTCATCATCTCCATTCAAACATGGAAGTCTTGCCTTTCCTCTCTATCCCCTCATACTCCAAAGCACAGCAGCATCGTATCCTTTCATGTTGGTCAGTTAGCTTTGTCCTCAGTCCACTTTCATTCAGGAACGATTCATCTATGATCCTATCTCTTCTTATTTTACAACATTTATTTCTTATTTCTTCATAAATGAAAGGACATCACACATGTGCATGTGAAAATTTCTTATTTGTGGTGTTCTTGGTGTTCTCTGAGCTTGGTTGCTGGCTTGCAGATGTTGGATAACGAAGCATCTGCAATCAAAAAACCAAACACACAGATATCTGCAGTTCAGTCCTAAACTACATATCTTTTATCCGGAACTCTTACTTGCTCTTTTTTTTACTTGATTACCCAGGGGAAATGGGTAATCAAGTAAAAAAAAAAAAAATAAACAGTGTTGATCCAGTCTGTCACATTTATCTTATGCCATCCTCAGTGCTAAACCATTCACCAAGCTTTTTATGTTTTCTCTCTTATGCTTCATTTCCATCTTATAGCCTTCTTATCACATTTAGCAACCCACTTGCAACTTAATATCCAAAGATATACTTAAGCTCCAGCACTTTATTAGACAAATCTCTGAATCAACAACTCTACTATAAATTTCCCCTTTATGAGAGTTCCTCCTACAACTTTTCAAGGGATTTCTGCAGCACCTATAGATTCCTTTCTCTATGTTATTCATAAGACAATGTTGTTTTGTCGACATAAAGATTTATATTAGGAAAATAAGGCTGGGATGTACAGTTACATACTTTGGCAACATAACTGTTTCCAATTGTACCCAGTCACGTTTTGTGTCTAATGTCTCCCATGTTTTTCCCCCTTTCTGGCTATAAGGATAGAAACTTTATTGCTTTCAATCTACCTTGTTTGAAGGTGGAACTATGCATTGATCAATAACAACACTTTTAAAGAATTCCTTTTCTTGTTTGTTCTCTATTCATTATAAGTATAGCTGAAACATGATTGTGCATTGTGAAAAGAGTGTAAAAAGAGTGTGAAAAGAGTGTGAAAAGAAAGCATTGGGGGATGAGTCATTGCTCCACATATTCCTTTTCCTAAATATCTCACTGCTTTAAAAATTGCCTTTTACATAATTCCATAATAGACTGCCATTATTGCTTTGCCTTGCTTCTATCTGTTAATAACTTTCAATGTTGCTTTTATTATATATAAGTGGACAGAACATTATTAAACCCTCTGGTAGTTCTGTATTGTAGGTTGGAAGTTAGGTATATAGGAGGAAGGAAGGAAGGAAGGAAGGAAGGAAGGAAGGAAGGAAGGAAGGAAGGAAGGAAGGAAGGAAGGTTTAAAATCATTTAGGTAAGTAGGTGGAAGGAAGGAAGGTTTAAAAAATCATGTTAAAGAGAAATCAGGAGGTGGCCTGGCTTCTGAAAATTTAAAGAATAATAACTCAAACTGTGACCCCCCCTATGAATGTTACATCAGAAAGTAATAGACTTTGAAAGAAGTGAAGTTTTATACTGACATAAAATAAACTTAATTCTTCAATAGCCTTTCACTTGGAGCTTTCCATGTTTTCCTTCTGTGATTATGCCTCTGGTTGATAATCATTGTACAGGAAGTCCTTCAGTTAAGACAGCAATTAGGTCTGGAATTCTCATTACTAAATGATGTGGTTGTAAAGTGTGACATCATGTGACTACACCACTTAGTGATGGCAATCTCTATGGTCCCTGTTGTAGTGATAAATGAAGATCAAGAGTTATTAAGCAAGCAGCTCTTTGCAAATTTCTGCTGGCTTCCAACAATCAAAATCAGTAGGGAAGGCAGGAGGAAATTGCAGGTCCCAGGTAGCTCACAAGCAATAGCAATAGCATTTAGACTTCACAGCCCTCTCTAAGCAGTTTACAGAGTCAGCATATTGCCCCCAACGATCTGGGTCCTCATTTTACTAACCTCGGAAGGATGGAAGGCTGAGTCAATCTTGAGCCTGTCAGGATCGAGCTGCTGGCAGTCAGCAGAATTAGCCTGCAATAGTGTGTTCTAACCACTGCGCCACCACAGTTCATAAATAGGTGGCTGCTGCTGGGTTGGGAAAGGTGCATGAGGATGGCAGGAAGGCAAGCACAATTGCTGTAGGGCTTGGGGTGGCTTTTACTAGGTGGGAGAATGTGTACAAGGATGTCTGAGTGGCCAGTCAGATGTGGTACACATGCAGAGTGCCTGAGGGAGGGTGCATAGGTTGGAGAGACTTACCTGAGCAACTTGTAACCTTTCCTGCTGGCTTCCCCATCCATTCTGATTATGGGAAGCTGGCAGGGAAGGTTGCAAATTGCAATTATGTACTGTATCTGCTGCAAGGCAATCAAACCGGTCAGCCCTAGAGGAGATCAACCCTGACTGCTCTTTAGAAGGCCAGATCCTGAAGTCGAAACTCAAATGCTTTGGCCACCTAATGAGAAGGAAGGACTCACTAGAGAACAGCCTAATGCTGGGAAAGGTTGAGGGCAAGAGAAGAAGGGGACGACAGAGAATGAGGTGGCTGGATGGAGCCACTGAAGCAGTAGGAGTGATCTTAAATGGACTCCAGAAGATGGTAGTGGACAGGAAGGCCTGGAGGAACGTTGTCCATAGGGTCGCGATAGGTGAGACATGACTTTGCAACTAACAACAACAAAAAGACAGTACAGTTTTTGTAAGTTTGAGCCCATTGCCAAGCACTCTGTTCCAATCACATGATCATAGGGGTGCTGAAATGGCAAAAGTTTCAGCATATTTGAAAGAACAGTCACAAGAAAAATATATTTTGGAATGGAAAAGATGGATTGATTATATTCAAAACAAATATGGGACTAAAAAGTTTCAAATAGCATATGAATAAGTTTTAACAATTATAGAAGTGTTATTATAATTACTTTAGTTTTGTTAGAAGGGAGTTAAAGGGTGGAAGGTTTGTTAATGTTGTAATAGATATTTAGCATATGTTTGCATAAGATTGCTATATGTAATACCCTATATTCTGCTTTGGGAAGTCTGGGGGGGGAGGGAAGGGGGGAGGGTTGATGGGGAGGGGGGGTTATTATTAAAATTTTGTAAAACTTTTCAATAAAGAAAAGACAGTACAGCTTTTGTAAGTTTGAGCCCATTGCCAAGCACCCAGTTCCAATCACATGATCATAGGGGTGCTGGATTGGCCAGAACTTTGAGGACCACCACTTGTTCAGTGCCGTCATAATTTCAAATGGTCACTGAATGAGTGGCCATTACCCAAGGATGACCTGTGTTTACTTAGACCGTCCTCTTTTGTTCAATGCTTTACTTACAAATTACTCTTTCCTGTCCCTTTTGTATTTTTGAAGGCTGCAAAATGTGTGATTTATCCTAAAGTGGGTGCAGGACAGATTTGTGCTTCACAGAGGGTGTGTGTGTGTGTGTGTGTGTGTGCTTTTCAGCCAGTCTTGATTCCTGGTGACTGTCTAAACAAGTTCCTGCAGTTTTCTTGGCAAGATTTTCAGAAGCCATTGCTTCCTTCCTAGGACTAAAAGTAATTGGCCCAAAGTCACCTAATTGGCTCCATGTGTAAGGCAAGATTAGAATTCAACAGTCATCTGATCCCTGGTGTTTAAAACCATTATACAAAACTTGCTCTCAGGGATTCTCTTGTTTTAAACATATTTATTAACTAGTCATTCATGAACCAGCCCTTGCTCCATCACCAAGCAATCTTCCTGCTTAGAAAGCCATGTCTGTATTTAGACTTGGTTTCTAATTCATTTCTTTGATTTTTCATCTATTTTTCTAATTTGTCTTTCCATTTTCTGCCTGGTTTCCAAATCTTTCTCCCCAAATCCTACTTGACACTTGAAGAAGTCTTGAAAATATTATTCTCACAATGAATGCACTGCTTTGGACAATTGTGGAAAATCACATATTAGTCTATTAGTTTAAATATCTTCAGTATCTCATCTGAATATATTTTAGCTTGCTTGTAGTTGTTATCTTCTGCCAATTCATGTGTAAACAAGGACAGAAATCAGAAAGATGTATTTTGGTATTTCCTCATGTTAGACTACCAAAGGTAAAGGTAAAGGTTCCCCCACACATGCGTGCTAGTCGTTTCCAACTCTAGGGGCCAGTGCTCATCTCTGTTTCAAAGCCAAAGAACCAGTGCTTTTCCGAGGACGTCTCCGTGGTCATGTGGCCGGCATGACTAGACTCCAAAGGCACACAGAACGCTGTTACCTGCCCACCGTAGTGGTCCCTATTTTTCTACTTGCATTTTTACGTGCTTTCGAACTGCTAGGTTGGCAGAAGCTGGGACAAGTAACAGGCGCTCACTCTGCTACGTGGCACTCGGGATTCGACCCGCCAAACTGCCGACCTTCTGATCGACAAGCTCAGCGTCCTACCCCACTGAGCCACCACGTCCCTTTAGCCTACCAAAACAGGACATCTAAATTCTGTTCAGAGTACAATTCAGTGGCAATTCATTTTCAGCACTTTGAAAAATGTAGCTATTGATAAGAATAGTCACAGTGGCAACACTGGCTCCTGAGAGGCTAGTCCTACACTGAAATGGCCAAATGGAATATGATTTATGATTCAGTCAATCAATTTTGATGTTCTCCTGAAAAAAAATGAAAAATAGCACCTTTCATTTTTTTAAAAAAAATTCTGCCCTCTCCATCTGGCCTTTGGATATACAAGTGATATTTTCTAGTTTTAGAAATTCAAAGGCAATTGCATCAATTCTTTTGTAAAGAGAAAATGACAGACTGACATCTCACTTTTGGATAAAGGGAAAAGTGCCAGTTCAAAACATCATCCTGTCCAAAACATAGGACCTAATTATACTAAGGGGGAGGGATAATTGACAAGAGGATGATTATTAATTTCCATTTCACTTAGTTTTCTTCTAATCTTCCCAGTGCTTTTTTTGTAAAAGAAAAAGGTGCCAGAACTCACACATGTCATACAACCCACCTTGCCTACCCTACAAGGTTCCATCCAAAAAAAGTGCTGGAACTCTGTTCTGAGCATTCTATGAGAAAAAAAGCCCTGAATCTTCCCAATGTACACTTTTTTCCCCTGAAATGCTGCCAGGCTCCAAAAACCAAGGAGGACATATTGTGCTTCTTCTAAGCACATTTCTTTATTGTTCCTCGCCTATAGACAGAATCTTGCTAAACCAAAGCAGGCTACTAGCCCTATAAAGCATATGTTTGGGGAACTAAAAGGGAAGAGAGAATATTCACCCTCTTTTTCTCATACAGATTATATAAACTCTGTTGTCTCTTGATTCTCTGCAATGCAATCCCTCCCTCCTGATAATCCAGACAACGTTCCATGACAGATGCAAATATTTCTAATCATACTTTCCCAATCTACGTACATGATTTCGGAAATTTGAATCTCATAGCTTCACAATGCCCTGAAAACCAAAGTGATTTCTCACCGACTCTAAATAAAATAAAATAAATCTAAATTAAATAAACACCACTCCATGCTACAACTGTGACCATCAATTCTTCTTGTCATCAATCACTTATACACACAGGCGCACACACAAACACACACAAACATTTCCTGCGGCTAGGAGTCATTTTATCCTGTTACATGGATAGATTGGTCTTGGCATTATACCTTGCTGGACAGTAGCAGCCAAATTACCATTGGCTGTCTAAAGTTTCCTGAAACAAACTGCACATTTTCACTGGAACAGCTCCTCTAGACCTCTGAAAAATGGCAGCAATCACAATGAGAAACAATAAGAATGCTAGACATTTTCTACATTACCAAAATGCAGCCTGGAAATGGTTGAACTCACGCAAAAGTTTTCCAATTGCAGTGAAGCATCAAGTACCACATCATCTTCTGCTAGAAAGTATAGTAGACATAACTACCACGTTTCCCTAAAAACAAGACTGGGTGTTATATTAATTTTGGCTCCAAAAGTAGAATTTAGGGCTTATTTTCCAGTTAGGTCTTATTTTCGGGGAAATACAATAATAAATGCATCCACCAGGCTCACGATCTTAACTGGGGCTTATTTTTGGGATGGGGCTTATATTATGAGAGACTGGACAGCCATTTGCCTGAAATGGTATAGGGTTTCCTGCCTGAGCAGGGGGTTGGACTAGATGACCTCCAAGGTCCCTTCCAACTTATATTATTATTATTATTATTATTATTATTATTATTATTATTATTATTATTATTATTATTATTATTTATTTTCCCATTGGGTCTTATTTTTGGGGAAACACAGTAAGAAGCCTTGCAGAAGTTAATGGCCATTAAGGAGAAAAGGGCCTGCCCATTGGAGTAGGAAAATTGTGAGTCATTTGAAAGGCTTGAAGACTTTCTAAATCCCAGATTGACAATCTGAGTCAAAAGAGTTGTGGGGGGAATGTGAGGGAGGTTCTCCATAGGACCAGAGGTCTGCAATAATGGTAAGAGGCAGTGGTGGGATTCAGCCGGTTCCCACCGGTTCGGCAGAACTGATACCTAATTTTTTGTTGAGTTTGACGAACCAGTTATTGATAAATCTGTGTGGCACATCATGCTGGTGCCGCTGCGGCCACAAGGCATGTCAGACAGGTAATTATGTCAATGTGACGTGCGTAGCACCAGTGATAATGTTAATGCAATGTGCGTTCCATCGGTGATGACGTCAATGCAACACACATCGTAATGGTGATGAAGAATATGTGAGGCGCACCACACTGGTGATGACGATTTTTTTAAAAAAAATTCCATTTATATTCTGCCCTTCTCCAAAGACTCAGGGCAGCTTACAAGCTTAGCAGTAGCCTTCATTCTATGTATATGCCTGCTTATTAGGGCTTTCACACACATCCCAAGCGGCATTATTACAAAGTCAGCTTAATTGCCCCCAACAATCTGGGTCCTCATTTTACCTACCTCGGAAGGATGGAAGGCTGAGTCAACCTTGAGCCTGGTGGGATGCGAACCTGCACTAATTGCAGGCAGCTGGTGTTACTTAAGGAGGCATTAGCCCACTGCTCCACCAAGGATGAAGCAACAGAACCAGTTGTTAAATTATTTGAATCCCACCACTGGTAAGAGGTAACATCTCCTGCTTTTACGTTAATCAAAGCAGAGTGTTATGCACTGCAAGATCTTGTTATTGTCACCTCACGTGCAGACCAATGGAAGGAAATATGACAGAAGAAGAAAAACACAGAAACTGAAAGAACAAGGAGAATATTTGTAGTTCAGGGTTGAAATATAAGAGTCCTTGGTGCTCTCTGAGCTTGGTAGTTTTCTTGCAGATGCTTCATTACCCAGCTAGGTTACATTATCAGCGCTCTGATGATGTTACCTAGTTTGGTAATGAAATCTCTGCAAGACAACAACCAAGCTCAGAGCATCAAGGATCTCCCAGAACATACTCAGCATACTCGGTTGCATTTAAAGCATAACCACAAGTTGTTTTGAGTAGACATCTTTGCAGTCCAGAAGTCTGCTCCTTTACCCCCCTACCATTCATTTATCATTCAGTGTGATAAAAGATCATTCATTTTTGAAATTGTGTTCAAAGGAGAAATTAATGTGATGTTCTTGAACTCATTTACGTATGAAGTAGCCAAGGGATTTATTTATTTATTTATTTGTTTTTATAAACCGCCCTTCTCCCGAGGGATATCCTTATCAACATACTGATTTTACACACATTCCCTTCAGGAACACCAATTAACTCCAAGAAAGTCTTTGCATGATCCCTGTTTCCACTGGGCATTCAGATGGGAAATTATTATTATTATTATTATTATTATTATTATTATTATTATTATTATTAGTAGTAGTAGTAGTAGTAGTAGTAGTAGTAATTATTATTATTATTATTATTATTATTATTATTATTATTATTAACTATTATTAACTATTATTATTATTATTATTATTATTATTATTATTATTATTATTATTATTATTATTATTAATTTTATTTGTATACCGCCCTTCTCCCGAAGGACTCAGGGCGGTGAACAGGGCAGTACATGTTAAAAGACAAAATACAAAAATTAAAAGAGATTAAACGAAATGCCCACAACTCTTACAATAGGTTAAAACACATTAAAAGTAATAAAACCCAACCCCATCCCATCAGGCCAGGCCAGCTTGTTCGAATACACTTAGGGTGGTTTCAGTGCGCAGAAAACTTGCATAAAAGAAAATAAAAACCGCCTCCTTCAACAATAGATTGAGCTCAGGTGTTACCAGAAAATGTGTAAAAAGAGAGGGGGGGGGGGAGAGAAGAAACTTTCTTTGTTGTGGAAAAAGACTTGAGAAATGCAAGCCAAATTCCAGCATACATTCACTTGTACTACAAGGTTAGCTACAACTGGGCAGGATGACTCCTTTGTCTGCATGCAAATTAGCAGCTGTTCTCTATTAGAGAACAAGATCACATCAAGTAACGGCCTCTAAGAAGGCTACTTTATTTATTTATTTCCCAATATAATATAGGCAGTCTTCAACATATGATTGCAATGGAGCCTGGACATTGCAGTCATATGTCATGATGGTCATAAATTGGGTCAGTTTTTGCAGCAATTGCTGTGCAAATGTGATGATCATAAACTAAGTGAAGACTGCAGTCATCACTGTTTGCTATAGTGTGGTTTTGTCAAAAAAGGGAAGTAACTTCCAGTTTTCAGCGAAACCATCTTAAACCATGGTCACAGGACTTATGAGATGCTGAAAATGGATGTAACTACAGTCTTGTTGCTGGGCAACTGAAGTGAGGTCATGGAACCACAGACGGGGGAGGGGACAACCTTCAGAACCAGTTCATAACTTGTTAAGTAACAACATACTACAGAAGCTTGCATTAGGCCTTAAGTTGCATTCAAAATGTTGTCGTCCAAAGCAGGGCAAGGCAGGACAAACCTCACTCAGAAATGTTAATTTAACATAAAAGAGTTGCTTTTTGAGTAAGATGGGCAGTCTCTAACTGTATAAACAAATATACATATAAATAAGTAATCAAGTAAAACATGGGAAGCAGAAGTATCATCATGGATGGGGTCAAAGAGGTACAAATGACCAAATGAGCCACATAAAATAAAATCTGTCTCTTTGTAATGCATGTATTTGTTTAACTGTTCCAACACTGGAAGTTTTTAAAAAGAGACTGGACAGCCATCTGTCTGAAATAGTATAGTGCTGTGGTGGCGAACCTATGGCATACATGCCACAGGTGGCATGCAGAGCCCTTTCTGTTTGCATGAGCGCCGTCACCCCAATCCTAGGCTTTCAGCCCTCCTAACCATACCCAAGCACTCCGTATTTGTTGGCGATGTCCATTTTGCTCTATGAGTTCATGGTGACCTAACCCTAAGTGGAATTTTCCTCCAATGGGATTTTCCCATGTATTTTACCAGCAAACATAGATAGGGCAGCCAAGAAAGGTAAGTGCCCTCCTAACCATACCCAAGTACTCCGAGTTTGTTGGCGATGTCCATTTTCCTCTATGAATTCATGGTGACCTAACCCTAACCCTAAGTCCATGGTGGCGAACCTATTGGATGTGTGCCACAGGTGTCACTGAGAGCCCTCTTTGTGGGCATGCACCCCATTGCCGCAATCCTAGGCCTTCAGCTGGCTTTTATAAAACCTTCTCACTTTCAGCTTCCACTGCTGTGTGCAAAAAAAAAAAAAAGGTTCAATCAATTAATCAATCAATTTCAACTTCTCGGGGAGGGGGGAATGATCTTGCAAAATTGTAATTAATTGATTGAACTTTTTAGTCCCACCTTATCTGCCCTTACCACCACAGCTACACCCACCCAATGGGCCATACCCACCTGATTGGCCATACCAACCCAATGGGCCACGGCCACCTGGCACCCAACAATACATAAGTGGGTTTTGGGTCACAGTTTGGGCACTCGGTCTCTAAAAGGTTCACCATGATTGGTATAGGGTTTCCTTCCTGAGCAAGGGGTTGGACTAGATGACCTCCATGGTCCCTTTCAACTATTATTATTATTATTATTATTATTATTATTATTATTATTATTATTATTATTATTATTATTATTATTATTATTATTATTTTAATTATAGGCAGATGTGGATGTTTGAAGGTATTACAAATATCATCGCAGGATGGAAGCAGTTCCTAGTAAGGCCGCCTTTTGCAATTGACTAATGGCGAATTTGTCAATTCCAATGGTATTATTATTATTATTATTATTATTATTATTATTATTATTATTATTATTATTATTATTACCTGCATTTTAAATCATCTTTTATACTTCTCTTAACAATCACTTTTTACAATTTTACTTTTTAAAAAAAATATTGCTATTACTGGATCGGGTTTTTTTTGTTTTGTTTTTTTACAAAAAACATATTTGCATTGCTGTCAAGGGAAAAGTAAGACGAGACAGAGAATACTTTCTGCAACGCAATCCTCTTCTAAGCCTCTGAAACAACAAAGAATTGTTGGTTTTATCAGAAGCAAGCAAGCATCTCTAGTAAGTAAAGCCATCCGCTTATGTCCCCTTAGAGTGGGATGGACATCTGTACAAAAAGAGTGGAGTTTACTACAGAATGGGGGAAATGCTGCTTTTGTCATTGCAATAAAAGTGTGGGATCCTGCGAATACGTGTGCTGGCAGCCAATAAAGAGGATAATTGTTCTTCTAAAAGATTTATTTTTAAAAGAAAGATCAAGAAACAATAGCTCTCCACGATATCTCCCCAAAAGGAAGAACTTTAAGAGGAAATACGTTGAAGCGAGATTGTTATCCTGGGTTGCAGAGCAGTACTGTATTAAAACCTATACCATAAAAACAATAATTAAAATGTCAGCAAGCAAATGAACAGCAAAATAGAAACAGAAGCAAAGAACAAAGAACACACCTACAGTGCTATTCTCCAACTAATGCGAATAGTATGAGCTACCAAATTCTCTCTCTCTCTCTCTCTCTCTCTCTCTCTCTCTCTCTCTCTCTCTCTCTTTCTCTCCTATTCACTATCAAATTAAATGAAGTTTAAGGCTAGCTAGCAGTATTTTGGAGTAGATATCAAAGTATGGTAGGTTTTCTTGCTTGGCTGATTCAGAATGCATGCAAATAGGTCAGTTATAAACCTAATTACACATTTAATTGCTTAAACAATTAGTCAACTGACTTTTTAACACTCCAATGCTTTCTCCTCCTTCGGATACCAATGTGATCACAAGTGTTTAGTAGTCTCCATCTTTGAACCATATTTATTGAGCACCTATACAATGTCTATAAAAGTTTTGCCAGACTCTGAACTTTATGATACACTGAAGGTTTCTTAAAATAAATATTAAAGAGTTCAGAAGTTCGTAAAGATGTCATAAAATGTAAGTGGTCTGGGGAAGAGTGGCATATAGAATGTGAGAAGCAATTTCACCATTTTGTATTTCCATTTCAATGAATACAGCCCCAGTTCTTTTTTTTTACAACATTTTGTAGAGATGCACGAGCTTTCTGAGGTTTGCTTTGCAATACGTTAGAAATTGCATGATATCCTTCAGATCCAAAATTTTGACATGAGTCAGAGAAGAATCTGAGGACCCCATATCTCATATGTCACACTGAGGTCAATTTTATGAGCCTCCACTGTTTTTATCTGAACATCTGCTCAGAGAAGCTAACCAGCATCCCAAATATTTACGGAATTAACTAGGTGACATTGTAGCGCCTGTTAACACTCATGAATTTATATTGAATGAGCACTTGATAAATGCTTGTCATTAACTTTTTTTCTTTTTTTCATATTTTATTTTATTTTATTTTAATTCCATTTATATCCCGCCCTTCTCCGAAGACTCAGGGCGGCTTACAAGCTTAGCAGTAGCCTTCATTCGATGTATATGCCTGCTTGTTAGGGCTTTCACACACACCCCAAGCGGCATTATTACAAAGTCAGCTTAATTGCCCCCAACAATCTGGGTCCTCATTTTTACCTACCTCGGAAGGATGGAAGGCTGAGTCAACCTTGAGCCTGGTGGGATGCGAACCTGCACTAATTGCAGGCAGCTGGTGTTACTTAAGGAGGCATTAGCCCACTGCTCCACCAAGGCTCTTATTGTGCACTGTTTGTGGTCACTGCAAGTATTTCAGCACTTATTCATTTACTCTTGAATCCTTCAAATGGCTTGTATTTATCTTGAGCTAACATTTACATTTTATTTTCCTGGGTTCCAAGATCACTGCAGATGGGGACTGTAGCCAAGAAATTAAAAGACGCTTGCTCCTGGGGAGGAAAGCCATGGCAAATCTAGACAGCACACTAAAAAGCAGAGGCATCACCCTGTCAACAAAAGTGTGTTTAGTCTAGGCTATGGTCTTCCCAGTTGCAATGTATGGCAGTGAAAGTTGGACCATAAGAAAGGCCGAGAGCCAAAGAATTGAGGCCTTTGAACTATGGTGCTGGAGAAGACTCCTGCGAGGCCCTTGGACTGCAAGACGATCAAACCTGAAGTAGCCGAAGGACCACTCGGGACGACAGGCTAGTAACAACAGGTTTATTTAAGAGCAAGGCAAACATAGAATAACTTGTCCGGCTTTTATAGCCGGCAGCTGGTAGCGAGGACCAATCAGCGGTGTTCATTTTGGCGCCCTGTCAGGCAGGGACCAATCCGCGTCGTCTTTTGTTGACAGCTCCGGCTTCCGCGTGTCTTGGTGTTTGACAGCCGCGAGCTGTCAGTGGTTGCGCCTGCGCTGTACGGTGGGCGCTTTGACAGCTCAGGCTTCTTCGTAGTCCGGCGTTTGACAGCCGCGAGCTGTCAGTGGTGGCGCCTGCGCGGTGCGAGGAACTTTGACAGCTGTCAAAGTTCCCGCGTGTTTTCCTGTCGGCTGCCTTTAGTTTCTACCCTTTGTTGCTGCCGTATTATCAGAACTGTTAACATCTATACCTATCTATTAAAGGATTGTTTACATATATAACACACCCCTTACCCCTCCCCTGGTGCGTTTCCGTCCTCTTGGATGTTTGAACCTGCCCACTGATAGTCTTTTAGGTAGGTGGGTGGTCTCCGATTCCTGGTCGAGCGGCGAAGGGGTGGAGGTTGGTCTGGTTCCGGATCTTCGTTTTGGTGTTCTTCTTCCTGGTTTGGGATAGGCAGCATTTCCGGTGGGGGCTGTATGCTGGCGTTGGTTGGTTGCTCAGAATGGTGTGGTGGTTGTCTGGGTCTGAGCTGATCAATATGGCGGCGAATGTTGCCCTGTGCTTGCGTAGCTATAAGGTATGATATGGGCCCTGTTTGTTTTATTACTGTCCCTTGGACCCACTTGTTTTTATCTGTGTATGATCGTGCCCAAATCAATTGACCTGGGGTGAGTGTGCGGGCGGGGTGGGGGTGTTGTTTTTCTTCTGGATACGTGTCCGGGTGCAGTCTGTCCAGACGTGTTATTAGCCTTCTCCCCCATCTTAATTCCGCCCGTGATTTGCCGGTCGTGGAGCATGGTGTTGTGTGTTGTGCTAAGAGGAACTGGCTGAGGCGCCTCTGCCAGTTTCCTTTAACGAATTTTTTTAATGCTTCTTTTGTGGATCGTACCATAATTTCAGCCATTCCGTTTGACGATGGGTGGAACGGCGCCGACGTGACCAGCCTAATACAATTCTTCATAGCGAAGATCTGAAATTCACGAGAGGTGAATTGAGGTCCGTTGTCAGAAACTATGGTGTCAGGTAGGCCGTGAGTAGCGAATATTTTTCGTAAAGCTTGAATAGTGGCTTGGGACGTTGTTTTTCTAAGGGGTGTGACTTCCAGCCATTTTGAGTGGCTGTCTACTACAATTAAGAAACTTTGGCCTTGGATGGGTCCAGCAAAATCTATATGTATACGTGACCAAGGGTTCCTGGTAGTCTCCCATTTATGGATTGGAGCCTGGGGTGGTTCATTCCTGGTCTCTTGACAGGCATAACACCCCCCCACATACTTTTCTATTTGTTTATCTATGCCCGGCCACCACACATAACTTCTAGCCATCGCCTTCATTTTTACAATTCCAGGGTGTCCTTCGTGTAAAATTTGTAATGTTTGGTCTATGTTTTTCTCTGGTATGATAACCCTATTTCCCCACAGCAGGCATCCTCTATGTGTTGAGATCTCATTTTTTCTGTTAAAATAAGGTTGGAATTGAGGTTGTGGATTTTGAGCTGGCCATCCTGTTGTGGCCCATTTGAGGATTCTGGCAAGTATTTTATCTTTGGCAGAATTATTAGCTATGATGTTTGCAGTCAGAGGGCATTCTGGAAGTTGGGAGATTGCTAAAATCTGGCTGGCTGGGGCTGGGTCTGAGTCCCTGGTTTGTATGGGCAGTCTGCTGAGGCAGTCAGCATGTCCCAATTCTTTACCTGGTTTATGTATTAGTTGATAGGAATAGGCTGCTAAGAAGGTTGACCATCTTAGCATTCTCGGGGAGAGTATTTGTGGGGTAGTTTTATTCCACGTGAATATGCCTAGCAGGGGTTTGTGATCTGTAATTATGGTAAATGGTCTTCCATATAGGTAATCATGAAATTTTTTGACCCCTGCTACTATTGCTAGGGCTTCCCTGTCAATTTGGGCATAGTTTCTTTCAGCTTTGGTTAGAGTGCGTGAATAGAAGGCTATGGGTCTTTGAGTGCCGTCCTTGAATATGTGACTTAAGACAGCCCCGATCCCATAGGGAGAGGCATCGCAAGCGATGCATATTGGGGTGTCCTCCCTGAAAAGAGTGATAGTTGAACTGTGACAGATAATCTTTTTTAACGATTGGAAGCTACTCTCATGCTCTTTGGTCCAGGACCAAGTTGTACCCTTGTCTAGGAGTCTATGCAGAGGCTCCGCAATAGTGGCCTTATGGGGGATGAAGGCATGGTAAAAGTTTAACAATCCTAAAAAGGATTGCAGCTCTTGTTTGTTCCTAGGACTGGGTGCGGTCTGAATAGCCTGCAGTTTTTCTGAGGTGGGGTGAATGCCCTGGCTATCTATTTTGTACCCTAGGAATTCAGTGGATGTAACTCCAATAGAGCACTTTTCCCGCTTAAGTTTGAGGCCGGCTTCTCTGAGCCGGCTCAGCACAGCTGACAGCCTGTCAGCTAAGTTTGCTTCGTTTTCTCCGGCGATGAGAACATCGTCGAAATAGGGGCAGACCCCGGGTATTCCCTTCAGGGTCTTCTCCATGATACCCTGAAATATACCCGGGGCCGCCGATATGCCAAATTGGAGCCTCTTTACCTTAAAGGCACCGCGGTGGGTGACAATTGTCTGGGCCTCCGCAGTGTCTTCAGTGACAGGCAGCTGTAAATACGCCTGTGTGAGATCAAGCTTGGCGAAAAGGGCGCCAGAGCGGATGGAAGCAAATACGTCCCTTACCGCTGGCACCGGGTAGGCATGGGGGCTGAGGGCTAAGTTGACTGTCGCTTTATAATCAGTGCACAGTCTTACTTCCCCGTTAGGTTTGATTGGAGTGACAATAGGGGTCTCCCAGGTTCCCCCTTCTGTTGGCTCCAGTACCCCTAGTCCTACGAGGCGATCAAGTTCGTTTTCGATTTTTTCCTTAAGGGCAAAAGGTACCCTCCTGGCTCTTATCTTAACTGGTTGGATTGCAGGGTTTAGCTGTAAGGAGATGGGGGGGCCCGTGTACTTCCCTAAAGTGCCATCGAAAACGTCGGCGAACTTATCGCAAATGGCTTCTAGGCTGGGCGTTAGGATGGTGTTAACCCCAGTTAAAGCGATACCTAGTGGGCTGAACTAGTTTAGTCCTATCAAATTGGTACGGTTCCCTGGTGTAACTAAAACCTCCAGGGGACCCTTGAACCCCTTGTACTGCACTACGACCTTGGCTTTTCCTTCCAACGGAATGGGGGTTTTCTGGAAGTCAGCTAGGTGTACCTGAGTTTGTTTCAGGGGAATTTGTCCCCGGCCCTTCTGACAGATCTCCTGATAGGTTGTCAGAGAAATTAAGGAAACTGCCGACCCAGAATCTACTTCCATGTGGCAGGGCACCCCCTGAATTCTGACCCAGACCTTAACCTTGGAGCTTATGCTGTTTACTCTGTCCACTGTCTCTACCAGGGGCCCTGGGTGGGGTTCTCTGCTGGCCTGGTCTGCTGGCCTACCTGGGGGGTTTGCCTCCACCTCATTGATGTTGTCCCGGCCCTTGCTGCGGCACACCGGCTTGATGTGGCCAGTCTTCCCACAATTGTGGCATTTCGCGTTCCTAAAGCGGCAGCTTCCTCGGGCATGATTGCCCCCGCAGCTGGCACAGGCGGCTCGTTGCTCGTAACGCGGCGGCGGCGGTGGAGGGTTCCTGGGTCCCCGGCGGTCCGACGTTTTTCCCCTTCTTGGCTGTCGGTGCTCCATTCGGCGCTGCAGGGCTTCTCCGTCGGTGAAATCCACCGATTCTCCACTGTCGCTGAAGGCTGCGCTTTCCTGGTAGACGGTCGCGGGGGTCTCCGGGGTCGTGTTGGTCGGTTTCTTCTTGTGGCTGTGTTCGTATGCCATGATTTCCCTGGTCAGCTCGGCCAGGCTCATGTCGGGTTTGGACGTCAGTTTTTTCTGTAGCTTCTCGTCCCTCAGACCGATCACCACCTGGTCTCTGATGCGGTCTTCCAGGTCGGGGAAACAGCAGTTCCTAGCGGCGTGTCTGACCCCGGCGATGAATTCGTTGGCGGGCTCGTCCTGCCGTTGTTTCTTTTGTGCGAATTGCACCCGCCAGTACAGTTCTGATCGAGCCGGCATGTAGTATTTGCTCAGCTGGTCCACCAAGTCCGCGTAGGAGACTTCAGTGATGGGCACTGGGCTGAACAACCCGACGGCTGCATCGTACACCGGGGGCCCGCTGGTGTACAGCAGAGCGGCGGCCTTTGCTCGGTCGTCAGTGATCTTACTGACGAGGAGGAATCCCTCGACTTGGCCGAGGTGTGATTGCCATCTCTCGGGATGGCGGGTATCAAACTCCCTCACACGGCCGAAGTTTGCCATGTCGTCCGGTCCTGGGTTGCTCCGATGGAAGTTAAAACTTCCGTGACAGCTCTTGCCGGGAACTCCTTTCCTCGGCCGTGACTTCAGCTCCGGAGCGATCCCACCTTCGTCGCCAGTGAAGTAGCCGAAGGACCACTCGGGACGACAGGCTAGTAACAACAGGTTTATTTAAGAGCAAGGCAAACATAGAATAACTTGTCCGGCTTTTATAGCCGGCAGCTGGTAGCGAGGACCAATCAGCGGTGTTCATTTTGGCGCCCTGTCAGGCAGGGACCAATCCGCGTCGTCTTTTGTTGACAGCTCCGGCTTCCGCGTGTCTTGGTGTTTGACAGCCGCGAGCTGTCAGTGGTTGCGCCTGCGCTGTACGGTGGGCGCTTTGACAGCTCAGGCTTCTTCGTAGTCCGGCGTTTGACAGCCGCGAGCTGTCAGTGGTGGCGCCTGCGCGGTGCGAGGAACTTTGACAGCTGTCAAAGTTCCCGCGTGTTTTCCTGTCGGCTGCCTTTAGTTTCTACCCTTTGTTGCTGCCGTATTATTAGAACTGTTAACATCTATACCTATCTATTAAAGGATTGTTACATATATAACACAAAACCGGTCAGTCCTAGAGGAGATCAACCCTGACTGCTCTTTAGAAGGCCAGATCCTGAAGCTAAAACTCAAATACTTTGGCCACCAAATGAGAAGGAAGGACTCACTGGAGAAGAGCCTAATGCTGGGAAAGATTGAGGGCAAGAGAAGAATGGGACGACAGAGAATGAGGTGGCTGGATGGAGTCACTGAAGCAGTAGGCGTGAGCTTAAATGGACTCCAGCAGATGGTAGAGGACAGGAATGCCTGGAGGAACGTTGTCCATAGGGTCGCGATGGGTCGGACACGACTTCACAGCTAACAACAACAAACATTTACATTTCCTTCCCTTCTTTGAAGCAGAGGTCCTCTTAAGTATTGTTTTCTTTAAAGTACACTATGACATAAAATTTATCTATTTCATATAATTTATAGTTTAAGGTTTTTAATTTCCCATTCATCTTCAAGCATTTCTACCTTCGGGATCTTCCTGAATGACCATCAGGAATCCTTAGTTCTTTGGCTTGTGGGCATTAGACAACAAACTCTATGTAGATTTTTCTAATTAGGCCCACCCTGAATGGATTCTTCAATTCTGTTTCCTTGTTGTTTTACTTGATTCTAGTTCTGCACACCCCTAAGTCTTCCTTCTCAACTCTTGGTTCTTCTATGCTTCATACGAATAAGACTTAACATGCATCAGAAATGCATCATACGATCTCCATTTGTATATCATGACATAACTAAAAAGAAATGCACATAACTTAACTGATTGCACAATGAAGTAGGATAAAACCTATAGCTTATCTTTTTATAGAGGCTGCATCAATCCAGAAAATACTGGTGGGACCTGGGAAAAGGGCTTTTTCTATGATGGCTCACACAGTTGGGAACAACCTTACCCCAGAGATAAAATTGGTTGCTTGTTGGTTTTCTGCAAGTTAGGTGTTGAAAACATGGTTTTGTCAAGGGCTTGGGACACCATCTGGAGCTGAGCAAGTGCCTTGTTTGATTCTGTTGTTGCCACCATGGGGTGGGGTGGGGGGACTAAAGGAACCCTTGTGGGGTAGTGATTAAGTGCAGTATTGCAGGCAAAGTCTACCCACAACGTGGAATTTGATCCTGTTGGAGCTCAAGGTTGACTCAGCCTTCCATGCTTCCAAAGTTGGTAAAATGAGGACCCAGATTGTTGGGGGCAATATGCAAATAATGCTAACATTATAAATCACTCAGAGAGTGCTGTAGAGCATTCCTTTTTTACAAGCCTGTAATCCCTTAATTCAGGGTAGAGGCAGGGCAACTGGATGGAGCTGTGCGTTTACTGGCTGGATGCCCCATGGAGTTTGCAGCAGATTTTTTTTTGTTTGTGCCCTAGGAGAGAAATATCTCCCACTAGGTAGGATTGAACTTTCAACTTCTGAGTGGGAGGTGAGCATTATCACTACTAGCCCACCACACCATTCAAAGTGCTGTCAAGCACTACAGAGACAGTAAAAAAAGGTAAAGGTTCCCCCTCACATGCGTGCTAGTCATTTCCCACTCTAGGGGCTGGTGCTCATCTCTGTTTCAAAGCCGAAGAGCCAGCGTTTGTCCGAGGATGTCTCCATGGTCATGTGGCCGGCATGACTAGATGCCAAAGGCGCATGGAACGCTGTTACCTTCCCACCACAGTGGTCCCTATTTTTCTACTTGTATTTTTACGTGCTTTCGAACTGCTAGGTTGGCAGAAGCTGGGACGAGTAACAGGCACTCACTCTGTTATGTGGCACTCGGGATTTGACCCACCAAACTGCTGACCTTCTGATCGACAAGCTCAGCGTCCTAACCCACTGAGCCACCATGTCCCTTATACGGAGACAGTACATAAGTCTAAATACAATTGCTATTGCTGTTAAAGTGAACATGTTTAACTGTGAATTTTTAACACCACCCGGAGTCACTGTGCATGAATTGGGCACTATCTAAATTTGTTTAATAAATAAATAAAGTGCATTATCTCTCCAGTAAAGGGCATTTCACATACATATTATAGTCAGCAATCTAAAACCTCTAGTATTCATATATCATTCAACCCCCCTTTCTGATCCATTCTTAGTCTATAAAAGTACCACTCAGAGTTAGAGACAAATCCTTCACATCAAGTACAGTGAGTGAGAGTTTCCAGCATGATAAATGCACTGCAGTAATTAAGTACCTTCATCCTTGTATACATTTATCAAACACACAGAGAGAAATCTCCCATTCTTTGCTTATGGCAAAGCAGCTTAATAAGCTTACATACTCAAAATACTGATGTATTAAGAATATGTAGGTGAAGGTATAAAGAAAATCTCTTAGGTTCCAGGCAGCTTGTATATTTTCTCTGGAATAGCACACACCAGCACACAAATATCTATTTGGTTCCCACATAATAATTTCACACGGTCTGAAGAAAAGAAGCATTGATACAATCTGAAAGAAAAGAAATTGGAAACAAACATATATAGGCTCCTCCTAAGATCCCCACTCCAGTTTTACTTTCCTGAAGGTTATTTCCACCCCCAACCCACCCCCACGAATAAGTGCCATTGAAATCTATTTGCCTCGTGTAAGCCCATGGAAACTCAAGGGGAATATCTATTTAATTGGGTTTTAGACAGATAAAATGAGAAAATACAGTATGGATGTCTAGAGGGGATATGAAGGAAAGCTAGGAAATATGGATGGATCTGATTGACAGGAATCTAACAAAAGAAGAGCTGGGAGCCTTTGGAATTGGACTAATAATATAGAGGACCACAGAGGACTACATGCTATGACCCAGAAAGTGATTTACTGAACATGTTATAGACAGACTATTTGAGGGATCTCCTCTCTCCAACTTGTCTCTGCCTGTCCAGTGAGATTGGACAACATGGATGCCTTAAGTTCCCTGGGCAGTGTTATTGCCTCCAAAAGCATACCTTCCCTATCACAGTTTCTGCCCTCTGGAAAAGCATCATTCAGAAATCTGAGCACTGACGTCCAAAAGGTCATTGAAAACCTGACTGTTTTTTCCAGGTTTTGGGGGCAGACTTGTTGTTAACCCCAACAGGATGCTTTATTGTATTCCAAATTTGCCTTCTGAATGCTTGTGATGGAATTTCTCTCATTTAGTTGCCATCCAGAATCATGGAGTTTGATACATTATGACATTCTAGGGTCCTTGGGAAGAACTCGGTGCATATATGAAGGTCCAACAGCAGCAAAAAAAATACTGGAAGCTGTAATTTCACACTGATGTCTATATAACAGCAGATATCTCCACTGCAAAGAAGTTTAAGAAATAGTGGACAGACTGACTACAAACAATGGCATGATAAAGTAGCAACAATGGTGCACTGGAAGAACTGATTGACAAGAATCTGCAAGAAATACCATGCACCTGTCTTTTAATACTCACACTTAACAACTGTCAGTAAAAAAGACAAAAAAGTCTGGCTAGTGGATGTGGCAATACCCGGACACAGCAGAAGAGAAGAGAAAGAACTGGAGAAGATAGCCAAATACAAAGACCTGCAAATAGAAATCGAACAACTGTGGCAAAAGAAAGCAATGGCAGTACCAATAGTAATAGATGCACCACTTGAACACTATAGACATTGACAAATTCGCCATCAATCAACTGCAAAGACAGCATTATTCGGAACAACTTTCATCCTACCACAATACCTTTAACTCCATCAAAGATCAGCCATCTGTCTATCCCAGGTTCTTGAGAAGGACTCGAAAGGCAGATAAAAATGCCAAACCCAGTCTAAACAATTGGCTGAATGCATGACAGACCATAATTAATAATAATAAATGATGCATGAAAAGGACACAGCTTTTTATGGTTGCATCCAACCATAAAAAATAAAGATCTGCCAATAGAAATGGAATGACTGTGGCAAAAGAAAGCAAAAATATCAATAGTAATAGGTGCTTTTGGTACAATCCCAAACACCATCAATCAATTGCAAAAGGCAGCTTTACTTGGGACATTATTACATCTTGTGCAATATCTTTAAAATCATCATACAATAGCATCTGGCTATCTTCAGACGCTTGGGAAGAACATGATAGGTAGAAAAAAAAATGACAAATCCAGTCTAAATATCTGGCTGAATGCATGACAAAACCATAAATAATAATGATAAACGGTGTATGAAAAGGATGCAGCTTCTAAAATCCAATTTTTGTGTTACATACTGCTGTGAAACAGTACACCAATAAAATCTATAGAAATATTAGGAAATTCAAAATTATTCACCAAAGAAGGTCTAATGTCATAGAGCACACTGCTGTACAACATTTATTTATTCCCATTTTGAAGCTGCCCCAATCCTCAATACTGTGGGCAGTTTACAAACACAAGAAAAGAAACTATACATATAAAACACAACCAACAAAAAGGACTAAACTGAACTAAAAGGGTTTATAACCACTTTATTGCAAAACTTGGGAAAATAACCAGGTTGAATTTCCAGGGAATTCTGACTGTACAGTTCAGTCCCTTAAAAGAATAAAGGATCATAAAAACATCAAGCACAAAAGACCATTTTTAATGAGAGGCAGGGATATGTCAAAAGCAAATTAATGGCCTTATTACTTGTAAAAGTAGATATACATTTAAATCACAGTATGTGTGCTTATGTAAATTGCACATGATCTTCTCAAATTTTGCAGAATAATTGACTACCCTCAATTAAAAAAGAAATATGTGAAGGTAATGCTAATCCTGAGTTGACTCAACACCTGATGATTATATGTCTATAGTCTTGTGAGCTTCCATTATTAAGAGCCCAACTTTTCTTATTTTCCAAGCCTACTGGAGGCAGATGTGATGTCTCCTTATTAAAGTAATATAATTAAGCATTGTTGGAAATCTGTGATAAGATTTAAAAGCATTTTAAAATTGTCTTAAAATTTATATCTCTCTCCCCTCAAGTCATGGGTTAGGATGAGTGGTGAGCCTCTTTCTAAGGTTTTGTATGTTAGACTAAAAGTTTCCTCTTATGGACAGTCACTGTCTTGTCAGGCAAATCTAC
This sequence comes from Vipera ursinii, assembly GCF_947247035.1. Classification (NCBI taxonomy): domain Eukaryota; kingdom Metazoa; phylum Chordata; class Lepidosauria; order Squamata; family Viperidae; genus Vipera; species Vipera ursinii. The sequence continues at coordinate 13,281,702 of NC_139518.1, forward strand.
TTGACAAGGTTATCGTTTGGAAATATAAGAGTAAGGAGTAATAAATATACTACTTGAGAGATCCTGTACAAAAAAAAACAAAAACAGGCAGCATATGTATTTTAAACAAACAACTAATAGCTGTGTTGGGTGGTGCAGTGACCTAGAGATGAAGGCTCTCATCTCTCACTTGGAAGGTTAAGAGTTCAATTCTAGGCAGTGGGAGATATTTTTTCTATCAGGGCACAAAGAGAAAATATTATATGTGCTGTGAACACCATGTAGGCATCAGGAAGAGG